>NC_142479.1:33105000-33747291 GCF_049115385.1 Moschus berezovskii | reverse complement strand
TATCAGCTCTTCATCCTATGCTATCCAAATTTTCATGTCTTCACTGTCATGGCCCTGAAAAAGAAAGAAGATCAGTATGCTGAAAACTTTTCTCAAAATTTCTTTGTTCTCTGAACAGAGGTAGACGTCTGTGGGAGGATAACACCACCTGGTGAGAGAAAAGAGATTCACTTTCCTAGGGAAGGACCCTGTACTTCTGAGAAACCTTCCCACAGAACCTCAAAAGGTAAAGGCTCTGAGGAATTTCAGTTCCCCCTGCAGAGCCACCTGACCAGAAGCACTTTTCAGAGCTGTGTTCATGCGTGCTCAGTCGCTTCAGTCGTGTCCAACTCTTTGAGACCCCAAGGACTGTAGCCTGCCAGACTCCTCTGTCCATGTGATTCTCCAGGCAAGAATCCTGGAGCGGGTTGCTCTCCCCTCCTCCAGGGGATCTTCCCAACCCAGAGATCAAATCCGCGTCTCTTAGGTCTCCTGTTTTGGCAGGCGGGTTCTTTACCACTAGTGTCACCTGGGAAGCCCCTTCAGTGCTGCAGGGGTTGGCAAGTCTCTGAGACATCACTCTTACAAAGGCAGCCCCCAGCCCTACCTGGCCCAGGCTCAGATGAGAATTAGTATTACTTTTCCTAGTATTTATTCATTTGGCTGCACAGGGTCTTATTAGTTATGGCATGTGAGCTCCAGTTCCCTAACCAGGGATCAAACCCAGGTCCTCCTGCATTGGGAGTGTGGAGTCTTATCCACTCAGCCGAGTGTTATTAAGAGGAGCTTAGACTCTTTTCCTGGAGAAGGCGATGGCACCCCACTCCAGTACTCTTGCCTTGAAAATCCCATGGACGGAGGAGCCTGGTAGGCTGCAGTCCACGGGGTCGCAAAGAGTCGGACACGACTGAGTGACTTCACTTTCACTTTTCACTTTCAAGCACTGGAGAAGGAAATGGCAACCCACTCCAGTGTTCTTGCCTGGAGAATCCCAGGGACGGGGGAGCCTGGTGGGCTACCATCTATGGGGTCGCACAGAGTCGAACACGACTGAAGCAACTGAGCAGCAGCAGCAGCAGCAGCAACCTCTTTTCCAGAGCCACTGGGAAACAGGGCCTGATCTCAAGCTCTGAGTGGAGAGGGTGAGGACTGGGAGCCGCAGCAGCCTCGGCTTCCTGCTGAACGATCTCAGCTTTCTGCCCCTCCACATCCCTTCCACGGTGGGCCCCACACCCAATGTCTAGTCTGACAAGTGGCAGACAGGAAGATGCTATCTCTCTGCCTCCTCACCCCTCTGGAGTCTCAAGCTCTGGAGACATCCTTAGATCTTAGCTATGACTTGGATGAAATGTGGCTCCTCCCCCTAACCCTGCTCTCATGACCCGGAGTCTTTTAGACAGTTTGTTGCCCAATCCCCTCCATGCCCCACTGAGTTCTTTCCCAGGTTCCTATTTCTATCTGATTACGCAAGTTTCTTTCCTCCAAGA
Source organism: Moschus berezovskii (assembly GCF_049115385.1). Classification (NCBI taxonomy): domain Eukaryota; kingdom Metazoa; phylum Chordata; class Mammalia; order Artiodactyla; family Moschidae; genus Moschus; species Moschus berezovskii. The sequence goes on along the minus strand of NC_142479.1, from coordinate 33,745,825 downwards.
AGCCACATGCCTGTTACATGGGAGTGCCTGTAGGTCACCATCAGAGGGGTGGGGGGTGCTGGGAACAGTCCCCTTTCTGGACCCCAGAGCCTTCCGGGGTGGCTCCCCACTCCCGGAAGCCAGCATCCCAGGAGGCCTGGGACCATCCGGGAGAGACAGTGCAGCCCCAAATGATGTCTTGACTGAGTTTTCAGTTTCCCTAGACAGCAGTCTCTTTTGCAGGAGGCCCCTGCCCATGGGCTTATGCCAGGCAGTCCCAAGCAGAAGACAGTAGCGGCCACTCTTTACAGTCTAGGAAGGACATGGGGCCTCTTCTTAGCACCAGCTGGACGTGGCTCCAGGACCTCTCTGCCCTTCAGGTCCCGAGCTCTTCGGGCAAATGTACTGTTGGAGCAAAGCTGCTGAGACAGGAGGCTTTGGGGCTGGTTGGCTAGGACCTCCACACAGAAGTTTAGTTCTCTGGGTACCCTTAAGGGGAGGCTTGGGGCTTCCCAGGTGGCGTTAGTAGTAAAGAATCCTCCTGACAAGACAAGAGATGCAAGAGACATGGGTTCAATCCCTGGGTCAGGAAGACCCCGTGGAGGAGGGCATGGCAACCCACTCCAGTATTCTTGCCTGGAGAATCCCATGGACAGAGAAGCCTGGTGGTCTCCAGCTCACGGGGTCGCAGGGAGTCTGAGCTGGCTTTTATCTGAAGGTAAGAGGGATGCTTTTGTAAAAAGATACCCTATTTGCCTCCCACGGCAACTAACCACAGATGAGGAAGCAGCCACAGAGAAGCCCTGTCAGGGCTCCTGGCTCCCAGGGACACACGTGGTGCTGTGCACGCCAGCAGGCCACGTTTCCTTCCAGGCCCTCAAGACGCTCCAACTTCCTGCAAGACCATGAGCGCCAGCAGGACACGTGGGCAGCCCTTCTGCTGACTTCTAACATAGCTTTCAGGACCAAAAAGGGAAGAGATTCTGCCTTGTCTGGGAGAACACGGCCTGGGCCACTAACAGCAGCTGACCGTCCACCTGGCTTGCCTAATCTTGCCAGCAAAGGAGCCTGGTCCCAAGGACGAGACACTCCCTTTGCAAGCCTGTTCTTCCCAGGGAGCTGGTGAAGGTGTGGAAGCTTCTGTCTGGGAGTGGTCAGGGTCACAGATGTCTTGTTTTGGAACACAAGTTCTCTCTGGCTCTGCAGCTGGCTGGGATGAATGGGGAAACAGGAACCAGGCTGAGGGCCTGCTGTGAGAACACCCAAGCTGTTTGCTCAGAAGCCACGCTGCAATTAGCACCCTGTCATTTGCTCATTTGTATGCATTTTACATGTCATCAGAGACCTCAGGGAAGGTGTGAAGTGTATAGACTGTTGGCTTTATTTTTTTCAAACTGTAAGTTTATACAATTTGCTTTTCCTGTTGTGAAATTAATAAAGTCACGATTTAAAAAAAATTTAGACAATAAAAGAGTAAAATGTGATCTGTGAATGTACCACCCCGTTAGCATTTTTCAGCCCTTGCTGGTACATGCACAAAGGGGTCTTTTTTTTTTAAAAAAAATTAGAGTACAATTACTTTACAATGCTGTGTTAGTTTCTGTACAAGAACACGAATCAGCTTTATGTATATGTGTGTCCCCTCCCTCTTGAGCCTCTCTCCCAGCCCTCATTCCATCCCTCTAGGTTACCACGGAGCTCCTTGTGCTACTCAGCAGGTTCCTCCTAGCTGTCTGTTTCACACCTGGTAGTGTATATATTGAGGCTTCTTAGGTGGTGCTAGTGGTAAAGAACCAGCTTGCCGATGCAGGAGAAGTGGGTTTGATCCCTGGGTCAGGAAGATCTCCTGGAGGAGGGCATGACAACCTACTCCAGCATTCTTGCCTGGAGAATCCCATGGACAAGAGGAGCCTGGCAGGTTACAGTCCCTGGGGTAACAAAGAGTCAGACATGACTGAAATGACTTAGCATGCACAGTGGGGCTTCCCTAGTGACTCAGTGTTAATAATCCATCTGCAGGAGATGCGGGTTCGATCCCTGGGTCAGGAAGATCCCCTGGGGAAGGAAATGGCAACCCACTCCAGGATTCTTGCCTGGAGAACCCCATGGAAAGAGGAGTCTGACGGGCTACAGTTCACGGGGTCACAAAGAGTTGGACAGGACTGAGCGACTGAGCAACAACGAAGTGTACACACGTCTGTGCGACTCTCGGTTCATCCCACCCTCTTCCTCCTCCACTGTGTCTACAAATCCATTCTCTTTGTCTGTGTCTCTCTTCCTGCCCTGCAAATAGGGTCACCAGTACTGTTTTTATAGATTTTATATATATACGTTGACATACACTATTGGTTTTTCAGGAGGTCCTCACACAGTCATGGAGAAAGAAATGGCAGCCCACTCCAGGATTCTTGCCTGGAGAATCCCATGGACAGAGGAGCCTGATGGGCTACAGTCCATGGGGTCTCAAAGAGTCGGACACGACTGAGCGACTATCACTCACATAGCCATAAAGCGGCTCTCCAAAGCGTAGGCAGGAGCTTCTCGGCCACTGATCCTCAGCCAGTCCGGCTCTCCTTCTCCCGCTGGTCCTGTGATGTCCAGCAGGCCAAGTGTTACCTAGATAAGCTATGACCTCACTCTGCTCAGGGCCTCCTTGACCCCAAACACAAAGACGAGCTCCCATGTGGAAACACTAGTTCACTGTCCAGGTTTGTTCACAGTGCAAGTGAGATGTCTCTGCTTCCTTGGGGGAGGGAGGAGCATCAGCGGCTGGTCAGCACCATCCAGGAACACCAGAAGTCAAGTCTCGTCTGCAGAGTAGGAAGCTGAGAGCTGCTGGGGTCAGGGTAGGGGGCCGGGAGTCCTGGGGTGGCCCAGGGCTACCCACTTGCCTCGGAGGGGCTGTCCTAGTGACATCAGCCTTACAGCAAAGGAAACTGAGGAGGAGGAGGGGAGGAAGAAGCAGGGAGAATGGTAGACAAACTCAGGCGTGAGTTCACTGACCAAACCCTAAACCCTGGCAGAGACAGAAAGAGTGGCGGCCGTTCCCATCTCAGGAGGGTAGGACAGAGAAGTGCCTTTTTCACATGGTGGCACGTGCAGGAAATGCCAGTGTTTGCAGAGCACCCTGGGGAAGCAGATGAAGCTGCCAGCTGTCAGAGGTGAGGAGGGCCATTCCTCTGCACCATGACTTGGCCTGAGGCTGAGATGTCAATATTTCTCCACACCTTCAGTGAGTTCTAGGCACCCAGATCAGGAAGCTCTGGGAGAGGGATTGGGGGAGGTGGTTTTCTGCTTCCAACAAATGATCTCAAGGTGCCAGAGGCTTCAGAAGCATTTCTACTTTTTAAGCGAATTAATTATTTGGCTGCACTAGGTCTCAGCACACGGGATCTTCAATCTTCTTTGCAGCATGCAGGATTTTCAGTTGTGGCACGTGGGATCTAGTTCCCTGACCAGGGATCGAACCCAGGGTCCCCTGTATTGGGAGCTCTGTGTCCTAGCCACTGGACCACTAGGGAAGTCCCTCATAAGCATTTCTGATTTTAGAAGCCCTCACACTACCAAGAAAAAAAATCAGTGAAACCCCCTCTAGAGCAGCAATGCCAGCCCCCATAGCAGGTGAAATGAGGCAATGTCCAGGTGAATTCACTCACACACCCAGACAACGGGGCTGAGGGCACACGTCCCAGGAGGACATCTTATCCGCTGGGCATGACTGCTGACAAGGCAGAATTGATAGCCTGGAGGTGAATGCTACAGCTTGGGCCAGATGCTGGTTGTGCCAATCTTGTCAAAAGGTTCCTGTTTCTCTGCCAAGGCGGAGACTGATACTTACTTTTACAAAGACAGAACTGCCAACACAGTTCTGTCAACAGGAACCTTTTGACAAGATTGGCACAACCAATGTCTGGTTGTGCCTTTGTAGCAGCTCTTCTCTGTTGCTCCGAACCTGGGCTAGCCCACCCTAGGTGCCTGGGGGAAGAGACACCTGCTAATTCCCTGGGGCACTGCTACCAGGTCAGTGCAAGCAGCCCAGAGTGGCTCACATCAGCAACAGCCTCAAAGGGTTGGCTTCTGGGCTACTTCTCTTCCGGATGCAGAGCTTAATGGTGAAGGTCAGGATGTGGGTTCTGGACCTGGGTTCAAGATCTGGTGTCCTTAAGCAATTCAACCTCTCTGAGCCTCAATTTCTTTCACTGTAATATAATAGTAATGGTAGCGTCTCAACAGCGAGGTTGAGAGGATCAAATGAGATTAACAGATGTAATACCCCCAGGGCAGTGCCTGCCCCATCATATCTACCCAAGCAAAGTTATTATAGCTATTAACATTATGTGGGTTGAATTTTGCATCTGCACACACACACACTTTATACCTCTCTCTTGAGAGCCAAAACAAGGCAAAAAATGAAACAGCCCTGCTGAAAAGATTACCGCAGGCCCAAAGCAGAGACACGCTGACTGATACTGAGGCCCCCAAAGCCAAACCACACTCTTTGTTCTCTGGAGTTGTCTTATGGTTACTGCAGAGTTAATTTTTTAGCATTGTTAAGTGCCAAAGCAACCCTATTCTTCTTAAGTGTGTCCCCTTGTACTTTGCTATTCAATAGCAGCTGGAATAAAAGAAAAATATAATCTCTTTGCCTTCAAGTCAGGACTGTCATACTTGCGTGAGGCAGGAACTTCCACATTGCTAAAGGTCCTTGAAAGATTTCAAGGGCAATGGAAGCTGAAAATTGTATTGAGTACAATTTATAAACTCTCCTGAGAAACAGAATTTTCTCCAGGGCACCAAGGTAGAGTACCCTCTTTGAGAAAAAGGGAAATTGAGGTCTGAAGTGTTTAAATGTGTTCAAAGCAAAATAAATAAATAAAAGAGTAAAGTATGTATATTTAAAGCTATGGTTTTTCCAGTAGTCATGTACGGATGTGAGAGTTGGACCATAAATAAGGCTAAGCGACAAAGAATTGATTCTTTCCAACTGCAGTGTTGAAGAAAACTCTTGAGAGTCCCTTGGACAGCAAGAAGATCCAACCAGTCACTCCTAAAGGAGATCAATCCTGAATATTCATTGGCAGGTCTGATGCTGAAGCTCCAATGCTTTGGCCATCTGACGTGAAGAGACATCTCAGTGGAAAAGACCCTGAGGCTGGGAAAGACTGAAAGCTAAAGGAGAAGAGGGCAACAGAGAATGAGACAACATTACCTACTCAATGGACTTGCTGCTGCTGCTGCTAAGTCGCTTCAGTCGTGTCCGACTCTGTGCGACCCCACAGACGGAAGCCCACCAGGCTCCCCCATCCTTGGGATTCTCCAAGCAATGGACATGAGTTTGAGCAAATTCCGGGAGATGGTGAAGGACAGAGAAGCCTGGTGTGCTGCAATCCGTGGGGTTGCAAAGAGTCAGACACGACTGTGCAACAACAATTTTATGTTAAAATGATAAACTTTGGATTCAGTTCAGTTCAGTTTAGTTCAGTCGCTCAGTCGTGTACTCAATCAAAATCTTTGACCAATGGACTTCCTTGGCAGTCTAATGGTTAGGATTCTGTGCATCCACTGCAGAGGGCACAGGTTCAATCCCTGGTCAGGAAACTAAGATCCCACATGCCACATGGTGCTGCCAAAAAAAAAAAAAATCCTAGACCAAAAAAAAATTTTCTTAAAATTTGAAATTTGCATATCTACCTCCCCCTTAAGGCACACACACTACACAAACCTCTACACAAATTATAAATTTTAAGGCATGTCTGAGTATTACAACAAGGACATGTGATCCAGAAGGACCTCTTATAATAACATATTCAGCTATGCTAGAACCCCATAGCTCACATCAAACAGAAAATGTCTATTGCTCAGCTTGAACTTCAAGTGTTATGGCTCTTTCTCAGCTGCAAATGGAAAGGTTATCCCTCCTGCCTTTTCATATACTCTTCAGCGAACAGTACCCAAACACAAATGAGCCTGGAAAACACACACACACATAGGTTCATATTTAAGGGCATTTAACTGAGCGACTGAACTGAACTGAAGGGTATTTCCCCTGTGGACAAGGAGGTCCAACTTCCCCACTCTCTTCTGAAGGATCCTCCCTCTCATATGGTGTGCCCACCGGCGCTTAATAACGCTTTCTCATATTGGTAAATGTTCCATGATATCTGATGATCCTGTTAGAAAGGGAAGATGATTCATAACCATCTATTCCTAACCCGCAGACCCTTGATGAAAGCTTCCTAGGTTTAGGGTTTAGAAACACGGCGGCTGGAAACAGTTGGCTTGAAGATTAATGGCTCTCTCATTTAAAGGAGGCGGCCCCAGACGCCTGCAGCAATGGTAAATTCCGCTCCCCCCCGCCGCCAGCTTCTCCAGTAGGTCACATGAAATAATGGAGAGGATCCTGGGGAGGCCCCCTCGCATGGGGCGTCTGACCCTAGCAGGGCTCTCCGCCAGTCCCCAGGGGGCGGGGCCGCAGGCTCCGGGTCACGTGATGGGGGCTGCGACATCTAAATGTGAAATTGAGCACCGGCAGCTAAACCTCACCAGCAACCAGCGCTGCCCGCGCCTGCACGCATGACTAATCTGACATCAAATCAGAAACCCCTTGGTGGCCTGCAGCTCAAGGAGGAGCCGGGTAGGCGAGGCGGCCTGGGTTTCCGAGGTCTACGCAGTTAATTGCGATGCAAATGAATTCTCGCAGGAAGTCAGATGCCACAACGCTCTGGGGGCCTCAGCATTTGGGGGGAGGGTGGTGAAGGAAAGCCTAAGCTCTCCCCAAAACCGAGGGTGTAGTATTTGTTGTGGGTCTTGACACGCCTAGCCAAACAGCAGGAAGCGGCAGAGCTGACAGCGGGAGGTGAAACCGGCTCCAGCCTTTATTGTCTTTAAAATAAATGCATAGGTTAAAGAGTTTTCATTTTCTGGCCTTGGTGCTGGGTCCATCGGGGAAATCCCTGGAGCAGAGCGGAAGTGAGGGAGAAGGCACAGGTCCACCAGCCCAAGGCGCCAGGCCAGTCCCATTTCTTCTTGCCTCGCCTCCAGCTCTTTCCAGCTGAAGCCACTTTCAGGGTCTCCAGGATTCCCCCAGGGCACTTGGGGAAAGTGTTAGGAGTCCCCAGCACCCAGAAACTTTTCCTGGAGGCACTTCAAGGATGACCTATCAACACGTCCTAGCAAAATGGAAGATCTGAAATCCAGGTGTGGGTGGCCTGAAATTCAAATTATATATCTAGGTCCTGCCCACTCAGGTCTCCCAGAAGACAGCTGCCAGAGGACAGTATAGCTGAGCTGAGAGACCCCAGTGACCCTTGGGACTCCCTCAGACCCATTTTGAGTTTGTAAGAAATACACCACTGAGCAAGACTCATTTTTTTAATTTTTTGAATATAACAAAGAAGAGGAAATAAGAATAGACAGCATATTAAAAAGCAGAGACATTACTTTGCCAACAAAGGTCCGTCTAGTCAAGGCTATGGTTTTTCCAGTAGCCATGTATGGATGTGAGAGTAGGACTATAAAGAAAGCTGAGTGCCGAAGAACTGATGCTTTTGAACTGTGGTGTTGGAGAAGACTCTTGAGAGTCCCCTGGACTGCAAGGAGATCCAACCAGTCCATCCTAAAGGAAATCAGTCCTGAATATTCTTTGGAAGGAATGATGCTGAAGCTGAAACTCCAATACTTTGGCCACTTAATGCAAAGAACTGACTCATTTGAAAAGACCCTGATGTTGGGAAAGATGGAAGGCAGAAGAAGGGGAAGCAGAGGATGAGATGGTTGAATGGCATCACCGACTCAGTGGACATGAGTTTGAGTAAACTCCGGGAGTTAGTGATGGACAGGGAGACCTGGCATGCTGCAGTCCATGGGGTTGCATAGAGTCGGACACGACTGAGTGACTAAACTGAACTGAAAGAATATAAGAAAAGATACTGTACTAATAAGTTAGTAATCCAGGTCTTATTTACATCAAGATGCATTTTTGCCCATTGAAAGTGAAAGTCGCTCAGTTGTGTCCGACTCTTTGCAACCCCATGAACTATATAGTCCATGGAATTCTCCAGGCCAGAATACAGGAGTGGGTAGCCCTTCCCTTCTCCAGGGGATCTTCCCAACCCAGGGATTGAACCCAGGTCTCCCGCGTTGCAGGCAGATTCTTTACCAGCTGAGCCACAAGGGAAGCTTGGCACAAATGAAATATAATAACAAAAGCTGGTGAGGGACTTAAAGGGTTCTCTCAAAAAGTATGGTGGTAGGTAGTATATACTGGAACAACATTTTTGGAGGACATTTTTGAAGAATATTAACATTTTATTTTACTTATTTTTTAATATTTTAAGCTATTTCTTTTAAAAAATATTTATTTTAAAAACTATTTATTTGACTGCTTTGGGTCTTAGTTGCAGCCCTCCAGCTTCTCTCTAGTTGTGATGTGTAGGCTTAGTTGCTCTGTGGCGTGAGAGTGCACACGAGGGATCTTAGTTCCCTACTGCAGATTGAACCTGCCTCCCGTGCATTGGAAGGTGGATTCTTAACCACTAGACCAGCAGGGAAGTCCTACCCATGAATATTTTAAATGCACATATTTTTCAACTTTGCAATTCCCTGTCTATTTTCTAGAGAAACATTCACGCAGGTGTACACATAGACTGTGTACCATACATGGTTTTTCACTGTGGCGTTGTTTGGAGTAACAGAAATTGGGATACCCTGCTAAGGATGAGATCTGTCCTGTTGCCTTTTCTCTAGTAAGAGAGGTGCTGGGGAAAAAACGCTCTTGGAATCACAGACCTTATAGTCTTATCATTCCTTGGGCAGCCTCTCTTGGAAGATCAACCACTTTGGAGCCACTGACTTCAGAGACGGCCTCCCTGCTACAGTCTAGGAAAGAGATTATCAGAGGCCTGCCTGTGTTCTGAGGGTTTGAAAAGAGAAGTTGCCTGACCCCCTATGGGTCCCCAGGATGGAAAGGAAATAGCGGTGGAGGCTAGAACTTGTCCCATCTGGCCTCCCCAGGCAGACTGACACATGAGGAGCAGCTCTGCCTGGGATCTGAAGGATGAAGGCGTCAGGAGCTCCCCAGCTGAGCTCATCGTGGAGGGATGGACGTTCTCCTCTCCAAGAATAGCAGCAGCCTGGGCAGGGTCTTGGTCAGTGCATTCCCATGCCACCTCTGTGTCCCAGGGGCATCTGCTGCCCTGTGAAATGACAAGTCCTTCCGGTTAAGGAGACCCAAGTCCTCTGCCCGCTTGGGTGTACCAGCACCAAGGACTGCTCCCTCTTTGACTCTGTAAAGGAAAGCTTCGAGGAGCTGGTAGGACTTCCTGCTGGTAGGCACATGGGCACTGGAGCTGAAGAAAGAAGCAAAAGTGCCAGAGGATGTGCCCTCAAGATTGTGGAGCAGGTGCTACCCCTTTCATAACCACTGGTCAACCAGCGAAGATGTGGTATTTGAGCAGCAGTGGCTGCAAACAGTTTGGAGAGACCTACCTTGGTGGCTCAGACGTTAAAGTGTCTGCCTCCAATGCAGGAGACCTGGGTTCGATCCCTGGGTCGGGAAGATACCCTGGAGAAGGAAACAGTAGCCCACTCCAGTATTCTTGCCTGGAGAATCCCATGGTTGGAGAAGCCTGGTAGGCTACAGTCCACGGGGTCGCATAGAGTCGGACATGACTGAGCGACGGAACGGAATGGAACGGAACCTTGGGTCTTATGAAGCAGCTGAAGATGGCAAGCCCATAGCATGGGTCTCTATTTTCTATACATTTAGGTGGTGAAAACCTGCTTACCAGCCGAGTCCCACAGTGAGACTGCAGGCTCTTGAAGCAGAGGTTTGAACCCCTCCTGGTTCCCTGCTTGGCACAATTCAGGTGTCTATAAAGTTGCTTTATTGGTGCCTGTCTCCCTTTCTCCTAGATAGGAGTTTATGGTAGCCCAGAATTGATCTTTCATAGCCAAAAAATCAGACACGCAATGCTTTACTCTTGGGAACCTGTTTTGAAGTAGGTAGTGTTCTATTGTCCAAATTCTTCTCTTTTAACTCTCTAATACTTGGTGATTTAGACACCTCATAGATACTGAAAATTAGAGTGAAGGTATTTTATTGACCGTTTTATTGATGGGTATAGAGGTTGTAAGTACTCCATGCTCTCACAGTGACTTTCAAAAAAATACCAGAAAGAGTACCATTTATCAAAGTCCACCAGGTTTGCTATTGCTAAACTCAGCAAATTCACAAATCACAGCAAAACCACATTGGTCCCTGCTTCCAAAGAACACACACACATGTATTTCATGCCACCTAAAGCTAAATCAGTGAAGGCTGATCTCTTTGAGAGAGACAGAAAGTAATGGAATTCGGAAAGGCAGAAACTCAGCCTGCCTGTGCTGGGACTTCGGGACTGTCGCTTGTCACCTGGCTGGAAAGATGTGACCCTACCTCAGTGCTCTTCTTTCCTGGAGCTCAGCAGGAAGAATGAATATGAGTGAGCAGTCACACCTGTAACCTGATACCTTCAAACCCCATGATCATTATCTCAGGGCAGCAAGAGGGTCACCTGCATGATCCAAACAAAGCATACCTGGCCAGATCTCAATGGATTTCTCTGTACCACTGCCCAAGTCTCACTCAGCTTTCTGCTGCTGTATTTGCCTTCAGGCCAAAGGTCACCTTAGGCTGCTTTCTCCCTCTGAATGCCTGCTGGCTCCAAACACAAATGGATTATTTTATCAACTGTCTGGTAGCTCTTTATCTACTCACACAAACTCAAAAGGGCTTTTTTACCTCCACCTTTTGCTTAGAAGCATCTAAAGTTCTTAAGTAAACTGGAGATTTTTTTTTTTTTTTTTGGCTTCCTATTTAATGTCAACCTTTGGGCTGTATGGGCAGAAACTGCCTCACCAGACATGAACCAGCAAATTCTACTCCAAGTATACACACAAAAGAGTTGAAAGCAGGGTCTCAAAAAGACCTGTACACCAATTTCAGAGCAGCATTATTCACAGTAGCTAAAACATGGAAGCAACCCAAGTGTCCACTGATAGATAAATGGATAAGCAAACTGTGGTGTGTACTGGAATATAATTCAGCCATAAAAAAGAAGGAAATTCTGCCATCTGCTACAGCATGGATGAACCTTGAGGACACTGCGCTAGGTGAAATAAGCCAGTCACAAAAAGACAAATACTGTATGATTCCACTTCTAGGAGGAACTCACAGAGAAGACAAATTTCTAGAGACAGAAAGTTGAATGGTGGTTGCCAGAGCCAGTGGAAAGTAGGGCGTGGAGAGTTAGCGTTTAATGGGTATAGAGCTTCAGTTTTACAAGATGAAAAGAATTACAGAGATATATGGCTGCAAAATGTTATGAATGTACTTAATACTACTGAACGGTACACTTAAAATGCTTAAAAATGATAAATTTTGTTATGTGTAGTTTACCACAATAAACTTTTTTGAAAAAAAAAAGATATAATTTACATAGCCTTTTCATATCTGGGGGTAATCGTAATAAAATTTCTTTTTCAACAAAACTATAAAAATGCACATCAAAAAACAACAACAAAAAACACCAGACATTGACCACCACCTCATATTAAGCACTCAGCAAAGCCTCCCGGACCCTGGGGAGCTGGGCTGGCTACTGAGAATCCCCTTGGACCTGTTAAAATTCAAATTCCAGGTTTTGTCCATTGGGATTCCACTTCAATGGGATGTGGCAACAGCAATCTGTCTTTTTACAGTTTTCCTGAAGAGAATTCTGATTTGCAGTCAGTACTTTATCTAGATGATTACAGAAGTAGAAGAATGCTAGTATAGTAATTTCCTTAATTATTCTTTCAAGTTAATCAGCAAACACGCAGGTAGGACACCTAAGGTGGTGGCCAATGCTAGGAAAACAGAGGGCAAATAATAATATGAGTTATTTGTTGAGCGCTGCTAGGCACAGAGGTGAAATAACTTTTAAAGATCCTCACAGCTAGTAAATATGACTTCAGAGCCTGCACTGTTTACCCCTAGAAGATAGTTCCTACCTTTGGCAAGCCTTGTGAGGTAGGGGTGTCACTGAACTTACCATAATAAGAGGCAGAATGAAACAAGTCTTAAATTGAGACACGAAAGCAAGTCCTAGGGTAGGAGCCATAGCTGGGGCAACAATTTGGACTCCGGATATTATTTTTACCAAACAGTGAAAGGACTGTGAAATTCCCCAGCCTATTCTGGAGTGGAGTCGCAGAGAATCAGCCCCTCTGACCACGAGACAGATCCACAGAGTTTTTTCTAATGTATCTTTCTTTAAGACATGGTCCCAAACTACAGCCCAGGAACCAAGGGAGAAAGCTGGCTATTTCCACTTTTCAGTTTCTAAAACCTCTGGATTTTGTAATGTGCTCAGGGTGGGAGTTGGATCAGACAGGGAAGTGCTCAGAGGAAAAACTGCAGATTCTGGGTTTTCTTTCCATGTGGTGCCTGCAACCGACTCACCCAGAGGCTGTGATTCAGGGTTAGAGACAGCTGTCTATCAAGGTGGGACCTAACAGCAGGAAGATGACCCTGCTGTAGGTGCCTAAGCAGATATTATTTAATCTGAATTAAGGCTTCAGAGGTTGAAGATCATTCATAACTCAGAAGAAGTTCTTCTATGCTGGCAGAGACACTGTATTAACCCCATAGTGACTGCATGTCTTCAAAGATGACAGGCTCTGTGGCTCCAAAGAAACAAACTGGTTAAAAAAAAAGGCATCAGTGTAAGATTCTATTTTGAGGAGGTATGAAATGCTCTATGGGGGCTTCTCTTTTTTTCTCTCTTTTTTTTTTTTTTGGTCCTAATCCATTAGCTATTAGAGAACTGCTCTAACCTAAACATTTATTTTGGCTTTCATCAATATTCAGAATTTATGATACTAGTATATTTTATTGTTTATTTTATTGCTCTTTCTCTTTCCCTTTCCATTTTTTTTTTTTTTTGGCTGTGCTAGGCCTTCGTTGCTTGGCGCAGGCTTTCTCCAGTTGTGTCCGTCGGGGGCTACTCTTTGTTGCAGTGCTTGAGCTCCTCTTGTAGCAGAACACAGGCTCTAGGTATGTGGGCTTCAGTAGTTGTGGTGCATGGGCTTAGTTGCTCTTCAGCATGTGGAATCTTCGCTGACCAGGGATCAAACCTGTGTCCACTGCATTGGCTGGTGGATTCCCTACCACTGTGCCATCAGGGAACTCCTGCCTTAAGTTTTAAGTTACCTACCTTAACAAAGCTAAATGCTACATGTGTACGATTAACTTGAAGCAAAGAGAGACTTAAGATTTGAAAATAAAAATTCTGATTGTAAATGTCTTTTTTCCCATTACTTTGGCAGCTATTTCAATGTATAAGTAAGCACAATGCTAAGTTCTATTTCTTTCCAAATAAGTAACATGGTGAAATACAACTGCTCAAATCTAATTTTGATATCCTAAATCAGTGCTTTCATAGTATGTGTGAATTTGAAGCATAAAATGAAAAAAAAAGGTTGTCTCTCTCCTTCTCCCCCCCATCAAAAAACCCCCAAAACAATGCACTCACCCTTGAAGACATTTCATACGTGAAATGGAAGAAGACAACAGGCCCAAGGAGATGTTGATTTGGGGGCTTCTTTAATAAGATCCTGGTGGCAAAGACAAGTGAGGGTCCACCAGAGATTCCTGCCCCAGTCCCCTCCCCAGAGTAAGGCTGTTGCTGGGGACCAGCTACTCAATCAGGGGCTACCCATGCCAGGACCCCTGCGTCTAAGAGGGGCACATGCTTCATCTTTGCCAGTGGAACAGAAACAGAAGAAATGGGTTCTGGGCTGAGAGAGCTAAGAAGCAAGTGTGCCTTCACTCTCTTGCTGCCAAGTGCCCTCTGATGACTGAGAATGACAGGGATCCAGAGGAGGGCAGATCAACAAGGGCAGTATGGGAGCCTGGATTCTCAGCAATACCATGAAGCAAGTCAGCCCACCAGAACATGTGCAGACACTACACTTAGCCTGTTAAGCCGCTGATACTTCATTACAGAGGGGCTTCCCAGGTGGCACAGTGGTAAAGAGTCTGCCCACCAATGCAGGAGATGCAGGAGCCTTGGGTTTGATCCCAGGGGAAGATCCTCTGGAGGAGGACATGGCAACCCACTCCAGTATTCTTGCCTGGAAAAGAACAGACAGAGGAACCTGGCGAGCTACAGTCCATGGGATCGCAGAGTCAGACATGACTGAGCGACCAGGCACGCATTTTGTTAAAGTGGGCATGTTAATTCCAAGGTGCTGAGATTGGGGACTGGAAGAGGGGGAAACACTTATTAGTGAGTTAAGAGGCACACTAAGTAATAAATACAATTTTTTCTTCTATGGAAAACTCTGACACAAAGATTATCATCTCAAATGTTTAAAATGCTAGGCAGGTATGTACTGTCATACTAGTGTATATGAACACCTAGGTCGTTCTTATTATGTAACAAGCACACTCTGTTCTAAGTACTTATTCTAACTCACTTAGTTCTCACAGATTTGCGAGGTAAACAATTATAACCCCCATTTAGCAGATGTGGAAACTGAGGCCCACAGAGGTTAAGTAATTTGCCTAAAGTCACACAGGTAGTAAGTGGCAGAGGCAGGATGCAAGGCCAGGCAGCTCTGTTCACACTATACACACACTTCTCACAATGTGGGTGGATAAAGGTGGATGAAGCTGAGGCAATCAGTGAAATCATGTCCAGTCTCAAGGGGTCAGCTACTCAGAGACACTCACACGTATTGTCGACCTTCCTCTCTTTCAAGAAAACTCAGAAAATCCAAATTTTATGTGAAATCTCCCAATTTAAAAAAATTTTAACCCCCTACAGCCCAAACAAAGCATATCAGCAGACTGCATGTAGCCCGGGGCCAGGTCAGCCACTTGCCATTCCTGCTTTCAGAACCGCTGTCTTCAAGGACCACACTGTCTACCGCTCGTCCAAAGGCCCCGGGGAATTCTGGGTCTGGAAGCCAGAAGAAGCGTCAACTCTGCAAACAACAGCTCCTTCAGGCCCACTGATATGAATAATTAATTTCTGCTTTCTCACTGCCAGCCCACAAAGGTTACCAACAAGCCCGGCATTCAGGAAGAACACCATGCCCTTCTGAGACAATGAGGACGGGCGTGGGGGGTCCTGGGGGTGCATGGGGAGCCCCATAATGAAGTCCGGCATGGTGGCCTGGGCTCAAAGGGAGCCTGTGGCTGCGGGCACGGGCCTGTGTGTGCGCTCCCCGCCTGGCTGCCTCCACGGGGCCATCAGAGCGTCCGAGAGGCTCGTTAGAGACGTGACACTCTATGGCCTTCTCAGCTGACTGTCAGCAGGAAAGGACTCTGAATTCCTCAAGATGCTTTAAAATAAAACAAAAAGGCACAATTATGCTGCCAAACGGAAGGTAAGGCAGCTGCATACAAAGCAGGGCTTTCTTCTAATAGGCCCACAACCTCAGCTCGACAGTGCTGAGCCCTCACCTTCCTCCCCGGCCTGCAGCTGTGAAGCATCCGTAATTGGACGCTCCACTGCTTCAGCTCTTGGATTATTCAAACTGCAGGATTTCCAGGAGCCTCGGGTTTCAATTAAGGATATGACCAGGCAACAAGATGAGCACGATCCTCTTACCGTCTATTTCATGCACATATTTCATGCGCATGGCCAAACCAGTAATGTCTGTGATAATAATAATAATAAAATTAGCCAACATATACTACTTACTACATGTCAGGTGCTAAGTGCTTTATATATCAGGTTATTTAATCTTCATACCAATTTAATTAGGTATTCATCATATTGTTATCATTCTCCAAGATAAGGAAACTAAGGCACAAAAAATTTCAGTTACCTCAAAGTCACACAGCAGTTAAGTGGCAAACTTGGAATTCAAACCCAAGCAATGTGGTCCTAGACTGCATGCTCCTGAATACCATACCAGTGACTGTTTACATTTACGCAGAGCTTATTGTATGCCAGACCCTGCGCTACATATTTTCTGTATATTATTTCATTTAATCTTTACAACATCAGGTGAGATATAATTATCTCTGTTGAACAGAAAATAGGTTCATAGAAAAATGGAAGTAATTTGGTTAAGGGCACAAAATAACAAGCAGCCTACAGCCTGGATCCAAAATAGGTTCTTCTGATTCAAAGCCAAGCTCTTAAAACCATTGGTACAGAGTCCCAGCCCATCCAATTTACTAGTGTTCATGAAATTAGGCCTGGAACATCATCTAGTCCAATTACCTTATTTTAGAAATGAGTAGCTGTAGCCTGGAAAGATGAAGATTGAGTGGTGAGATGGAGTAGACTAACTTTGACTCCAGAAAGAGCTGGGCTCTAATCGTAACCCTGTTTCTTATTAGCTGAGTGACTCATTGGGTAAGTGACTCAATGTTTCTAGACATTATTATTAAAGAATAAGAATAATAATACTTAGCCTCATGGGGCTGTATTGATTAAAGTATGTGTGTAATATACACTTCTACTAAACACTCAGAATGGCAAAACCATATCATTATAGTCAGGTATTCCCAAATTACAGACTGATAGTTTCAAAAAGTCTATTCTTTATGATTTGAAATAATAGTATAAGTGGTCGAGTAGGTTGTGAGAAAGGCCCCCCAAATCTAATCAACAGACAAAGATGCTGGAAAATTGCATTGTACTTCTGGAACTTTTCTGAGTGTCATGCTAATTTCAAATGTGCAAAATCCCTGTGCATTCCATTGTCACAAATAAGTTATTATACTACTAGAACAATGACATTACGGTGGACATGACTGATCACACACGCATAATCCACATGGTTTTAAACTTCTAGTGTCCTTTTCAAGATTTTGCATCTGGAGCAAAGGACCATGCTTGTCAGCAGTGCACAAATATGGAGATTGGTAATGCACATCTAGCTACATTTCGAGGGTCCCTATATTTGGTTGCCATGATTGGCTGTTTAGCCGAATATGCCCATGTGACCAGTTCCTCATAAAAAGTCTCAAAACTTTTATTCTAATAGTTTTTTGGTGGTATTTTTAGGATTCTCTCTATATATAGTATCGTGTCATCTGTAAAAAGTGACAGTTTCACTTCTTCTTTTCCAATCTGGATTACTTCTTTTTCTTGTCTGATTGCTATGGTTATAACTTCTAATATATGTTGAATAAACGTGGTAAGAATGGGCATCTTTGTCTTGTTCCTGATCTCAGAGGAAATCTTTTCAGCTTTGAGTACAATGCTGGCTATATGTTGTCATAAATGGTCTCTACTATGTTGAGGTATGTTCACTCTATACTAACTACATTGACATCTTTTATCATAAATGGATGTTGAATTTTATCAAAAGCTTTTTTCTGCATCTATTGAGATAATCATATCATTTTTATTTTTTAATTTGTTACTGTGGTTCATCATATTGACTGATTTGCAGGTATTAAATCATTCTAGCTACCTTGGGATAAATGCCACTTCATCATGGTGTACCATCCTTCTAATGTACTGTTGAATTTGGTTTGCTAATATTTTGTTGAGGATTTTTGCATCTATATTCATCAATAATACTGGCCTATAATTTTCTTTATCTTATGGTGTCTTCATCTGGTTTTAGTATCAGGGTGATGCTGACCTCATCAAATGAGTTAAGTGTTACTTCTTAAATTTTTGGAATACTCTGAGAAGTGAAGTGAAAGTCACTCAGTTGTGTCCAACTCTTTGTGACCCCATGGACTATATAGTCCATGGAATTCTCCAGGCCAGAATACTAGAGTGGGTAGCCTATCCCTTCTCCAGGGGATCTTCCCAACCCAGGGATCAAACCCAGGTCTCCCACGTTGCAGGCGGATTCTTTATCAGCTGAGCTACCAGGGAAGCCCTTACTTTGAGAAGGGTACATGTCAATTCCTTAAATGTTTGGTAGAATTCACCTATGAAGTTTCCTGGTTCTGGACTTTTGTTTATTGAGAGCTTTTTGTGTTGTTGTTTTTAATCACTGATTTAATTTCTTTACAGGTAATGGTCTGTTCATATTTTGTATTTCTTCCTGATTCAATCATGGATAGTGTATGTTTCTAGGAATTCATCCATTTCTTCTAAGTTTTCCATTTTGTCAGTGCATAATTATTCACAATAATCTCTTGAGATCCTTTGTATTTTCTCTGGCATTGGCTGTAACTTCTCTGTCTTCATTTCTGATTTTACTTATTTGAGTCCTCTTTTTCCTTTGATGAGTCTGGCTAAAGCTTTATCAGTTTTGTTTATCTCTTCAAAGAATCTGCTCTTAGTTTCATTGATCTTTTCTACTTCTATAATTTAATTCCATATAGAATTAATTATATATCTATTATAGAATTAATATAATTCTATATTTCATTTATTTCTGTTCTGATCTTTATTATTTTTTTACTTCCATTAACTTTAGGTTTTGTTTGTTCTTCTTTTTCTAACTCCTCTAGGTGTAAAGTTGGGTTGTTTATTTGAGTAAATACTAGGATAAAATATTATTACCATAAACTATGTTTTATTCTGTCAATCAAATAAAATAATTTGCATAGAGGTAATCTATTCTTTATGGTAAAAAAAAATTCAAACCTTGAGATTCAAATAGACTGCTTTGAGGGGAGATATTCCACACACGTCTTCATATTAATAGTTTGCTGTTAGAACATTCCAACATGGCCTCAGATAAGGAAGGACATCAAAGGCCTGTGCTGGACCTCTCTGGAGTCTGTTGATACACACATTTTTTTTTTTTCTTGCTTTTTCTCTGAATCCTCTGTAAAAAAAATCTTAGTCATGAGTACAGTCTGCTACTGAGTCTTATAAAGTGAAAGTGAAAGTCACTCAGTCATGTCCAACTCCTTGCAATCCGAATTCTCCAGGCCAGAATACTGGAGTGGGTAGCCTTTCCCTTCTCCAGGGGATCTTCCCAACCCAGGACTCCTGCATTGCAGCCAGATTCTTTACCAGCTGAGCCACAGGGAAGCCCAAGAATACTGGAGTGGGTAGCCTATCCCTTCTCCAGCGGATCTTCCCTACCCAGGAATTGAACTGGGGTCTCCTGCACTGCAGGTGGATCCTTTACTAACTGAGCTATCAGGGAAGCCCGAGTCTTATAAATCTTTCCAGCAAATCACTGAATGAAACAATGGTGAAACTCTTCAGCCATTTCTGACATCGTTTTCCACATTTTTGAGACCCACACTCTCAAACACATAAACAAAAAGCTATGGTTACCACTTGGCCTTAGTGAGAAGGGAACTTGGAGATTTTCAGGACATTACTTTGATTTTTGAGGCTCAGGGAGCCATTCTTCTGTATGAATATAAGTCAGGTGTTTGCATCAGTCAAGATAAATGAGGTAATGCTGCAGTAACAAACAGCACCAAACATTTCAGTGGCTTAAGATAACAATGGTTTATTTCTCACTCCAGGACACGGCCACTGAGGGTTGAATAGGAGCTCTGCTCTGTATTGCCCTCCCTCTAAGACCCAGGATAACAGAAGTGCTACTGTTTGGAACAGCATACATTGCAGTAGCAAATGAACAAGAGTGCTCTGAAGGGTCTCACTCCAACACTAAATGCTCTGGTTTGGAGGTTGCACACATCATTTCCATTCAAACTCACTGGTTAGAACTAGGCAAATAGTCCTACTCATTTTCAAGGGAATCAATATAATCCTAGCTACCATGTACCTAGACAGCAAAGGAGAATCTAAATATTTAGTTTACCATCTTAATGACAAGCACAAATTTTCATTAGCTGGGGAAGGCCTAGTTGGGCAGATTTGAAGTATTGCATTGACCGCCTTCAAGAAACAACACACTCCTATCAGAAAGAGGGATGCAAAATGGCAAATTCTCAATAGGTAGCATGGACATGGTAGCAAGTCAGAGTGCATATTTCAAAATCTCCCTGGGGTGTGTTTGAAATGGCTGATGTTCGAAATGGTGATGTTTGAAAATGGCTTCAGGAAAAAAAGCACAACACAACCCTTGAGAATCATAAGCTCTAGAACATATCACTGATTAGTCCTACTGGTCCAAAAAAAAAAAGAAAAGAGGAGAAGGGGAGGTAAAGAAGAAGAAGAGGCAGAGAAAATGAAAAAGGTGTTAAATGCTAAAGACCCCAATAGTCTGTCCATAAAATTCTTACTTGAAAAATAAACAATCTTTCTCTTGTTGTTTAGTCGCTAAGTCATGTCTAACTCTTTTACAACCCTATGGACTGTAGCCCACCAAACTCCTCTGTCCATGGGATTTCCCAGGCAAGAATACTGGATGGGGTGCCATTTCCTTCCCCAGGGGATCTTCCCAACTCACGGATTGAACTCATGTCTCCTGCATTGGCAGATGGATTCTTTATCACTGAGCTACCAAGGAAGCCCACAGTCTTTCTCTTATTGTTCATTAAATATAATATGCCAGCATTGTGTTAGAGGCAGGAATACTAGAATTTTCTAAAATGATCATCTTCTAATATACACAATTTAGGGACTTGAAATTCAGCAGGTGAACAGAGAGGCAAACCATTTTAATCCATTTTATAACTGTTCAAATGAATGTGCAAGTTCAGGCAAGGATTGTGAGGCCAACACTGTGCTGGTTTTCCAAAAGCCATTCACAGTTCCCCTTCTCTCTTAACATTCTTTACTATAGATGCTGAAGACTGAAAATTCCTGATTCTTTAAGCCCTCCTGGAAGCTCAGGCCATACTACTCAGTGTTGGCCAATAGCATGGAAGTAGCAGTTGCTAGGTAGGACTTGGGGGAAAGTCTTTTAAAGGGCCATACAGCTAGTATGATCACTTCAGTCTGTCTAATCTCATTCAATTTAGGGGCTAGAATAATCACTTTGTCTTTAACGCAGAAGATAACTGGGGCTGGGGGAGAAAGGCTAAGGGCAGAACAATAAGTTATGGCAGTGATTTAGATTAGAGGTAATGGAATAAACCTCTGCATATTCATGAACATTTATAAGCACCTCCTATATGTCAAGAACTATGACATTCTGGGGCTACAGAGACAAATAAGATACAGGTCAGTATAAGGGTGCCTCTCACCATGTCAATCACATCCCCAGGGCAGGAATGAGGGATTTTCTGCCCCCTGCTCCAAATTCAGGCAACACAAGCAGGGATGAGGCCCAGAGAAATTAAAGCCAGCCCCATTCTGTAGCAATTCAAAGAGACACCAGGACTGCTACAGTAATGGAAAGAAAGTGACTTAACAGGCGATGCTCTTTTTATGTACATATCTCACCCAAACTAGCTCTGATGTTCCCCCAAATCCAGTCTAGTTATTTTAAATCACTGCATGTGGCAAATTAGAAGAGGAAACGGCACAGTTGTAGGAGAAGCCTGGATTCAAAATAGTCCTACTTGACTGGTGGAAATGGTCTAGAATTATAGAGTGACAATTACAAAACTTGGAGAATATAGTACAAAACATGACTGTCCATTTTAAACAGGTGAATTTTATGGCATGTGAATTGTCTCTCAATAAAAGTAATTAATTAGTTAATTATTTGGATGGAAGAATAAACAATCCCACCACTTAGCCCTAAGCAAACTTGGGCTTGTTGGTTAACAGGTCTGTTTCCTCAACTGCAAAACAGAGAATAGTATTACCTCTTTTATAGTAAGAAAAGAACAGTAGACTGTTCTGAATATTAAATTAGATCACATAGGTTAAGCATGTAACACAGTGCCTTGCAGGTAGTAGAAGCAAAATATCTTCTCATTTCTTTCTTCCTAAGTGCCAATAAAAATTTTAAAACAATCATTTTTGCAGCAGCCGCAAGACGTGACATAAGCTCTCGGCAACCTCCCTTCAGACAGTCTTATCTCAGGCAGACAAGAGCAGGGATCAAATGGGAAGACAGGAACATGAACCAAAGCTCTGCTCACTGCAGAAAGACTGCAGATTTATTCTGCAGCTCTGCAGTGCAGAAATAACAGGAGTGATTCAAGCAATGGAAAAAACAGCTACACAGACAAAGCAGTGGTAAAGAGTCAGTCAGGCACAGACATTTCTGCTTATAATTCTAGTTTAGAATCCAAACAGAATCGTCTCCTAAATAGCCAAATCCACCCAACACCTGGTCAAGTCTGTGTGGCCACAACACCCAGCCCTGATGTTTAGAGGTGACCCAGGTCCCACTCTTGCTATGGTTCCTCAAAACCAGACTGAACATAAAACAAATCTTACATAACCAGAATCGTCAGGCACAGTACCACGCTGGAATTTAAGTCTCCACTGAGCTTCTCCTTTGTGACTCTTAGAAAATCAATCGCCTACTTCTCAAGGGAAGATCCCCTGGAGAAGGAAATGGCAACCCACTCCAGTATTCTTGCCTGGGAAATCCCATGGACAGAGGAGCCTGGCGGGCTACAGTTCATGGGGTGACAAAAGAGTAGGACATGACTTAGTGACTAAACAACAACTTATCAAGTACCTGCTGTGCACCCAGCCTTATGAAAGATAGATACTGTTGTGAGGGAGAAAAAGAAGGATAAGCCATGATCCCTGCTTTCGAGGAGCCAGCTAACCTCTTAGTTTGAGAGCAACACTTCACAGTAAACATATAAAAGGCATCGTGCCTTGCACAGAGCAGTGGTTCAGTTGTTATTTGTTCACTGGGTCAATGAATCAATAGATGGCACAATAATAAAACAATTGTGTGAGTATGGGGCTCACTCTAAGAACCACAAGATGGGTTGGAGTACTTGGAAAAGGCTTGTGCCAGAAGCTGCTAGTTGCCTGCTCAATATCAATTCTTCCCTTTTTCCTTGCAACAGAGACCCTATTTTATTTGAGGTGGCCATATGCCCAGATAAAACACTACATTTCCCAGCCTCCCTTGTAGCTAGAGATGGTTAGTGAAATCTATACAAAAACTGTCAAGAAAAGCTTCTGGGAAAGTGTCTTAAAAGGCAGACCAACAGTTGCTACTCAGTCTTATGTCCTTTCTCCCTGTCTTCTAATTCATGTCTGAAACAAAAATGTGATGGCTGGATTTCCAGTAGCTATTTTGGACCATGAGGAACCTTGAGACAGAAAAGCATAAAGAAATGTAGATTCCTGACAGTTATAGGCTCGCCATTCTCTCCCTGGACTGTCTCTAGAATTCCTTTATATGAGAGATAAATAAACCTCTATCTTGCTTTTTGGGGGTTTTGTTGAATGCAGCAAACCCGTATCTTAACTAATACAAGTTTCCACAGAAAAAGCCAGGTCTTAAAGGAAGGATTCACAACTGGGGATGAGAAGGAAGGAAGGCATCTCAAATGCCAGAAAAAGCGTTGGAAAGGACACCGACAAGAATGAGCACTGGCTGAAGCCAAGAGGGGAGAGAACAGGAAACAAGGAGAAGACAGACGATGGTTTTGCAGTGGAGACAGGGCTTGACTGGGGAAGGATTAGGGACCACACATTTGCTCCCTCTGATGGAGCGAAACATCACTGGACCTGGAGCGAGGTAAGAAAGGAGAGAAAGAGGCAGAGGAAGAGGCTCAGGGAACTTCATTCCATGAAGAAATGTAAGTGTGAGCTGTGGCCTGGGTCAGCCGACTGAAAATTCCTGGACTTTAGACAGTAACAATAACACCATCTAAGATTTATTAAACACTTATGTGCCCTGTTGTGTGCTTATGGACTCTACACACATTATCTGACTGTACTTCATGACAAGAGTATTATATAGTCTTATCATTATCACCCCCATTTGGCAGACAAGGAACTGGGGCTTAGAGAGAGTCGGTAACTTGTTCAAGCGAAGCCATACAACACTGCAAGCTAGGCAACATCCAGCCCATTCTTCAGATGTGGAAAGTATTTGTACCATTCTTTCAAAGCCAGGAAAAGGTATGAAGATCCTGACTTCAAAACACAAAGATCCAGAGACTTCCCTGGTGGTCCAGTGGTTAAGACTCTGAGCTCCTAGTGCATGGGGCCTGGATTCGATCCCTGATAGGGATACTAGATCCCACACGCTGCAACTAAAAGATCTTGCATGCTACAATTAAGAACCAACTCAGCCAAATAAATTAATTAAAAACAACAACACACACATACACAAAGATCCAGAGTTAAATACAGAGCCAAATGCTTTGTGAATAGACTTCATCAGAAGAAAAACAGATCAGAGGAATGGAAAAGTTTTCAGGCTTGGGTGCATTTACTACTTGGAGAGGAGGAAGACATTGTTAACAAGCTCACTCACACCTGCCTGGCTGGCTGGTGTTCATGAAGTGTAGACAGTGCTAAGATGGTGGAGGGGCAGGGAACATGCATTAGAAAACCAAGCAAAAAGCAATGCCATCCATGTCACTTTGGTTACAAATGAATTGTAGCCAGCCACCAGCTCCTGTATCTCTAATAGTTTTTTTTAATATCTCTCCACAACAGGGAATAGGGGGAAAAATTACTTTATCACATCTATGGCTGGAAATTTTGAGTTAAGACATTCAGACACATCCACTGAACACAAGGAATTCTTCCTGGAGCAAAAATCTCATTAGTCACTAACGAGAAGAGAGAAAATAACCCATCAGGTTACAAATAAGCTAGGTAACATGAGTCAGTCAGTCAGTCAGTCAGTTGCTCAGTCGTGTCCGACTCTCCGCGACCCCATGAATCACAGCACGCCAGGCCTCCCTGTCCATCACCAACTCCTGGAGTTCACTCAAACTCATGTCCTCAGAGTCGGTGATGCCATCCAGCCATCTCATTCTCTGTCGTCCCCTTCTCCTCCCGCCCCCAACCTTTCCCAGCATCAGAGTCTTTTCCAGTGAGTCAACTCGTCGCATGAGGTGGCCAAAGTGTTGCAGTTTCAGCTTTAGCATCAGTACCTAGTAGGAAATATATTTCCCATGAAGATTAAGAATAAAAAGTCTCTTTTGGTAGTCTGGCAGAATCTGATGCCAGGGCCTCCCAAGTAGAGAAATCTGGAAATCTACAGCAGGCCCAGGAAAGCCTTACATATTGGAAGCTAGAAAGTGTCAGCTTTGTAAGACTGACCCAAGTTCCATGCTGTCTCCACCACAAGCTGTTTGAGGCTGGGTAAATGTCTTCACCTCTCCCAGCCTCTGCAAATTCATCTACAGAGTGGGAAGAATAACTTCCACCCACTAAATGAGGTTAAATGAGACAGTCTGCTGCTCCTGTTACTATGATTTCGACAGGACTCACATCTTAAGTGTTCTTGGCTTAAAATTCCAAGAAAAGACCATAGGCTACAATGGAAAGAGCCCCGATCTGGCTCCTAGACCCTGCTTGAGGGTCATGACCGTGTGACCCTGAGGTTATTACTTTTAGGGCTCAAGGATCCTCATCAGCCTGGGGAGGCGCAGGAAGACCCTTAGACCAAATCTAAGATCCTTTCTCATTTGAGGCCCTTGCGTGTCACTGAGGTTCTAAATGACAGGCCTTACTTAGTCACTCATTTCAGGATTTAACGAGTTACCTGCTGGAAAGTTGTTCCTTTATCTAAAAAGAAGCAGCAAAAAAGTTTCTACCCTAGAAGCAAAAAGGCCAACGAGAACCTTGAGGGTAGGTCACCGACTTTTGCAGTCTTGACCCTTAACACAGACCTGGCACAAAGCAGGACCCCGATAAACCCTTGTCGAGTGGAATGGATGGTGAATGAACGAAGGATTTTTGAGGGCCGGCAAAAATAAGACTGTTCGTTCTCCACTAAGCCAAGTTTAATGCAAGCAAAAAAAAAAAGCTACCAATTTAAAATATTAATGATATTTACTTTGTCATCTGAACGACGATCAGAATACCAGATGAACGGTGCTGCCAGTCAAAAGGATGCCTGACGTGGGCTTTTGCTGGGAGAGTGCACTTTGGTCCACGTGTGGCAGAGGGGACGCCACAGCCTACAGAAGGGACACACAAACATTGAAGGACATGTCACCCAGGGTGACAGACAGCAGGGGCAATATAGAAGCACGCCAACAGGAAAGTGAAAATATCAGGGCCTCCACATGTGGTTGGGCAGTTGCTGGGAGCCCAAGAACTCCAAGCTGAGCAGGGGAGACCTAAAATCCAGCAGGCAGACTGCTCACCTGTGAGGTCAAGTCCACAAGGAGTCCCATGGGCAAGCGGCAGCCCTCATGGTTGACCTCAGCAGATGAACTGGGGTCTGATGGGGACTTTAGTGACAAAATAATAATAGTGAATACACATATATACACACATATGCATTTAAAGGTCCATGTGTGAATAAAGTCAACTCTTTAAGTATTTTATTGTATGTCATTTTCATAACTACCCTGATAAGTGCTATCATTGGAGGCAGTACAGCTTGGTGTTTAAAGGCACAGACTTGCAAGTCAGACTGTGTGCATTCAAATCCTAAGTGCCATTTAGGGTAACCTTGTGGGTTACCAAGGTACCCAAGCTGGGTAACCTTGGGCAGGTTTCTTTAAGCCCTCTGAGCCTCATGCTTCTCATACATAAAATGGAAACAGTAATAGGGCCTGTCTTATGAAACTGGCGTTGGTATACATGAGTTAACAGGTATAAAATGCTTAGAACAGGAACAGGCACAAAGCAAGCCCTCAGGAAGCATTAGCTATTCTTGTTATTTCTGTTAATAGAGACTGAGATGTAGAAAGGCCAGCGGCTTGTTCACGGCCTCACACCTGCTGCGGGGCTGAGCCTGGGCACACACATGGGTCTCTCTTCACAGCACATGTGACCCAACACGGCCGATTCTAGCTCTGCAGCTCCCACCCCCACCCCACTCACATCACCACCTTCATTCATGCCATCCATGGCCTAGCCATCCATGGCCTCAGTACCAACAGGGCAATAAGATGCTAACTGGAAGCTACTAAAAGAACTGGTATTCTAGGGATTTCCCTGATGGTCCAGGGAAGAATCCACCTTGCCATGCACTGCAACTAAGACCTGTGGCAGTCAAATAAATAAACACTTTTAAAAAATAAAGAAAGAAGAACTGGCATTCTAACTCAAACCCTGATTTGTCTATTATGTGTAGAACAAACTCAAATGTGTCTTGGTATGGGGGTCTGCCCCTCAGCTAAGAGAGAACGACCCTTTTCTAAGGAGGAAGGCACTTCTGCCTTTGGGCCTTTTTATGTGAGGTCTCACGTGCTCTCTCTCCTTGAAACTCTGAAAGGAAGGCAAAGCCTGAATTGTGCAATAAAACCCGATGGGGTGAGGCTCTCTGAGTAGCGACAATGGGCATGATTCCTGGTGGAGAGGGAGGAGCTTAAGGGCCAATCCAGCCAGAGAGCTTCATAAGCCAAGAGCACCACCCTGTTCTGGGTCCTGCCCTGCTTCTGGAAGGTTCTAGAAAGAGTCAGAGCCTGGCTTGGAAAAAAAAAATCACATGCACTATAAAAAACCAAACCACCTGTAATCCAGAATGATCTGAGAGTGGAAAGCTCTGAAGCACTGACTCAAAGAAAATGACCCAGAATTGCGGTTAGTTGTAGTTTGTTAATACTATGGGTACTTATTATTGCCAGACCCTGTTCAAAGCCCTCTAGAAATGATATCCCATTTATTCTTCATATCAATGGTATGATGTCATTTGTGTTTATTAGTCCCATTTAACTGATGAGAAAACCAAAACACAGAAAATTCAATAACTTCTCCCAAGGTCATACAAGCAGTCTAGCTTCAGAGCCCATGGTCTTTATCAGCACTTTCAAATCTTTTGACCCAGCCCTTAGCATGAAATACATTCTACATCAGCACCCAGTACACATTCACAAGTATATAGAACCGAAACAAAGTTTTAAAGCAGACTACTAGTCACCATTACTGTGTGCAATGCACTCTGATGTTTTCCATTCTATTCCATTCCATTAAAGAAAAAAAACTACCACTCAACAAATATTTATGGAACACCTATTATGTGTTAGACACTCTTAGGCTTTGGGGCTATGTTAGTGGATGAGAGATAAAAATCCTTGCCCTTTGGAGCTTACATTTTACTGGAGAGAGAGAATGAATAAGATCCACGTGCAAAATTGTAGCATCTGAGGTGGTAATTTGGCAAGAGCTATGGAGAGAAGTGGAGCAGGGAAGGCCAAGGGCAGGCAGCCAGAGAAGGCCTATGACGCTTTCTCCCCCCATCATGCTGATTCCAGTGGGCTGGCTGTCACCCACACCTGGAAAAGCCTGTCCTCTAACCTCTCCACTCCAGCGCCCTCTGTGTGTCTGAAGGCTCTTCTGCCTAGACTCTGTGCACGTGACACTCGTATGTGACCGCGTGCACGTGTGTATACCTGTTATAGGCGTGCATGGATGTGTTGCATGCCTGTATGAATATGCATGTCCACCTCGATTCGCTTCCTCACTGGGGAGGTTTGGGAGACAGGAGGCGGGGCCCCCACACGCAGCTTTCCAAGGGCTCTCTACACAAGCCTGCCCTGCAGAAGGGTCCTGGAATGGAGCCTGAAAACCAGCATGAGCCAAAGCCATGAGTGCCAGACATGTGCCCTGGCTGGAGTCTTCAGTTCAGAGGAAGGGAAATTTTTTATCATTGGTCCACGCAGAGACCACCTCTTGTAAACTGTTAGGGCGGAGGGAATTAGTTCCCAATCTGAACCAAGGTGCTCTTTGTGCTAGAGTGCCCTTAAGGAGAGAGGAGAGTACAGAAATCAAACTGCTACCTGGGGGAAAAGCAGTGCATCAGGCACACCTGGGAGAGCAACTGATGTGGGTCTGGGGGGAGACGGGATTGCAGCCAGCTCTAAAGCGGCCCTGGGTGCCTTGGGTAGTCTCTATGGAGGGCATTTGGAACTTGGCACTAGAATGAAATCTTCAGACTCTACGTTAAAGGGGGCACATAAAAAATGTTACTAGCATGGGCAGCAAAAGCATTGCCTACGGGAGAAG
Organism: Moschus berezovskii; assembly: GCF_049115385.1. Lineage (NCBI taxonomy): Eukaryota > Metazoa > Chordata > Mammalia > Artiodactyla > Moschidae > Moschus > Moschus berezovskii. The sequence continues at coordinate 33,716,960 of NC_142479.1, read as the reverse complement.
CAGCCAATCTCTGCTAATGAATAAGTGTAATTGATCACAACAGATGACTTGATGGCCGTTCCAAATGTGCTTTTAGCAAAGTGGACAGTTTTTCATTCAAATGCAAGCTCACCCAGATAAGATCTAATAATGGAGATTTTGGAAGAATCCCAGCATCAGTGATTTTTTTTTTTTAATCCTTCACTGAACAGGGAAAACATCTTAAGCTCCTAGCTTGACCCAACCAGAGGACAGTTTATGCTTTCCCTATGGCTGAGGAGAGACTCTGACAGTCCCTGGGGCAGCAGAGGGTTGGTCACAGGACAGCCCACATTCCTATCTGTCTTTTCCTCTTGGGCCCCTTTCCCATTCCTGACCTGTGGGGAGCTGGGTGGCCAGAAGACTGCAATCAATTCAATGAAATCATCCATCTACTCAATAAATACTTATTGAGCAAAAGACCCTGATGCTGGGAGGGATTGGGGGCAGGAGGAGAAGGGGACAACAGAGGATGAGATGGCTGGATGGCATCGCCAACTTGATGGACATGAGTTTGAGTAAACTCCAGGAGTTGGTGATGGACGGGGAGGCCTGGCCTGCCGCAATTCACGGGGTCGCAAAGAGTCCGACACGACTGAGCGACTGAACTGAACTGATATGCAAGGCTCCGTGCTGACCACTGAAAGGGGATTCCACCACAAGACGGCTAAGCCCAGGTCCTGTCATCAGAAGAGAAGGCAGATAGGAGGAGAAACAAGAAAATGACAGGAGGCCCCAGGGGAGGTCCCAGCTGGCTCCAACAAGCACTTAATCTTTCTGAGCTTAGGTTTCCTCCTTTATCAAATGAAGGCCCGGCTGTAGCCATGATCTCTGGCCATTCCGCCAGCTCAAACACTATATGATTCTAAACCCCCCACCTCTTCCCACTCAGGCTCCTAGGAAGCTGACAGACCAGGTGCTGCCTTCTAGAAAGGGGACAGTCAGAAAAGGAAGCGGGTGGTGAGGGTTATGGACCTTTCCCACCGTGACAGCTTCCTTCATTTTGGCCAGAACACAAGCTACAGGCTGGAGAAGATGTGAGAGCCGTTCAGAAAATTAAGTGGAAGTTTGACACTTCCATATCGAGGAATCTGGGGAAATGGGAACCGCTGGAGTCTGTGCAGGGAAGGATATCCTATCAGTTGTGGCGCCGGGGAATCTAGCTGACCTGCAAGGATGAGTTGGAGGTGGGGGTGGCGGTGAAGCTGCAATGAAATAGAAAGGCTGAGGTTCCAAGTGAAAGATTCCTCCCACGGTGTGGTCGAGGGTATCATCTTTTCATCCCCTGTCATCATCGTAATGTTTATTTTCTTTAACTCGCCCAACCGAAATCCACTTTGCACCATCATTTTTTTTTTTTAAGTTCTACAAGTGCCTTCAAGGTACACACGTAAATCTTATCTCCCTTCTGCTCAGGCGCCTGAGGCCAAACAGGACCATCAGGGTGTGCCAGGAAGGGGTGGGGGATTCAAGACACAGGATACAAGAGGCGAGGATGCACACAGGGGTGCGCCTACCTGCAAAGGAGCCGTCCTCGTGGTCGGAGCTGTTGCGGCTGCAGTCACTGCCCCTCTCGGGCGAGCTGTGGCTGGGCGAGTCCCGCTCGGGCAGCCCTAGGAACCTCTTGCGCCGCCACTGGGGAAGGTGCTCGCGAGCCCGACGCCGGGGGGGCTCCTCTGCCCCCGGGGGCGAGCCCCGCCCGTCCTTGGCCTCTGCTTCCAGTTGCTCCAGGTCCCGACTCCCGCGCACCTGCCGCCGGCCCCCGAGGATCAGGTGCATCCAGCGATGGGAACCGTACGCCCGCGCCGGCTTTTCGGCCTCATCGCAGGTCCCGGACCGGCAAGGGGCCACAAGCAACTGGCTGAGGGCGAATTTCTCGTTCAGATCCACCATCTCGAAATCGTGGTCACTGCTGTCGCCCCCATCGTCCGCGCCCGAGGCGGCGTCCGCCTCGCCCTCCTCCGAGCCCCGCCCCGCGCGGAGCCCGGCGGACCGCTCCTCTCTCCGGGCGCTGGGAGCCGTGCCATGGTGGCCGGGGGGCGCGCAGTCCTCCCGGGGCCTGAAGAGGAGGCGAGGCTGCAGGAGCTGCTGGTGGATGGCGGCGGTCAGGCTGCGCACTGCGCCCCCGGCCCCCGCCGCCCCGGGCCACGTGGGAAGGTCCAGGCACGCGTAGGGGGGACTCTCGGTCTTGGCGGCCACGGCAGGGTCGGGGAGCGAGGGGCCCCGGGGGTCTCCATCACCGCCGCCCGCTGCGCCCTCATCCTCGCGCTGCGGCCGCGGCGGCGGCTCCCGCTCCGGTCCTGCCGGCGCCTGCTCCTCCGCCGAGGGCCCCCCGCAGTCGCCGAGTCCGCCCTCCGGGCGCCCGCAGGCGAGGTCCCGCTTCTCCAGGGCCGCCTGCAGGTAGACGGCTTTGAACTTCTCCTCGGCCAGCACCTGTTGCAGCCACTTCAGTTTGAGTTTGCTGCGCTCCAGCTCGCGTTCCATGTCCAGCACCGAGTCCAGCTGCATAACGGGCACCTCCTCCCCAGGGAACTCGGCCCGCCAGTGGCGCTCAAAGTCCTGGGGGTCCCACATGCCGGGCGCCCCTTCGGGCCTCCGGGGCCCAGCGCCTCCGCGCGCAGAGGGCTGGGGGCGCGCCCGGCTCTCTCCGCGCTGACGCAGTCGCCTGCTCTTCACTTCTGCTCCAGATAGAAAATAAGGGGAAAAAAATAATAATAAAGTTATTTTCCCCTTCCGCCCTCGAGCCCTTGTCTTCTTCTTCTTCTGGGTTTCGTCTCCCTGACGTCAGCGGCCACCGGCGGCGGCGGAGGCGGGGGCCCCGGGGCCCTGGGTCCGCCCCCGGGGGCAGGACGCGAGGAGCCCGCGGTCTGCGGCCGGGGCTCGGTGCCCGGCGGCCCCCGGGCTCAGACGTCTGGAGAGCCGCGGCGGGGGCGGAGCCTCGCGGGCGCCTCTGGGCTGCGCCGGCAGCTGGGAGGCTGCGAGAGCGCCCGGCAGGGCGGGCCTGCGGAGCGGCCCACCCGGTAGGCGGCCGCCGTGGGCACGACTCGCACCTTCCCGGCCAGTCCCGCTGCGCAGCTCCCGCCGGCGCCGCCGGCGCAGACCGCACATGCTCCCCGCTCCCGAGCGCAGGGCCGCGCGGCCGGGGAGGCGAGAGCGGCGGGGAGGGAGCGCGCGGGGGCGCCCTGGGCCGCAGCCAACCTCCCGCCGCCCGGCCCTCCGCAGTCTAGCCTGTCCGGGTCTGGGCGGCGCCTGGGACCGAGAAGGAAAAGGTGCGGGAAAGGCGATGTGGCCGCGCGGCCAGGGCAGGTGTCCAAGGGAGCCGTCGGCGAACCGGCGGGGTTGTCCCCCCCTGGGATTTATTGAGCGCGTTGAACTAACTCGGGCCTCTCTGGGGTCTCAGACGGTAAAGAATACGCCTGCAATGAGGGAGACTTAGGTTCGATCCCTGGGTTGGGAAGATCCCCTGGAGGAGGGCATGGCAACCCACTCCAGCATTCTTGCCTGGAGAATCCCCATGGACAGAGGATCCTGGTGGGCTAGGAGTCGGACACGACTGAGCGACTAAGCACACACACAAAATTAACATGTCCAAAATCACCGAGCTCCTTAATCCAAAACTGGAGATGAGACTGTGTGTGTGTGCGCGCGCGTTTGAGACCCATTAAAGCTTTCTCTCCACTGCTCACTAGAGCTTTTCAGGGGAGACACAGGCAAGGGTGACAGCTCCAAGTGGCTCTGCTTAGAGGCCCCTGTGTGACTTCAAAGCTGAGGATACCCTCGTGTGACTCCCTGTGACTGAGTCAAACCAGGGCTGGCAGGGGACTTAGACGCTGACCTGGGTGTCTAAGAGGACACTTTGCTTCCTCTTTGTGGCCTCAACAATTCCTCTGAAGAGAAAAAGAAAGGGGCCGGGGGCTGGGCTGGCACTGGAAGTGGGAAGGAGGGAGGGCTCCTGCCTCACCACCTCTTCACACCTGGCTGCACCCCTTCTCCAGGGTCCTTGGTGAGGTCCCACTGTCTGCGGAGAGAGGGCCTGATCAACTGTCTCATGCTCTCTGCAAGGGAGGACCTTTTTGGTGACTCACATTTTCTTCATTTTAAGGATGAGGAATTTGATCCTGTAAGAGGCTTAAGTGACTTGGCAGCTAGGAATTCTTCCTGGCCACAGTGCCCTTTGGGGACTGGAGTTAAACTCAGTGACCCCTCCTCTCCAAATTCTCGCCACTGGCTGCTCATATAAACCATCTGAACAGACCATCCTTCTCCCACCTTTCAATCCCTTTCAGGCTGTCCCTCAAGGCTGGTTAATGGGAAGATATCAGAAAGATATTTCTTAACCACAAATGGGGCTTCCCTGGTGGGTCAGCAGTAAAGAATCTGCCTGCAAAGCAGGAGACCCAGGTTCGATCCCTGGATGGGGAAGATCCCCTAGAGGAGGGCATGGCAATCTAGTCCAATATTCTTGCTTGGAGAATCCCATGGACAGATGAGCCTGGTGGGCTATAGTCTATGGGGTCACAAGAGTCGGACCCGACCAAAGCGAATGAGCAGGCATGAAACCACAAATGAGATAGTGTCATTCTTCCGTTCAAACCCTTCCTCACCCCCACCCCCACCCCGTGGCTCCTCACACCTCCAGGATGGAGTCCAGACTCCTCTCCCACAAAGGAGATCTTCCCACTTTTGGGCTCCACCCACCTCTCTGCCTTCCTTGTAGGCTTTAGCTTTATCAACTCCATGCTGTCCCCAAAGACATCTTGCTCTTTTAAAAAATATATATATATTTAAATTATTTATTTACTTTATTTTTGGCTGTGTGAGGTCTCAGTTGCAGCATGTGGGATCTTTACTTGCAGCACATGGACTTCTGTCTACTTGTGGCGCTCGGGCTTAGTTGCCCCGCTGTTGCTCTTAGGGCCCCAAATAGGGATCGAACCTGGGGGCCCCTGCAGTGGAAGGCACTGGACCACCAGAGAAGTCTTAAATGTACCGTTTTTCTCTTCCTTAGAACTCCTGTCCCTCCACACAATCACAACTACCTGCTGCCTGGGGGACTCCAACTCTCCTTTAAGATACGGCTCTATCTCTGAGAAAGCTTTTCTGGTCCCGCTCCCTCCTCTCTGTGTCACACTTCATCTTGTACAGTCTTTATCTTTGCCCTTGCTCCACCTTCTGGCAATTATCAGTGACATCTTTGTTTCCCTTTCTTTCACAGCTGCTCTCAAGGCCAGGATTGTGTCTTTTCCATGTGTGTATTCTTGCTGCTTCTTGCAGAGTGTGATTGAGAGATAGCTGATAATTGTTGAATGAAATGAATTAATGAACGAACAGGCAGATGACTGGATTCTCACCTTGCAATTCCTACTCCAGTTGTGAATCACTCCAGGCTGGTAGCTAATGTGCTTCCCGCTGAGACTTCTCAACTTTGGCATTTCCTTCCTGGACAGAGTCTGTGTTTACTCAGTTTTCCAACATCCCTTCTTCCTTTTTCTTTCTTTCTTCTTTTTTTAATTTGGTGTGACACTGGTATGACTCATCACTGTTTGTCTTTGTGACCGATTGCCATGGGGAAATGGGTATGTTTCCAAATACATGAGTTCAGTGCCCAGCTCCTATGATTTCTCAGTCTATCACCTAGTCCCTCAAGGTGCTGCTTTTTCTCCCACCTTTGTTTCATATTTTGAAGACACCGTCCCTACCTTCTTGAGGCCACCACTATTTTTGTCCACTGGGAGGGACTGAAGCGCTTTCAATGTCCACAGCCAGCCAGTGCAGGGGTTTTCCATCAAGCAGAGTTCACAAGCATCTTGGCCTCTGTTAAGATGATGGCATCCAATCCAATCACTTCATGGCAAATAGATGGGGAAAAAATAGAAACAGTGACAGACTTCATTTTCTTAAGCTCCAAAATTACTGCCACCGGTGACTGTAGCCATGAAATTTTAAAAGATGTCTGTTCCTTGGAAGGAAAGCTATAACAAATCTAGACAGAGTATTAAAAAGCAGAGACATCACTTTGCCAACAAAGGTCTGTCTAGTCAAAGCAATGGTTTTTCCAGTAGCCATGTATGGATGTGAGAGTTGGACCATAAAGAAGGCTGAGTGCTGAAGAACTGATGCTTTTGAACTGTGGTGCTGGAGAAGACTCTTGAGAGTCCCTTGGACAGCAAGGAGATCAAACCAGTCAATCCTAAAGGAAATCAGTCCTGAATATTCATTGGAAGGACTGACGCTGAAGTTGAAGCTCCAAAAATTTGGCCACCTGATGCCAAGAACTGACTCACTGGAAAAGACCCTGATGCTGGGAAAGATTAAGGGCAAAAGGAGAAGGGGGCAACAGAGGATGAGATGGTTGGATGGCATTGCTGACTTATTAAACATGAGCTTGAGCAAACTCTGGGAGATGCTGAAGGACACATAAGCCTGGTGTGCTGCAGTCCATGGGGTCGCAAATAGTCGGACATGAGTGAGCAACTGTACAACAACAAGATTTCAGAATGGTGGAACTTGCCTGGCAGTTCAGTAGTTAAGACTCTGAGCTTCCACTGCAGGGGCTGTGGGTTCCATCCCTGGTCGGGGAACTAAGATCCTGCAGGCTGCAGCAAAAAAAAAAGAAAAACTTTCAGAATGGGGGAGAAATGCAACATAGCAGAGACAGATAACCCCAGTCAACAGCATATTGATTGGAGAATGTTTCCATATTAAAATACAAAGGAAAAAACCCTGTAAGTTCCTACAAGCATCAATTTCTGAATTTGTAATTTCCCTGGGAGGATAGTTTCAACTCTGTCCTTTAATTAAAGCAGCAGTTGGATTCCCTTTTGGCCAAAGGAAGTGGTTACCAATACCACTAATTTTTTTCCACAAGGACCAATATAGCCAGAAATGCCAACATTCATCTTCTGTAAACCGATCCCAGGAGCAAACTTCATTGTCTCTAGCTGGTGGATAGTTCAGCTTTATTACTTGGCTTTGGGTCATCATGGGGGCAAGGGTAGAGTGGCTGACATTTATTGAGTCCACATTTCTAGTGGCCATATGGCTTTGATTGCATCTAATTTCTCACCACAATCCTGTGAAGAAGGTGTTATTGTCAAGGTAGTGAGAGAGAGAAATGGAAGATCAAAGAGGTCAGAGGTCAGACAGCTAATTTTCTAGATTCTAAATCTCAGTAGCTTTAGTTTGGCCCAGGTGCATCTGTCATTAGCATTCATTCATTCAAAAAAATATTTGTTGAGCACCATTCACTTCCAGAGACTGGCAAATCAAGTTTAAACTTTGTAACCTGGCATATCAGATTCTTCACAATGGATCCTCTGACCCCAGCTTCTTGTCCAATCGCATTTCTAATTTCTTCTGCTTGCTGCACCTATTCAGGTCCCCAGTCTGAGTTACCCTCTAAGAAGACGCCTTCTGTGTTCTGTGCCACCTCCCTTTGGCCCATCGTGGATTTCTGCAGCAGGTGCAGCAGATAGTTCCCATGGCTGTTGGGGTCTCACTGCAAACACCCACCCCTACTACTCTCCACTTTTGTGCCCTAGGGTGTTTCTCAAGCATCCCAGATGGAAGCTTCTACAGGGGGCAAGTTATCCCTGGGGCATCCATGGCTGGTGGAAATGGGAACTGGTTAATAAATGCTGCAGGCTCCTGTCTTTGGAGAGCCTGTCTGAGGCATATACTCTGCATCGTTGATCAGGGATCTTCAAGAGGAATGACAGTTGATGCACAGTGGTGACCAATCCATAATGCTCTCTACTGGATTTCCATTCTTGTCTGTCTCCCTCTCCCTCACTCCTGCTTCCTGGAATAATCTCCTGACTTTGGAACTTCCCTGGTGGTCCAATGGTTAAGACTTCACCTTCCAATGCAGAGTGTGCAGGTTTGATCCCTGGTCAGGAAATTAAGATCCCATGTGCCACACAGTGAAGCCAAAAAATTTTTTTAATAAAATATAAAACAAAAGATTATAACAAAACAAAAACAGACTCAGAGATGCAGAAAACAAACTAGTGGTCACCAAGGGGTTCGGGGAAAGAGAGGTAGGAGGAGGGGCAAGATAGTTAAAGGGGATCAGTTCAGTTCAGTTCAGTTCAGTTGCTCAGTCGTGTCCCACTCTTTGTGACCCCATGAATCACAGCATGGGGATAAAGAGGTACAAACTACTCAGTATAAAATAAAGAAGTTAACAAGGAAATAATTTACAGCATAGGGAATAGAACCAATATTTTATAATAACTTAATATGAAGTATTTTATGGTATTTTATAATAACTTAATATGAAGCTACCAGGGCTTCCCTGCAGAGAAGGCAATGGCAAGCCACTCCAGTACTCTTGCCTGGAAAATCCCATGGATGGAGGAGCCCGGTAGGCTGCAGTCCGTGGGATCGCTAACGGTCGGACACAACTGAGCGACTTCACTTTCACACATTGGAGAAGGAAATGGCAACCCACTCCAGTGTTCTTGCCTGGAGAATCCCAGGGACAGGGGAGCCTGGTGGGCTTCCGTCTATGGGGTCACACAGAGTCGGACACGACTGAAGTGACTTAGCAGCAGCAGCAGCAGCAGGGCTTCCCTGGTAGCTCAGTAGGTAAAGATTCTGCTTGCAATTCAGGAGATCTGGGTTTGATCCCTGGGTTGGGAAGATCCTCTGGAGAAGGAAATGACAACGCACTCCAGCATTCTTGCCTGTAAAATCCCATGGACAGAGGAACCTGGCAGGCGACAGTCCATGGGGTTGCAAGAGTCAGACACGACTTAGTGACTAAACCACCAAAACCAATATGATGTATAACCTAAAATTATTGAATCACTATGTTGTACACTTAAAACTAATATAATATTTTAAGACAACTATACTTCAAGAAAAATAGAATGTCAATTGACCATAAACATATGGGTTTATTTCTGGACTCACAATTCTATTCCATTTATCTTTGCACTATTACCACACTGTTTTGATTACTGTAACTTTGTAGTAAGTTTTGTAATCAAAAGTGTGAGTCCTCCAACTTTTTTCTTTTTCAAGATTGTTTTGTCTATTTTGAGCCTTTTGTATTTTCACATGAATTTCAGGATCAGTTTGTCATTCTGCAGAAGAAGATCAGAGCTTTCAATAGGGATTGTGCTGAATCTGTAGATCAATTTCGGGTGTATTACCATCCCATCAACATTAAGTCTTCCAATTTGTGACCATGGAATGCGTGTGTGCTAAGTTCAGTCATGTCTGCCTCTTTGCAATCCTATGGACTGTAGCCCATCAGGTTCCTCTGTCCATGAGATTCTCCAGGCAAGAATACTGGAGTCGGTTGCCATGCCCTCCTCCAGAGGATCTTCCCAACCCAAGGACTGAACCCACATCTCTTATGACTCCTACTGGCAGGTGGGTTGTGATCATGAGATAGGTCTTAATTAACTTATGTAGGTCTTAATTAATTGCTTTCAATGATGTCTAATAGTGGACGTGAGAAATAGATTTAAGGGACTAGATCTAATAGATAGAGTGCCTGATGAACTCTGGACGGAGGTTCATGACATTGTACAGGAGACAGGGACCAAGATCATCCCCATGGAAAAGAAATGCAAAAAAGCAAAATGGCTGTCTGAGGAGGCCTTACAAATAGCGGTGGAAAGAAGATAAGCGAAAAGCAAAGGAGAAAAGGAAAGATATCAGCATCTGAATGCAGAGTTCCAAAGACTGGCAAGGAGAGATAAGAAAGCCTTCCTCAGTGATCAATGCAAAGAAATAGAGGAAAACAACAGAAAAGGAAAAACAAGAGATCTCTTCAAGAAAATTAGAGATTCCAAGGGAACATTTCATGCAAAGATGGGCTCGATAAAGGACAGAAATGGTATGGACCTAACAGAAGCAGAAGATATTAAGAAGAGGTGGCAAGAATACACAGAAGAACTGTACAAAAAAGATCTTCATGACCAAGATAGTCAAGATAACGTGATCACTGACCTAGAGTCAGACATCTTGGAATGTGAAGTCAAGTGGGCCTTAGAAAGCATCACTACGAACAAAGCTAGTGGAGGTAAAGGAATTCCAGTTGAGCTACTTCAAATCTTGAAAGATGATGCTGTGAAAGTGCTGCACTCAATATGCCAGCAAATCTGGAAAACTCAGCAGTGGCCACAGGACTGGAAAAGGTCAGTCTTCATTCCAATCCCAAAGAAAGGCAATGCCAAAGAATGCTCAAACTACCACACAATTGCACTCATCTCACATGCTAGTAAAGTCATGCTCAAAATTCTCCAAGCCAGGCTTCAGCAATATATGAACCGAGAACTCCCAGATGTTCAAGCAGGTTTTAGAAAAGGCAGAGGCACCAGAGATCAAATTGCCAACATCCGCTGGATCATGGAGAAAGCAAGAGAGTTCCAGAAAAACATCTATTTCTGCTTTATTGACTATGCCAAAGCCTTTGACTGTGTGGATCACAGTAAACTGTGGAAAATACTGAAAGAGATGGGAATACCAGACCACCAGACCTGCCTCTTGAGAAACCTGTATGCAGGTCAGGAAGCAACAGTCAGAACTGTACATGGAACAACAGATTGGTTCCAAATAGGAAAAGGAGTACGTCAAGTTTGTATATTGTCACCTTGCTTATTTAACTTATATGCAGAGTACATCATGAGGAACGCTGGGCTGGAAGAAGCACAAGCTGGAATCAAGATTGCTGGGAGAAATATCAATAATCTCAGATATGCAGATGACACCACCCTTATGGCAGAAAGTGAAGAGGAACTCAAAAGCCTCTTGATGAAAGTGAAAGAGGAGAGTGAAAAGGTTGGCTTGAAGCTCAGCATTCAGAAAACAAAGATCATGGCATCTGGTCCCATCACTTCATGGGAAATAGATGGAAAAACAGTGGAAACAGTGTCAGACTTTATTTTTGGGGGCTCCAAAATCACTGAGGATGCTGATTGCAGCCATGAAATTAAAAGATGCTTACTCCTTGGAAGGAAAGTTATGACCAACCTAGATAGTATATTAAAAAGCAGAGACATTACTTTGCCAACAAAGGTCCGTCTAGTCAAGGCTATGGGTTTTTTTTTTTTTTTTTAAGGCTATGGTTTTTCCCATGGTCATGTATGGATGTGAGAGTTGGACTGTGAAGAAAGTTGATCACCGAAGAATTGATGCTTTTGAATTGTGGTGCTGGAGAAGACTCTTGAGAGTCCCTTGTACCGCAAGGAAATCCAACCAGTCCATTCTAAAGGAGATCAATCCTGGGTGTTCATTGGAAGGACTGATGCTAAAGCTGAAACTGCAATACTTTGGCCACCTCATGCGACAAGTTGACTCACTGGAAAAGACTCTGATGCTGGGAAAGGTTGGGGGCAGGAGGAGAAGGGGACGACAGAGAATGAGATGGCTGGATGGCATCACCGACTCTATGGACATGAGTTTGAGTGAACTCCGGGAGTTGGTGATGGACAGGGAGACCTGGTGTACTGTGATTCATGGGGTCGCAGAGAGTCAGACATGACTGAGCAACTGAACTGAACTGAACATATAAGTCTACACCTCTCTGATTAAATTTTTCTTAAGTGTTTTGTTATTTTTAACAATTGTAATAAAAACATATAACAATACTCTCATTACCATTTTTAAGTGTACAGTTCAATAATGTTAACTATATTCACATTGTTGTGTAACAGATCTCTGGAACTTTTTAGCTTACAAAATCGAAACTCTTATGTCTACGGAAGACCAACTCTCTATTTCCCCTTCCCCTATCCCTCACAACCACCATTCTATTTTCTGTTTCCATAATTTTGACTACTCTAGATATCTCATATAAGTGAAGCCATACAGTATTTGCCATTTGGTGACTGATTTATTTCATTCAACATAACATCTTCAAGGTTCATCCATGTGGCAGCATGTGACAGGATTTCTGTTTTTAAGACTGAATAGTATTCCGTTGTGTGCATATACCACCTTTTCTTTATTCATTCATCCATCGGTAGACATTTGGGTTTCCACCCTTCTGTTATTGTGAATAATGTTTCAGTGAACATGGGAGTGCAAATATCTCTTGAGATCCTGCTTTCAATCATTTTCAATATATATCCAGAAGTGGAATTGCTGGATCATATAATATTTCTATTTTTAGCATTTTGAGGAATCTCTATACTGCTTTACATAGTGTCTGCGCCATTTTACATTCCTACCGGCAGCACAGAAATGTTGCTGTATCACCACATGCTCGCCAACAATTGGTTTTTTTTTTTTTTGGTATGTTGTTTTTGTGGTGGTCATCCTAATGGGTTGTGAGATAATATCTCAATGTCATTTTGATTTGTGTTTCTCTAATGATTGTGATATTGAGACTTATTTCATATGTTTGTTGGCCATTTGTATATCTACTCCAGAGAAATGTCTCTTCAGGTCTTTTGTCCATTTTTTTAAAAAGGTAGGTTTACCTGTCTTTTAAAAATTAGTTAATTAATTAATTTGGCTGCACTGGGCCTTAGTTGTAGCATGTGGGATCTAGTTCCCTGACCAGGGATAGAACCCAGCCCCCCTGCATTATGAGCACAGTCTTAGCCACTGGACCACCGGGGAAGTCCCCTTGGAACTCTTTTCAAAGATCATTTGACCATAATGTAAGGATTTATTTCTGGTCTCTGTATTCTGTTCCATTGGACTATGGGTCTGTCTTTTATGCCAGCACAAGTTTTTATTACTGTGGCTTTGTAAACATTTTGTTTCACAATAAGAAAATTTGCACTCTTCCCAATGAATTAACATTTGCTATTAAAAAAATAAGCTCAAATAGGTCTTGGAGATCTTTCTATGACAATACACATTGTGTAACTTTTTTCTTTCCTGACACCAATCAATTTTACAATTCTCAGACATGAACAGTTTAATTCAATTCTGACACCAACTTCCTAAAGTCAGATTCCACAGGTTAAGGGCTCAGTCCCACAAGGCTGCCCCTATTTCAGAAAATGAAAATGAAATGTTAGTCGCTTAGTCGTGTCTCACTCTTTGCGATCCCACGGACTGTAGCCCACCAGGCTCCTCTGTCAAAGGGATTCTCCGGGCAAAAACCTGGAGTTGGTTCCTTACCATCTGAGCCACTTTGGAAGGGACTCCCTATTTCAGATGCCAACTACAAACGGGGTGCCCAAGCTACCTACACTTCTGCCCAGTGAATTACAAATCTAGGGATTCCCATGCCCCACCCCAGATTTGGTAATTTGCTGAAATGACCCACAGAACTCAAGAAAACATTATATGTACTATTACAAAGGATACAAATGAACAGTGAGGTGAATAGGTACATAAGGAGAGATCTGGAAAGTTCTTAGTGCAGCAGCTTCTACCCCCATATGGCTGGGACTCACACCCTCCTGGGCTGTGGATATGCTTGCCAACTCAGAAGCTCTCTGAATTGTGCTGTTTAGGGGTTTTTATGGAAGTTTCATTATATAGGCATGATCGTTTAAATCACTGGTCATTGGTGATGAAACTCAACCTCCAGGTCCTCTCTCCTCCCTATGGGGTAGGGGAGGTGCTGGACATTCTAAGCCTCTAATCTTGTGGTTGGTTTGTTTGGCCACGGGTCCCCATCCTGAAGTTATCTAACCCCCAATCTGGAGTCATCTCACTAACTTACAATAGACAATAAATTCCAAGGGTTCTAGGAACTCTGAGCCACAGACAAAAAAGAAATATTTATTTTTTATTTTACCACAGGTATGGACCTTCTTCATTATTTTTAATAGCTTCATGGCAATCCATTGTACAGATATATCATCATTTATTTAAACATCTCTTATTGACAGACATTGCAGGTGTTTGCCTACTCCTGCAAATGCTAACAGTAGTTTATCGCGATTATTGAAATATCCACTATTGATGGCTGTTGTCATTATTTGCCATTTTCTTCCAATTACTAACAATGTCACAGGAAACATCCTTGTTGAGTATTTCTTTAGGTTACATTCTCCAAAGTAGAATTCCTGAGTCAGAGTGCATGTTCCCTGGAGATTTGGATCAGTTCAGTTCAGTTCAGTTCAGTCGCTCAGTCGTGTCCGACTCTCCGCGACCCCATGAATCACAGCACGCCAGGCCTCCCTGTCCATCACCAACTCCTGGAGTTCACTCAAACTCATGTCCACAGAGTCGGCGATGCCATCCAGCCATCTCATTCTCGGTCGTCCCCTTCTCCTCCCGCCCCCAACCCTTCCCAGCATCAGAGTCTTTTCCAGTGAGTCGGATAGACACTGCTAAATTGTCCTTAAAAATCCTGTACCAATTTGTACTCACATCAGTAGTGTATGAAAAAGGCCACTTCACTAGACCCTTACTGAAATTGGATCTTTCAACTTTTAGAAAAAATTTTGTTGTAGAAAATTTCATATACCAAAAAAAAAAAAAAGATGATTATAAGGATTTCTTATTGCCCGTCACCCAGTTTGAACTCACGACCAATCTTACTTCATCTAAACTTCCATCCTCTTCCTACCACCACTGGAGTATTCTGAAGGAAATCCCACGACATTAAACATTTCATCTGTAAATAATTCAGTATGTATTTATATTATAGGAATCTTAACAAAAATGATCATAATCCCTAGGTGATGATTCCATATTAGATGGATGGATAAAGAAGATGTGGTACAAATGGTGGAATACTACTCAGCCATAAAAAAGAATGAAATAATGCAGCAATGTGGCTATAACTAGGAATTATCACACTAAGTGAAGCAAGTCAGAAAGAGAAAAACAAACACCATGTGTGATCACTTACAGGTGGAATTTCTACGTAACAGAAGCAGACTCACAGACATAGAGGATAGACTTGTGGTTGCCCAGGGGGAAAGCAGGTGGGGAAGGGGTGGATTGGGAGTTTGGGATTAGCAGATGCAAACTATTATATATAGGATGGATTGATAGCAAAGTCCTACTATATAGCACAGGGAACTATATCAAACATCCTGTGATAAACCATAATGGAAAAGTATGCAAAAGAATGTATATACATATATACCTGAATCATTTTGCTGTACAGCAGAAATTTAAATTTTAATTAAAAAATTTAAAAAATTATAAATCAACTATATTTCAATAAAGAAATTTTCTTAATATCGTCAAATATCAGTCTTAAATTTCCCTATTATGTCATAATCTTATTGGCAATTGGTTTGAATCATGGTTCAAAACACTTCATATTACATTCTGCTGCTGCTGCTGCTGCTAAGTTGCTTCAGTCGTGTCCGACTCTGTCCCTGGGATTCTCCAGGCAAGATTCTACAAGCCTCTTTTTAAAAGTTCTCCTTCCATGTCTCCTCAACCTTTCCTTCTTCTGTCCATGAGATTTATTTGTTAAAGAAATTAGATGGTTTGTCCTGTAGAGTTTTCCAGTCTGTATTTTGCTCTTGGGAACCTCATGGTATCTTTTAATATGTCCCTCCTGTGAACTGGTAGTTAGATCTAGAATCCTGATCAGATTTAATTTGGGAAGGGGGTAGGACTATTTTGTGAGGCTTCCCTGGTGGTTCAGCTATAAAAAATCTGCCTACCAGTGCAAGAGATGTGGGTTCGATCCTTGGATCGGGAAGATCCTCTGGAGAAGGAAATAACAACCCACTCCAGTATTCTTGCCTGGAGAATCCCATGGAGAGAAGAGACTGGCGGGCTACAGTCCATGGGGTCGCAAAGAGTCAGACATGACTTAGCGACTAAACAACAACAGGACTGCTTAGGAAGTGGCCTTCTCTTCTTGCCTCAGATGGCAATCATGTCATCGTGTCTTTTCTTGTGATGTTAGCAGTCATTCATGATGACTGCTAATACTGTTCAATGCCGTCATTCCTTCTCATAGCAGAGAAATTTCCCCTCATCAACTATTTGTTTACCCAGAGGTATAGTTCATACAGGAAACACATAATGATTACTTAATTTTTATCTTTATTTTCAATTTTTAAAAGTAATGAGTTGGTTCACTAGTATCCTTGAAGGCAACCAATGAGGTTTTCTTTTGAAGTGTTTTTAGCATAATGATAAATTCAGGGATTTTAAGTGTATTTAGGGATTTTGTTCTACTGCAGTTATTATCCTTCTTGACGTTCAAATCGTCCCATCTTTGGCCAGAGGGAGATTCTTCAAGTTAACTTCTGAGGCCTTTTGACAGAATTCCAGTAGTCTGATAGCTTTGTTGCTTTCCTGTTTGACAAGATGTTTCAGGCTTATCTGGTAAATTCCCTGTCCCAGACATAACATTAGCTGTTTCTCCAAAGAGCTCCGGTTCTTCTTAGTGGGAGATGGCATTTGAAGACTTCAGTCAGGGTAGTAGAGGTGTTTATTGCTTTGGACAGGTCATTATTTATAGGTCTTTTCAATACATATTTAAACTATGTCATGAATTTATAGTGAGATTTGAAGTTAAAATTCAGGATGACAGAATTTTTACTTACTCTCAATGATCTCACTTTCTCGTTCTCCTTTTCCCCCCTCAATAAAGAGCCCCTGTTCTCAATAATACTAATTTGATTATTCACACAACAACCCACAGGATTTGTCATTAATTTGCATGTCATCTGTGCCCAGGGACCATGCCGATCTTCACTGTGTCATTCTAAATTCAGTATATGTGCTGTTGAAGTGAGAACAAATTTTATAATCTTTTTTTGGAGGGGCACACCAGGTGGCTTGCAGGATCTTAGTTCCCTGATCAGGAATGAAACCCACATCCCCTGGAATGGAAGTGCAGACTCTTAACCACTGGCCCGCCAGGGAAGTCCCCAAAATTTATGATCTTTACCAAACTGAAAGGAGAAAAACTGTATCTCATTCTAGTTTTATTCTGCATTTCTCTGGTGATTAATGAGGCTGAGCGTGTGTTTTTTTCATCACCAGCAAATCCCTGGTTTAAATCTCTTCCCAATTGTTGGTATTCTCCATAACAGCATTTCCAGAATTTCAGCCACTTGCTGAATGGTATGTTTTTTTCCCAATTAACAAACCACCCATGTTATTATTGACTGAATACATTTTTAGTTTCTGAGCTCCCACCCCAGTAGTCATATCCAAACATAATAAACATGAATAGATTTCGTGTCTACTTACACACTTCCCTAACGCACATGAACATAAACACATTACTCTTAAAATTTAAAAAGTGGGTAGGTACCACCTGAAATCGCCTCCTGTACGTCCCACCTGTGGTGAGCCCCACGCTTTGGAAATCACTACCCTGAAGGCTTTGACGTTCTGTGATGGAAACGGGAGGAGAGACGTTGGTCATGGCCCTACGCCCACATACCTTTCATGAGAAAGCCCACGTTCTGATAAAAGTGAGACCAAATGCCCACCCTCACTGGAGACAGCTGCCCAACAGCAATAATGATGCAGAAAAGAGAACCTGGGGCTTGATTTGCAACACTGTTGAGTGCCACCTGTTTGTCTTGGGGAAATCCCCCCCACACCCTCTAGCCCTTGGTTCCCCCATCCGTAAAATGCAGAAGTTGGAGGAAATGACTTGAAATCTCTTCCAGGTTTGAAGGCAAGGTTTGTCAACCCCTTCCCTCTTCGCGCACCGAGAGTTCCTAGTTTAGAAACATTTGCTCCCAGCTGAGTTCCTGGCTCAGGACTGGTGGTGGGTGGTTCCAGTCCCCGCCAACAAGCCTCTCTCTCATCACTGGCAGCGGACCAACACCTAAACAGTTCACCAGCTCCTGAGCACAGGGAGACCAAAGGGCAGCTAAAGAGTTAACAGAACCCCGTCCAGATCCCGGAGGTGCTGAGGTCAGGACAGTGCGAGCTGGGTGATCACCACCAGAGGCTGAGATTGCCATCAGGTGGGCAGACAGCTTCTGTGTTTCTAACACAGGAAGAAAGGAAGAGGGAAGGAGAAACAGCAAGCTAATCAAAGCTGTTTCTCCAGGAAGTGGGGGTGATGGGCCGGAGGGTGATCTCCAGCCTTGGACACACAAGAATACACAGAGGTGAGCTTCTCTCACAGAGCAAAGGCTAAAAAACAAAACAAAACAAAAACCCACCCAAAACAAACCCAATAAAGTGCCCTGAGGAATTTCATTAGTCAGGGCACAGAATGGAGGTCTCTGGCCTCAGCCAACAAGGTGTGTCTTGCTAAGAAAAACACTGCCACCTGAGGCTACCAGAACATTGCACATCAGTGATATTGCAGTTTTTAAAAGGGAAAGAAACACAATACACTCTTCGGCGGCATGTGTGCCTCACATTATCTGTAGGAGGAAAAGCTGAGTTACCCGTGATGGTATCTTCTATGGGGATGACCACGCAGCTTAGAGGCGTGTAAACTGCACTCAATCTGCAGGGACCGTCACGGTGAGCTCGGTGCCTCGGACCATCTCTAAGATCAACAGATGGACCCACGGGGTGGGTCCTTTTCTCAGATAGCTACAGGTGCAGAGGAAGCCAAAGGTAGCTCTGGACCGTGGGTCAGGTGACCTGTGTGGGGCATTAAGCTCAGTTCTAAAGAGTCAGTGCTGCGGCCACCCAAGCATCCTGTGTTCAACCAATGCACACGACCCTGACATAGAGATAATTTCTTCTGCATGCCATGCCCACAGAAGATGCCATTCCGGAGGAAGTCTTATCTTCTCACCAGAACAGTGTCCAAAACCTGCTGTAATATTTACTATTCTGTGTTGGTATTCTGGTCACTTCTGTGGGGGGGCGGGGTGTGTGTTCTCTAGAGAAACAATCTTCCTTTTGGGCCCCTTGTCCTCAAGTCCTGGGGAAGGGTTGAATCCTAGATCATGCTTGACTATTTCCCTGGGTGTTGTTTTTCTGCCATAGTTTACTCTCCTTTGAGACTGGCCGCCACCCTCGCATGTCCCCAGAGTCAGCATGAAAGATTCAAGAGGCATCAAGAAGTTTCTTTATACCTTCCCAATAGTTCTCCTCCCTGCTGAGAAAATAGCTGAGGTTCCTTCAACTAGATCAGGCCTTATGTTCTGCATCAGGAAGTTTATTCTGTAAAAAGCCAGACAGTAAATATTTTAGGTGTTGTGGGTCATACATTCTCTGTTCTGTCTACTCAACCCTCTGCTTAGGGCTAGAAAGCAACCATAGATAACGGGTAAATGAGTGAGCACAGTTGTGTTCCAATAAAGCTTTATTTACTAAAGCAGGAGCCAGGCATGGGCTGCTGGCCAAAGGTTGCCCATCCTCTGTAAGTGTTTTACACTTACAGAGAAGGAGAGTGGGATGGGGTAGGGGGAGCTGATATTTATAGGGTATTTATCACACACTAGGCGCTATACTTGCACCTTCATGCATGGTCATTTTTTTTTTTTTTTACTTTTTGGCCTTGACACATGGTATGTGGGATCTTAGTTCCTCAATCAAAGATGGAGACTGTACCCCCTGCACTGGAAGCATGGAGTCCCAACCACCACTGGACTGCCAGGGAAGGGCCATACATTGTATTTCATTTGGTTGTCACAAGAATCACTGTGTAGAAGGTATAATCAAGGTCCATATTTTGTAGCTGAGGAAACTGAGGCTTAGAGAGGTTAAATAACTTGACTTAGGTTGCTCAGCTGTTAGCAGGATCTGCTATGGTATGTGATGTATGTGATGTTCTAAGGCCTATGCTCTTTCTTCAGAAACAAAGATGTGTAGAATGCTGGAGATCACAAAATCCAACATCCTCATTTTGTAGAGGAAATGAGAATAATAGGGGGAAATCAGATCAAGACGAACTGTCTTCTTTCTTCAATTTATAAAAGAATGGCCCTATTTCTGTCATCTAGGGCACAGCAGCTCTTCCTCCTACCCCCGAATAAGGAGTCTTCAGTAGGGACTCTCACTTCGTTGGGGCAGACACCAAACTTCCTCTTCACACGCTTTTCACTCTCCCATCCTTATCCTCTGCTGAACATCCAGTAACACGTCATGGATACAGCTAACAATTTTCTCTCACTGGAAGATCTGTATTTCTCGTGGCATTGATTATGGAGGCTTGAATTAGCTGGACAACTTTATGTTGCAAACAACAGAAATTCCAACCCAAATTGGCTTAAAAAATAAGTCATTTAACTGAACAAAAATTTATGTAACTGAACAGTTTGGAGATGGGACTAACTTCAGGTGGGATTTGATATAGGTTCAAACAATGTGCCCAGAACCCAACTTCTCTCTGCTGGTTTCTCAAGATCCTCAGTTTTAATCTTAGGCATGCTCTCCCTCATGGTAGCAAAATGGCTGCCAGGCACTCCTGAGGCTAATCCTTCTTTATTTGCATACTTCCCCCACGATACAAAAGGGTGTTCTTCCTTCCCTGAAACCCCAGCAAACATTTTCTTGCATCTTATTGGCTTGAGTTAACTACCCATTTTAAACCAATCACTGAATCCAGGGGTCAGGACACTCTGTCTTAAGCTAAATCAGGATCCATCCCTGGAACTGAGAGGTGGGGTTAGTTGTATTTAAACCACATGGTTGAGAACCAGGGAAGGGTTAATCCCCCTTGAGAAATTAGGGTGGTATTGACAGAAGAGGGTTGGCAAACAAAAAGGCTCTGTGTTAAGCTAAGGGTCCTCTAACAGCTCTCCCATTTCCAAGGGTTCACTGCTTCACTCTTTCTCCTCCTCAAGGCAGAGAAAGCTATTTTTGCATCAAGATCCCTCCCCTGTCTTCTTGGAGACAAGGGTGAGCCTCTTCTGCCATCTTCCTGGCAACAAGCCACAATGCCAATTGCACATAGGGTGAATGTGTGGTGGCTGTGTTCCTAATGGACACTTCTTAGTAGCTGAGGGTTGGACTTCTCAAGTGACCCACTCTAGGAGGGTTTTTTTGACGTGGATCATTTTAAAAATATATTTATTTTTATTTATTTATTTGGCCGTGCCGGGTCTTAATTGTGGCACATGGGATATTCGACTTTTAATTGCCACATGCGAGATTTTTAGTTGTGGCCTATGGGATCTAGTTCCCTGACCAGGGATTGAACCAGGACCCTGCATTGGGAGCGCTGAGTCTTAGCCACTGGACCACCAGGGAAGTCCTGATACGCACCATTTTAGAAGTCTTTATTGAATGTGTTACCATATTGCTTCTGAATGTGGGATCTTAGCTCTATGACCAGGGATTGAACCACTTCTCCTGCATTGGAAGGTAAAGTCTTAATGGCTGGAACACCAGGTAAGTCCTTGTAGGAGCGTGTTGAAATGTTTTGAGCGGATGAAGCAGCCTTGACAACAGCCACTCACCCACTGTTCAGGATGAGTGACAACAGATGCCAGAGAAGTGAGCAGGGCAGAGTGCTTATTTCATGAATCCGGTGATGCCTTGGCTCATTTTTAATGCTATTTAGGATGTCCCTGCCCAGAAGCTCTCTCAGAAGAGGTCAGAACACAATCAGCAAATTACTAAGCTTGCCAGCCTTTTTCAGAGTTCACAGTATCACAGCAAGTGATACATTAGTGTCACCACAGGGCATCTTTGCTAAGTGCCAAATATCCCATGATATTAAGAGGCACAGCTCAGGTTCCAATTTACCTGTGAGCAGGTAGAAGCTGAAGGCTCATCTTCCCCATGGGGGAAGGGAAGGGAGGAGTGCCACGCATCCTTCGAAATCCTGACAGCCCTGAGATGAAGACTGACCTGAGATATAAACACAACCGTGGATCATTTGTAGGGAAAAAGGGGGAGACGTCAAAGTCCGTGGCATTTAGTGGCCTCAAGTTCATTTTGATTGTGATACATTTGTGTATAGACCGTGCTTGACTGTCTTATGTTGTTTGTATTTTAACTTTCTTCCTGATTTTCCTTGCAGTCAAGAGTTTTCACAACCAGTCCTTAATCTTTGAGGAGTGTTTCTCTTGTTAGCACGGGTGGTTAAAAGTCAAAACAAGGTTTAGTCCTTGTTTTCTCTCCCAGGTATATGTCCCCCAAACAAATGAAAGCAAGGGTATCAAACAAATATCAAACAGATACTTGTACGCCAGTGTTCACAGCAGCGTTATTCACAGTAGCTGCAAAGTGCGAAGAACCCAAATACCCATCAACTGATGAATGAAGAGCTGAAATGTGATTTATACAATGGAATATTATTCAGTCATAGAAGAATGAAATTCTGGTATATGCTACAACATGGATTCTACAATTTCTCTCCCAGGTATATGTTCCCCCCCAAAAAAATGAAAGCAAGGATATCAAACAAATATCAAACAGATACTTGTATGCCAATGTTCATAGCAGCATTATTCACAATAGCTGCAAAGTTGGAGGGGGAGTATCTACTTTCCCTGAAGATGAGCAGTTAATTCCACCAGCTGACAGAGCAGCAGTCTGATGGTGCTTTGGGTCTCAGCTCAGAGGTGAGGTGAGAATTAGAAAGGGGAACAAATTGTTCTGAAGCAGGATTGGAGAATGGATGTGGCTTTCCTACACCATTGCCTTTGATGAATGATCACAAATAGAAAAGAGGAAAAACCTGGGATTTAACTGCATTTTGAGAGCTTCCCTGGTGGCTCAGATGGAAAGAATCTGCCTGCAATGCAGGAGACCCGGGTTCAATCCCTGGGACAGGAAGATCCCCTGGAGAAGGGAACAGCAACCCACTCCAGTATTCTTGCCTGGAGAATTCCATGGACAGAGGAGCCTGGCAGGATACAGTCCATGGGGTCACAAAGAATCAGACATGACAGAGTGACTAATACACTAACACACACAATGTGGATGAACCTTCAAAATATTACCCTAAATGAAATAAACCAGACACAAAAGGACAAATATTGTATGATTCCACTTCTAGGAGGTCCCTAGAGTAGTCAAGTTCATAGAGACAGGAAGTAGAACAGTGGTTACCAGGGGCTAGGGACAAGGAGGGAAGAGGAATTGTTAATGGGTACAGAGTTTCTATTTGGGAAGATGGAAAATTTCTGGAGATGGGTGGTGAAGATGATTGGACAACATTTTGAATGTACATGATGCCACTGAATTATACACTTAAAAATGGTTAAAATGCAATGAAAAAAGTGAAAAACACTTAAAAATGGTTAAAATGCAGACAAGACTATAATTCAAAAAGATACGTGCACCCCTATGTTCATAGCAGCAATACTCACAATAATCAAGATATGGAAACAACCTTAGTGTCTATCAACAGATGAATGGATAAAGAAGATGTGGTACATATATACAATGGAATACTACTCATCCATGAAAAAGGATGGAATAACGACATTTTCAGCAACATGGGTGCAACTAGAGATTATCATAGTACGTGAAGTCAGTCAGAAAGAGAAAGACAAATAGCATACAACATCACTTGTATATGGAATCTAAAATATGACACAAATGAACCTATCTATGAAACAGAAGCATGGACATAGAAAACAGTCTATTGGTTGCCAGTGGGGAGGAGGTTGAGGGAGGGGTGGAGTGGAAGGCTGGAGTTAGCAGATGTAAGCTTTTATATATAGGATGGAAAAACAACACGATCCTACTATATAGCACAGAGAACAATATTCATTGTTCTATGATAAACAGTAATTGGACAGAATATATACAAAAGAATGTACATATGTATAACAGAATCACTTCACTGTACAGCAGTAATTAACACTGTAAATCAACTATACTTTGATTTAAAAATGTTTAAAGTGGTTAATTTTATATTATGTATATTTTACCACAATTTAAAATGGTTTCTTAACCAAACTTAGAGATAAAATCTATGTTGGGGCCTGTTAGTTCTATTTTCTCTCATAAACCTCATCAGCCCCAACCCAAGTCCAGCTGGTGATTAGAATATTAGTACCTTTGACCAGAAGAGAGTTTGTCTCAGGACAATCTCTCCTGGTTGCTGGGAAATAGAATCCATTTGCTGCTTTAATAGTGGGTTAGGAGAACAGCCATGACATTGAAGCTTACACCTCAGTGTAAAATAAATAAGGTATAAGTAAATAAGGCACCCACACTGTTCAAACATCCAATAAAACAAAGCACAGGTAGTAAAAAGTCTCCCTCCCACCCTTTTCCCACCCATTCAGGGCCATGTCCTTCAATAGACTACTCCTGGTTTTAGTTATTTTTTTAACCATCTATGTGTAAATGTATACGCATTAAGCTACTCTGATAGTGTTAGTTTATGGTCATGTTCAACTCTTTGTGACCCTATGGACTGTAGCCTGCCAGATTCCCCTGTCCATAGAATTCTCCAGGCAAGAATATTGGAGTGGGTAGCCATTCCCTTCTCCAGGGGATCTTCCTAACCCAGAGATCAAACCTGGGTCTCCTGCATTGAAGGCAGACTCTTTACCATCTAAACCACCAGGGAAGCCAAGCTACTATGGGTATACGTTATTTTTTCCTTTTTTTTTTTAACCCAAAAGGTAGCACGCTTCTCTGACCTTTTCGTTATTATTGTTAGAATGTGTCTTGCTGAACTTTCCATAAAATATCGAATACGTAAGCAGTTTCCTTAACTCTCTTTTTTTACAGAGAGTTTAGAATATTGTATAATATTCTAACATATGGCAGAAACATAATTTATTCCTTATTGTTGAACATTTAGCTGTTTCCATTCTTTCGCCATTACATAATTATAATGGATAGCCAGTATGAATATCATTTTGCACATGTGTAAGGATGTCTAAAGGAGATCAATCCTGGGTGTTCATTGGAAGGACTGATGCTAAAGCTGAAACTGCAATACTTCGGCCACCTCATGCAACGAGTTGACTCACTGGAAAAGACTCTGATGCTGGGAAAGGTTGGGGGCAGGAGGAGAAGGGGACGACAGAGAATGAGATGGCTGGATGGCATCACCGACTTTTTGGACATGAGTTTGAGTGAACTCCGGGAGTTGGTGATGGACAGGGAGGCCTGGCGTGCTGTGATTCATGGGGTCGCGGAGAGTCGGACATGACTGAGTGACTGAACTGAACTGAACTGAACTGAAGGATGTCTGAAGGAAAAAAATTCTGTGATGACCAGATCAGAGGATATAAACATTCGTAATTTTGATAAATATTGACAAATTGCCCTTGATAGGGGAGTCAATTTACCTTCCTACTGGCAATGTGTGAAAATGCTTGTTTTTCGGCCTATGCAGTGATATCAAATTTATGGGTTTTTACCAATATATTGGGTGAAAAGTGAAATCTCAATGTGGTTTTAAGTTGCATTTATCATATGACTAGGGTTGAGCATCTTTTTATAATAAGAGCCATTTCTCTTTTCTTTATTTTTGTGGTCCATCTGTTTATATCTTTTGCCCATTTTTCTCTTGGGCTAGTAATCTTGTTCTCTTCAAATATTATGGAAATTAACTCTTTGCCTATGATTTGAGTTGAACATGTTTTTCCAGGTTTATCATTTGTCATTTGACTTTACGTTTTGCCTTGCAATTTTTTTGCTGCAACCTGCTGCATTTGAAATCTTAGTTCCCTGACCAGGGATCAAACCCTCGAACCTGAGCCCCCTGCAGGGAAGCGTAGAGTCTTAACTACTGGACTGCCAAGGAAGTCCCACAAAAATTTTTATGTAGCCAAATTTATCAATTTCTTTTTAGTGACTTTTGGATTTTGTGATATAATGAGATAGACCTTGCTTCCTTTGGAGTTACAAGAGAATCCTCTTCTATTTTCTTCTATTACTTTCATGATTTCATTTTTCTTCCACTTCAAACTTTGATTTAATTGGAATTTATCCTCACATGTAATGTGAAGTCTGAATCCAACTTTGTTTCCCACTGGCTACCCACTAGTTCCAATACTACATGTTAAGAAATCCACCTGTTCCCTCACTGCTTCCAGATTTTATTTTAATTAAATGCTAAGGGATGGAGTGGTCTACCAGAGTCCCTATCCAAGGTGGATTCCATCTTTTGAGCCCAATCAGTAAGGGACTGCAAAAAAGCACATCTTAGACCTTTAGCAGATTTTCTGGAAAATGCAACCCCAAGTGCTTCGCTCATCAATCTGCATTCCCAACCTCTCCCAGACCTCACTCAGTAATTGATCCCTATCTCATTAACCCTTTGATGCTTTAAAAAATAATTTCATTATTCTTTGTCTAACAAAGATTTTTCCTTGTGGAAAGTTTTTTTCTAAATTACCTAGTCTACTACCACCAGAAGAGGAAGTTCTGGGTTTAGGAGGTAGAGGTCCATATGTCAAACCACCCTTGAATTCTTGGAATGAACTCCATGTGATATATTAATTTTAATATGCTATATTATTTTAATTAATATTGTAATTGAACTTTTTGCATTAATATTAATTAATGAGTTGCACCTATATTTATATATTTAGTGAAATCTTCACTAGACTTGTGCTCATATTTCTAAAAATTTTGGAAATTTTCATTCTTTTTCAGTAACATGTAACATTTCAGTAACATATAACAAAAGCCCTGGGATTATCTTCTCTTGAAAGGTTTGGTAGAATTCCCCTGTGAAACCATGTAGTGCAATGATTTTAATTGCAGTCATTGGGACCCTTGCTGGGGGGCTATGGAGGGAAGAAATGTAATCTACAAATGTAATCTACAGACAGTATTTTATTCACACCAGTGCACACAGCTGGAGCTGGAGTAATTGTGTGATTTAAAAAAATTTAATTCTAGTAAATTTTCAATACCATGAAATTATAAAGGTTAAATTTTTGTGTTTTTTTTTCCTGTTTTGCTCCAAGAGTCAAAAAGCATGTAAGTCTTTTCATTTACTTATTTCATGCTCTAGCTTTTTCAGAGATCAAAATATGTGCATTAAACCACTTCCCAAACATTTATTCTGCCTTTCTTGGCCATCAGAGCTCTAGAGATACATACAGTTGCTTCAGGCCATAATGATAACCCTTCCTCCAATACCCAAAGCTAATCTTCTATAACATTTGACATTTGCTCATCAGAAAACAATTCCTATTTCTGGTTTAATTTCTGTGCTGTCCTCCCCCACTGGGAGAGGGTTTCACCTCTTTGATTACTCCTATAAGCGGAGTAAATTATGATCATTAAGAATAAAGATGAAAGCAAGATGGGGAGGTGGAACATTGAATCTACACGCTAAAGCAAAACCAGAATAAACAAACAAAACCTCAATAACAACACAAGCCCAAAAGCCCTTTAGGACAAAATGCTATTTACTAACGGGTTATTTTCTCATCTCCCCTTCTGAGGGAAAAGTCACTCACAGAGGCCTTGATGGACAGCCTTAAAGTGACCTCTGCAAGGTGGCCTGATTTCATAGGAGGTATGGGATTTAAAGTATAATTTGGAGCTTCAAAGTAATAGGAGAGGAAGGGCATCTAACCTGGAACCTTGCCTTACCCCCACAATCCTGGGAAACAGAGTATGAGTCAAGTTCACTGTCAAGATAAGAAGTGGCTGGAGACTTTCCGGTGGTCCAGTGGTTGACACTCAACACTTCCACTGCAGGGGGTTTGGGTTCATCCCTGCGTGGGGAATTTAGATCCCGAAAGCTGCTAGGCACGGCCAAAATTTTTTTTTTAATTTAAAAGAAGTGGTTGACTTTCAAAGGATGTTGTCACCTCCAACCGGTTTGTGCACTTACGATGTGGCTGCTGTGATTTTCCTGGCTAAATGAAATTATTTAGCCACTAACTAAGGGAACCTAGAAATTCTAGTTGCCAAGATGTGTGTCTGTCTCTGTTTCCAGACTATAATCTCCTTGGTGACAGGAAATTATATATTTTAATCTCTGATTCCTCAGTGCCTGGCACAGAGTGCCTACTCAGTACATGAAAGAAAGAAATAATGAAAAGAACAATTTCCATTAATTAATTCATTCATTCATTATGTATCAAGTACCCGTGTTAGCCCTGTGCTAAGTGTGGATAACAGATCAGAGGACAACCCAGGTCTCTGTTCTAATGAGATTTGTGACCCAATAGTACAAAGATGTCCGAGCACCACAGGAAATCGGAGGAGGGACAGCGGCTGTGGGCTCACCCCGCACTAGAGAGGCTTCCCGTCTGCTCTCGGTAGGACCTGCAAAGCACAGAGCAAAGGAGTCTTGAGGGAAATGTTTCAGATTCTGGGAGGCGGGGGCTCTCGCTGCCTTTGCCCCCAATGCAGTAGGCAGTGATGCTCTCCTTGGTTGTGAAAAGATGAAGAAAACCAGGGAGCTTGCCTTGACAGCCGCTCCCGGCCCGAGGCCCAGCGCGCAAAGATTGTAATCTACATCCTTGCTCTTACCAGAGAAGGAAAACGGTCGCAGAGACGGGAAGAAAAGCACAGAGTTGGTGCAGACGGTGGGGGTGTGGTTTCGCTAGAGGTGCAGGGGCAAGCTCTAAATCAGGCAGTGGCGCGCCCCCTGCTGGATCCAAGATCATTCTGCAACTAGCGGAGCAAGGGCAAACCCGGGGGAGGAAATAAGGAAATTTCCTCGTTCCTCCCAAATGCTGAAACCAAGGAGCCAAGGGGAAATATCTACCAACGCTGATCAAGGGCCCCCATCTTCGCTATCTTCCACGGGAATCAGGAATGGGTTGTTGTTGTTCAGTCGCTCAATTTTGTCTGACTCCTTGCCACTGGTGTGAACAAAACTCCCTCTGTAATCAGGGGCTTGGCTAACCACTCTTCTGTCAAACTCACTACCCCATTAACGCCTCAATTGCCATCTCGGGCTCAACCTAGGCGAAAACTTATGAATGACTGTAAAACATCTACCCCCTCTCTTTTTGGGCAAATACAGGGACCCTGGGCAGGATAATAATAACAGATTGCATCGCCTGTAAGTTCTGTGTATCTAGCTTACTGGCATCTCCCCGTCACTCCTCCCCCAAAAGCATATAATTTGAGGATTTTCTTTAAAAAAAAACTTTAAAAACGTGGAGGCATATGAGTTTCTCTTAGGCTTTTCATTTCAATACAGCTGCTAATTAAAAGCTATAATTTAACAAATAATGATCTAACTATCTCACTTTGAAATCAAACCAAAAACACCTACCACTAAAACGTTGGACTAGATAGAGATAATGAATCCAGGCACAATTCAGATTCCCGCTGGGCCCATCCTGGCCCCCTTCCAGCAACGGGCCTGATGCCTTTGATTAGCGGCAATAGTTTTCCAAACCATTTGGAGCAAACTCGCCATGGGGAGGATAAATGAGCAATTTGTGAGGCTAAGTGTTTTTTTGGACCCACTCCCACTGCTGATGGAGCAGGATGAATATTTATCCCTTCTTTGCCCTCATTCATTGTCACTTGGTCAATTTCATTTTCTCCTTGGCCCCTCTTTGGCCCCTGGGGAAGGATGTTGTTCCTGAAGTAACAAGCAGGAAGGAACTGCCAACAGGAAAACTTAGGGATGCAACCAGATGATGCTCACTGCATTCAGCATCCTAAGCGGTTAATAAAATAATAAATGATGAAAGCAAGATTGCTTCCCATCTACCACGCCCCCTCCCTTAGCTGGGAATTGGGCATCTGTGCCAGGCTATAAATAGCTCCATGTTCTGGAACCTCCCCTGCAGCCCAAGCTTGCACCAAGTGGCTCATGCCCAGTGTGTGCCACCCAGTGGCTTTGCTGGAGCGCTCCTTCTCTGAGGCAGAAAAACCTCACACACAGGCCCCTCTGTGAAGTCCTGGGAGGGGATAGAACTGGATACCTCTGAACGGGCATCAGGGAGTAGCAGAGGGCTCCCCATGGAACCACGGCACTGGGTGAGACCCCAGGAGAATACAGAGCTCGGGCAGTGTGAATCTGTCTGTAGGTATGGGGAGGAAGGGGCTGCCAGGTGTGGGCTTGCCACACTCCCACCTCCAGGACGTGGGCTTGGGCTGTTACATCCCCAGAAACTGCTCCTGCTTTGCAACCTTAGACCTTCATGACCCCTGTGTCTTGGGTACCATCCTTGTCCTTCATCTCCCTCTCCCCATCATTCTCCCTGGAGCTGTTCCTCCGCCTCAAACAGACATGATAACCATCAAAATCATCACCACCACCATCATCACTGTCATCCTCAATGCTACTACGTATGGAGTGCTTACAACATGCCCAGCACTTTGCTAGAGAGTGTATGTGGATTCATTCCATGAATCCTTCCAACAACCCTAAACCAATAATGATAGAGTTTTAAATCGCCTTTCTCTCATTTTCTTCCAGGCTCTTCCTGGATTCTTTTCCTTTCCCAACCAACTGTACCGCACAGTCAAACAGTTCTGAGTGCCCAGTACCCGCAGAGTCCTCCTCCGAGGAAAATGGTTATTTTGGGGCATATTCTTGTTTCCTCTTGTGTCATATGACTGGACTATTCTTCTGGTGCCAGTGGTTTGGCCTGGAGATGGAGTCCGAGCACAAAGTGGCTATGGATAGGCTGGACATAAAAATGACCGACAGCCATGACATGGGTCTGTGAGAGTCTGTCCAATAGGGATGCTCCACACTAGATGACAACATCACCCAATCAGATTTCCCCTGGAGGGATGGATATGAGATGCTCAATGGGACAATGGAAGGCAACTTCCACGGAGATGACAAGAGGACAAAGGATAACCATGATAACTGTATGTACTTGGATGTATATTTAGCAAGTGCTGGGTGCTCTGCTGAACGCTTCTCAAATTTGATCTTATTTATCTTTCAGCAGTCTTGCAACATAGATACCGTCAGCACTTCCACTTTAGAGATGAGAAAACGGAGGCTTGGACAAGTTCATCCATTTGCCAGAGGTTACACAGCCATGGAAGTGAGGAGCTCCAAACCCAGGCAGTGAGACTGAAGATACTAGTCTGTTTTTTTAATAATTAAAAAATTAAGCTTTCAAAAGATAACAGTTGGTTGCCGGGGGTGAGGCATGGGGGGGAGAGAAGGATGACTAGGGAGAGCACAGAGGGCTTTGAGGGCAATGAAGTTCCTCTGCGTGATGCCATAACGGTGGGCACATGTCATGATACATTTATTCAAGGCCACAGAATGTACACCGCCAAGGATGAACCCTGATGGAAGCTGCGGACTTTGGGTGGGAGTGATGTGTCGGTGTTGGTTCATCCATTGTAACAAACGTGCCACTGTGATAGGGCACGTGGATACTGGCAGGGACTGTGCATGTGTGGAGGCAGGGGCATATGAGAAATCTCTGTACCTTCTGCTCAATGCTGCCGTGAATCCAAAACTGCTCTAAAAGATAAAACTCTGTTTAAAAAGATAATAGAAGCTACCACTGTGATAGTTTCGAGTGAACAGCAAAGGGACTCAGCCATACATATACACAACTCCATTCTCACGGAACTCTGCTCAATGCTGCGTGACAGCCGGAATGGGAAGGGACGTTGAGGGAGAATGGATCCACGTATATGGAGGGTCGAGTCCCTTCACTGTTCACCTGAAACTATCACAACGTTGTTAATCAGCGAGACTCCAACACAAAAGTTAAAAAAGATAATAGAATCACATGGTCCAAATTTTGTTTTTTTTTAAGTATGAACAAGGGCTTCCCTGGTAGCTCAGTGGTAAAGATTCCCCCTGCCAATGCAAGAGACACAGGTTTGATCCCTGATCTGGAAGATCCCACATGCCGCAGAGTAACTAAGCCCATGTACCACAACTATGGGGCCTGTGCTCTAGAGCCCGGGAGCCACAACCACTGCAGCCTGCGCGCCCTAGAGCCTGTGCTCCACAACAGGGGAAGCTACTGGAATGAGAAGCCTGCGCACAGCTAGAGAGTAGCCCCAGCTTGCCACAACTAGAGGAAAGCCCAAGGAGCAATGCCGACCAAGCACAACCGTAATAAATAAATTAAAAACAAAAGCATGAACAAGTTTCCATAAAGTGTTTATTTCCCACCTCTGTTCTCCAGCCTTCCAGTTCTGCTCCACTCCAGTCTCTGAAACCACTGTTATTAATTTCTCATTTATCCTCTAAGAATTTCTTTATGCAAACACATGTATATATATTTATATGTAAGTACATATTATTTATATATTGCTTTTCTCCTTTAATTTGCTAATGAGTTCCATTCGTTTATTGGTTGTGGCTTTTTCTGAAATATCTTTTATTACTTTTTAGCCACACCTTGTGACACGCAGAATCTTCAGTCTCCAACCAGGAATCCAGCCCACGCCCCCTGCAGTGGAAGGTAGAGTCTTAACCACTGGACTGCTGGGGAAATCGCTCCTTCCTTGTATCTTGAAACACCTCATAACCCAGCCAGTACCCAATGGCTAATCATCTTACTTGACTTCTCTTGAGCCTCTGGCTCACGACTGTGGCTGCATTCTTGAAACATGCCGCTCACTGGTTTCCAGGAATCTTCTTTCGTGGTTTTCTTCCCACCTCTCTGACCTCCATCTTCGGCTTCCTTTGAGAACTCCTCTTTATCACCCACTACTTTCACGATCTTAGTGACACACCACTGCTTCCCACACGTTTCCCCTGGGCACTGTGATCCACTGGCATCAACCTGGCGTTAACAGCCACCAGCATTTGCTGCTGTATCTCCACTCTCACCTCTCCCTTGGAATTCGTGCTTCTAGAACTCTCTGCCTGTTGTGAATATCTCCACATGGATGTCCCACGATTACCCCAAAGAGAGAGAGAGCAGTAGTCGCTCAGTCATGTCTGACTCTTTGAAACTCCACGGACTGTAGCCTGCTAGGCTCCTCTGTCCACAGGATTTCCCAGGCAAGAATAGTGGAGTGGGTAGCTGTTTCCTTCTCCAGGGGATCTTCCCAACCCAGGGATCGAAACTTTATTGATGGACCCACCAGGAGAAACAGAGAGAGAAATCTCCAATTCTGCACCAATTTTGATATGTGGGCCTTTCCCACACACGAAGAAATTATCTGACACCATCTGGATTATGGTACCATATATTTGGAGGCAGCATCAGATCCCACACGATAGGAGCTCAGTTCCATA
Source organism: Moschus berezovskii (assembly GCF_049115385.1). Lineage (NCBI taxonomy): Eukaryota > Metazoa > Chordata > Mammalia > Artiodactyla > Moschidae > Moschus > Moschus berezovskii. The sequence continues at coordinate 33,684,094 of NC_142479.1, read as the reverse complement.
AGACTGACCCCCTCCCCAACTTCAGATGCCAATCAAAAGTCTAGGTTGTCACCTGTGCTTCTGACTGACTGGCTAGAGACTGGAGGTTCCAGTGAGCCTCCTGGGGTTCAACTAATTTGCTAGATCTGTTCACAGAACACTGAAACATTTTACTTGCTGTCTCTGTGTGCATGTGTGTGTGTGCACGCTTTGTTCAGTCATGTCTGACTCTTTGCAGCCCCATGAACTGGAGACTGCCAAGCTCCTCTATCCATGGGACTCTCCAGGCTAGAATACAGGAGTGGGTTGCTGTGCCCTCCTCCAGGGGCTCTCTCCAACCCAGGGATCAAACCCACATCTCTTGCATCACCTGCGTTGGGAGGCAGATTCTTTACCACTGAGCCACCTGGGAAGCCCTTTACTTACTATAGTACTGGCTTATTATCTATAACTCAGGAACAGCCAGGAGAAAGATATGCTCAGGGGAAGGTGTGGGCAGAAGGCATGGTGTGCCACTCTCTCCAAATCTCCACGAGTCCACCAACCCGGAAGCTCTCTGAACCCAATCATTTGGAGTTTGATGGTGTCATATTAGACATATGATTAATTAAACCATCGGTCATTGGCAATCCATTCAACTTCAGCCCCTCTCCCCTCCCCAGAGGTCGGGGGTTAGGAATAAAAATTCCAACACTCTAATCACACGGTTGGTTCTCCCAGCAACCAGCCCCCATCCTTATATACAGTCCAACAGTCATCTCATTAATACATCGAAAGGAATTTATCACTTAGGAAATTCCAAGCGTTTTTAGAGCTGTGTGCCAGAAATGGGGATGAACACCAAGTATATGCTTCTTATCATAAGTCACAGTATCATAGGGACTTCCCAGGAGGTCCAGTAATTAAGACTTCACCTTCCAATGCAGGGTGTGCAGGTCTGATCCCTGGTTAGAGAGCTAAGATCCACATGCTGTGGGGGCCAAGAAACCAAAACATAAAACAGAAGCGATATTATGACAAAATTCAACACTTTCAAAAAATCAAACTATCATAACCTCTTATTGGTCCTGTTTTGTTGGGGGACCCTAATGACTAGAAGGCATCTCCCTGGGTCTTATTTTCTTAATCAAGTTCTTATTTGATCCCAGGTGACAGATTCCCTTAAAGAAAGAAAGAAAAAGAAAACAAAACAGGGAATATCCATTTTTCACAGCTATGAATTCACCAGAAGCAGGAACCGGAGCAAACGTTTGTAATGCTTGGGGATTCCAGCAACTATTTTCACTCTTTTGTATCTTCAAGTGAAAGAAAGGGTATCTTGATGGCATTTTGTTTATTTTACTTTCTTTTCTGGTGATGCCTTTTTTTCTTTTCTTTCTTTACATATTTTATGCAAAGAGTTGACTCACTGGAAAAGCCTCATGCTGGGAGGGGTTGGGGGCAGGAGAAGGGGACAACAGAGAATGAGATGGCTGGATGGCATCACCGACTCGATGAACATGAACTTGAGTGAACTCTGGGAGTTGGTGATGGACAGGGAGGCCTGGCGTGCTGTGATTCATGGGGTCGCAAAGAGTCGGACAGGACTGAGCGACTGAACTGACCGACTGAAGGTGTCCAACACTGGAGAAGGAAATGGCAAGCCACTCTGGTGTTCTCGCCTGGAGAATCCCAGGGACGGTGGAGCCTGGTGGGCTGCCATCTATGGGGTCGCACAGAGTCGGACACGACTGAAGTGACTTAGCAGCAGCAGCAGCAAGGTGTCTAACACGATGAGTTGGTGGCTCAGACGGTAAAGAATCTGCCTGCAATGCAGGAGACCTGGGTTGGGAAGATTTCTGGAGAAGGGAATGGCTACCCACTCCGGTATTCTTGCTTAGAGAATTCCACAGACAGAGAAGCCTGGCGGGCTACAGTCCATGGGTCAGAAAGAGCCGGCCACGACTGAGCAACTGGCACATACACAGACACACACACACAAAATGCAGTTAATATGGAGCTATTAATAATATGGAGTTAATAACATATTGGTATTGGTTCATTAATTGTAACAAATGTACTATGTAAGAGGTTAATAATTAACCTCTTATGCTGAGTGCAAAGCATATGAGAACTCTGTATTAGGCTGAAATTTTCTGTAAATCTAAACTCATTTTTAAAGAAAAAAATACTGGAAAGGAGCCAAGTCTAGGTTTTGTAAGAGACCGGAGGGGAAGGGGTTCCCGGCCCAGCGGGGAACTAGCTTCAGAAAGCAGAAGGAAGGAGGCACAGGCGGGTACAGACAGACACTTTTGTGGGCGGTGGGCAGGAAGTTGAGAGTTCACATCCAGTGGTCTCAATGTTTCTTTCATGACGCAGAAGGTGAGCATGGATTACCAGGTGAGAGAGGGCCTAAGGAAAAAGGTTGCAAGTGGTGAAACTTTGGCGAGGCCCTGAGAGTGCAGGAGGAAGCTGACCAGGAACAGAAAGCAGTTTCTTCTTTCCTCCCAGATTTGTGTTGCCGCCAAAGGCAAAGCCTTGGGCCTCAGGCCTAGAGCCCTCGCCTGACCGTCTCCTTGGAGTCCCACTATGTGACCAGCAGAGGGCGCCCAAACACCACCAACGTCCCCCCGCCCCCATCTCCCAGTTTTCTCTCTTCAAAGTTTCTTTGATTCCAGGAGTAAAACATTCTTTTTTGAGTCAGTCATATTTGAAGGACAATAAACTCTTTGATATAGCCCAAAGGAACACCTTTGAAGAAAAAGAATTTAGGGACTTCCCTGGTGGTCCAGTGGTTAAGACTCTGCACTTTTACTGAAGGGAGAGTTGGGGAACTAAGCTCCTGCATACCTCACGGCAGGGCCATTAAAAAAAATTAATAATAAACTAAGTAAAAGAATTTAGTTCTGCATCTGAGAGCTAATTTATTTGCCTCCTCCCTCAAGGAAGCACTGGCAAGATAGAGTACACGACCGCCATCACGGTCCAATGGTGTTTCAAGTGCTGTCTCACGCACAGATCACCTCTGAGGTAGCTGTTATTATCATCCCATCCACAGAGGAATAAATGGAGTCTCAGAGAAGTTAAGGAGGTTACCTGAAGATCCTTCCTACTGAGCGTAAGCCATATTCCCACCTGGTTTTAATTAACAATCAACCAATTAGTAATTATTCAGCAGGTCTGTGTGCTGGAAAGCTTGCCCTGGGAGATATGAGGAAAGAATCTTCTGTCAATAAATCTGGCAAAGCTGAAAACTATTTCCATTTCTGTATTAGCACACTGGAGAATCCCAGGAGTCAGCAAAGAACCCTGCCTGGTTTTGTGCAAACCCATCATTTTCCAAATGTATTTATCCAAAGAATGTTTGTTGCTGTTGTTAACAGCAGTAACACCCACAGAACGAACTCTGTGAACTGCTCGGGTTGACACTGCCATCACGGCCGGGAGGCAAGTGACCCTATTTGCTTGGAAATGGTAACGAGTGGAGGGGGTACTGAGTGGAGGAGGGAGACATGAAAGGTGGGTAGACTGAGGCAAGAAGGCCTGTAAGAGCAGTGCAGGGGCTCTTCTGCCTTGAGGCTTGGACAGAGCAGTGGCCATGAGGGTGAAGAGGAGGGAAACCCTGGACAGTGTACTGGGACGTAAAGGTGACAAGCTGGACCACTGGATTGTGAGTCTATGGGAGTGTGGTGGACAGCGAGTGGGGGAGATGCGTGGGACAGTTCCTGGAGGTGAGGCTGGAGCAACTAGGAGAATGATGACACTTTGTGTGTATTAGTTGTTCAGTCGTGTCTGACTCTTTGAGACCCCATTGACTCTAGCCGGCCAGGCTCCTCTGTCCATGGGATTTTCCAGGCAAGAATACTGGAGTGGGGAGCCATTCCCTTCTCTAGGGAGAATACTCCCATACTGTGGGCAGATTCTTTACCGTCTGAGCCACCAGGAAAGCCCAGGTGAATGATGGTTTTGTTCAATCCACCAAGATGGGGAGCCAGAGAGAAGAGTTTTGACCTGACCTCCTAGGAGTTGCTAAACCTCTGGGAGGCTCTGTTTTCATCCACATCTCTGAACTGGGCATGAAACCAGTCAGGCAAAAGGCTGTCCTGAAGCTAAGGGAGGCTTCTGCAGTGCTCAGAGAATGTCTCCTCCCTCTCCCCACTTCCCCGACCCATCCCAAGCAGGTGGCTTTATGGGGGAGGGACAGAGCTGAATTGGAGGAAAATTTTTATATCGAACCACAAGAAGTAATTGAGGATGAAACAAAAAAAAAACCCTGAAGCTTTGTAGTCAGGGCAAATGAAGTCTCTGAGATTTCGTCTTCTCATGTGAAAAACAGGGCGACAGATACCACAGCCTGCAGGATGTCCTCAAGAGTCAGTGAGCCCATGGGTCGCCCAGAGAGACCTGAGAGACCTGGCTCTGGGAGACTGGGTGAGGGAGGAGCCAGGACCCGGGGTCCCTGAGCCGGAATTGTGGCAGGATGCATGTGGCCACCCCGCAGAATTTAGGCAGGTGACCACTGGGTCCCCTCTCTCTGCGTCCCACCCTCCTCACAGTCTCAGCTCCAGGTCATAGCCCATAAATCTCCTTCACACAGAGCATGGTAAATCAGGGATGTGTAGGAGACCCCCCAGCTGCCTGCATTCTCCCTCCTGCTTTTGGAGAGGATGCAGGAGCAGGAAGCCCCTAGGACGGGGTGGGGTGCGACTACCCCAGACCCGCCCACCTCGGCTTGTTAATTACAGACCCAGGGTCTGCAGAGCCTGATTTATGGTTGGGGCTGGGAAAGTCTAGAAGAGCCTGGAGGGGCAGAGGTGATGGGGTTGGTTGTGGGGGACGGTGTCGGGGGTAGGACTGGAGACCAGAGAGGATTGCAAATTCAGAGGGCCTTGTTGAAATGACAAAATTAATAGTACTAAATGAATACATTTACAAATAAATAAAATATAAGCATAATAGCAATAGCTAACATTGATTGAGAGACTGTGCGCCAAGCTGGCTAAACACTTTATTAATTCATTCATCAAATATTTATTGAGTACCTATTCAGTGCCAGGAATCTGGCATATATTATCTAATGAACTTCTCCAAACAGCCCTGCCAGTTAGTCATTATGGTTCCCATTTTGCAGACGGAGAAATCCAAGCAAGAAGTGATTAAGCGACTGGTCCAGGGTTACTAGGCTATTGAGTAGCAGATCCAGGACTCGTAGCCCTGGCTATCTGTCCCGGAGCTTAAACTTTTAGGAGTAGATTACCCTGCCTCTTTGCTACGACTGTCATCCTGTGTGACCTTGGGCAAACGCCTTTACCTGGCTGACAAAAGAGTTCTTATTGGCAAAAGAGGCATCTTGTCCTGCTCACAGCACAAATTAGGAGGGTCAAATTAAACTGAAGCATATGGAGATACTTTTTCAAATATGCTTTTTATCTTTTTAAAAGATGCTTTTCATCTGTAGAATATGGAGAATGAAATGGCAACACACTGCAGTATTCTTGCCTGGGAAATGCCACGGACAGAGAAGCCTGGTGGGCCGTAGTCCAGGGGGTAGCCGAAGAGTCGGATATGACAGTGACTAAACAACAACTAGGCATTGAACTAATTTACATATATAAATCCCTTTAGAATTCTAGGAATTACTTCAAAAAAAAAAAAAAAACAATGAGTAAACATTTGTACTCAAAACTGTTTTTACACACGCAACAAAATTATCTGTAGAGTAAAGCAAAAGTGAGAAGAACAGATGTGAAGGAAGAGAAAGAATGTCCTATGTGTGATTAAAGAGCCATAAGAAGAGAAAAAAGGAAGCGCAACAGGAGCAATATCTGAAAAGACAAAAGTGAGGAAACTCACCAATCTGAGAAGTAACAAACCACAAATCTGAGAAGCCCAACAAATCCTAGAATATAGATATACATATATATATATTTTAAACCCACACACTTCAATGTGTCATAGTGATAGATCAGAAACTAAAAACAGTGAAAAGATTTCAAAACCAATCTGGAAAAATAAAACCTTCAAAGGAGCAACAGTTATTCTGAAGCTGACATCTCATCCACAGCAATGGAAGTAGGAAGACAACATGATATTTTCAAAGTGATTCAAAAAGAACAGGGACCCCCATGGTGGTCCAGTGGCTAAGACTCGGAGCTCCCAATGCAGGGAGCCCAGGTTCGATCCCTGGTCTGGGAACTAGACCCCACATGCCTCAACTAGTTTGCATGCTGCAGCTAAAGATCCTGCAAGCTGCACCAAAAATCAAAGAACCCAAGTACTGCAACTAAGACCTGATAAGCCAAATAAATAAATATTTAAAATAATAATAATAAAAAAGTAGAACAGACCAGACTTATATAGGAGAAATAAAGGTAAGAGAGTCATTACTAGTGGGCTCCCACTGGAGGAAAAGCTACAAGATATAACTCAGGCAGGAAAAAAAGAAGATTACACATGGGATGTCTGAGATGCAGAGCAAAGAAATTAGTAAACATATGAGCACATTTAAATGAACATTGATTGTATTTTTAAATGATCTGTAAAATGCTATATGAAAAGTGTACTAGTGAAGATGGTATTAGATGCTAAAGGCGATAGATCCCCTAACTCAAAGGCTTAAACATGAAAGTTTCTCACTCGTGTAGTCATTCAGGTGAGTGTTCCTGGTCAGGCAGTTTTTCCGGGCAGTTTTCCTCCAGGCAGAATGAAGGATCTGGCTCCTTCTCCCCTTCAACTCTGCAATCTTTAGCTTGTGGCTCCCATGGCTGCCCTTGGTCTTTGAGCCAGGAGAAAAGGGAAGGCGTGTGGGGCCTGCACATGGGAAGTTACTATGAACAGGCCTGGGAGTGACACACACCATTTCTGTTCATATTAACAGAATCCAGCCAACTGCAGGAAAGGCTGGGAAATGTTAACTGCTGCATTCATTATCTACAGCTGCGTGACAAATTACCTCAAAACGCACTGGCTTAGGGACCTCCCTGATGGTCCAGTGGCTAAGACTTGCAGTTCTCAATGCAGAGGACCCTGGTCACGGGAACTAGATCCTCATGCTGCAACTAAAGATCCTGTGTGCTGCAACAAAGATCGAAGATCCTGAGTGCCAAAACTAAGACCCAGTGCAGCCAAATAAACAAATAAAAATAAAAGAAGAAACATGCTTAAAAAACCCCCACATGTTGGCTTAAAATAACAATGAGCATTTATTATTTCAGTTTCTAATGGGTCAGGATTTGAGGGATAAATCTCTTCCCCTTGTGCACAACGGAGTAGTATGTGATTCCTAGAACTCTTGCAGTCACTGTGCCACCATGAGGGAAGCCACCCTGAGAAAGAAATATACACAGAAGAGATATGAAAGAGTCACAGAAGAATAACCACATGAATGATTACATTAAACAAAGGGATTCTGAAATTCCCTTGAAAGTATAATGAGCCAAGAACATCAAGATGACTCTGGAAATAAACAATAAGGCCAAGCAATTGCCAGATCAGACAGGCATTAAACAGAGATGGCTGGAGGTAGCATTATAGAGATGTGGCATTACAAATCACTGGAGACAGAATAAACTATTTATCAAATGGAGCTGGAAAAACTGGCACTTGGGTTCCAACTTTTAAAAATTCAATAATAAAGCAATCGCAACAACAATAACAATGGCTGCCATTTATGCACCCCTACATAGTTTTAGAAATTTACATTTGATTTATTTCTACCTTCACACCTACCCTACCAGGCAGGTATTATCATTTATTCCCACTTGACAAATGAGAAAACTGAATCTCAGGAAGGCAGACCACACACAGCTGTCAGCTTCCAGACCCTGGGTAGGAGCCCTGTTTCCCTCCCCACAACAGCGGTGCCCTGTCCTGAGAATTCCAGGCCAGGGCAGTGACTGCCTTGTCTGCTGGCCCGCCGCCGGCCCGGGGGAGACAGAAGACAGAGCTCTCCACAAACCAAGCCCAGAATTTCTACTTTACCCCCAACTGACCCTGGGGCCATCTACGATTAGAACCCAGCTAAAAGCACAGAGGCCTCTCTGTCATTGCTTTAATGAGAAGCCAATCACCAAGTCATTAGTGGGTGGAGGTGATGAGGAGTTTGGTGCTGGGGTGGGAGGGAGGAGGATGCTCTTGGATTCTGGATGATTTACAGCTGCAGTGCCAGACTGCCTGGGGGAAGGGAGCAGAGTTGCAGCAGCAGGAGAAAGTTACTATTCATAGAGCACCTTAGAGGAGCTGAGACCTGTTATGAGAGTCTAATATATTGTTTTATTTAATCCTCACAACAAATCAGATGAAGCAGTATTACTATATATCCCCATTTTACAGATAAGGAAATTGAGGCTAGAGGGGTTGATGAAGTATGTTACCCAACGCTATACAGTTATTAAGTGATGGTCTTATTCCAGAGCCCAAACATCCATTCTGCTGTTTATTGTTTGAGGCACAGCAGAGGTGAAGTAGGTGAAGGGCCAATAAATATTCTAGCTTTAGGCCAAGCAGGAACATACTGTCGGAAGGTGGTTGACTGGGGGATGTTACTCTGTGGGCTGGGAGTAGGGGCCAGGAAGAGGACCATATCACTGCATAAACTTGGAAAAAAGAACTCTTGGGAGGGGCTAAGTCTGCCAGAAAAAGGATAATAATAGAAACAGTAACTAAATATTATGACGTTCCAACTATATGCCAGACATTGCACTTTGGGCCTTCCAGTTATGAGGCAGTTACCAATTCATTCGCTTCCCTGGTGGTTCAGACGGTAAAGAATCTGTCCACGATGTGGGAGACCTAGGTTCACTCCCCGGGTTGGGAAGATCCCCTGAAGAAAGGAATAGCAACCCACTCCAGTATTCTTGCCTGGAGAATCCCATGGACAGAGGAGCCTGGTGGGCCACTATGGTCCACGAGGTCACAAAGAGTCAGACACCACTGAGTGACTAACAAAACACTACCAATCCATTTTATGACTGAGGAAACTGAGGCTCAGAGAGGTTGTTATCTACCGCAGGTCTCAAGGTAGGTACAGTGATTGATTTAGGAGTAAGAGAGAAGCAACAGAGCAGTTACTTACTCTCTGCTCTAGGTTATCAGGATTTTGCTTGTAAACAATAAAACTCAACTTGGTTCACTTAAGCGGAAAAGGAAGTTATTGGGCAGCTCTGAGATAGCGCACAGGATCAGTGGAAAGTTTAATGGGATTAAGTTTGGGAAACTCATCAGAATTACAGGAAACTGGGTGGCTGGATCCAAAGCCTAGCTAGTAACCTCCTGTGGATGCCCCCACAGGACACTGGAGCCTACTGGCCCAGTACAGGCAATTTCTTCCCAGGAGCCTGTTTCTTTGGGACCCCTGCTCCACATTCAAGTCAAGGTGTCAAGTACCTGGATTCCTGCCTGTTCTAGCTGCCAGGAGTCTTTCCCACCCAAGTTCTGCCCCCATGGAGGTGTCCCTCCCCACAGACTGTTCAAATGCTTCAGGGATTTCCCTGCTGATCCAGTGGTTAAGACTCCCTGTTCCCAAGGCAGGGGGTCCAGGTTCCATCCCTGGTCAGGGAACTAGATCTCACATGCCGCAACTAAGAGTTCTCATGCCACAGCGAAGATCAAAGATCCCGCATTCCACAACTAAGAACTGGCACAGCCAAAATAAATAAATGTTTTTTAAAAAATTAACAAACAAAACAACAACAGAAACTAGTGCTGCAGAGCAAACCATGGTAACAAAACTATCCACTGCAAGTCCCAAGTGACCCAGGTCTCCCAGCCCCGGCGAAGAATTGACCAGAATGTCATCCGCTCTCTTTCCTTCCTTACATCCAAAGTTGGACCTTACTCTTCAGAGAACCCATCACTAGGGGCTGCTCAAAAATCTCAGGCCTCAGATTCTTGAAGGGTATGGAAATGGTAACACTTTCACCATCCTTAACACCCAGTTGGCCACCCCCATGTGCCAATTCTACTTTCCAAACAAGTGTGGATACCAGCCCGCGTCTCTCACAACCACCTGCATAGCTCAGGCCCCTCCTCTCTCCTCTGGATCCTTATAGCAGCCTCATTTTCCCCCCAGTAACTATGAGATATCCCCCCCACTTTTTTTTAATTTGACAGCTCCAAGTCTTAGCTGTGGCATGCAGGATCCAGTTCCTTGACCAGTGATTGAACCTGGGTCCCCTGCATTGGAAGCGCGGAGTCTTAACCACTGGACCACCAGGGAAGTCCCTACAGTTAAGGATTCGCGATAGATCTCTCCTCCACACTGTTCAAAGGAGGTGTTTTCTGTTTCATTCACTACGCTGCACCGGTAATTAGACTAGGAAGATATCAACCCATTTCTTTGTTGAATGAAGGGGTAGAGCCTGAAACTGAGCCCAAATCCGCCGGATTCCAAATGCGCCCCAAGCCAAGTTTATCTCTAAGTTGAACCGCTGAGGGCCCCGGCCTGGGAAAGAATGGAGGCTGCCGGCCTTTCCAGAGCCCAGCTCTCCGGGGATGACGGGGCTCCCGGGAGCCCCCTGGGCTCGGTTTCTCCGCACAGCCCGTCCCAGGATCCCGGTTTCCTCTGCAACGTGGGAGTCGTGTCTTCCCTCGGGGGAGCGACGCCGGAACTTTCAGGGGAAGAGCAGGAATTTCTGAAATCCAGGCCCGGCCGAGCAGTAATTGGCACCTTGGCGGCCGCCAGCGGAATCGCCCGGCCCTAAATCACGGCCGCGGCCCCGCCTCCCGGCGGCGGGGCGGGGAGAGCGGCGCTCCCGGCGGGGGCGGATCCCGGGCGCGCGGAAGGAGGGCCGGCCGCCGCCGCAGGTGCCGCGGAAATGCCTGCCCCGCCGCCCGCCTTTGAAGTCGGCTCGAGCCCCCTGCGAGCTGCACGCCCCGGGGGTCCCAGCCGGGGATCGCCACGCCGAGTCCACTCGGATTCCCGGGATTCGTGGGAAGGCGGCCGAGTGGGGCGGGGGCGCCTCTCTTGGCGAGCCCCGACCACTTGTCCGGGGAGTGTGACCTCAGAATTACTCATTTGGAGCCCAGAGTGTGCAGGGAAAGGGTCGGGAGCGGTGAGCCGGCCTGGAGGAGGAGGACACGCGGGAAGGAGAAGCCAGAACTGTTTTAGCGAAGGGGTGCAAGGGCAGCCCCGCTCCGAGCATCAGACATCTTGAGCCCTTGGGACATTTTCCTCCCTTTCCTATGGATTTGAGGGTTCATGGTAGGGGCCAGCAGAGAAATTTGTGGTTCCATCTCATTTTTTCCCTTGCTGATTTTCTGTGACTATTTTGTTATGTTTAAGCCCCACAGCTGTCTATTGCCATGAGTTGTGTGTTGTTTTTTTTTTTCCCCTCCATCCAAAGTATCCTCTAAGGCTAATGGGCAAGAAGCAAATTGTGTGTAGTCAAAATTATCTCTGAAAAAGACTTAACCTTAAATAAGGTATTATGTATACAATCCTGAAATCAGTCCTCCTTAAGCAAAGTAAAATTGAATAATCACTGGACCAGATTCTGAAAGAGTGAATACACATATATATATTTCTGAGCATTTGAACCACTTTGCTTTTAACACAGAATTTTGTATTCAGTAGATGTGGGGTGAGGTCCCAGAAGTTAGACTGCTGCTGCCATTACAGCCACATTTGAGAACACAGCTTTGATAACTTCCAAATTTCCCTGAGGTGGGTGGAGGATTCCTAGGCATTTCTTTTTGGCTGCATGGATTATGTCCCTCTATTTTAATACAGAGCTTCTGTATATTTAATGCATATGTTCGTGGCTGTCAACACATGTGACAATCTATAGCACTGGGCCTGGTATTTGGTACATGTTTAATAAATGTCCACTGGATTTGAATACAGAGCTTGTTTGATCAGACCAGTGTGAAATTTCCAGAGTTTTGCGAATATCTTAATATGAGGGAGGCACCATTTATTCAACATTCAGCAATTATTTCTTTGGACCTACCCTGTACCAGGCAGTGTGCTAGGAACTGGGAATACAGAAGTCACCTGGATACAGATGCAACATGAACATAAAAGTACAATATGGAGATAACCAACAAAGACCTATTGTATAGCAGAAGGAACTATACTCAATATCTTATAATAACCTATGAGAGAAAAGAATCTGAAAGTGTGTGTGTGTGTATATATCTGAATAACTATGCTGTACACCTGAAACACATTGTAAATCAACTATACTTCAATAAAAACTTAATTTAAAAAATAAATAAGAGGGGAAAAAAGTGCAATGAAAAGAAGTGAAAAATGTGAATGTGTTAGTTGCTCAATTGTGTCTGACTCTCTGTGACCCCATGGACTATAGCCAGCCTAGCTTCTCTGTCCATGGGATTCTCTAGGCTCCAATACTGGAGTGGGTAGACATTCCCTTCTCCAGGGGATCTTCCTGACCCAGGACTGAACCCGGGTCTTCTGCATTGCAAGCAGATTCTTTACAGTCTGAGCCATCAGGGAATTAAAAAAAGTAAATAGGAAGGGAAAAATGGACAACATGTTCTGCTAAATTCTAAGATGGCGTAATGCACAGAAGTGAAGGGTTCAGGGCAGGCTTCCCAGAGGAGGAAAGATTCGCAAGCAGTGGAGGCTGGTGACCAACTGCAGGCCACTGAACTGCATCCAGAACTCCGGGAGACAGAAGCCTTTCCAGCACCTGCATGAAGGTGGCTATGGGCTGTTCTTGGGTCCCCTCAGGCTACTCCTGACTCCCCTGGTTCACCTGCAGTCTGGGGTCAGGTTGGCAGGTAGTCACTGGCCTGTCACTTCAGCTCTCTGGTGCTCCCCCTGGGGTCCAGCAGCCATCAGTTCAGCTGGGGCAGAGTTAGAATTAGCCAAGGAGATCCCAGGCAGCGAATCTCAGTCGAGGAGGTAGGCAAAGCCGGGCGCTCTGGATTGCTCCTAGCTTCCAGCCCATATTCTCTACTTTTTCCCTGCTTGTCTCTCTTCATTTGGAGGTTCCTCCCTCCCTTTCCCCCTTCCCACTTTTCTCTGTATCAGTCAAGCGCTTTTTATTTTTCACAAGTGGTTGAAACTATTTGACTATCTTAATGACTTGTTTCAAAGGGCAGAGGCAAGGCCTCTATCACCAACAGGTGGTCAGTGGGGGCTGCTGGTTGGGAAGCCCAGAATGCAGGTACCAGCCCAGAGGGGATAAAAGCTTGGTCTCCAAATAGGAACCACACTGGCTGATTTGAAATCCTAGCTTGGTGGCAACTTAGTCCTTTGACTTGAGGCAAATAACTTCACATTCTCAGAGTCTCAGTTTCCAGTCTGTAAAATGGGTATTATTATAATAATAGAGCCATCTGTATAGGATTGCTATGAGACTAAGATAATGTATGTTAAAAAATACACTTAGTACCATGCCTGTCTATAGTACACATTTGTATGTCCAACTGTGCCCTTGAGGGGGGACGTTTTGGAAGGAGCCATTGGCTGGGGGTGGTTGGGGAGGAAAGTCTCCCCGCCTCGCCAACAAACCACCCCTCCCTGGCTCTTCTGGGACTGAAAGGTCCACCTGCTGCTTCCTGATGTGTCTGCCTTTGAGCCCAGGGCCCAGGCTTTTCTGAGGGGCTAGGCAAGACCGATGAGCAGGAAAAGTGGTTCAGCTCTCTCTAGAGTGGCCTTGGGGGGCTAAGGGACACAGGATTGGGTGGGAGCAGAGGTGGCTGTGGACTGTGACACTCGGGAACCATTCTGTCTGGGCTTTGACCTTTTTCCCTGCCTCCCACACTGAGACCCATGAGACCCTGGATGCACCCATGACACCTGTGGCCATGCTTAGGGCCGAATCCTGCTTGACGTCTGCATTTCCCTATGATTGTACGTGTGTCTTGAGAACAATGGGAGACGACTGAATCTCGAGGACAAAACATCCAGTTTGAGCTGCTTTCATTCACTTTTAAATGTCACAGACACTTCAGGTTTGGGGAACAGAGCCCCAGAAATACAATGTCCTTAGGGCACTTAGAGACTAGTAGGCAACACAGAAAATAAAACAAAAGAACAGCCTTATTCTTCTCCAAGGAGCAAGTCATAGTTTGAAATAACAGGGTTATTGGTCTGCTCTTTGGCAAGATGGGTGTGAACTCCATACCCATCCCAGCTGATACCACAGTTTTGGCAATTTGGAGGCATCTGGATTGTGAATGGGAATGAGACTGACCTTGGTGCTCCATATAACTTACTTGTGGATGCCTGAAATTCCATTGGGTGGTGGTGGTGGTGGCGGCGGGGTCTTTCTCGAGGCTTAAGCATTATTCTTTTTCTGACACCCTATGTAAATTTTAAATCCCTGGAGGTGGGGGTGGGTTAACTGAGTTCGTAACACAGCAGTACTATGTCCTGAGACAGAGCTACTCAATGACTTTGGACTCCAAAAGATGCCCCTGGTGGGTACCACAAGGGGAGCCAGTGGACCACAAGACAATCTCCATTACCCTCTGAGTTAGCACTCAGCTCAGCTCTGCCTGCAAAAGAGACAGCTAAAGAGACGTAAGGGGTGGGTGTGTGTGTGCTGTGCTAAGGTCGCTTCAGTTCCTTCAGTCTTTGTGGACTGTAGCCTGCCAGGCTCCTCTGTCCATGTGATTCTCCAGGCAAGAATACTGGAGTGGGTTGCCATACCCTCCTCCAGGGGATCTTCCTGATTCAGGGCTCAAACTGCATTTTGAGTTTGATCAAATGGGTCTCCTGCACTGCACGCAGATTCTTTATCACTAGCACCTCTTGGGAAACCTAGAGGGTGAATAAGGCCCAAGCAAAACCCAAACCCAGAATTCTAGCCAGCCTCACTCTGGGAGCTGAAAGAGCCAGAAACTCCCGGTCCATCTTAACTGCAGGGCTCTGTGGTCTCTGATTTGCCCCCTCCCTTATGGGTCCTGCTGGAACAGTCATACTGCCCTCTGTGATAGCCCTGTGGTTGCCCACAGGCCTTGACAAAACTTGCAGGGTTCTTTAAACACACTCAACTACCACTGGGCCCCTTCTGGGTGCCTATCAGCTCTCCTGCCCGCAGGCCAGATTTGGCACTCAGGGAGCAGAATGTGGACCCCAGCCACCCCAGAGAGGCCCTGGAGTGAAGCCGGGCCAGGTCTCCCCTTGGCTGGAGCACTGCCCTGGGCAGGTCCCGCTGCCCGCCTGGCCCCTTCCTACAAGAATCTGCATGCTTCCTCCCTCTGGGTTCCTCCCTCACCAACCTACCTGGAGGCAGGTCATAAAGCGGGAGGAGGGAGATGGATGGATGAGGAGGGCGGAGAGCCACGTGGTGCCATAAAGCCCCAGCTAGAGAGGGCCTGTCCCGGAGTGTCCAGGCTGCAGGAGTGCGCGCTCAGAAGGTGGGCTGTTAGCCTTGGGAGCCGGATCCGGGGCAGCGAGGCCCGGGAGGAGGCCATGCACAGAGGTGCGCCAGGACCAGGCCTCAGGGGCCTGAAGGGGGCTGAGGGCTCTCCTCAGGACTTGGGGAACTCTTGCTTGGAGGCAGGGAGGGATTTTGGGGTGCTGAGAGAGAACGGCGGCCCCCGAGGCCTGGGCGAGGCGGAGGAGGTGGCCGGGAGTAGAAAGCGCAGCCGGCCCGTGCGCTCCAAGGCGCGGCGCATGGCCGCCAACGTGCGCGAGCGCAGGCGCATCCTGGATTACAACGAGGCCTTCAACGCGCTGCGCCGCGCGCTGCGCCACGACCTGGGCGGCAAGAGGCTCTCCAAGATCGCCACGCTGCGCAGGGCCATCCACCGCATCGCCGCGCTCTCCCTCGTGCTGCGCGCCAGCCCCGTGCCCCGCTGGCCCTGCGGGCACCAGGAGTGCCATGGGCAGGCCGCGCGCACCGGGCACGCGGGGAACCTGGGCTCCAGCTCGCCGCCGCCGCCGCCGCCCGCCGGGCCTTTCGCGCCGCGCTGCGCCTCGTGCCACCCGCACGCGCCCCTGGGACGGCCCCGGGCGGTGGCCGAGGCCCTGCCGGGCTGGGCCCAGGCCTCCCCTGGAAGCTGGCGCCGAAGTCTCGGGGCTCCCTCGGCCTGGCCGCGGGGCCTCCTGCGAGCGGGCCCCGGGCTGGGCCACCAACACTCCTGACCGGGCACCGAGCGCACTGAAGGGCTGGAAAGGGGCCAACGGCAGGATGACCAGAGAACAAGGAGATTAGAAAGCCATCCCTGGCAAAACT
Source organism: Moschus berezovskii (assembly GCF_049115385.1). NCBI lineage: Eukaryota > Metazoa > Chordata > Mammalia > Artiodactyla > Moschidae > Moschus > Moschus berezovskii. The sequence continues at coordinate 33,667,982 of NC_142479.1, read as the reverse complement.
GAATGGGCTGAAGCCTGACAGGGAAAGGAGGCGCTTTGGCGCTTTGTTGGTGGCAAGAACTCTAGAGACTGGGCCGCACCTCCTAGAACCCCGCGAACCCAGCCAGGACACGGATTCTTCTGGGCTCTTACCTTTGGACTTGAACTCTCCTTGGAAAGTGACTTTTGCATCTCGGTGCCTCTGAGTCCTATTGTCTCTTGCTTTACAAAAACAATTTCTTTTTAGGAGAAATGAAGACCTTTGGACAAAGTGGGGGGTTATGTGGGAGTATGGGTGACACCTGATGGGGTCTGATGACACAGCGTGGGTCCCCTCTCCCTCCCTGTGCTGATGCCCCAAGTCTGTGGTCTGGGGGAGGCCATCAGAGGCAGCCAAATAAAAAGGAGAAGCTGTCGTCTCTGTCTGCTAGCAGAACTCCACGGGGCCCAGGAACCCAGGGTGGTGGGAAGGCCCCGAGAGGCTTGGGACCTCACCCTGGAATGATGGGCCCCTGGCCTGAAACCCACAGGTAGGTACTAGGAGACATTGGTTCCTGCAAGAGGCCAGGTGTGACTGAGCACTGTGAGGGGCCCTGCGGGAGAGGACGTTATCTGGAGATGAGGAGCGAGACTGGGAGGCTGAGGATGTGGTCAGAACTGCTGTCTGCCATGAGCCACAGAGAGGGTGGCAGTGAGAAGACTGTGGGCCAGTCTCAGGGAAGGACTGGGGGGGGGGGGGCGTCAGTAAATCCCACAGGTACCCCAAGCAATGGGCAGATGAGGCTCCCGGGGAAGAGTGGGAGTGTGGACTCTGCCTCTGTGATGAGGGGCGGATTTGGAATCCAGGAAAGTGGGGCCTTGGGCCAAGGGTGCTGCAGAAGTGGGAGGGACAGCTGGCCCCCTTGAGAAGTCTGGACAGCTGCTCTGTCTCTAAGATGAGCACCCCGAGCTCATGTCCAGCCTCACTCATATTGAGCCTCACTGACTGGGCTCATATCGCTGGTGCTGCTCGCTGCCGTGAGGACCAGAGGTGACAGGGAAAGCCTGAGGGCTTGCTGGTCTCCTTGGAGAGTTGGGGGCAGGGGGAGTTACACAGCTCAGAATGGGGGACCCCACAGAAGCTGGAGAGATGCCCATAGTCTCCCGGGGAGGAGTGAGGGGTCCCCAGAGCACTTGAGATGAAGCTCATCGTCCTAATTACAGGTGTCTTTGCTTCCTGCAAGCGAGACCCTGGCTGACACACTTGGCATCCGGTCCCCAGGCCCACAGACCCCAGGGCTCCACATTTCACAGGGCGGGTGGCCAAGTCACAGATCATGAAAAGTCTTGGACTCTGGGGCGGTGGGCTCTTGGGGCCCCACCAGGAGCAAAATGTGGGGCCCTGACCCCAGGCCTGCCCACTGAGCATACCCTGTCAGGGAGAGGCAGTACCATGGTCTGACAGCAGAAAGGAAAGAGCCAGGCTGTCCTGGGATCCAGGCTTTGTTCTGCACTTAATACATGTGTGCCCACTTAACCTCTCTAAAGCTGTGGCGGGGGGGGGGGGGGGGGAGGGGGGGGAGGGGTTCACCTCTGACACAGGTGGCTCCACCTCAGGATGGCTGTATTAACCTTCATTCATCAGGCAGTTTCTGGCAATTAGAAGGTGTTCCACAATTGGTAGTGTTTGCATATTATTATAATTTTCTGACAGACAAGCCTGGACAGTGCTTCCACCTTGCTTCAGCCTCAGGTTTGTATTCTCTTGTAACATGATAAAAATGACCATCAAGTCCTGCTTTTCAAAAGGAGTTCCAGGATGAAAAGAAAGGAGGGTTCTTCCCTGGCTTGCACACTCAGCTCTTGAAGGGTGAGGGCGCCCCCTGTAGGTGAAATGGGGAGTGTGCCGCAGACTGCGAAGGCAGTTTGAGAATGTGGAAGTATTGTCTCCTTACTTACCAGCTGAGTGACCTTGGCAAATTGCCTAAGGGCTTTGAGCCTAGGTGTTTACATCCGGTGAAGTGAAGTGAAGTTGCTCAGTCGTGTCCGACTCTTTGCGACCTCGTGGACTGTAGCCCGCCAGGCTCCTCTGTCCATGGGATTCTCCAGGCAAGAGTACTGGAGTGGGTTGCCATTACATCCGGTATAATGGACTAAATAAGTCCTTATATCATAGGATGTTCTGCAGACTAAAAGAGAGAATGCATTTAAGGCACTTAGCATGGCGCCTTGCCTACAAATCACTGACTGCATGAAAGCTATTTAATATTAAGACAAATTCTATTTGTAGAGCTGTTAAATGAAGAGAATGCATGGGAAGGTGTTTTATAAAGTCTGCAACATTAGTTATTAACATTGTTTCATCAGGGCTATCTGTTTGAGGGCACATATCTGCATATTTACACAATGATAAGTAAATATTTGCCTGGCATGTTTATAGAAATGTGAATTTTTATGTGTGCATATGTGTATCTATTGACCTAACAGGTACCCCCTCTCCTCCCTGATTTTTTAAAGGGTGCTAGACCAGAATCAGAGAAGGCAATGGCAACCCACTCCAGTACTCTTGCCTGGAAAATCCCATGGACGGAGGGGCCTGGTGGGCTGCAGTCCACGGGGTCGCTAAGAGTCAGACACAACTGAGTGACTTCACGTTCACTTTTCACTTTCATGCATTGGAGAAAGAAATGGCAACCCACTCCAATGTTCTTGCCTGGAGAATCCCAGGGACGGGGAGCCTGGTGGGCTGCCGTCTATGGGGTCCCACAGAGTCAGGCACGACTGAAGCAACTTAGCAGCAGCAGCAGGTTTTCTGGAACCCTTGCTTGAGTTTTTTGTTTACTTCCTAAAACCATATCCATTTTCCAAGATGACTGATTTGCTGTGAAAAGAAGCTACAGTCAGTCAGTTCATTTCAGTCACTCAGTCATGTCCGACTCTCCGCGACCCCATGAATCACAGCACGCCAGGCCTCCCTGTCCATCACCAACTCCCGGAGTACACTCAAACTCATGTCCACAGAGTCGGTGATGCCATCCAGCCATCTCACTCTCTGTCGTCCCCTTCTCCTCCTGCCCCCAACCTTTCCCAGCATCAGAGTCTTTTCCAGTGAGTCAACTTGTCGCATGAGGTGGCCAAAGTATTGCAGTTTCAGCTTTAGCATCAGTCCTTCCAATGAACACCCAGGATTGATCTCCTTTAGAATGGACTGGTTGGATCTCCTTGCAGTACAAGGGACTCTCAAGAGTCTTCTCCAACACCACAGTTCAAAAGCATCAATTCTTTGGCGATCAGCTTTCTTCACAGTCCAACTCTCACATCCATACATGACCATATGGAAAAACCATAGCCTTGACTAGACAGACCTTTGTTGGCAAAGTAATGTCTCTGCTTTTTAAGAAAAGAAGCTACATCCGTGATTATTAAAGACATGGAAGTTATCAACCAAGACCGCATAGGTTTATCCAAATAAAGTGGATAATAGTACAAGGATAGGAATTAAATGAATATAAAAAGGAAAGTTCTGGAAAGAGAAGACACACATAGAAGACAGAGCTGTAAAAATCATTGCCAAAAGATAAGAATGACTGATATACTTAAAGAAAGAAATTATGTATCTATAAGGTTAATCCCAACAGATTACTCAAGTAGTGTTCAAAAGAGAGAGAGAAAGGGTTCACTTTGAAAGGGCAGAGAATAATGAACAATTATAGAACCTTTTGCATCATGAATGAGACATGCCAGCAAAAGTAAATAACAATTGTAAAACCCAAATGTTGTCAGAGATGTGGAGAAAGGGGCACATTTACAGATTTCTAGTTGTGTATCTGTTCCTTTTTTGGGTAGAGAACAATTTGGCAAAATCACAATAAAAATACCCTAAGGAAGTAATTCAAAAGGAAAAAATGTTTTTTGAAAAAGGAGGTCCCAGTGGCACCGTATCTAACAGTGAAAGGCTTGAAACAACACAGATACTTAACCAGAGAGGCTTGGGCAAAGCAAACGCAGGTATTTGCAACAGGATGCCAGCAATGGTGAGTAGGGAAAGCAGATCAAACTGGTCTGTGCCTGCTGCTTGTTTAAGTATGGGCTAGCAGGTAGGTGCAGGAGCCGACCTGGAGAGAATTTGGGGGATGTAAACAGGGTTAATATCCATTTGGCTCTTGATAGTGGTTTTTAAAAGTGAAAGTTTTGTTTGCTTAGGGCACGTTCTAAAGAGGAGTGGGGAAATATTTTGAGCATAGACAGCAAGGATTCCTTTGGAGCGACTCCGGGTGGCACTAGTGGTAAAGAACCCGCCTGCCAATGCAGGAGGCATAAGAGACGCGGGTTCGATCCTTGGGTCAGGAAGATCCCCCGGAGGAGGCCATGGCAACCCACTCCAGTATTCTTGCCTGGAGAATCCCATGGACAGAGGAGCCTGGTGGGCTACAGTCCCTACCATAGGGTTGCAAAGAGTCGGACACAACTGAAGCAACTTAGCACACACACATACCTCACTGGATGTGAAACTGGGGTGCTTGCTGATACTGAGTGACCACATCACGTGTGTATGTGTGTGTAGAAGCAGGGGAGCTGGGCCCAGGCAGGCCTCTGAAAAGTGGAATTTGCTTAATTACTCCTACCCTGTCAGCCGCAGAGGGTTTCTCGATACCCAGTGTGATACTGAGGATAAAAAGACTTGTGGTCACAGTTATAGGGTTTTTTTTTCTCTTTTTTTACCTCCTCTTCTTGCATTAGGCTCAAACTTCCCTAACCTTCTGAGGCTTGTGTCTCTGCCCGCTCCAGGTGCACTTTCCATACCATTGTTTCCACCTCAGAATTCTTCAGCGCCCAGGATGCACTAAGGTTGACGCAGGTAGAGGTGGATTTAGCAGCCGTGTGGACACACCCTGGGCACTTGATTGGTGTCTTTATCTTCCTCTGGTTCCTCCAGTCAGCCGTCACTGTGAGCCAAGCGCATGAAGAGGGAGCTGGGGGCACACCCGCCCCCCCCAACCCCACCACCCCCTCCCCCACCAAGACCTCACAGCCCATTAGGGAAGGGGCACAGAGAGGAGAATGACTTTCCTCAGTGACCTGCAGACATACTAGGGAGCAGGGAGGTCAGCCCACAGCAGAACAGAAAGGCTGATACCACCTGTGTAGCTACAGGGGCTTATAGCGCAGACCCCCAGCTGGGTCCCACAGGCTGAGTGAAGGTGGAGTCGGAGGCGGACCTCAGCGCCTTCCCTTCTAAAGGCTGCTGTGGGCTTAGCTTCTGGCTGCTCTGCAGAAAGTGGGCCCAGGCTTCCCAGATCTTCATGTTAAAAGTCTGGAATCCCCGTTTTTATGTGAGGTGGATTTTTAAAAAAACACGTTGCGCACCAAACCCACTTTGCCCGATGAACCTGGCCCGTGGGCTTCCAGTGAAGACTTCAGTTGAGGGTGGGGGTAGGGGGAGGTGGCATCTGCAGGTGGGGGCAGGACCAGGCTGCAACCGGAGCAGCTGGCTGCGTTGGGCTCACCAGTCCCGGAGCCCAAACCGGGTGCTCCTTGTCCTCGCCTCTCCCCTCCTCCCTGGTCCCAACTCTCACCTCCGATCACCACCAGGCCACTAGATGGCGCCACACGCCCAGCATCTCACAGTACAGAGCAAACCCGGCTCCCTAGTCCGGGAACACCAGTTTACCTGGTAATCTTGCTACCGTGGGTCACCCTGGGGACTTCTTGGCTCTTTCTTGTTTCTTCCAGTTTTTATTAAGTAAAAAAAAAAAGGCTTCTTTATATCAGGTTTGTTCTATCCTTCAGGCCAGTGCTGCCCAATAGAAATACAATGCAAGCCATGTTTTAAATTTTCTGGTAGGGTAGGCATATTACAAGGAGAAAAGAGACACAGGTGACATTAATTTTAAAATATTTATGTAACTCAATATAGCCAAAATATTATCATTTCAATATGTAATCTACATACACTGTGTTAATGAGATATTTTAAATTTTTTTGGTTCTATTGGAAATCCAGTGTGTTTTATATGTATAGCACATCTCAGTGTGGATGAGCCACGTTTCAGGGGCTCTATAGCCAGATTTGGCTGCTGGCTATGGAACTGGCCTGGTTGGGCTGGTTAGTGGTAGGTCCATAGGGCCTGAGTCCTCCCCACCAAGAGTAAGCTTCTAGATTGTAACATGGAATTCTGGCTAAGCTGGACACTGACTTAGAGTCTAGGACTCTCGGGCATCCAAACTGCCACTATCTGCAGAAGGTATCTTATTTTTAAATTTTTTTTAGTCTTTTTATTTTGGGCCCTGCCTCAAAGCTTGTGGGATCTTAGTTCCTCAACCAGGGATTGAACCCAGGCCCTCTGCAGTGAGAGCTTGGAGTCCTAACCACTGGACTGCCAGGGAATTCCTGAAGGTCTCTTATTTTAAAAGCATGTTTCTAGAAGTTCCTGGGCAGAAGGGCCCAGTTCACTCCCCTTGCCCCGTCCCTTCTTCCCCTTTGTGGCCAGCTCACCACTCTCTGCCCATCACACCCCCCTCCACCTTGTTTTGGCTCTTGCTGGAAGCAGCACTTCTGAAGCCAGTGTGATACACAATCCAAAGCTACTTCTTTCTGCTAAAATGGCTCATCTTGCTCCAAACCTGTCCCTGGATATGATGGATTGATGCCTAATTGGGTTACAGTGTGAAATGAGTCTGGGTTTCGGTTTCGTAACCTCTGATCTCAAATGAACTCCACAACGTCTGAGACCCCTTCTCAACTCTAACTTCTCACGCCCATCCCACATGACCTACACCCTCCTCCAAACCACAGACAAGCATCCAGATGCACACAGAAACCCTGGTGGTTCTGGGTCACCTTATAAGACAATGTAAGCTGGGAGACTGGGGATGTAGAAAGAGATGCAGAGAATAGAGAAGGTGGCAGAAACAGAGGGAGGAGACGTGAGAGAACTAGGAGAGATGGGACAGGCAGCCAAGACCGCCCTTCAAGCTGGCATCTGTCCTAAGGAGCTCCTGAAACACAAGAATCTTTGCTGGCTCTTTAAAAGCACCTCAGAAAAGCCCTAAGGGCCATGAGATGGGGCCAGCGCTCCTCCCTAACAGCCCCTCTGCCACCCCTCGGGAGCTGCTCAGACACCCATTCAGAGGGTGCCGACACAATCCTCCTCCAGGGGCCCCACGAGTACTCACTCTACCCCTCCCTCCAGAGCTTGGAGCCCTGCTCTGGTCTGGACATCTCTGGGGCTTCCGGGGGTCAGGTTCAAGGTGGGATGCAATAGGTCCAGAGTTCAGTGTTTCACAGCAGATAGGAGAAGCGGGAGCCTGCTTCAGGAGAAGAGGAGTCAAGGGCTCAGTCTCCCGGGACAGGTGAAGGCACACCCATTTGGACCCACTCTGTCTTTCATCCATATCCCCCAGTGCAGAGGAAGGGTCCTGGGTCCATTGTGGGAGCCAGAGGCTGGTCCAAGTCACCCTGGGCAGGGCTGGTCTGGGGCAGAGGCAGAATGCTGCTGGGAGGTTCTCTGGGGAGAAGTGAATTGAAAAGCATCTCCGAGGAGGGCAGGGAGGGAGGGAGGCTGGGTGGTGTGTACACACACACACACACACACACACACACACACAGCCTCCCTGACTTAGCCCGAGCTTCACTCAGGAGAGGAGCAGTCTCCTCTCTGCTCCTGAAGCTGCTTTTTTTCCTTCCCCGCCCATCTGAGCTGTCAGCAGCACCAGCGAAGTTGGCCTCAAACTTGAATGGGGCTGAAGGCTCCAGCTTCCTGGAGCTCCACGGGGCGGCAGGCTGGCCGGAGCCTCTGAGTTCAGCTGGCCTGGAGAAGCCGACCTTCCCAGCCTCCCGGCTGGCCCTGGCTCTCCTGGGTGACACGTCTGCCCCCGACCTGTAGGCCCCTGTCCGGGCTGAGGAATGGTGCACTGAGGTCCCTCGGAAGCCCCTCGTCCCATCCTGGAGCTGGAGCAGCCTAAGGCCCAGGCCAGCATGGCCAACCCCGGACAGCCTCAGTTTTCCCCGGCACAGGAGCCAGGCACTGCCTCACCCCTGGACCTGCTGGAGATGGAGAAGCTCCTTGTGCAGGTTGGGGGCCAGGATGACAAGCCCCTGAAGCCGTCCAAGTCCCTCTCGGGGCCTCTGGACCTGGAGCAGAATGGCCACAGCCTGCCCTTCAAGGTGATATCCGAGGGGCGCCGGGAGGCCTTGCACCCCCTCTCGTCCTCCCGGGCCAGCTCCCGGCGGGCATCCTCCACGGTCACCACCTCCTACGCCCAGGACGGAGAAGTCCCCAAAGATTATCTCATCCTTGCCATCGCCTCCTGCTTCTGCCCCGTCTGGCCCCTCAACCTCATGCCGCTCATCTTTTCCATCATGGTAAGTGCTGTTCTTCCTTGCAGGGCAGGGGCTGGTTTGGGTCTGCAGCCCTGCTTCCCCGGCAGGCACCAGTCACTCTACCTAGGGTGTTGAGAGAAGAGCTGGGGTGCCGGGGTGGGGGAGGGGAGACTCCCCCTCTTAGCCGGCCTATTACTCCCCCTTGGAGAGGGGTCCAGGGCCCCCAGAGCTTCAGTTTCCTGTCCCCCTTCATCTCTGCTCCTGGACATCACAGCTTGACTTTGCCCACATCCCTGCTGGGAAGGGGATCCCAGAGAGATGCCCAGAGCTAAATTCTAAAAGACAGCCAACTTGGGGGTCTGCCCTGTGCGGGGGTCGGGGGCTTTGTCGCAAGGAGTCATTCCTGAGTGGGGCTGGGAATCAGCAGAGACTGCAGCCAATATGGGGTCTCAGGGCCCTGTGTTCTCAGGAGGGGAGCCAGGCACCACCTCCCCACCCCACCCCCATCCCCAGGGCCTCCTGGGTGTTCTAACAGCTTCTGGCAACTCTGGTTTCCAAGAGCGAGCGGTAGCTTCCCTGCCAGGGACTGTGGGCCCCGGGGCCCAGCTCCCCCAGGGCTGCTCCTCTGGGGGGAACTTCTTGCTGGGGCCCTCTGGGCCTCACCTTTGTACTGATTCAATATCTGTCTTCCTGCAGGGGCGGGAGGGGGTGGTCTGGGCCACATGTGGGAACGCATGTGTTTCAGAGGGCATGGCTGGCCTGGCCAGGGAGGGGCATGGGGGCTCATCTTTGGGTCTCCCACGCTTGTGGGTTTTGAGTATATAACCTTCGATCATCTCCAATCCAAGCCGTTGGGATTGGGCTGCTGGCAGAGGAGCCCCAGGAAATGTTAGTAGCTGTTGGCAAGTGAATTTCATGGTTCAGGAAGTTGAGAGAGACAGACAGAGAGGCTGGCAGGGAATGCCTTTCAGAATGAGGTTAGGAGCAGGGGATGGTACACTGAGAGGGGAGACACTGCTTGCCCCTGGAGGGACTCCACGGTTGAGTCATCCGTCATCCAGTCCCCAGGAGCTGTGGTCTTTCCTGCTGCCACGCTGTCCACTGAGAAAACCCTTATTTCCTTATACATCTCTCTCCACTTCACAGAGGCCCAGTTTCCAGCCAAGGGCACCTTCCCCAATCCCCAGCACCACCTGCCAGGGCTTTAGGGGAAAATTGACAACATTCTCAAGTCCCAGCGATTGGCGAATTGGCGTGGGAAGAAGAGCCAGGGCTGGGCTAGGCCTTTGAGGAAATTCCTGTGCTGCCTGCAGCTCTTGGGGGCAGCTGGGGGCGGAGCCGGGTCACAGGGATTGCCACAAGTGGCTCTGGGTAGGGACAAGCTCTTGGTTACAGGGAGAAGCCCCATGGGGGAGACTGGCTTTGGGGAGGGAAAGCAGACAAGGGCCCAGGAGAAAACAGTTGCTAAAATCCATCTTCTGGTGGGGGTGGCAGAGTGTGAGCTGGGTAAAAGTTGCCTTTGTCAAAGGAAACCTGGGTTGACAGCTGTGGGACCGCTGAACCCACCCCTGGTGCATTTCTACATCCATCTTGGTTTCTTGAATCAGGTCTAACAGTTGCCAGGCCTGGGGCAGGGAATACGTTGCCAAACCAGACACCATCACCAATTCCCACAAGGCTCCTGTCCAGTGGGGAGAAATTTGTAAACAGAGCCTTATAACACATTGCAAGAAGTGCCCACGCTAGACAAAACCACAAGGCACTGTGCAACCTCAGGCAAGTCACTCAAACCTCTATTCTCCTCAGTATTCCCATATGCAAAATGGGTGTCAACATAATACCTAAATTGGATGAGCCACACAAGGGGCTTTCCCAATGGTGCAGTGATAAAGAATCCGCTTCCAATGCAGGAGACACAGGCGATGCAGGTTCGATCCCCGAGTTAGGACGATCCCCTGGAGAAGGAAATGGCAACCCACTCAAGTATTCTTGCCTGAAAAATCCCATGGACAGAGGAGCCTGACGGGCTACAGTCCAAAGTGTCTCAAAGAGTCAGACACGACTGAGCGCCTAAAGCACACTGCTATGAGCCACGCAAAGTGCTAAAGCAACCAGCACATAGTAAGTGCTAGGATTGTGGAGGCAGAAAATTAGGCAAGTGTCTCCCTGGTGGAGGATGGGAAGCCATCACACATTTGTTGGGTTTTTTCTTTTAGAGCTTTGAAATAAAATTCACATATCATACCATTCGGGGCTTCCCAGGTGGCGCTAGTGGAAAAGAATCTGCCTGCCAATACAGGAGGTGCAGGTTCAGTCCCTGGGCCGGGAAGATCCCCTGGAGTAGGAAACAGCAACCCGCTCCAGTATTCTTGCCTGGAAAACTCCATGGACAGAGGAACCTGGTGGGCAACAGTGCATGGGTCACAAAGAGTCGGACACAACTGAGCGGCTGAGTACTATCATACCATTCACTCAGCTAAAGTGTACAATTCAGCAGTATTTAGTATATTCAGATAAGTGCAACCATACCACAGTGAATTTTAAAACATTTTCCTCACCTCTAAAAGAAACCCAGCAACGTTTTTCTATCACTCCTTCTAATACCTGCCTGCCAGACCTGAGTAAATTTCTCATCTTCTTTCTGTCTCCATGGATTTGTCTCTTCTGGGCATTTCATAAGCAGACACACTTTGTTCTATTGAGCTTTATTGTTCTTCACTGATATTGCATTTTTTACAAATTGAAAGTTTGTGGCAACCCTGCCTCAAGCAAGTCTATCAGTGCTCTTTTTTCCAACAGCATTTGCTTACTTTGTGTCTCGGGGTCATATTTTGTTAATTCTCAAAATATTCCAAACTTTTCATTATTATTATATTTGTCATGGTGATCTGTCATCAGTGGTCTTTAGTGTTACTATTGCAAAAAGATCACAACTCACTGAGCAATAATGATGAGCACCTTTTTTTTTAAGATTTTTTTTTTTTTTTTTTTTTGCTGTGGACCATTTTAAAAGTCTGGGCTTCCCCTGTGGCGCTAGTGGTAAAGAATCTGCCTGCCAATGCAGGAGACTCAAGAGACGTGGGTTCGATCCCTGAGTCAGGAAGATCCCCTGGAGGAGGGCATGGCAACCCACTCCAGTATTCTTGCCTGAAGAATCCCCATGGACAGAGGAACCTGGTGGGCTACGGTTCATAGGGTTCAAAGAGTTGGACAAGACTGAAGCGACTTAGCATGCATGTCTTTTTAAAGTCTGTACTGAATTTGTTACAATATTCCTTCTGTTTTTATGTTTTGGTTTTTTGGCCTCCAGTCATGTGGGATTTTAGTTCACCAACCAGGGATTGAACAGGAACCCCCTGCATTGGAAGGCAAAGTTTTAACCACCAGATTCCCAGGGAAGTCCCAAGGGTTAGCATTTTTAAGCAAGATTTTAAAATTAAGGTCAATACATTGCTTTTTTACACATAATATTATTGCACACTTAATAGACTACAGTAAGGCATAAACGTAACTTTTATATACACTGAGAAACCAAAACATTTGTGTGAGTCGGTTTGTTGTGATATTCACTTTTCTAGTTCATAGGACACTCCCATGCCCCAGGGAGGGAGGGGAACAGTTATTTATGTAGAGTTGAAACATGCGGTCCCACTCAGATAGCAGCAGGGGTTAAGGAGAGCCAGAAAGTGTAGAAAGAGAGTTGTCTATGCTGGTGTCTCCAGGTCTGGCAATAGACTTCAAAGCTCCTCATCTGATGTCTCCCCACTAGTTACCAAGTAAAAGATCAAGCCCTTGACCCCAGGGAGGAAGGAGACCTGCAGCCCTCGCTAGAGCTCACTGTCTGCAGAGCATGTTGTAATATGAGGCTGGCAGAGTCTGGTTAATCATTCCCATTTAACAGATGAGGCAACTGAGGCATGCAGAGCAGTGCCTTGCCTTTGTTTACACAACTGGTAAGAGGCACATCAGCTGGCTCCTGAATCCAGTGTTCTCTTCACCTGCCCCACCCTGCATCTACCTCTGCGACAAGGATGGCATGTCCCTCCCAGGGAAGCCAGATGCTTTGGGCATTTGTCCAGGAAGGGAATAATTCTATTCCCTTCTCTCTTTTTCTCCCTTGCCTCCCAGTGGCCTCCTCCCTGTCACTCACTCACTCCTTCAGTGGAAGACTAATGGACCACCAAGCATTCTTCCCACTGTGGCTTTGACAGGGGTCAGCTGGGACCAGGGGCTCTATCTCAGGAGCTGTGCTCACAGGTGTCCAGACCCTGCTCAGCACTGCAACCTCCTGTAAGCCTCATGGGATAGCCAGGGCAAGGCTAGCTTCATCCATTTTACTTCCGGGTCAGGCTGAGAAATAACCATGCTTCCGGATCCAGCAAGGTTTCCTGTCAATGAGAGATTCTGGACCCCAAGTAGTGAGCCTTCAGTTGCTGACCAAGCAAGCATCAGATACACTTGGGTGTGTATCACAGCTCTGTCCCCAAGGCACATGACCATATCCAAACCACTCAGCTTCCTTCCTTAGCTCCAGTTTCCTCATCCATAAAATATGTGTAATAAAACCATCTACCTCCTAGGGCTGTGGGGAGAATTAAATGAACTAATGAGTGTGCCAGAGCCTGGCACATAGTAAATGCTTAATAAATGGAAGTGGTTGCTGTTATTATTGATCCTAAATGAAATTGCAATGTCAGAGGGAAGAGCAAACCCCCAGTGCTGTGGTCCCCAACCTTTTTGGCATCGGGGACTGGTTTCACGGAAGACCATTTTTCCATGGACCAGGGGGTGGGGGATGGTTTCAGGATGATTCAAGTACATTCTGTTATTATTATTATATATATTTCTATTATTATGACATCAGCTGTACCTCAGATCTTCAGGCATTATATCCCAGAGATTGGGGCCCTGCCCCAATCTGGCTTTCGGGCAAACCTGGCTTTTAGCAATTTGGATATAATGGAGTCTCACCCCTCATTACATCCCCAGAGGAGGTGGGCAGCCCTGTCTGTCGTTTTGGTGGCAGCCTCTCTGTAAGTTGTTCCCACAGCATGTGGGAGCGATGCGGAGATCCAGAGTGGCTTCAATGCTTCCTTACTTAGGCATTTTTGACAAGTTAATTATTTAACTGATGTGTTGCAGGCTCATTTTCATTCATTTATGATTTATCCCTTTCCTCAATGAGAGTGCTATGCCCTGACCAGGGCTGGTAGTCAGCTGGCATGCAGGCATATAGCTTAAGATATTAACAGACTTCTGAAACTATTGGTAAACAGCTGCTGTCTCAAGCCCCTAAATCTCCCTAGCCACTCCCATTCACCACTGCAGCCATCCTGACTCCTCCCCTAGGACCCCCACCCGCCTCAAATCCGTCCCTTCTCCCAAGCAATGGAGGAGTTAACCTGTAGTCAGGGCATTTCAGGGTTTCTCTGGTGGTTCAGACAGTAAAGAATCCGCCTGCAATGAGGGAGACCTGGGTTCAATATCTGGGTTGGGAAGATCCCCTGGAGGAGGGCATGGCTACCCACCCCAGTGTTCTTGCCTGAAGAATCCCCCTGGACAGAGGAGCCTGGTGGAGTACAGTCCATGGGGTTGCAGAGAGTCGGACACGACTAAGCACAGTACAGCACAGCAGGGGCCTTTCAGGATGAATTGCACGTTTGCAGAGAGAATGATATAAAGAAGGTATGGAGAAGCACACGCTTTGGCTTTCAGAAGCTGGGAGATGCTTGATCTCTGTGGCAGGGCTGATAACTGATCAGTCCTGGCACATCTTTTCTGTTTGTTTTTGACCACACTGTGCAGCTTGTGGGATCTTAGTTCCCCAAGTGGGGATTGAACCCATGCCCCCTGCAGTGGAAGCGCAGAGTCTTAACCTCGGGTCCTGGACCCTGGCACATCTTGTCTCTTTGGAGATCTGCTGGGCCTTGGCCTGTGCCTCGTGGGTGGAGGAGGCTCTTTCCTGAGTTCTGTAGCCTCCCTCCTCTGGCTGCTTTCAGCCTCTGGCAGTTGTCCTCAGCATCCTCTTCACCCCGTCCTCCCCAGACCACCATCCTTTCCCCACACGCACACTGTTTTCCAGCGTCTTTCCTCACTGATGTATCACTGAGTTCATAAATCGCTTTCTCACTCACCATTCCCACAGCCTCTGTGATCACAAACGGTCTATTAATTGAGTCATTACAACTGTTACTGCAATTATTATTATTGTGCCTTCAACATGAGCTGTTTTGTATAAGAGGAAGTGATGCAGCTGATAGGGATGGACAGCAGCTGGTAATTTACTCAAAAAAGTAAATGAGGGTTTTCTTATGGATCCTTCATTTGGTAACTCATGGGAGTGGGGAGGAACTTCAGAAATGAGGGCTAGCTAGCAGTGGAGAACTTCTTGTGTAAAAGCAGGGCTCCGGACATCCCTGGCGGTCCAGTGGTTAGGACTCTGTGCTTCCACTGCAAGGGGCACAAGTTTGATCCCTGGTGGGAGCACTAAGATCTTGCATGCCATGTGGTATGGCCAAAATTTAAAAAAAGTAAAAAAGGTAGGGCTGCATACTTAGAGGCAATTACTTTCCCTCCATTTTACAGATCTGAAAACCACGACTTACAGAATAGTTGTGATATTTACATTGGATAGAAGGTATAAAGTGCCTGACACCACAAAGCAGCCACAATTAGGTCTGCTCTGATCCATCTGGCCATTTACAGGGTGTCTCCTTAATGGCACCCCTCATGCTTGAAGGCATGTGTGATTGATCACTCTGTGGATAAAGAAGTGCGATTGGGTTCATGTAACTGAAAAAACATCTCTTTCACCCTTCCTCCTCACCTCTCCTACCCAAGAAGCTACATGTGTGCCTCTCTCCATGGTCCTGAATCATTGCTTCACAGACAACTGTTTTTCTGAAAAATGGGGGTGGGGGGCAGGACACATCTCAAAGCCTCTGCCTTTCCCCACCAAGGCCATACCTACAGCCGACAATGAGTCCCTTGATTATGATTCAAGGGAGCTCCTGGATTTCAGAACGTGAGCTTCCTAGAAATCCCAAAGTCTTTCTGCATGTCGCTCCCTTTCCCACCCATTGTGGCCTTGGTGTTGATGTCCTGAGTTCAGTGACCTGAGCTGCCAGCTGTTAGAGCATTTTATCCTCTACCACTCCTATGAGACTGGGATCGTCATTAGGACATTTTACGGATGAAGAGCTGGAGCACAGAACACCATGCAGGTGTGGTGTGAGAAGCCACTGCAGAAGTGGAGAAAGGCCAGATCAGGAGGGTGCCACCTGTCACAAAATGGAATCTGGATTTGGTCCTGTGGGCAGTGGGGAGCTTACAACTGGGTGAGATAAAGAGAGGATTTCTTCAAGACAGGAGAGAAAAAGATACAGTCAAGAAGGGGAGGGTGGGAAGACCAAGGAGAGCTGGTGCCCTAATGTCCCTGGGGAGCAGAGAGAGCCTGAGGTCTAGACTTGAGTTTGCACTGTTCCTGACACGAGGTAAATGTTCAGACGATGCTAGGGATAACGACCATTCCAGTGGAGGTGGAGGAATCTTGGTGGGCTTCACAGAGGAGGTGGAATTGGAGCCCACCATTGAAGGATGGAGAGGATTTGGACGTGTGGTGCTATGGAGGAGCGGGAATGCAGGTGGAAGAAATAGCGTGAGCAAAAGCAAGTCAGTGCTCATACCCGGAGCAGCTCAGATCCAGAGGTCGCGGAAGAGAAGAGCAGAGGCTCAAACCAGGAAATGCAAAGCTAACCTGAGTTTGGACTTTGTTCGGCAGAAGTGGGAGGCCACGGGAGATACTGAGCAAGAGTGATTGCCTTGGCCACCATCATCTCTCTAAGCTTTTATATCAGCTCTTAACTCTCTTCTGATCCCCCACAACAGCTGGGGCATGGCAGGCGTGGAGGTCTTTTGGAAACTTGTATCCAATCCTATCATCCCCTGCCCCTATGTTTCCATCTTCACTGGCTCTCATTGTTCTGGGATAAGGATCAACCTCCTTCCTGTGTGGGCAGAGCCCTATCTGGCCTGGCCTTGCCCACCTCTGTAGCTTCCTCTTCCTCACTGTCTCCAGCCACACTGGTCTTTATCTAGTCCCTCCTGCTCCCTTCGGTCAATAACAATTTATTGATCATCTACATATTTGCCTTGTAGGCCCTCCCCCAGGGCCTTTGCACATGCTCTTCTCTCTGCCCAGAATACTCTTCTTCCTTTTTTTTTAAAAAAAATACTTAATTCTGACTCATCTCTTGTCTTGTTGTTCATGTCTGACTCTGCGACCCCATGGGCTGCAGCACACCAGGCTTCCCCATCCTTCACCATCTCCTGGAGTTTGCTCAAACTCATGTCCATTGAGTTGATGATGCCATCCTCTTATCCTCTGTCGTCCCCTTCTCCTGCCCTCAATCTTTCCCAGCATCAGGGTCTTTTCAAATGAGTCAGCTCTTCGCATCGGGTAACCAAAATATTAAAGCTTTAGCTTTAGCATCAGTCTTTCCAATCTCATCTCTCAATCCAAATATCCTCCCTTTAGGAAGTGTTCTCTGACTCTCCCCTTTTATAAATTTTCACAGCACCAGGTACCTCTTCTTTGAAACACTACCCACAGTTGCAATTTTACTTTTATGGGGTCATGAGAGTGGCCTGCTTCCCCCACCAGGATGCAAGCTCCATGAGCATAACAGCTGGAGGCTCTCTTGTTCAGTGCTGCATCCCAGGGTCATAGTACCAGGCCTGGCATGAGTATCTGTAGGATGGACTGGTGGTGTGGGGAGTAGAAAGGAGAGGAAGAGAGCTTGGAGCCAAGGGGGCATCTTCATGAGGCTGTTGCCTTGGCTTGAGTGACAAGTGGGACTAAGGCAGGTGCAACAAAGCCCCAGAGGACAATTGCAATGGAATTGACTAGGGGAGGAAATTAATTACTGTGTTGGGATGGGAGGGGAGCTATGACTCAGTGGGAGAACTCTAGGCTGTTGATAATAACTGGGGCTTAAACAAGAGGAAGGAGGAGCACAAGGCAAGGAGCCAATCTGAGAAGTAGGAAGCTGTGGTTTGGGGCAAAGGGAGTGAGGGCACGCTGCAGCGGGCAGGTGGTGCTGGCCTGGAAGGAGCTTGGCAGAGGGAACCAAGGGGTGGGGCTGAGGGATGAGCTAGAATTCTGAGAGATGAAGGTAGGACCCAAGCGCACCATTGAAGAGAGCACGGAGGGGAGGGCTGCTGCTCCGAACTTCAGCTTCTTCAAAAGTGGACAACACTGCCAACCTCATAGGATGACTGAGCCTAAAGGAGGTAATTTAGCCACAGTCGTTAACAAACTGTGCAACGCAAAACAAGGGCTCAATAAGTCATCATCGTTGTTCACCACCATCAACGTACCTGACGCTTCCATGCTGAACACAGGAGCTTCCAATAATCAGAACATAAAAATAACCAAATAGGGACTTCCCTGCTGGTCCAGTGGCTCAGACTCTGTGCTCCAAAAGCAGGGGGCCTGGGTTCAATCCCTGGTCAGGGAACTAGATCCCACGTGCTGCAACTAAAAATGATCCTGCATGCAACCATCAAGACTTGGCGCAGCTAAATAAATTAATAATAGAAAAACCAAGATGTGAAAGCAGTCACCACCTTTAGCGGACCCCTTCCTGTTCCTGTTCCAGTGGTCCAAGTTCTAGAGCTGAGGAATCTACAGGTCACCGGCCAGCCCTGGGCAGTGGTGAGGGGTCTCCAGGGACAAGCTTGGGACAAACCTCCTACTGAGCCCCTCCCAGGCCCCTGGGGATACCCTCTGTCTCTACATCCTCTGATCATCCCCCTCCTCGCACCCACCTGATTTAACTCAACCAAATAGGGCCAAGAGAAGCCGAGCTCACTGAGGACAATAATAATCAGATACGGTCCCTGTGAAGCCATCCATGGCTCCACCCCAGCCCCAGCCTTCCTGGTTCAAACCCAAGACACCTCACCTTCCCAGTGTGATCTGGGAGGTGGGCTTGGTTGAACAAGGATGTGGTACTGGGTGGGAAATTGGGGAAGGGAGGACCAGTGATTTCTTTCCTTTTATGGGAAGAGGGGGCTCACAGAGGCAGGTGTGTTGGGCCGTAGAAAAAGTCGCAGGGGCTGCCTTAGTGCGGCTACAGGAGTGAGCCTTGGGCTGGGGTCCAAGGGGGCCTGGCTTATCTTTCCCACCAGCTCAGCATGGCCTGGATATGGTTCACCCTCCCAGGTCTGCAGTCTCTACTGTACCATCCTGCCCATCCCTGTCCTGAGATAACACCCTGGGGACTTCCCTGGCAGTCCAGTGGTTAAGACTCCGTGCTTCCGCTGCAGGGGGCATGGGTTCGATCTCTGGTTGGGGAACCAAGATCCTGAGATGATGCCCGGCATTGCTCAGTTATGTTTCCAGCTGTCCCCAGCCAACAATGGGCAAGCTTGGTTAGGGATCCCCACAAGAGGTCTGGCCACTTGAATCCAGGCCATTTCTCCTGAAGGAGGCCTCTGCCTCTCCCCCAGGGGAGCTGCTCAAGTGTGGGCTACAACAGGGACAGGGGTGTGTTCGGAGGCTCAGGCAAGGGGCCCCCTGCAAGGCTGCTGAGGACAGGGTTTCTACCACCCTCTCTCTGCAGTCTCGAAGTAGCGTGCAACAGGGGGACCTGGATGGGGCCCGGAGGCTGGGCCGCCTGGCCGGGACACTCAGCATCACTTTCATCATCATGGGGATCATCATCATCATTGTGGCCGTGACCGTCAACTTTGCAGGTGAGGCCCAGCAGCACCCCAGCTCCCTTGGTGTGAGGACCACAGAAGGGTGTGGCCCAGCCTCCCGGGACAGGGTTGGTGGTAGGGAGAAGGGTAAGAGCATGTGGGTGCCACAGCCTTCACCTCGCACCCCAGAAAAGCAAGCACTGCAGTCTCCTGCAGGGACTGGCTGAGTGGGATTGGCTTTCCGACTCTCCAATGGCCAGAGAGTAGATCACCAGGAAAGGTCATGGGAAGAGCGCGGGCCCAGGAGGCAGAGGCCACAGGTTCCAGTCTCGGCTCTGATGGTCCTGCACCAGGGTCTGCCTGGTCGAGCCTTGGGGTTTGCATGTCGAAAGTGGGAGGAAGAACCCTCCAGCACAGAGGCTTTAGTGAGCATCACCTGAGATAGTGCATGGGAGTCTGATGTGTAACCTGGGGGCTTGCCACACAGCATCCCTGCTGAGACAGTCAGGTCCTACTGAAAGTAAACCATGCCTGTGCTGGAAGTCAGGAAGTGAGACTTTCGGGAATGCCCAAAGGTGGTCCAGGGCAAGTTATCCAAGCAAGGTGACCAACCTTTTCAAAGGTGCTACTCACAAAGCCCAGCAGCTTTGCGAATTTCTGGGCTATGCGGGTCAGTATTGTCCATTTCCCTCTAACCACACAGTCGTACTGGAAGCCTCCAACCATCTCTGCCCTTTAGTGACCAACCTAAGCTTTTCCCCTAAAGACCTTGCCCCACCAGCTGTGCTCCATGGACCAGTAGCTTGGCTGCTGATACTGGGAACAGGTGGTAAATATAGAATCTCAGGCCCCACCCAGACCTGCTGAATAAAAATCTGCACTTTAGTAAGATTCCTAATCCCATCATTAAAGTTTGGGAGGTACTGGCCTAGAATGTAGAGTCCCAGGGGCAGAAATCCTGGGATTTGGCTGCAGGGTCATGGCCTCACATGAGAGGGAAGAGCGCAGGTTTGTAATCAACTGGTCTGGGTTAAAAAATGCAGGTCCTCTCCTTCACCTGTTTGAGCAGAAGCATGATCCACAAAGTTTGAGAGGCATGCAGGTGTCTGTGAGGCAGGAGCCCACTAGCCCAGGGCATGAGCCTCAGGCTCTTTGTCTTGCTCTGCTTGAATCGGACCCATGATTCTTTCCACGTGTTTAGTGTTAGCCACTCAATTGTGTCTGACTCTTTGCGGACACATGGACTGTAAGCCCACTGTAGTGCATGGAATTCTCCAGGGAAGAATACTGGAGAGGGTTGCCATTCCCTTCTCCAGGAGATCTTCCAGACCCAGGGATCAAACCCGGGTCTCCTGTATTGGCAGGTGGATTCTTTACATCTGAGGCACCGGGGAAGCCCATGTTACGTTCCATGGCAAGTAACAACTGCTGAACTCAAATTTGCAAGGGACTGTTTAGCTTTCACTAAAATATTCAAGCAGGAGTGGGTCTAGCCTCAGGGGTCACCGTGCCCACCGGTGAAACAATTACTGAGACTCCAGTCCTCTCCTTGGCAGGAGTTTACTTCCACCCCGAAACCTCAAACCGAATCACCTCTGTTACCACTTCCCCCTAGGAAACAAAACCCCAAATCCTCCACAAAGGGACCGGGAAGACCCGGTGTTCCGAGCTCCGTCCTGCTGTCACTGTTCTTTTCTTTACAGTTCCGAAGAAATGAAACTAACTAGGGGGCGGTGCTAGCAGAGGCGGCCCCAGCCCGTTGAAGAGCTCCACCCACACGCCTCACGGAGTACAGGACGATCCCCCAGCTCGAAAAGCACAAACTTGGAGGGAAACCCCTAAGTCACCCCATTGCTAGCCCACATCAAATGGCGGAAAATGAGAGGAAGAAAGTAAATGGGACTCTGAAACAGACGAATAATGTGGTCCAGTCTCCTGGGCACGTCCCGGTATTTTAACCCCCCGGGGGTTCTGGCTGGTTTCTCATCCCCATGGTTTCCTGGGATTGGCCAAGCAGGCAAATACTGCCAGAGTGAGAAGAAACCACTCCCGCCAGCGAGACCGTGGTGGGGAGAGAGTCCCTGCGTGTCTGATGACCAAGAGCAAAGACACAGACTTTTTCTATTTTTCTTGAGGTGGGATGAAAAAAAAGACTGTCTGCATGCCTTGTGCCACATGCCTGCAGCGATCCCAGCCGGTGCTCTGAGATCAAAGGCTGAACTGCTGCTTAGCAACTGCCCTGAAACCCCTCGGACACATGGGACATATAGCTGCCCTGGAAAGAGGCAACAGCCACCCTTAAATCCTTCATCGCAGGATGAGGGCACCAAGAGGAGTGTTGGTAGAGACAGAAATGGGGACAGTATGACCCATGGACCTCTTCTCAAACATTTCAGCCTCAGGAGCATCTCGGTTGAGAAGCCTGGTCCCAGAACATCTCCCAGGATGACCCAAGTCTGCCTCTTGTTTCCTACCTGGGCTGCAGTCTGGGGCACCAGTCAAGAACTCCTGGGGCCCTGACTCCATCTCCAGGTTGGCTAGTGAAGAGGAACTCAGACCTGAGCTCACATTCAGGGACCGCCTGGTTGTCTGGGGCACAAACTCAGCGTTCCATGTGGAGGGGCTCAGGGTCCCTGTGCAAAGGGGCTGAAGGTCCTCACGCAGAGTGGCTCAGGTGGGGCATGGCTCCCAGCTCCCACCCCAACTGCCTCTGATGCTCTATGCCTGACCCTGTGCCCCCAACCAGCCACTGACAGCAAAGGCTTTCCCCGGAGCCGGCCTTGGGACCACCCCTGGGGGAAATTCCTATAGGCTCCCAGGCCCTTAGGGATGTCTCTGCCTCTTTTAGGGATGTGAGTTCAAGAGTTTTTATGAAGGTTTGTTGTTTGCTGGGTCTAGAGAATTTCAAGAGAGAGGGAAGAGCCTGGCTGAAGGGTCCTGTCTTCAGGAACCCCAGGCTTGAGAACACACATGCTCAGAATCAGGGAGGCCTGTGTCTCAGGACCTAATGGGACACCAGGAGGGAGTGAAGCAGGGCCCCTCAGACTCCCTCCCTGGTCTTTCTTGCTCCCACTTCCCCAGCTGACTGCAGCCCCCAAGCCCTGGGTAATGGATGCTCTGGGCTCCCCCAACCCCCACCCCAGGAGGCCCTGCCTGGCAGCTAGGGTTCCAGGAGGCTGGGAGGGTAGATTGGCTCCAAGTTGGCAGAGAATGTTTTCTCTGCACCTGATCAGCACCCTCATGCCTCCTTTTAGGGCTCCTGCCTGTCTCCCCCACCCTCCTCAGAGGCTCCTGGGGAGAGAGACTGTTAGAGGCTCTGTCTTCCGGGAGGAGCTCTGGGTCCTGGGTGCAGCTCTGAGCCTTCTAGGAGGGCCTGTGTGATGGAGGGGAATTGAAGGAAGGGTTCAGGGCCCAGGAGTACTGTGTAGATCCTTCTGGGGCTGGCGTAACTGCGTCAGTGCCCCACCTGGGAATAAACCCCAGCCTCTCTCGCTGCTAAAGGAGGGGCCTGCTGGATCTGCTTTATGGGACCATTGAAGCCAAAACAGAGATGACCCTGTTTGTTGGGGAAGGAAGGGGATGAGCCCAGAGTCTTTGTGTCACTTTCAAGGTTAGGCCAGGGGAGTCATGTGGTCTGTGAATCTGACATTCACAGGCCCAGCTCTAGAAGGAGGGGTCATGAGTGAGCGTCCCCTGGTAGGCCCCAAGGGGTCCCCAGCTTCAGCCCCCCAGGGAGACGACAGCAGTGAACAAGACTGTTTAGGCATGGTCTCATGGGCAGGACTGTGGCCTCTGTGTGCTCCGGGACCATCACACACACCCACACACACCTTGTTCCGCTGTCCACAGTCACACCCATGAAAGCAGACCCTCACTGCCCCCTGCCACCCACACTGGCTCCTCCTCCAAACCCAGAATAGTAGAGAAAGAGAGAAGCCGCTGCAGACAGCTGCAGGAGCAGACACAGCAGGAGCATCCTTCCATTTGGGCAAGAATGACTATAGAGTTTTCTACTCATACCACGAATGTAGCTCAGAGGCCCCAAGAAGCTGGCCCTTCTGGCAAAGAGGAGCCAAGGATCTGAGGACAGGAAACCCTTCAGAAGTAAGACTGGGAGAGAAGGTCACCCACAGGGCACCTGACACCCCCAAAGCCTTGGTGAAGATGAAGGGACAGTGGCCCTGCCATCCCAGCTCCATTGTGGGTCCAGTACTGGCTGCATGAACACAGTGGTCCCTGGCTTGTGGTGCTGAGCCAACCCCTGCCCAGGCCCCCTAGGGAACAGTAAGCACCACCCCCCACCAGCCCCCACTTACCAGTTCTCATCTCTGTATTTCTTTGCATGGAAAGAAATAAAGCTGACTGCCCATCAAGGACCTGTGTGTTTGTGCTGCTGGGCTCAAGGGGTTCCAAACAAACTGGGGGGCACTGAGGAGCCTGGCAATCCAGGGGCTCTGTTGCCAGCTGGAAGCATTCCCTTGGGCAAGCCATTTGCCCTCACCTAGACTTAGTTCTCCGGTGAGTGATGCTGGTCTTCCCTTGGTTGTTCCTTCTGAACAAAGACCTCAGGAGTTGAAGAGGAGGTCAGGAGGCTATGCTGGACATTTTGCAAACCTTGATGAATCCACATGGCCATCTGAGAGAGTCGCTAGTGTTATCCTGGGTTTCAGGTTGGTAAACCAAGGCTCAGAGAGGTTCAGACACTTGACCTGGGTCACACAGGACTTGGCATACAAAAGGTATTGAAGAAATGTTGGTGAACTGGGTCCCTAGGTCTGACCCCAAAGTTGGCTTCTTGTTGCCATCTCTGCTGCCTGGAGAGTAGAGCCCCATGGAAAGAAGGTGAGTTAGTTGTGTGTGTGGTAGGGGGCAGGGTACGTGGGGAGAATCTATTTCCAGGATGACTGCTTGATGATGGAAGGTGGCAAAGGCTTTAGGACTGGGGAGCTGGGCGTAGGCAGAGCCACTGGGCTGGGCAGTCAGCAGGATAGGAAGGAATTGCCACGTGACCCCGATAAGCTGTTTATACTGAAGGCAAGAGGCTAGGGGAAGGGGGAGGGAAGGGCATAGCACTAGGGTGGGGCAGGTAAGCAGAGAGAGCCTGGCACACACACAGGGCAGCCTGGCAGAGTCGATCAGGGGATGGGAGCTGGGCCCAGCCTGCCTGGGTTCAGATCCTGCTCCTGCACTTATTAGCTGCGTCTCCTTGGGGAAATTCTTTCCAGCTAGACTAGGGTCCAGGGGAGCGTTTCTCATGTGCCAGGTGCTGTGCCAGTTGCCTCATTTCATGGGACTTCCCAGATGGCTCAGTGGTAATGAATTCGCCTGTCAATGCGGGAGATTTGGGTTCCATCCCTGGGTTGCGAAGATCCCCTGGAGGGAGAAATGGCAACCTACTTCAGTATTCTTGCCTGGAAAATCCCATAGACTGAGGAGCCTGGCGGGCTACAAGCCATGGGGTTGCAGAGAGTCGGATACAACTGAACACACACACATCTCATTTAATCCTCACATTACTCCCCCATGAGGTGTGTCATCCCATTTTCCTAAGAAGAAAATGAAGCTGAGAGAGGCCAAGTGATTTGTCCAAGGTCATAGAATCAGGAACCCACGAGGCAGGACAGTCACGGGAGCTTTGCTGACGTGAGCTTCCTCTCCCACATTAGAGAGTCTGCGAGCGGTTCCAAGGGAGCTGACTATTTCAGCATCCTTTACCTGCACTGCCTGGCATGTGATGGTCACATTTCTCTGCAGCTTTTTGCTTCAGCATTGCATGTGACCTTTTCAAAGGCATTTTGAGTACTACCTGGGGGGCCCAAATCAGGATGAAATGCCACCAGTGAGCTGCTGCCCATTTAATCACTTGCAGGTATCCAGATACCTTCTCCACGTGACGCTGTGTGTCACTTTACTACCTGGCTTGGTGACCTGAAAGTTTTTATGGCATCAATTCAAAATGGATGGGGACATGTGTCTGAGATTCAGCAAGGGAAAAGCTGAAGCTCCCACAATGCAGAAGGCCTCAGGTCACAGACGGCTGTGTCCTCTCTCAACTTGGACTCGTTACCTGTGAACAGAGTGGCGCTGTGCTCGGCACACCCACAGGGCAGGCGGAGAGTTCAGCAGTGTGTCCTGGTGAACCACAAGGGCTGGACATACATGGGCAATGCTGCAGCTGAAAGAGCAACTCAGAATCTAGAAGGGCACCCCAGGCTAGCCTTGGAGACCCTGCTCCCCTCCAGCCCCAGCCTGACCCTCCTTTCACGGACCCACTACCGGAGACCACCCCAGATGCCCAGGAGAGCTCTCTGGCCCAGGCCTTAAACCTTCGCTCCCTGGCCGAGTTGCCTTTGTCAGCCCCAGCTTCTCCGGTCCTCAGTCTCCAGGTAACAGGGTGAGCTGAGCAGGTCTTGAGTGAGCTTCTGAAGCCAGACAATTCACTAGAATCACCCGGGAGCTTGGGTGGCATTGGTGCCTGGCTTCCATTCCCAGTGATTCAGGTTTCAGTGGTCTGGGGTGTGGCCTGAACTTCAGAGTTGTTAAAGCTTTCCAGCTGACCCCAGTAGTCATTTGAGGTGGGAGCCACGGGGCTCTCGAGCCTCACCACTCAGCGTTAATGGATATCACCAGGAGTGGTCAGAGATGCAGACGCTGAGGCCACACCCTGACCAGAATCTCTGCCCTTTCGCAAGATCCCCAGGGGTTCCTGTGTGCTGAAGTTGGGGACGCTCAGGGTTAGACGCCTGAAGCCGGGTCAAGTGGGTCACCTTGGCTGCAGTCTACCCCATGGCTGTATCTTCTGGTGGGGTGGCCTTTTATATTCCCTCTGAAAATAATAATTGTTTCCTCTCCTTTTGCTTGTAGGATCTTCCCTGACCAGGAACTCAGGCCCTTAGAAGTGAGACTACAGAGACCTAACCACTAGGCTGCCAGGGAATTTCCATTTTTATTCCTTTCTTTCAAAAATCTATTGAAACAGATGGAGAAAATCTAGGCAAAACTGAGAAGCCAAGAGAAGGACATTGAGAGAACCCCCTGATCAGTTAGGGGGGGTCTCATAGCAGAAAAGGTCTTCACTCTGCTTCCCAGAGTGTTTGTGAAGTGAGTCCCCTCTTAAACCGAATTCCCTTACTGAGCTTATGATCACTCTCTCCCCAAAACTGAGCAAAAGACCTGCTCAGCTCACCCTGTTATCTGTTATTCATTTCTTGATTCTCTGACCTGAGTCCCGAGCTAACCGAACATAAATCAACCAGCAATCAGGTGACTCAGACTGCTGCTTGCAGATATCAACGCGAATGTACTAAAATTGGTGGTGTAGAGCCTATCATTAACCTGTAGACTCAAGTTGTTTCTCCAGGGCAAGAAGAGCTAACCAACCCCCGAGCCACGGATCACCTGGCCTGAGAATCGTAAACTAGAGACATTCCACCACCTGTAACTGCAATTAAGGAATGTCACAAGACAATGATTAACCCCAGCCAGTTTGTTCTTCCCCTTTCAAAACAAAACTATGAAGTCAAAGACCAAGTTGGAGTGATCTGAGGCTTGTCTCCTACTGCTTGGCTGGGTGCTCAATCGGGTTGGACTCTTTATGACCTCAAGGACTGATGCCCACCAGGCTTCTCTGTCCATAGAAATTTCCAGGCAAGAATCCTGGACTGGGTTGCCATTTCCTCCTCCGGGGGATCTTCCCAACTCAGGGATTGAGCCCATGTCTCTTGCACCAGAAGGTGGATTCTTTACCACTGAGACACCAGGGAAGCTATAAACCTTGACTTTGCTGCAAACTCCCGCTGTCACAGTTTAGCTTTCTGGGTTGTGGGCACACGAGTCCTTTGCTCTGTTACATTTTCCCCTGAGCCTGCAGCATGGAAAATGTGCCAGTGTGGGTATGGGTATGTGTGTGGGAGGTGAGTGTGCCCCCAAAGCACAATTCCCTAGGAAGCCAGGACCTTCTCCCCTCCCCAGCCTGTCACCCCACCCCTACCCCACGCACCTGCTGGAACCTGCATGGAACTGGAGGAGACAAGCAGGTGTTTTAAATCTGCTTTGATGGAAACTTCTATTCGCAGTCAAAATGAATACCCTGGAGGAAGCATGAGGAAGGGATTTGGAGAAGCTGTGCCTCTTGCACCCCAGGGCTGTGGCAGAAATTCCTATTCCCAGGGTTGGCCCAGGTACACGTGGTTCCCCTGTACTAATGATCAGATGGGCCCATGCAGGCAGAGGATGTGTGGAAATTGTGACTCTTCCTGCTTTATTTGCTGCCCAATCCCAGTCTGGAGCCCTGAAAACAGCTGGATTTCCAAGGCCTCGGGCATAGCTGAATGGCCTCCCCCACCAGCCTACCCACCTTGCCCCATTGCTGGAGGGTCCCTCCCTGGAGCTGCCGGGCAGGACTGGTCAGCTGGAAGCTGGGCTCTGCCAGGGTTTCTCCTTCTGCATTATTGATCCGCTGCCTGGCCGTGGACGTGAATAATTCATCAGGAAGGAAGCATGAGGATGACAAACCCAAGCATCCAGGCTCCTCCCTGCCTCCAGCTCAGGCTTTACTCCACACTGCTTAGTGGGCTTCCAGGGAGGCCCTGCTGGTTCTCCCGGTTCTCCTGCTGGATGAGCTGTTTGCGGGGGGGGGGGCGGTCAGAGCACAGGAGTGCGGGACCCCTAGATGTGGGTGCAGGTGAGCAGGGCTGGCAACATAGGACAAGGGGGCAATATTAAAGAATGACTCAGAACCCCTCCAGGAGTTTCCCCTCTGACTGGACTTTTCCAAACCACAGTCTCAGGGGCTTCAAAGCCTCCAGGGAGAGGCAGAGGGGCTGCGGGTGTTGGGGTCTGCCTGTCCCCTGACGCTGTGGCTCTGGCATTAAATTTTGTTCTCTGGTCCCACTTAATATGTATTTATTTAAATTAATTTATTTTAATTGGAGGATAATTACAATATTGTGATGGTTTTTTTTTTTTGCCATACATTGACATGAATCAGCCACAGGTGCACTAAACACATTTATTAAGGGTGATATCTGTGTACAGTCTCAGACCAGATTCAGGTGTTCAATAAATGTTTGCTTATTATTTCATTATATCTGACTTCATCTCTCCTTTGTCTCCATTCTTCCTAGTGGCTGAAATTTAAGCCCAGTCATTTCAGAGTTCCTTCCACTTTCCCTGGAGACAACAGCATGCTGGGGTGTCCAGGACATAAGTGGCCACAGTCTGGTCCTCGGTGGCATCTCAAGGCATCCCGATTCTGTCACCCTCAGTTGCAGATGGCTGCTGGGTCAACTTTCAATGTGCTGAAAATATTTACTATTTGGTCTCTTACAGAAAAAGTCAGTCAATCTCTGTTTAGAAGGATTTCTCCACGAGTTCTGTTTATGATATCTGTACCCTGGGCCATAAGGAAAAGTATCAAGTCTGACAGTAGATTGCAAATACTCTTTCAAAGCAGGAAACAAGCAATTTTGTACTCTTCAGCAATTGTTACTAAAAGCAAACTGCAAATAGAATAATAATAATAATGCCGATCATCTCAGCACTTGGCAGGCCATGCAGACTCTGTTGCAACTCCTTAGCTCTGCTGTTGCAGTGCAAAGGAGCTATAGACAATACACAAAGGAGTATGACTGTGCTCCAATAAAACTTTATTTATAATTACATGGGGGTGGACACTGATTGGCCCGTAGGTTGTAGTTTGCTAACCCTACTCTGAATCCGCTCAATGTACTAGATTCTGTGGCAGTCTAGCTTTTCACTCAACTCATTTTGAATCTTGGGCACCTAGCTATGTTTCCCAGCTTCCCTTGCTGCTGGATGTGGCCATGTGACTAGGTTTTGGCCAAGTGGACATGGATGGATATGACATGCTTCATTTCCAGGCCTGGCCCTTAAAAACACGCCCCCAGAATCCTCCATGTCTCCCATCTGCCACCTGAATGTCAACTCTCAGGACACCTTTGGAAGCTGGTCATTGAAGACAGCAGAGATGTGGCCCCTGGGTCCCTGGATTACTACCTGGAGCAGAGTGCCCCCTTCCCCAAACCCAAGCTACTGATTGGGTTTATGTGTATTATGCCACCTGAGATTTCAGGATTTATGTACCTAATTCAATTTCTTTCCTTTTTGCTATCCATTTTACAGATGGGAAAATTGTTGTTAAGTTGCCAAGTCATATCTGACTCTTTTGCCACCCCATGGGCTGTGGCTTGCCAGGCTCCTCTGTCCATGGTATTTCCCAGGCAAGGATACTGGAGCGGGTTGCCATTCCCTTCTCCAGGAGATCTTCCTGACCCAAGGATCAAACCCACGTCTCCTGCATTGCAGGTGGATTCTTTGCTGCTGAGCCATTAAGGAAGCCCTGGGAAAATCAGATGAGCTAATTTAAGGTGTGGCATACCAAGGGCTTCCCAGGTGGCACTAGTGGTAAAGAATCTGCCTGTGTAGGAGACGAAAGAGACAGTGATTCAATCCCTCGGTTGGGAAGATCCCCTGGAGTAGGAGATGGCAACCCACTAGACTATTCTTTCCTGGAAAATTCCATGGACAGAGGAGCCTGGCAGGCTATATATAGTCCACGGGGTCACAGAGTCATACATGACTGAGTATGCATGCACACTTCATGCTACACACCAAGGTATTGGCTAAGTGGTCTAAGAAATATCAAGTTAAAATTCATTCACTGAACAAACATGTGTTGGCCTACTACGTGCCAGACACTGTGCTGAGTATACCATACGGAACGAAACCAACTAGATCTCCGCCCTCAAGGATTTTATAGTCTAGTATCTAGAGAGATTGAACAAATGAATACCTAATCAGGATCTATGACAGGAGGTAAGAAATGTCCATGAAAGTGTATGATGGAGTTAACACAGAGGACGGAATCGGGGAAGTTCTCTCTAATGAAATGGCATTTACACTGAGCCCCGAAGGAGCTGCCCAGTGAGGAAGCGGGGAAGGTGTTGAGGCAGAGCCAGGCCAGTGGCCAGCACAGGCCAAGGTCCAGGTGGGAAAGTGCTGGGCTCATCACAGCGCAATATCAGGAAGGCCAGCTGATGCACTTGGCTCATGGCCCATCGGTGATTAATCCCTTATTGAAGGTAGATTAATGACAGTGCTGGGGTTGACTGAGTGCTCATTTCTTACAATAAATACCTTTAAAGAAGTGCAGGAAATGGCAATCCACTCCAGTATTCTTGCCTGGGAAATCCCATGGACAGAGCAGCCTGGTGGGCTACAGTCCATGGGGTCACAAATGGTTGGGCACAACGTAGTCACAAACAGCACAGCAGCACTTAAAGAAGAAGGAATGAAAAGTCGGATCATCAGGAGCTAAACTGGAAACAAACATGGACTGTTATTCATTAAGTCCAATGCCAAAGCTCTTACTGCCAGGCCATGGGGTGGGAATCAGGGGCAGGGAGAGGAGGTAGGATATGTAGGCCCCATGTTCAGGCACTCTGGGGATCTCTAGGGAGGTGTGGGCAGCCCATACAGTGACCACCCAACAGGGAGACAGGGAGGCAGAGGATGACCATGCTTCGGCCCCAAAAGGGGTCTTCACAGAAAAGGACTCTGTTGTCAAACAGATCCAGAAAACAGTGAGTTAAACAAAGCTAAATATAGCTGCTTTATTGTTGGACTCTTCAGAACCTTTACTACACCTACATGCAACTTGAATCTGTGAGAGAGGGCAGGGATATGGTATTTCCTAAATTTAATGCACCACCAAGCCCTCTCTTTGAGATGTGTTTTTTTGCTAAACTATTTTAGATTTGCTGAGCCAAGCATTTCTCTATGTTATGAAAGTCTCTTTGTAAACATCATTTTTTTAGTGACTGTATAATAGGCATAACCTGGAGAAGCTCATGGCAACCCGGTCCAGTGTCCTTGCCTGGAGAATTCCACAGACAGAGGAACCCAGCGGGCTACAATCTATGGGGTCACCAAGAGTCAGATATGACTGAGTGACTACCACATAATAGTTATAAACCATCACTAATGTATTTACCTATCTTTTCTCCTGTTGCTGGGCATTTAGGTCTCCAGTTTTTCTCTCTCTGATTTTTTTTCTGCCTATAATTTAAAAACAGGGCTTAAGCACCAGGGGAGCAAATTCTGAAGGTGCTTTAGGAGCACCTCTGGCTACTGGGGGCTCACTGGGTTCCATTGCTCTCTGGAACCAGGGAGAAGAAAAAGCCATGCCTAAGGTTGACTCATCACCATGGCAACCACAGGCTCAGGAAGAGGGAAGATGCTGGCAGGTGGGACTACACAAGGAAGCCCCAGTGACTGGGCCCATGGAGCCCCGAGGCCGGCCAGATCTGTTGGAGGACCCTCTGGGAATGATGGATGGGCCTCTAAACTGCTTCTACTTTCTTCACAGCTGCTGGAAACACCAGGTTACCAGCCAGAAGACTCCTTCTCCACATGAATCTGCCTGCTGGGGCAAATTGGGAGGCAGAGGTCAGGAGCTGGGTAAGTGGGTGGCTGAGGGTAGATGAGCCCACATTTCTGCCTTCTCATTGGATGGAGAATCTTCTACACATTTCCTAATCACTTGAATTCAGGGAAGTTTTAACAAGTATCCCCTTGTACACAGCTGCTTGTCAGGGGAAGAGGTTTCTGGGTGAGAGGAGAAGGTCTTCTTGGAACTCTCTCAGGAATGCAGTGGGCAGGAGGGCCATGGGATAAACATCATGGCTCAGAAGCCTCTGTCTGCTCGCCTGACTCTCAGACAGGCCCCTCAGATGTGAACAACAACCTTCCTCCATGAGAACTTTCTGTGTTCCCTGGCCCATGCAATATTCATTCTTTAAGCTTTTTTCTTTTTTAAACATTAAAACTATCCAAGTACTAGACACCACGCTGATATCAGCAGTCACTATTGGGTTGGGGAGTGGCCCTGGAGTGGTGAGCCAGGCAGCCTTCAGTTTTTATGGCACATACTTCACATCCTCGGAATCTTCCAGCAAGCATTTATATCTGTATTACTTGAACAATTTATAATTTAATTAAAAAAGTAGGAATGTATGACAGAGGAAAAAAACTTTCCCATAATCCATTAGCTGAGGCAATCAATGTGAATATCTGAGCATACTTCTTCCAGGCTTTTAAAAAGGAATCTGTTTTTAATATACAGCAAGTCACTTTATAACAAAAGGGCTCATCTAAGTGCTCTTAGCACTGTAGCTGGACTCTACAGTGCTTTTAAGTAACAGGTCCCTTCAAACCCACCTCCGCACATGAGCCATTGTCAGAAACACAAAACGGGCGCCATAGGGGTGGGGTGGGGTGGGTGCTGTCAGAGGGGCTGGAAGCCCTCAGGAACTCTTCCCCTTCTTGGACTGACCGGGTGGGTCTCCAGATTGGCTCCATCTATCATCCCTCATCAGGGCCAGCAGCCCCTCCCCAGGGCTCACGTCTGACCTTTGCTTTGGAGTCAGTACGTGGTCTAGGCCCTTGCCCTAGAACTGGGTACTTCTGTCTGGCTTTTGTGTGGAGTCTCCTCTCAGCCCTGCCCCGGGCCTCCTGGCTGGAACCTGCCCTCCCACGACCAACCCCAGCTGGAGGTAGATGCCCCTGGTACCTCCACCCCCCACTGAGGTCGGAGCTTCCCGCTCTTTGCTGACCTCTCTGGGGACCTGTGGCTGCAGTGCGCCATCCACGGAAGGGACAGTTTGGATGCTGTACAGTCAACTGTGATGGGCTTAAACCCGGATGGAAAAAAACGGGCCTGTGTGATTTTACCCTTCAAACTAGACCTCATAGTCCTCCCCAGACACATCCATCTGCTGGGAAGCTGATGGAAGTCCCAGGCCAGGCATCCTCTGGGTGGTTGGGCAGGAGAGACATTCTAGAGCCTGAGGACATTCCCCGAAGGCGGGGACACGCAGTTCCAGGCAGGGCCAGCTTGCTCTCCCCGGGGAACCAAGCACGATGAACTCATGTTTTGATCACGGCCCGGGGGAGCCGCTCTGGCTCTGGGTGAACGGGCAGGAGGTAAACAGGCACCGTGGAGACCGGCTCCTGCTCCCTGTGCAGCTGGTCACATAAACACAGCACAGTGACGACAGGCTGGAAAGTGGGGAAAGAGTGGGGGAAACCTCTCACCAGCCACCTCTCCCTCCTGGGTGACTTTCCCCGGAGTGTGGAGTGGTTTTTCCTTCCTTAATTTCATTCTGATTGCAAAATTAATACACCTTCATTGTGGCACACTTGGAAAATGCAGAAAGTGTAACAAACAAAACCAAAATTGTCTCCAAATCGCGTTCTCCAGCCACTCTTTCACAGCCTTCTTTTTGACATCACACTGGCCAGCAACTGAACTCCTCTGACTGACTTCTTTGTTTGCTGATTTACCATCTGTTCCTCTCCCACCACAATCTTAATTCTATCCTTTTTTTTTTTAGAGTATCTGCTGTTGGGTTTGGTTAGTTGTGCATATAGAGAGTGTATACAAGTTGATTTGTACAGAAGCCCAAGAAAGAGTCTGTCTTAAGTCTGCCTTGCACACAGTTAATGACCAAGGCCCAGGAAAGAGCTGGGCATATAGTGTGTGCATGCTCAGTCGTGTCCTACTGTTTCATGCCTCCATGGACTGTAGCCCTCGAGGCTTCTCTGTGCATGGGATTTCCCAGGCAAGAATACTGGAGTGGGTTGCCATCTTCTCCTCTGAGGGATCTTCCTGCCCCAGGGATTGAACCCGAGTCTCCTGCATTGGCAGGTGGATTCTTTACCACTGAGCCTCCTGTGTTTTATTGGAAGTCTGACAAATGAATGAATCCAAAGTGACGTGTATGTTTTCACTCAGTTGTGATGCCCCAGTTCATGCTGTTTTGTATACTGATCTCTACATGTTCTTCACGCCAGTTGGGGTGGCGTCGGGGAGAGAGTGGGTGTGGCTCTGGGCCCAGACCTCTGCCCAGGGAGGATGGGGAATGACACAGAGAAGGTGGTCTAGCAATGGTGATGTCAGAATCCTACATCTACCCTGTGTGGGGACTACATCTCATAACTCTTTGGGGTCATCTGTACAAAAATCTGAGAGCTTAGCTGAACTAGCTCAAGGCCTCAGAGCTGATCAGCAGTGGAGTTATACTTGGAACTGAAGCTGCAATAATATAAGCTTTTTTAAAAAAAATATCAAATCAGAAATACAGGTTTCATATTAAAAAGGCTTTTAATTAAAAGAAGTTCTGAAGCACATCCTTGTCATCTGCACACTGTTCTATCAAAAGCCTTAGTCTTTACTGATAAGAACTGAATTCAACAAAGAGGTTTGGTTAGCTGATTAATTAACCGAGGCAGAGTTCTTACAAGCATTTAAATTGGGTGATCCTGGTCTCGTGCAATGCAGAAAGATAAAGATTCTCTTGCTGTCAGATTGGTTTAATGTATGAATTTGCCTTTATCCATCTGAAAGGTAAAGCTCTATGTCTGTAAAGTATATTTGAGATCATTGTGAAAAAATTGTGGTTAAGGCAGGAGATGGTAATAGTTCATCAGCTGCATATATTCAAATGAAATATGTCAATTGCACTTGCCAATTAAAAATAAACTAGCTCATTTTTCTGGGTCTTTGTTCTTTCAAAACCAAAAACTTTCTCTGAACAGCTTTTGAGATGACTGTTGCAATTTGTAGTCACCCACCAGTAACAGTTTACAAGTGCGATCCAACAAGAGAACGTCTAATTTAAAATCCAGCAAAGTGGGACTTCCTTGGTGGTCCAGTGGTTAAGACTTCGTCCTCCAATGTAGGATGTGCAGGTTCTATTTCTGGTCTGGAAGCTAAGATCCCCCCTGTCTCCAGGCCAAGAAAACCAAAACATGAAACAGAGCAATATTGTAACAAATTCAATAAAGACTTTGAAAATGGTCCATGTAAAAAAAATAAAAAATGAAGCACAGGTCTGTCTGTCCCCCAAACGCAGTCTCTGTCCCAGCCGCCTCCCCCGATGTCATCGGTCTTCTTTCTAATCACTCACAGCCATCAGCGCTTACCCAGCCAGAAGTGTGTCTGGTCCGGATGGAACTTCATGGACCAAATCATTTCAACGAGAGGTCTTTGGGTCCTCATCTCTGGATGGTCACTCCTGTTTCTGGGAGATCTGTTCCTAAAAGTTTACTGCAGCTCAGGCCCAACCCCAACAGTAGCCCCCATGGGTCCAACCACACCAAAGGCAAAGTCCCCTGGCCCCAGGAGCCTCCTTGAGAAAGCCACGCCCCAGGAGACTGGAGTCCCCAGAGAACCCTCTACCCCAGGACACATCCCTTGCTCAGAAGCATCTCCCCAGGGCAGATCAGGGGTGCGTGGAGGTGGGAGGTTAGGTTTGGGGTGGGGGTAGGGGGTTGCTGAGCACCAGAGACTCATTCTCAGGAGATACCAGGTCCTGCAGGGAGCAAAAACCACCTCTCCTGAGCCTTCTCCTCGCTTGAAGGAGGGATTCACTGATGTAGAAATTAAGAAAACTTTCCCTCTGAGGACATGGACATGTAACTGGAGAGCAAGAGACATGAAAGTCACCCCCTTCATGAATGGCTAATAGAGGGCAGCTATACAGGGCGGTGCTGGAGAAGACTCTTGAGAGTCCCTTGGACTGCAAGGAGATCCAACCAGTCCATTCTAGAGGAGATCAATCCTGGGTGTTCATTGGAAGGACTGATGCTAAAGCTGAAACTCCAATACTTTGGCCACCTCATGCGACGAGTTGACTCACTGGAAGAGTCTGATGCTGGGAGGGATTGGGGGTGGGAGGAGATGGGGACAACAGAGAATGAGATGGCTGGATGGCATCACCGACTCGATGGACATGAGTTTGAGTGAACTCCGGGAGTTGGTGATGGACAGAGAGGCCTGGCGTGCTGTGATTCATGGGGTCGCAAAGAGTCGGACATGACTGAGCGACTGAACTGAACTGAACTGATAC
Source organism: Moschus berezovskii (assembly GCF_049115385.1). Taxonomy (NCBI): domain Eukaryota; kingdom Metazoa; phylum Chordata; class Mammalia; order Artiodactyla; family Moschidae; genus Moschus; species Moschus berezovskii. The sequence goes on along the minus strand of NC_142479.1, from coordinate 33,632,068 downwards.
AGGGCACAGGTGAATTAAATCCATAGTAAATTGCAGATTTTCATATTCACCAAAATCTTCAGTCTCTTTTTTTTTTTAACTTTTTATTTTGTATTGGGGTATGGCCGATTAACAATGCTGTGACGGTTTCAGGCGAACAGTGAAGGGACTCAGCCACATGTATACATGTATCCATTCTCCCCCAAACTCCCCATCCATCCAGGTTGCCACACAACATTGAGCAGAGTTCCATGTGCTATACAGTAGGTCTTTGTTGGTTATCCATCTTAAATACAGTAGTGTGTACATATCCATCCCAAACTCCCTAACTATCCCTTCCCCCCGTCAGTCTCATTCTTAATGCTAATTACCTGGGGAAAAATCATGAGATACCCCATTCCACTCTCAGAAGCTCTATTTTATTTATTTGGCCACCCTATGCGGCATGTGGGGTCCTTGTTTCCTGACCAGGGATTGAAGCCAAGCCCCCTGCAGTAGAAGCTAGAAGTCTTAACCACTGGACCCCCAGGGAATTCTCCAGAAGCTCACATTTCTTCTTGCCCTTAGCTGTCCTTATTGGAGTTAAAGACGGCTGCCAGACCCCTGTGAATGGTCTCTCCTTCCCTATGTTAGCAAAAGAGGGAACTAAGGAGGCCTAACACAAAAACCGCTTCTGTCAAGTCAGCTCTGTACCCCTGCCTCTGTTGATATGAGCACTACCTCTGTTTTAATTATGACATAACTATGGCAGCAATCTCTATTTCCACTTAAAATTTTGTATTTATTTACTTGGCTGTACTGGGTCTTAGTTGTGGCATGTGGGATCTTTAGTTGTGGCATGCAGGATCTAGTTTCCTAACCAGGGATCAAACCCGAGCCTCCTGCATGGGGACCATTGAGTCTTAGCTACTGGAGCATCAGGGAGGTCCCTCCAGCTCCCAGGAGTTGATCATTAGCTGGACAGACTGAAGCAAAAGTAAAGATGGGATTCAAACCCCTGTCTTCTAACTCTGGGTTAATGCTCCCTCCTCCTTGGCTGGCTGCACCCCCAGAATCCCAGTCATGCTTCCCCTCTTCTCCATCCATCTGGGCACCACCAAGTTCCAGGTCCAAGGCGAGGCCCCCTTTCTTCAGGAAATAAATACTGCGACTTAAAGCAAGACGCTTTTGCCTGATGTGAATATGGTATTGCTTAGCTACATAATGTGCTTCTGGGCATTGAAAGTCAGCCCCAAAAGAGCTCTTTCAGGCAGCGTCTGCTGAAGTCTGTGACTAATTGACTGTCTGGGGAGGCTGATGCAGCTGTAGCGAAATGCTGATCTCCAGTCTCATCACTCAGAGTGAGTTGTTGAGCTGGGATACCGTTTCCTCCATGTGTCAGCATTTTTGAAACAGTTGCTGACGACTCTGGTAAAGCCCAGTGGGAAGCGGGGACTCCCCGAGAGCAGCCTGTGACCTAAAGACATTCAGCCCCCAGGCCAGGGATCCCAGCCCCGGTGCAAGCCAGAAAGCAGAGGTTTTCAGCCCTGGCTGCAAGATGGACTCACCTAGAGAGCTTACCAAAATTTCCAACGTCTGGGCTCCACCCCAGTGCAATTGTACTGAAACTTCTTGGGGGTAGAAATGGAATGTGCTTGTATGCTCAGTTGCATCTGGCTCTGCGATCTCATGGACTGTAGCCTGTCAGGCTCCTCAGTCCATGGGATTTCCCAGGCAAGAATACTGGAGTGTGTTGCCATTCCCTTCTCCAGGGGATCTTCCTGACCCACGTCTTCAGCATCTCCTGCATTGGTGGGTGGTAGGCAGGTTCTTTACCACTAGTGCCACCTGTGAAGCCCTAGAAATGGAATATACGTATATTCATATATATATAGGGTTGGTCAAAAAGTTCATTCGGGTTTTTCAGTAGGATGTTAATGGAAGACCTAAATGAACTTTTTGGCCAACTGAATGTATAGTTAACTGTCTCCTTCCCAGGTGATTCTAATATGCCACAAGGATTGTGAACGATCGTTGTAGTGAATCAACAAATAGGAGATGTTCCAAAAAATGGACAGCACTGCGGTTCCTTTTAAAAGGAATCTTGCAAGGGAGGTCACTGAGTTCCCCTCACTCAGCCCTGCTTCCAAAAAACCAACCCTGGCTCACTCTAAGCGGGCGAGTGCTATTCTCTCTACTCTGGCAACTTCTCCTTTGGGCTCCCTTCTTATATTGACAACCAATAGCCTAGACCTTCCTTCACAGCAGACTGGAGAGCTCAGCTGGGTTCAATTTTAAAAAGGCAAACAAATACACACACTCATCCAGAAAGAAACGATGGGGTTGTAGACATAACGGTAGTTTGGGAGTTGGCAGAATGTATCCTGCTTTTAAGATTTTTAAAAAGAAAAACAAAGTGTTGCTTAGTTATTTATAATGGGATAAAAATGGGAAATCACCTTATAGTTTAAAAAAGAGTGCTATATCCAGGGACTTCCCCTGGTGGTCCAGTGGTTAGGACTCTGTGCTTCCACTACAGGAGGCATGGGTTCGATCCCTGATCGGGGAACTAAGATTCCACATGCCTCAAGGTGTGGCCCACCTCCCCTCCCAAAATAGTGTTTGCTGTCGTTCAGTTGCTAAGTCATATCTGACTTTTTATAACCCCATGGACTGCAGCATGCCAGCTTCCTCTTCCCTCCACTATCTCTCAGAGTTTGCTCAAATTTATGTTCATTGAATAGGTGATGCTATCTAACCCCTCATCCTCTGCCACCCCCTTCTCCTTTTGCCTTCAATCTAAATATTGTAATATCTGTACAATTAAATAATCAGGAGTTGGGTGTCTGCATAATGAAATTCAACACAACCATTGCAAAGAATGCTGTAACTGAAAATTTAATGACACCAGAAGCTCTATATGCTGTATTGCATGAAAAAACCTGGTCACAAGATAATACGTACCATAGGACCCTAATTTTAAAAATATGCATGTGTTTAAGATAATTTTAAAAAATGAAAAACATTCCAAGTATTAACAGCTAATTATCACAGACTGTTGGGGATAAATACGTAGTTTTTATTTTTATTTTTCTACTTGATCTTTATTTCTATAATAAACACACAATTTGTAAGGGGAAAAGCATAATAAAAAGTTTAGATACTGAGCCACTGAACTGATCCCTAAAAATTTGCCATTTTCAACAGAAAGATGCAGAGTTTCAGGCTGAAATAAAGTTTCACAGCATGATTAATGACATTCAAATAATGACAATATAGATCCTTCCCTGGGATAAAGAACTTCTTTAAGGCAAATGGCCACATTTCCTTGGAGTTAAATGTTAATCTGATAGAAACCAGCCCCCTGGAGAGGAGATGGATTTTAACTTATGTGAAATTTTTATGAACTCATCAGTGGGTTGGAGCAAAGAGCAGGACCAGAATAGAGTCACAAAGAGGTCTAGGAAGACAAAGCATGTCTTATTAATTCACGACTGCTTTGTTAAAAAGACATGAACTTGGATGGAGCTCTTACTTACCTGGGGTCTGCAAAACAACACCTACAAGCCTAAGTCATGTCCCAAGGTGGGAAGCAGGGCTGGAAGCAGCAAGTCTGCAAGAAAGGACAATTTACCAAACCCTTTACCACAGACAGGCTGGGAAAGCCACGCTTGGCATCTCTTGCCAAAGGTCACCTTCTGCAGGGAAGAGAGAAGAAATTCAAAAGGTGGAATGGCATTCACTTAAACAAAAATTATCAAGTTGGCTTGATGGGGTCTTAGAGAGCCCAGAAGTCACCACCGTAGATGATTAAATATGGTACGTGAGATCCTCAATGTCTCATGAACCGTCCAGAGCTCTAGTTTTTAACCAGTGTAGATCAATCAGCTCACAGTACCTAATTTCCCTGATTGAACCCAGGGAAAGGACCCTGAAGGGCTTGGCTGCTGTAAGGCAGGGAGGCAGCAGTTAACGAAGAGGCTGTAGCATCTGACGACATTCATTTCTAGCATTACGACCGCTGCACTTCGATGCAGGGCAACCAGGCTCTTCCGTTTATCTTTCTTTCCTTCCTTCGCCTTCTCAGTACTTACTGAGCACCTCCTGTGTTGATTGGTAGGGGTTGTGGGATCACAGAGGAAAATAGCAGGCACAGAGGAGAAGCAGGTCAGAAAGTCTTCCCAGGGGAAAGACCATTTAAGTGTTTGTTTTTTTAATTGAGGTGAAATTAACAGAGCATAAAATGTACCATTTATTTTATAATAAAATTTTAATTAAAAATTTAAAATTAATTTTTATTGGAGTATAGTTGCTTTATAATGGTGCGTTAGTTTCTACTGTACAGCAAAATGGATCGGCCATACATATACTAAAAATAATCATTTCAAAATGTACAATTCAGGGACTTCCCTGGTGGTCCAGTAGTTAAGATGTGACCTTCCAGTGCAAGGGGTGCAGGTTTGATTCCTGATCAAGGAACTAAGATCCCACATGCCTTGGGGGCCAAAAAACCCAAACACAAGCAACATTGTAACAAATTCAATAAAGACCTTAAAAAATGGTCCATATTAAAAAAAAGTATGGCTAAGCCCCTTTGCAGTCCACCTGAAACTATCACAACATTGTTAATCAGCTATATTCCAATATAAAATAAAAGCTTTTAAAAAAAAGAAATAAGGAGAAGAAATAATAGAGCACAATTCAGTGGCATTCAAAACATTCCCATCATTGTGCAACCATCACCTATATGTCGTTCCCATTCTGTCACCCCAAAAGGAATCGCCATACCCAATAAGCAGTTACTTCCCATACATAGAGTTTAAAAACAAGAAGCATTTCACAGGCAGGCTTGGAAAGGAGGCCATTCCAAAAGAGGAAATTCACAAAGCCCTTGGGACATCAGGTCACTTGGGAAGGTGCAAATGTGTGTTTTGCAGAGGTGAAGAAATGATGGGATGAGGCAGGAAGGAAAAGCAGGAGGGGAGGGGAAGATCACTGTGCCACCTAGGTCCCATTAAGCAGCTCAAGTCAATCAAGGGTGGTAAGGAGGAATCAGTGGTTCTGGGACACAGTTGAGTAATCTTCAACACTGGGGAGACACTGTCAACTTTAACAGGAATGCAGTTTGAGCTAGGGTTTCTCAACCTTGGCACCACTGACATTTTGGGGCCTGATGACTCTTTGCTGTCCTTTGCACTGTAAATTTTTTTCACAGCATCTCTGGCTTCTACCCACAACCAGAAGCATCCACCCTACTCCACCCCAGTCCAGTTATGACAACCAAAGGTGTCTCCAGAAGTTGCCAAATATTCCCTGGGGGAGGGGCAAATCATTTCCCCACTTAACATATTCTGGGGATCATTCAATATCAGTACATAGCAAGTTGCTGCTGCTGCTGCTAAGTCACTTCTACCTTTCTTTTTTAACAGCTGCATATTCCATGATAGAGATTTACATAATTTATTTACCTGTCCTCCTTCTGATGGATATTTAGGTTATTTCCCATCTTTCTCTTACAGTCAATGCTGTTAACAACATCTTTATATATGTGAAGTGAAGGTGGAAGTCACTCAGTCGTGTCTGACTCTGTGACTCACGGACTGTAGCCCACCGGGCTCCTCTTCCATGGGATTTTCCAGGCAAGAGTACTGGAGGGGGTAGCCATTCCTTTCTCCAGGGGATCTTCCTGGCCCAGGGATTGAACCCAGGTCTCCAGTATTGCAGGCAGATTCTTTACTGTCTGAGCCGCCCACATTATTTCTTGAAAACATTCTGAGCAATTGTGTCCCACTGTCACCTTTGATTTGCTCTCAACAACTGCATCAAGTTGCTAGAGTCCATTTTGCAGATAAGAAAACTGAACTGAGCGTGGTATAGTGACTTGCCCTTGGTCTAAAAGCATCACATCCAGTGCCAGAACATAGGGTTTCTGACTCCAAGCCTTGTTCTTTCCATCATTGCACCCGGTGGCCAGATGATTCTCGAGAGAGAAGGAACCTCTGGTTAGGCAAAGGGCAGCTGATGGCTATCAGTAGGACTCTGATCTCTTGGGCTTGTTTATATGTAAAAGGAGAAGGCTCCCTCACTAAGAGAATAGGCTTTTGTATGTGTGATGTGTGTATGCATGCATGCATGTACAAAGCAAAGTACTGGGTGTACATTCCACATGTTAATGTGCTATAATACATTGGTAAGGATGGAAGGAAGCTGCCAAATACTCTTGAAAAGAATGATGAGAGATTAGAACTTGTTTAGGAAGATAAACTAGGCAGCTATGTGCAGAGCAGGCAGAGAGGTTAGATGGGAGGCAGGGCACCCTGTCTAGAGGGTGGCTGCTGTGTGCGGTTTGGAAATGAATCACAGGGCCCCAGCTTATGGGAGAGGACTCAGAATTGATTCCAGGGCAAAACCCCCCAAAATGCTATATTCTCAGACTTCTCTTTTTTTTGGCAGCATGCAGGATCTTATCACACCAACTAAGGATCAAACCTGTGCTCCCTGCATTGGGAGCATGGAGTCTTAACTACTGGACCACCAGGGAAGTCTGTGTGTGTTATCCTTAATGAGAACTGTTTAAAAAAACGTGTCACATTTACTAAGAGAGAACTTGTCACTTTGCAGGAAATGATGTTTAAACCGTATTTTCTTGGCACAGAGTTAAAAGGAGCTCCCAACCATAGTTGCCTACTCTCCCTCAAGCTACAAGCAATTTCATCAGTAAAAGAGTCACTGGATTTTTGAGAGAATCTAAAAGAAATGTACTAATTAAGAGAAAGTGACTGTTTCCTAAAGAGCTGTATATCTCAAAGGAGAGAAAATGAATAGCACAGATCAGGATCACAAATTAGTAGGCAATTTTACAAGGATGACGAGAACACTGTTGAGGATCTCTGGGATTCCTCTAAGCAGAAAGTTATGACAGCCTTTCAGCTCCCAATCTTCTTGGCTTTTAAGTGTCTTCGGAGAGTTAGTAATAAAGAGCTCTGCAAGCTCATCAACTCGCCAAAGTGGCAAATCTTAGCCGAGTGGAGCAGAAGGTGTCGGGCTGAAGTGTATTCCTCTCTGTTTCAACTCAGCCGGCAAATATGTCTTCAGGAGGAGGAATACACTTGTTTTTCTCATGGCTCTTGCTTTAGACAAAATGTCCTGATAGCTAACACCTTTGGTGAGATTCCCTGACCCTTTTTTTTTTAAAAAAAAAAAAAAACTTCTAGGTGTCTCTGGTAGCAGAGGAGGCATAAGGTAGAACCTCAGATCCTAAGGAACATTCAGGTTAAGTAGGAGCTAGCAGACGCAACCCACTCCAGTGTTCTTGCCTGGAGAATCCCAGGGACGGGGGAGCCTGGTGGGCTGCCGTCTATGGGGTCACACAGAGTCGGACACGACTGAAGTGACTTAGCAGCAGCAGACTGTTAAAGCCACGCCACCTGAAGGGAAAGACACAACATGGTATGGGTGGCACTGACCGAGGACTGTCCTGAGGTGCTTTTTCAGGATCAGCCTCAGCTCTCAGTCTCGAGGAAGACCTCTGAGGTTCTAAACTAGAATAAATGGGCAGGAAGTTTGATTCAGACACTAAAAAAAAAAAAAATTTTTTTTTCCTACAACTTCGGTGAATTTGTTCTCATAAAGAAATAGTAACTTACAAATGAGAACCCTTTATGAACCACTTGGCTAGTAGTTAGCATTCCTTGAAACTGAGCCACTGGGCTTTAAATATTTTAAATGCATTGCCTGTAAAATCAGGCAAACTTTGTAGTTCTTCTATAGCTTCTTGATCATGAGTTAAAATATATTTTGCAGAACTATGACAGAACTGCAGCAAGGTTTTTATTTTATTGGAGGCAAATTACCTTACATTAATATATTGGTTGGTTTTGCCATATATTGACACGAACCCACCCCGGGTGTACACGTGTTCCCTTTCTTGAACCCCCCTCCCACCTCCCTCTTCCCCATATCCTCCCTCCAGTTCATCCCCATGCACCAGCCCCAAGCATCCTGTATCATGCGTCAAACCTGGACTGGTGATTCATTTCACAAATGATAATATACATGCTACAATGCCATTCTCCCAAATCATCCCACCTTCACCCTCTCCCACAGAGTCCCAAAGACTGTTCTATATACCTATGTCTCTTTTGCAGTCTCATATACAGGGTTAAGGTTACCATCTTTCTAAATTCCATATATATGTGTTAGTATACTGTATTGATGTTTTCTTTCTGGCTTACTTCACTCTGTATAATAGGCTCCAATTTCATCCACCTCATTAGAACTGATTCAAATGCATTCTGATGGCTGAAAAATACTCCATTGTGTATATGTACCAAAGCTTTCTTATCTATTCGTCTGCAGATGGACATCTAGGTTGCTTCCATGTCCTGGCTATTATAAACAGTGCTGCAATGAACATTGGAGTACATGTGTCTCTTTCGATTCTGGTTTCCTCGGTGTGTATGCCCAGGAGTGCGATTGCTGGATCATATGGCAGTTCTATTTCCAGTTTTTGGAGCAATCTCCACACTGTTCTCCATAGTGGCTGTACTAGTTTGCATTCCCACCAACAGTGTAAGAGGGTTCCCTTTTCTCCACACCCTCTCCAGCATTTATTGCATGTAGACTTTTGGATAGCAGCCATTCTGACTAGTGTGAAATGGTATCTCATTGTGGTTTTGATTTGCATTTCTCTGATTATTGCAGCAAGGTTTTGAATCAAAGACCCCTCAAGATTCAAATCTGTTTTTAACTGTCCACTCTTGATTTTGAGCAACTTAGTCCTCTGTGCTACTTTGTTGATCTGTAAAAGGGAGGCCTCCCTAAGTAGTGTTGGATTTTATGTATGTCTACGCAGGTGTACATTCAGAGCTAGACACATTAGGAAGCCAAAAAGCGGTCAAAAAACCAAAGAGGTGGCTTTAGAGGCCATGTGAGTGGATGGGAGGGAAAATTTGGAGTGGCCCACAAAGGAAAAACAGTGTAAAAGGGATACAGGGGGCTGGGGAGTCATCACCAGTGGGGACAGGGTTTCTTCTTAGGGTGATGTAAATGTTCTAAAGTTACACAGTAGTGCTGACTGCACAACTAACATACTAAAATCCATCAGTACATTTTGAAAGGGTGAATTTTGTGGTATGTAAATTGTATCTCAATTTTACTGGTATTTTTAAAAAGGATGCAGAACACACGAGTGGCAGCGTTTGGAGAGGCAATGGGAAATGAGGAATTCTCAAATTCCTGGGGGTAGAGAACCAATTCCTGATCTATAGGATAAAATGTCATTCTTAGGGAGGGCAAGAACCTGTTTTTCTTGCCAAATTGTACAACTGGACACTTCCGTCATACTTCCTGAAGTTTCACTCTGATAGGAAATTCTCCTTCACTTCTTGGGCTAAATTATTAGTGGAATGTTCCTATGATGTTTTTGAATGATAGTTTGATAGCTCCAGTGTCCATATTATTTCACCTTGGGTTTCGGAACGCTGTGAGAAATACTTATTAACACCAAAGATGTCATAATCACTCTCTCAAACTGCCTCAGTGATACTGTTCTGATACAAAGGACCATAGACAGACTATTCAGATTTCTAATTTATTATTAAATTACATAACAAAGCTTCTTCTATACAGAAAATGCACATTTAGATGAAAAAAAAAATGCAGTACAAATACAATAAACCTGGTTCCAAGAAGCCATTTTAAAAGCAAAAAATTAAAAAGTGCATTTGGAATAGATTTTTTAAAAATCTGTATTGGCATTTTTTCATGAGGAAACATCTTCCATCATGGTAAAGTGTGATTGGAATTGATTTCTCTTCCTCTCTAAGAGCTAATAGGATAGGAATATAGATGCAAACACTTTGATACGAAAGTGACACTTTGCAGTAGACACAAAGAAAATAAGAAAGATGCCTCAGGACATGGCTCAGCTGTCTCAGCTTCTTATCCAGTAACATCCTCAGAGTCAGCGGTTCCTCATTTTCTTTTGCCCTATAAAACTTATGGGTATGCAGGTTCATAAAGGAGTAATATTAGTTTATAAAGATCATGATGAAAAGCTTTATCTTTTTGGAGACCAGGCTAAACAACTCCTACCCCCAAGGAAGAATGGAACACAATCATTTTAATTCCCAGTAGAATCCATTTCCTTTTTACATTTGCCACAAAATTCAGTGTAACACTAGACATGGCCATTCACCCTCAATAGCTTCATATTGCAAGTTAGAAAATGCAGTCAGTTTCCAAGAAATCATATCCGGCTAGTGATCAAACATGAGGTATTAGAAAACCAAAAAGGCTAGTCCAGTTCTTTAAAGTCCTTTTCATCAGGTTGAGATCATTAACAATGAAACAGAAAAATTCATGGCGGGAATGCAAGTCCAAGGTGCCTCAGTTACAGAGAGGCCAAAAGTCACTGCATCAAAAGGCTCAATAAGTACATTTTTCTATTCAACATCCAACAGGAAACAACTAAAGTCAGTGTTATTTGGTTCCAGGTACCAAAAGGGCCCTCATGCTGACTTCTCTCATTACCCATCTCCACTCTCAGGATCATACTCCCATGTCTGATATGAGTACTGGGCAGGATGTAAAAAGACATTCTTTAGAAAATTTTGGTAAGCAGAAGAAGAATGGAGAAGAAAAGCCCTTTTCTAACATTAGAAAAATGTGGGTGAGCAATGCTGCCTGTTACAGGGACTCCCTCAGTATCATTAATAGTAACAAGAATATAGAAATACCCAGGACAGACCAACTAAAGTACTTGAATATCTGGGCTTGAACTTGAGTAATAGATTCATTAACCATTTTAAACTAAAGTTACTGGCACACAGTAAAGCAAACTCTCAAAGAACTATACCTTTTGGAATCCCCTGCCCTTTTTGTTGCCATGGTTTCTCATTTCAAGTGAAATGGAAAGTTGAGTGATTTAAGATCCCTAAAAGACACGGCTTATATAAGACATGACTGAGAGAGAATAACTTCCTGTAACAGGCAATGTTTGGGACAAGGAATAGAAAACTCCTTGCACTTGGCTCCAATAAGCAACTTACTGTTGGCCCCTGAGCCTAGTAACTGGTTTGTAATGACAGCAAAAAGTTGAGAAAAGTAAACTGTTTTTTAAAAAAAGGCTAAATAGCATGAAACTGAAGAGTTCAAATCAGCTACCATGGGATCCTAAGTGAGCCTCTACTTGTCAATGGCACACGTCTGTCCTTGCTCCAGGGCTTCCTTCCACAAAGGAAGGAACCGTAAAGCAGAAAAGAGCCCTGCGCTTGGCCCTGGGTCACCTCACTATGGGTTACAACACTAGGAGGTTAGTCAGACCTGTCTGACACCAACATCTACACCACACTTTTTCAACTTCCTTAGAAGAACTTGTTTATTTTCATAAAGAAAATAATCAACATAATTCTATTACTTCATTTAAGCATAACCCTAATGGAAAGGCTTACCAGCTATCAAGTGTTTGCTTGCTCAGCTGCAAGCTAGATTAGCGCGGGTCCTAGTTTTACGCTCATGCCACCATCAGCTTTCATGAACACATCAAATAATCAGACCAGTAAAAAACACTGGTAGGATAATTAAATAAATAACTTTATTTATGATACTTCAGATTTTATAAATGCTCACTATATAGCAACCAAAGTCCCACAAATTCTAGCTGAGGCACAACCACCGATCAAGACCCTTTGAAAAATCAAAGATAAATAAAGAGTCAGGGGAGAGAAGTTTTGTTCTCCCAGGAGAGAATTTAATAAATGAACTTACTTCTCTGATCTTTCAAGGTTCACAGCGGGAAAACTTAAATTTTCCTTTAAGGGTATCCCCAATCAACTGACTGCTCAATCAACCCATATTTAGAAAAATAAACCCCATAGTTAAAAAAAAATATATCAATTGCTCTTCATACCCAGAACATAATGAAACTCTAATGCCAGAATGAAAAACTCAGTTTCTGTACCCAACCAGAGGTTAATCTACTGATCAGCCTGTAATCAAGTTCATCTGAATGTCACCATCAACACATTGTGATGGAGTGAAGAACTACATGCTAATATCCTTTTATTTCCTGTGGCATGGTCTCAAGCCAATACTATAAATACCACAGTACATTCCAGAGGTGAAGAGTAGCCTTCTTTCTTGGTAAGAACAGCAGATGTTGGAAGTCTTCTACCGATTTGCGGTAGTTCAGTTAGAAGAGTCGTAACATTTACAGAAACCGGGGAATGGTTAAACTTGAAAAGAATTCTGGTGGGTGGTTTAAGATTTTATCACTGTTCAGGGTGGTAACAGAAGACAGATTCTGATAGTGTAGATAGAGACAGATTCTGGTATTTTCTCCTTCAGTAGTAAAGTCCCTCATTCTCTGGATGTTAGGAAAAGCTTAACAGATTTGGAATGAATAGGTTTTCACAGAACACAGAATTCCTGGTACATAAGACAGGGGTTCTTAAACTTTTGCTCCTACATGTGGAACATTTACAAATGGAAATCATCTGGATGGTGGCCCCTCACTGTCTTTCAACATGTGGCTTGTTGAGGAGATCTCAATGAAAATCAAGCATTTTCCTCACTTGGTTGTCAGTGTTAACCATGACATGGGAGGAAAAGTTAGGGGCACTGACAGATACTGGCTTTTTGTCCTGGTAGAACTGGAATTTTGTTTTCTTGTAGTAATAGATATTACTCAATAGAAGAACTTAACAAAAAGTAAAAACCAATGACTGACCAAAAAAAAGGCTGTCATTCTTGATGGTTTTTCCAGGAGTACAGTTAACCCGAGTGTGGGCATGATTAAAAAACAAGGTAAAGTCTTTTTTGCAGTGCTTGTCTTCTGTTTCAGATAACCTCAACTGTGTTGAAGATGGCCTGTGAAAATCTCAAAGATTCTTTGAAAATTGCCATTTTCCTTGAATACCAAAAAGGTTGGGGACAAAGAGTTGAAATTTATAGCACAGATTATCAAGAAATGACTTGGGATTTCTCATCATGAGTGTAAAATAAAAGGAAAAAGCTATTTTTATTCACAACTCCATCTGGTGGCTGAAAGGAAAGCAGTCTTTGGATATAGAGAAGCCTGGTTTTTTGAAGAGTCCAGCCTCATGACCTGGCTTGTCATCAGCCTTCAACACTATCATCGAAGCATGGAAATTCTGTTTCTGATGAGTTTACTTACCTCTTGGGGAGACAAAACGCCTTTTTTTTTAGAAACTAAAAACAGAGGGAAATGTGTGTTAGAAAAGATAGCACAGAAAACCTGTGACTTCGCTCAACCTGACCACGTCAGAGTCCATCACTATCAGTCTTGAATGAATCTGCCGGTCAGGCTAATTAGCAGGTCAGTCAACTTCTCCTTCCTATTTTTTCTTCTTCTGGATCAGGGTGTGAAAGTGGTGGCTGTCAAGAGTCCCTGGAGATGTCCCATCAATGGAATGCATACAGCAGCAACAGGATGGTACAGACGCCAATAACACCACCCAGGATGAGGGAGTCTCGCCGCTTCCTAAGGTTGATTCGCTGGATGAGACTGTTCACAGCAGGAAAACGATCTTTGGGAAATCTTTATTAAGGTTATATGTGCATGAAGCCTCTTTAATGAAAAGTCACAGGAATCACAAAAAACAGAGATCAGTGGAGTCCAGAAAGACAAATGATGAGAAGAAACAGAGGGTAAGAAAATCACACTGAGGGAGCTGCAGCAAACACCAATGCCTTACTGCTCAAAGTCCCAAGCAAATTTGAGTCCCCTGGTACACTGCAGGAATAATAAAAAGGAAAACATTAAGAGAGAGGAGGAGACAGCAATGATGACTGCTGCCATGTACTGAGGGATTACTGTCTGGGTAGGAGCCAGTGTGGTCAGGAATGAAGGAACCCTGCAGGGCAGGGAGGCAGAGGTACAGCCAGCTACCACCACTGCCATCCTGCATTTCCTTCTGTTCCTCTCTCTCTCTTAAATCCCTTTCCTCAGGAGACTGGGAAGTTCTTCCAGAAGGGTTTTGAGGAGTACATGTTCTCCCCACAGGGTGATAAGCAACCCTGGATTCAGACAATTGGTGGGAACAAACTCTAAGGGTCTCTATAATCAAACAGTGGTTAATTATTTAAAAATTTTAAATTCACTTAGCAGGAGTGGGCAGGAATAGGGTCAGAAGGTGGGTTAAACTGCTCTGACTGCCCTTTGTGGGGAACACAACAAAAGGAAAGAGGAAACTTTCAGTTTCAGGAGTTTTACAGCAGTCACAACTGTACTGCATTTGGTACTGTAAAATATCTTCGCATCTTACTTGGTAGTATGTTGTAATCAAAGCACATGCCTGTGCATCCTATACTGTTTTGCATTTCCAGCAGTGGTTTCTGACTACAAAAATTTACATGGTGTCAGGTACAAATTTCATATAAAGCAGATGCTTAATCTTTTCTGGCTGGGTACAAGAAGGGTCAACACTGCCCTTAGAAGAAATAAGAAAACTTCTGACATTAGGAAACCCTGTTTGTAGTGAACACATTTCTACCTAGTTTAACTTTTAGGGGAATCTCCCTGCTCCTTCTAATAATCTAGTTCAGGTCATGTAACTGGGTGGGGCTGACGCTGTTCTCTGCCACTCAGGGTTGGCAGGAGGGAATAGTCCGTCCCCTTGGCCAGTGGCTGCGTTAGGCAGTGACTCAAGTGAAGGCAACCACAGTCCTCTTTGGACATGTGCCAGAGCTGTTAGAAATTCCATAATTTTTGATCTGGAAGGAGGTGACCCTGGTAGCCATCTCTTATCAGCAAGAGGAGAAAATGTGCCTGAGAATAAGGCCATCACATAAGTAAACAGAAATGAGAGATGGAGGAGGGGAACAGAGAGCAGAAAGGCAGATTCTTGAAAATAAAATCTGAGCCTCTGCATCCAAGCCATCCATTAAGCCAAATTCTACTCCTGAATTTTACAGACATGTGAACATGTTAATTCCCTCTTTTTCCTCGTTAGGTCAGTGTAAATTAGGTTTCTATTATTATCTTTCTATGGAGTCCTAACTAATCAAACCCGTTTTATTTGATTTTTTAAAAACATATTTTTGGAAATGATTCTAATTTATGGTACTGATAAAATGAGATAATTTATATCAGAGTACTCTGCTAACTGCAAAACCCTATATAAAACAGAAATGATTTCAGATGTATGGTTTTATACTTAGGGTGACAAGTGAGTGAAGTCACTCAGTCGTGTCCGACTCTTTTCAACCCCATGGACTGTAGCCTACCACGCTCCTCCATCCATGGGATTTTCCAGGTTAAGAGTACTGGAATAGGTTGCCATTTCCTTCTCCAGAGGATCTTCCCGACCCAGGGATCAAGCCTGGGTCTCCCGCATTGTAGGCAGACGCTTTACCGTCTGAGCCACCAGGGAAGCACAAAGCAAGAACAAAATTCACCAAAAACTGGAAAGTATCAACACACTTCAGGGTATTCTTTTCCTTAGGCAAATAAGGGATCAAACTAAAAGTGACCTCAAATTATCTAGGATCAGAAGATACTCAACTTTTGAAATTATCCTTTCCCTATTAGTAATTGGGGAAGGAAACTTTTTTCTCTAAAGGGCTTGATTCCTCAAAGGAAACAGAATGTTTTTGGTCTTAGCAGTTTCCCTTCTGGATTTCTCAGAGTATGAGTAGCACTAATTAAACTGGGAAACTGAAGAACTAAAAAAGGGAGAGGTCACAACAAACAAGCAGCAAATCTATACTAGAGTTCAGCTTGTGCAAAATGAAAATACAGTAATCAGCAGTGACCAGCACTTGTTTGGCTGTCTACTTCCCTCCCTTTCTAAGCATATGCCACTGACTTATTCTGCAAAATGAAAAAAGAAAGAAGAAAACACACAAAATTTATGACCTCTGTGTAAAAATAGCATACACTGTAGACTTCTAACATGGATTCAAGAGCTTTTAAGATGCAAAATAGTTTTGTGAATAATCTGGAAATTATATTTATCATTTTTCTTGAGAACTACTAGTATGAAACTTCTGGTGTGCTTTTTTTTAGAAATGGCACTAAACTGCATGAACTTTCACAAAATCCAAGTGCAGGGCATATTCATAATACAGAATTACAGATGACTTCTATTGTCACTGACGATGGCAATCTGCCCAGGGGAAGGAGAGAGTGGTGAAGCACACAGAGATTTCCCCCTACAAAAACACAGATTTCAAACTGTCAGAAAGGATACTGGCCAAAGTGTTCATTTTACTCTGAATCGATTTCAACATTCCTCTCTGTGAAGTCATATTTTCTTTTGTTGCCATAGCAATGCTGCAAGAGAGAAAAAGAGAAGCTCATCAACTGATGTTTAAGACGATCGAGCATGGATTCATCGTACTCATAACAACGAACAGAAAACCAAGGGGAATGATACCAGCTTTGAAAAGCACCTGGGAAGGAACATGAAAAAAAAAAAAATCATTTCCCAAGTCATCTTCCCATTGTTCTGTTTCTGAATGATCACTTTATCTCCAATGCTATCTTTTGATATTTTTTTTGACAAGGCAGTGGACCATTTCCTGTGTTTGTTTTTTTTTAATTCAAAGTAACAAATGAAATAAGACAACTGACAAATCACACATTATAAAAGCTTCTTAAAATGATTTTGAAAGGGGCCAGCTACCAAAATATCCTTAATCAGGAAAAATTCTTTGAGAGGGAAGTAGGGAATTACAATTATAAAAATAGAACCAAATGTGTAATATATCACAAAATATTTATATACAACCAGCCCTTAATTTATGAAAAGATTATATTCCAAAATTCTATTTGAGAACCAACTAGACAGCGTATTTAAAAGCAGAGGTATCACTTTGCCAACAAAAGTCCATCCGGTCAAAGCTATGGTTTTGCAGTAGCCATGTATGGATTTGAGAGATGGACCATAAGAAGGCTAAGTGCCAAAGAATTGACGTTTTCGAAGTGTGCTGGAGAAGACTCTTAAAAGTCTCCTGAACTGCAAGAACATCAATCCAGTTAATCCTAAAGGAAATCAACCCTGAATATTAATTGGAAGGACAAATGAAACTCCATTACTTTGGCCACCTGATGCTAGAAGCCAATTCATTGAAAAGACCCCAATGCTGGGAAAGCTTGAAGGCAAAAGAAGCAGTTTCCCTTCTGGATTTCTCAGAGTATGAGTAGCACTAATTTAAACTGGGAAACTGAAGAACTAAAAAAGGGAGAGGTCACAACAAACAAGCAGCAAATCTATACTAGAGTTCAGCTTGTGCAAAATGAAAATACGGTAAAATGATAGGATACTGAATGAGGAATTCCCCAGGTCGGTAGGTGCCCAGTATGCTACTGGAGATCAGTGGAGAAATAACTATAGAAGGAATAAAGGGATGGAGCAAAAGCAAAACCAATACCCAGTTGTGGATATGACCAGTGATAGAAGCAAGGTCCGGTGCTGTAAAGAGCAATATTGCATAGGAACCTGTAATGTTAGGTCCATGAATCAAGGCAAATTGGAAGTGGTCAAACAGGAGATGGCAAGAGTGAACATCGACATTCTAGGAATCAGTGAATCAAAGTGGACTGGAATGGGTGAATTTAACTCGGATGACCATTATATCTACTACTGTGGGCAGGAATCCCTTAGAAGAAATAGAGTAGCCATCATGGTCAACAAAAGAGTCCGAAATGCAGTACTTGGATGCAATCTTAAAAATGACAGAATGATTTCTGTTCGTTTCCAAGGCAAACCATTCAACATTACAGTAATCCAGGCTTATGCCCCAACCAGTAATGCTGAAGAAGCCGAAGTTAATCAGTTCTATGAAGACCTACAAGACCTTTTAGAACTAACACCCAAAAAAGATGTCCTTTTCATTATAGGGGACTGGAATGCAAAAGTAGGAAGTCAAGAAACACCTGGAGTAACTGGCAAATTTGGCCTTGGAGCATGGAATGAAGCAAGGCAAAGGCTAATAGAGTTTTGTCAAGAGAATGCACTGGTCATAGCAAACACCCTCTCCCAACAACACAAGAGAAGACTCTACACATGGACATCACCAGATGGTCAACACCGAAATCAGATTGATTATATTCTTTGCAACCAAAGATGGAGAAGCTGTATACAGTTAGCGAAAACAAGACCAGGAGCTGACTGTGGCTCAGATCATGAACTCCTTATTGCAAAATTCAGACTTAAATTGAAGAAAGTAGGGAAAACCACTAGACCATTCAGATATGACCTCAATCAAATCCCTTATGATTATACAGTGGAAGTGAGAAATAGATTTAAGGGACTAGATCTGATTGATAGAGTGCCTGATGAACTCTGGATGGAGGTTCGTGACATTGTACAGGAGACAGGGACCAAGACCATCCCCATGGAAAAGAAATGCAGAAGAGCGAAATGGCTGTCTGAGGAGGCCTTACAAATAGCTGTGAAAAGAAGAGAGGCGAAAAGCAAAGGAGAAAAGGAAAGATATAAGCATCTGAATGCAGAGTTCCAAAGAATAGCAAGGAGAGATAAGAAAGACTTCCTCAGCGATCAATGCAAAGAAATAGAGGAAAACAACAGAATGGGAAAGACAAGAGACCTCTTCAAGAAAATTAGAGATTCCAAAGGAACATTTCATGCAAAGATGGGCTCGATAAAGGACAGAAATGGTATGGACCTAACAGAAGCAGAAGATATTAAGAAGAGGTGGCAAGAATACACAGAAGAACTGTACAAAAAAGATCTTCACGACCAAGATAGTCACGATAACGTGATCACTGACCTAGAGCCAGATATCTTGGAATGTGAAGTCAAGTGGGCCTTAGAAAGCATCACTACTAACAAAGCTAGTGGAGGTGATGGAATTCCAGTTGAGCTATTTCAAGTCTTGAAAGATGATGCTGTGAAAGTGCTGCACTCAATATTCCAGCAGATTTGGAAAACTCAGCAGTGGCCACAGGACTGGAAGAGGTCAGTCTTCATTCCAATCCCAAAGAAAGGCAATGCCAAAGAATGCTCAAACTACCACACAATTGCACTCATCTCACACGCTAGTAAAGTCATGCTCAAAATTCTCCAAGCCAGGCTTCAGCAGTATGTAAACCGTGAACTCCCAGATGTTCAAGCAGGTTTTAGAAAAGGCAGAGGCACCAGAGATCAAATTGCCAACATCCGCTGGATCATGGAGAAAGCAAGAGAGTTTCAGAAAAACATCTATTTCTGCTTCATTGACTATGCCAAAGCCTTTGACTGTGTGGATCACAATAAACTGTGGAAAATTCTGAAAGACATGGGAATCCCAGACCACCTGACCTGCCTCTTGAGAAACCTGTATGCAGGTCAGGAAGCTACAGTTAGAACTGGACATGGAACAACAGACTGGTTCCAAATAGGAAAAGGTGTACGTCAAGGTTGTATATTGTCACCTTGCTTATTTAACTTATATGCAGAGTACATCATGAGGAACGCTGGGCTGGAAGAAGCACAAGCTGGAATCAAGATTGCCGGGAGAAATATCAATAACCTCAGATATGCAAATGACACCACCCTTATGGCAGAAAGTGAAGAGGAACTCAAAAGCCTCTTGATGAAAGTGAAAAAGGAAGAGTGA
The DNA here is from genome assembly GCF_049115385.1 of Moschus berezovskii. NCBI lineage: Eukaryota > Metazoa > Chordata > Mammalia > Artiodactyla > Moschidae > Moschus > Moschus berezovskii. The sequence continues at coordinate 33,612,523 of NC_142479.1, read as the reverse complement.
AAAGGTTGGCTTGAAGCTCAACATTCAGAAAACAAAGATCATGGCATCTGGTCCCATCACTTCATGGGAAATAGATGGAAAAACATTGGAAACAGTGTCAGACTTTGTTTTTTTGGGCTCCAAAATCACTTCGGATGCTGATTGCAGCCATGAAATTAAAAGACGCTTGCTCCTTGGAAGGAAAGTTATGACCAACCTTGATAGTATATTAAAAAGCAGAGACATTACTTTGCCAACCAAGGTCCGTCTAGTCAAGGCAATGGTTTTTCCCGTGGTCATGTATGGATGTGAGAGTTGGACTGTGAAGAAGGCTGATCGCCGAAGAATCGATGCTTTTGAACTGTGGTGTTGGAGAAGACTCTTGAGAGTCCCTTATACTGCAAGGAGATCCAACCAGTCCACTCTAAAGGAGATCAATCCTGGATGTTCATTGGAGGGACTGATGCTAAAGCTGAAACTGCAATACTTTGGCCACCTCATGCGACGAGTTGACTCACTGGAAAAGACTCTGATTCTGGGAAAGGTTGGGGGCGGGAGGAGAAGGGGACGACGGAGAATGAGATGGCTGGATGGCATCACCGACTCTGTGGACATGAGTTTGAGTGTACTCCGGGAGTTGGTGATGGACAGGGAGGCCCGGCGTGCTGTGATTCATGGGGTCGCGGAGAGTCGGACACGACTGAGCAACTGATCTGATCTGATCTGAATCAGCAGTGATCAGCACTTGTTTGGTTGGATGGCATCACTGATGCAATGGATATGAAATTGGGCAAACTCCAGGAGATAGCGAGGGACAGGGAGGCCTTGCATGCTACAGTCCACGGGGTCACAAAGAGTCAGACACGACTTAGCAACTGAACAACAGGAACTACCCTTCAAAAAAAAAATAATTGAAAGATAAAAGGAACCAGGAAAAATGCATGTTGCTGTTCCACCATTCAGTAATTGGCTACCGTAGGTCAGCTCCCTAGACTGTCACATATTTCCACCACCCAGTTCTTATCCTTGGTCAAGAAAAGGAAGCCCACTTGCAGTGTCTATAACTAATTTTCTACAAGCAACCCCCTTTCCTTTTTAGGGGTTAACACTTACCCATATGACCCTCTCACAACTTACTGTTTTAAGTCATGGACAAGTTAGGTGATGGCACAATCTAACCTGCTATGATTAATATCATTCCACTTTTTCTAAATGTATGACTATACATGTGTCTGCCTTTTTAAATGAATGTATTAATATTTTAAAAATCATTTTACATAGATACGAAGAGCTACATAGAGAAAAATATGGAAGCACACTAAATTATTAACCAATGTAGTGGTTGTATTTTAGGTGAATTCTTTTTCTTCCTTGCTTTATTTAGGTATATTTGACAAATATAAATTGCATACATTTTTAAAAAGAAGGATCAAGAAGGAGGAGGGAAGAAAATGATAAATGTAAGAAAATTTCTCAGATCCAAAGATAAGTTTTCAGACTGTAAGAGCCCATCAAATAGACTAAAAATGACTCATGTCAACCTCATCATGGTGAGATTAAACACAAACAAAAACATAGGGGAAAAAGGATGATCCTAAAAGATTCCAGAGGAAAAATACATCATTTACAAAAAGTGAAAGTGAAAGTTGCTCAGTCGTCTCTGACTCTTGGTGACCCCATGAACTTATACCATCCATGGAATTTTCCAGGCCAGAATACTGTAGTGGGTAGTCTTTCCCTTCTCCAGGGGATCTTCCCAAAACAGGGATCGAGCCCAGGTCTCCCGAATTATAGGTGGATTCTTTACCAGCTGAGCCATAGGGAACCCCATCCTTTACGAAGGACATAAAATTTTAATTGGGACTGGACTTAAAGAGCAGTACTGGAAACAATGCCTTAAAAAATGTGAAAATTATTTTCAACCTACAATTCTGATTTTCAGCTAAACAATGAATCAAGAATATGGGTAGAATAGGGACCTCCCTGGGGCCTGGTGGATGGGAATCCGCCTGCCAATGCAGGAGACATGGGTTTGATCCTTAGTCCAGGAGGATTCCACATGTGGAGCAACTAAGCTCATGTGCCACAACCACTGAGCCCGCGCTCTAGGGCCTGCTAGCTGCAACTACTGAGCCTGTGTGCCTAGAGGCTGCGCTCTGCAACAAGAGAAGCTACCGCAATGAGAAGCCCACGCACTGCAATGAAGAGCAGCGTTCGTCCACCACGACCAGAGAAAGCCCATGCAAAGCAACAAAGACCTAGTGCAGCCAAAAACAAAATAAAATTGAAAAAAAAAAATATGGGTAGAATAGAAACTTTTGTGAGATGTGTAAAGTCCAAAAAATTTACTTCTTATTCTTTCTGAGGAAGCTACTAAAGAACATGGTCCAACATAATGAGGGGATAAACTAAGAAAGTAGAAGACAGTAAATCCTAGAAATGTGATTCCATTTACGGAGGTCATTGCAGGATAATGGTAAAAAGACATCCCCGGACCCGGACAGTGAATGCACCAGGTCTAAAGCACAACCTGCCAAGATTCGAGCAGAAAGAGGCAGGCAATGTCAATTTTATAACACATTAAATCTTATTTTTTTAATTAACTGATTTTAATTGGAGGATAATCACTTTACAATACAGTGATGGTTTCTGCCATACATCAACGTGAATTGGCCACAGGCATATATGTGCCCCCCCAATCCTGAACCACCCTCTGCACCCTATCCCTCTGGGTTGTCCCAGAGCACTGGCTTTGGGTGCCCTGCTCCATGCATCGAACTTGCACTGGTCATCTATTTTACATTTGGTAATAAACATGTTTCAATGCTACTCTCTCAAATCATCCCACCCTCGCCTTCACATTCAGTTTTAGATCCAAGAAGATCATAAGAAGAGTGAAACTAACAACATCCTCTCTATCACTAGTTCTTATTCCTAATTTTTCAGGTTAAGTGTCTATCTATGGTAGAATACGATACATTTAAAATGTAGTTGTTTTATAGTAAATTTACTTTACCAGATATTTTAAAATAGGTATCTTGAAAAAAGTAACAATTCAAACCTGGGCTGAGCAACAATCTGAATCATATATCCCTCTGTTTTCTTAAGCTGGGACTATCACTATCTGCTATGCACTCTGACTCAGAAGTAGAGAAAATTAAAAAATAATTCCCGCAAAGCACTTTGTATTCCTTGGAGAACAGATATTATCATCATACATTATGTTATTATCTTGTTGAATATGCATGATTTCCAGTAGCACACAAAGTATATCTAGATATCCTTTCCTATCTCATTCCATCATGTGGAGTCAAGTGGAGTGAAATCTAGGCTGTTGTTATTTCAAGAGTCAAATAAGCAGGGACAAAACAAATTCCAAATAATATGTAATGCTTTTAAAATGATAAATCATTGATGTTTACTGGAACTTCAACACTCTCACCTATCCTGTGAACTAAACTCGGACATTTTTTTAAAATAATTGTTGCTTAGTCGTCCAGTTGCATCTGACTCTTTTGCGACCCCATGGATTGTAGTCCACCAGGCTCCTCTGTACATGGGATTTTCCTGGCAAGAATACTGGAGTGGGTTGCCATTTCCTTCTCCAGGGGATCTTCCAGACTCAAGGATCCAACCCACATCTCCTGCTTGGCAGGTGGATTCTTTACCAATGAGACACCTGGGAAGCCATTTTTTTCAACAATAGATAATACTAATTATACATTTAAAGCTTAAGAATAAACTTATAAATATTAGGTCTTTTCAACAAATTGATGCCAGTTTATATTCAGTTGTGTACATTGTTTTTAAATATAGCTCCAAAAAGAAAAGGTAAAACTTTACAGGTAGAATTCTGGGGAAACTCTAAGAAAAGAATCCCTGATAAAATGTGACCCAACTTGATGCACTGATGAAAGCAAAGGAGCCACAAGAGAGATATTTCAGTCAACAATTAAGTAATTTTGTGAAAACTGTGGAGAGATGGAAGACTCAATGCATGAAATTCAAACAAAATTCCAAGATACAATAAATTCATCTTATCATAAAATTATAACATGATTTTCAATTACAGGAACATACTATAATCCACTGAATACAATAAGAATCCATGAGCTCATTTCAACATAAAAATTTCAGGATATGAACACTGAAACTGAAATATTTAGAGGTAAAGAGGCATCATGCCTGGAACTTATTTACAAGTAGTTCAGAAAAAAAACAGTGAAAAAGCAAATGAGGCAAAATGATAACATTTGAGGAATCTAAGGTAAAAGGTATGTGGAAACTCTTAGTGCCACTGGAACTTTTCTGAAACCTGAAATGTCAAAATACACAGTTAAAAAATATTAATAATAGAGCTGCCATTTAAATTAACTTAGTAGCAGCCAGGGGATCTTCTCGACTCAAGGATTTTACTTATATTATCTTTAATCTTCACAACAATCTTCTAGGGTATTATCATCAATTCATTTAAACACATAAGAACATGAAGATTCCAAGAAACTTGTTCAAGAACAGATATCTAATTAAGTAGCATAGTCAGGTTTCAAACCAAATCATACTCCAAAGCTCATCCTCTTTCAATAAGGCAGGAAATGTAGTAGTGGTTTAGACAGAGCTCTTGCTCTAGAGTTAGAGACTCAGGTTTGAGGATCTGAATCCTCAATACTATCTGTTAGTAATGTGATTATGGGCAAATTACTTACCTTCTCTTTTGTTTTGAAGATAGTATCTAGTGATTAGTGTCTATCTCATGAGTTACTGAGGAGATTAAACAACATATAGCATGTACAACCCTTGAACACAATGCATGCTAAGTTGCTTCAGTCTGGTCCAACTCTTTGTGACCCTATGGACTGCAGCCCTCCAGGCTCCTCTGTCTATGGGATTCTCCAGCAAGAAAACTGGAGTGGGCTGCCACGCCCTCCTCCAGGGGATTTTCCCAACCCAGGGATCGAACCCACGTCTCTCACATCTCCTGCATTGGCAGGCAGGGTCTTCACCACCAGGGAAGCCCTGAACACAATACCAAAGTCTATGATAAGAACACAAATGTTTGTTGTTTCCATGTATTTCATGCTACCTTTCCTGAAACTGCTTTAGACAGTGCTTAATTTTGAAGAGTTGAGACCATTACTAGTTAACTTTTTTTTTTACTGTCTTAAAATAGGTATTTAAAAATTTATCAAACCTAGAGAATTAAGCAGTTAAAACCAACAGATTTCCCTTACCTTAAACAAGAAGTTACTTCAATATTACTACAGATAATACTAATTACTTCAGACTTTCTACAGCTGTTATGACAGAAACCAAGTCTACATAAATGTTACACATAAGACACTTAACAAATCACATGTTCAAGACTGTTAGTTAAAAAGAGAATAAAAAGACAGAGGCTGAAAATACTGAGAATGAATTCACTAGGAAAATTAACCTAGGGATGCTGAAGCTGTAACTCCAATACTTTGGCCACCTCATGTGAAGAGGTGACTCATTGAAAAAGACCCTGATGCTGGGAGGGATTGGGGGCAAGAGGAGAAAGGGACGACAGAGGATGAGATCGCTGATGCACATGAGTTTGGGTGAACTCCGGGAGTTGGTGATGGACAGGGAGGCCTGGCGTGCTGCAATTCGTGGGGTTGCAAAGAGTCAGACACGACTGAGCAACTGAACTGAAAACACCCTAATGCCAATAGTTCTGAAACAAATGTGTTAGGCTTCAAGTAGCTTATAAGGGGAAGTCGTAGTAAATACATTGCCATGTAATAAAATTCCCATCTTTAAGGACAATTAACAGATTTTAGTTATAGGATTAACTTCACCTGTTCATTAATGCACAAACAAAACCCCCCATTTTTCCTACCTTATTGTCTCTTCTATTAGACGATCTGAGCTGCAAATAAAAAGAAAATTCAAATTCTGGAATTATTAAAAGCACATTTAAAACTTGCACTTAATTTTTCCATATTTTACAGATAGATTATTTTTCCAGTCACTTATGTGAAAAACACCCAGACTTTTGAAAGCAGCTAGAGAAAATTCTGGACTCTGAAATTAGTTAACCCATATATATAGTTTTCATCTTAATTTGTTGGCTTAAATCTATTTCTTCCACAGAGATACTTAATGATTAAAGTCAGAACAGTTTTAATGAGAGCACAAAAAAATAAAACTTCTTTAATCTAGATAGCTCCAAGCTGTCACCACTGTCTATCCAAAACTTCAGAATTACAGCCAAATTGTTGAGACAGGATAGGCAATATAGTTTCAATGCCTATAAGCAGTAATTATTTACATCTTAAAATTTCTTCCTTTTTTGAAAAACAAAATCAAATCTCAGCTTGCCACACTTTAGAATTCAAGAATCCGAATAAAGATACCAATGCACTGTTGATCCGTGAAACATTTCCACTTATGCATCAAATACTGGAAAGAAAGACACCCCAAAAAAATCCATTTTAGGGAGGAATGCACAGGTAGCTAAGCTTGGTAAAAGGGCAGCTTTTACAGCAGAAAGAAATAAAAACAAACTCCCAGACACATGTATCCATTTGGCATAAAGACAGCATAATGTAGTAAAAACAATTTAAAATTACTCTCCTTTGGGGATACATAATACATAATCAAGTAGAATCATCCTTCATAAACAAATACTTCATAACAGCCCAGAGATATTCCAAAGAGGCACCTATTGTCTATGATGAAGCAACAAGTTTCTGTTTCTTTCAAGAAACCAATTTAAACTAGCTGAAAACAATGAGCTAAATTTCATCATCAATTACTGTACCAAGGAATCACTAAAGCCACACTTAGATATTAATTCTGCTTTAAAGGTAATTCATTTCCCTCAATATACAAACTGCAAATGATACAAATTTCAGGGACATATTTTAAAGCGGTTTAACAAAATGTAAGAACCTGGCAAAACCATTTAGGTTAATAACTAATAAGAATCTTTTAAAAGAGAAGGTAAATAAAATAAGCAAGTAAATAAGTAAGCAAGCAAGAAAACAAACAGGCAAGTATGTAATCAAGAAAACTTAAAAACTGATCCTTTTGTAAACTGTAAAAAAAAATCTGATGAAGTTGTCACCAACCAATGAGATAATTTACATCAAGCACTGTGATGATTTCAGTCTTCCACCTACTTACAGTTAACCAGAGGGACTCTATGTCTTATTTACTTTTATATAAATATCTTCTAAGACGTGAACAATACCATTAAGCTACAGTAGGACACAAAAAGCTAAGTGCTAACAGTTTTATATTACAGATAACATTTGGAAAATACAGAAAAAACAAAGATGAACGTAGAAATCATTTGTAACCACTCTTCCATTAACACTGATACTATGGCACATTTGTTTCTTGTCTGGGTAGCCCAAAGAACATCTTTTCTTTTTTTTGTTTTTGTCTTCCTTTCTTTCTTTTTTTGGTCACTCTATGCAGTGTGTGGGATCTTAGTTCCCCACAGGAGATTGAACCTGCGTCCCCTGTATTGGAAAGCAGACTCTCAACCACTGGACTGTTAGGGAAGTCACAGGAATACCTTTACTTGCATTTTTCACAGTTTATTTAGCATAGAAATTTTGTTTTATGATCACATGAAGTTACCTAGAACATCAACATTCTAGGAATCAACAAACTAAGATGGACTGGAATGGGTGAATTTAACTCAGATGACCATTATAACTACTACTGTGGGCAAGAATCCCTTGGAAGAAATGGAGTAGCCATCATAGTCAACAAAAGATTCCAAAATGCAGTATTTGGATGCAATCTCAAAAATGACAAAATGATCTCTGTTTGTTTACAAGGCAAACCATTCAATATCACGGTAATCCAAGTCTATGCCCCCACCAATAACGCTGAAAAAGCTGAACCAAGTCTATGCCCCGACCAATAACGCTGAAGAAGCTGAACGATTCTATGAAGACCTACAAGACCTTCTAGAACTAACAGCCTAAAAAGATGTCCTTTTTATTATAGGGGACTGGAATGCAAAATTAGGAAGTCAAGAAATACCTGGAGTAACAGGCAAATTTGGCCTTGGAGTACAGAATGAAGCAGGGCAAAGGCTAATAGAGTTCTGCCAAGAGAACACGCTGGTCATAGCAAACACCCTCTTCCAACAACACAAGAGAAGACTCTACACAAGGACATCACCAGATGGTCAACACCAAAATCAGACTGATTATATTCTTTGCAACCAAAGATGCAGAAGCTCTAAACAGTCAGCAAAAACAAGACTGGGAGCTGACTGTGGCTCAGATCATCAACTCCTTATTGCCAAATTCAGACTTAAATTGAAGAAAGTGGGGAAAACCACTAGACCATTCAAGTATGATCTAAATCAAATCCTAACAGTGGAAGTGAGAAATAGATTAAAGGGACTAGATCTGATAGACAGAGTGCCTGATGAACTATGCATGAAAGTTTGTGACATTGTACAGGAGACAGGAATCAAGACCATCCCCAAGAAAAGGAAATGCAAAAAAGCAAAATGGCTGTCTGGGGAGGCCTTACAAATAGCTGTGAAAAGAAGAGAAGTGAAAAGCAAAGGAGAAAAGGAAAAGATATACCCATTTGAATACAGAGTTCGAAAGACTAGCAAGGAGAGATAAGAAAGCCTTCCTCAGTGATCAATGCAAAGAAATAGAGGAAAACAATAGAATGGGAAAGACTAGAGATCTCATCAAGAAAATTAGAGATACCAAGGGAACATTTCATGCAAAGATGGGCTCAATAAAGGACAGAAATGGTATGGATCTAACAGAAGCAGAAAATATTAAGAAGAGGTGGCAAGAATATACAGAAGAACTGTACAAAAAAGATCTTCACGACTCAGATAATCTCAACGGTGTGATCACTCACACTCACCTAGGGCCAATATCCTGGAATGTGAAGTCAAGTGGGCCTTAGGAAGCATCACTAAGAACAGAGCTAGTGGAGGTGATTGAATTCCAATTGAGCTATTTCAAATCCTAAAAGACGATGCTGTGAAAGTGCTGCACTCAATATGCCAGCAAATCTGGAAAACTCAGCAGTGGCCACAGAGCTGGAAAAGGTCAGTTTTCATTCCAGTCCCAAAGAAAGACAATGCCAAAAAATGCTCAAACCACCACACAATTGCACCAATCTCACACACTAGCAAAGTAATACTCAAAATTCTCCAAGCCAGGCTTCAGCAGTACGTGAACTGTGAACTTCCAGATGTTCAAGCTGTATTCAGAAAAGGCAGAGGAACCAGAGATCCAACATCCGTTGGATCACTGAAAAAGCAAGAGAGTTCTAGAGAAACATCTACTTCTGCTTTATTGACTATGCGGATCACAACAAATTGTGGAAAATTCTTAAAGAGATGGAACTACCAGACCACGTACCTGCCTCCTGAGAAATCTGTATGCAGGTCAAGAAGCAACAGTTAGAACTGGACATGGAACAACAGACTGGTTCCAAATTTGGAAAGGAGTACGTCAAGGCTGTTTATTGTCACCCTGCTTATTTAACTTATATGCAGAGTACATCATGAGAAATGCTGGGCTGGATGAAGCACAAGCTGGAATCAAGACAGCTGGGAGAAATATCAATAACCTCAGATATGCAGATGACACCACCCTTATGGCAGAAAGTGAAGAGGAACTAAAAAGCCTCCTGATGAAAGTGAAAGAGAAGACTGAAAAAGTTGGTTTAAAGCTCAACATTCAGAAAACTAATATCATGGCATCAGGTCCCATCACTTCATAGCAAATAGATGGGGAAACAGTGGAAACAGTAACAACTTTATTTTTTGGGCTCCAAAATCACTGCAGATGGTGACTGCAGCCATGAAATTAAAAGATGCTTGCTCCTTGGAAGGAAAGTTATGACCAACCTAGACAGCATATTAAAAAGCAGAGACATTACTTTGCCAACAAAGATCCGTCCAGTCTAAGCTGTGGTTTTTCCAGTGGTCATGTATGGATGTGAGAGTCAAGAAAGCTGAGCGGTGAGGAATTGGTGCTTTTAAACTGTGGTGTTGGAGAAGACTCTTGAGAGTCCCTTGGACAGCAAGGAGATCCAACCAGTCCATCCTAAAGGAAATCAGTCCTGAATATTCATTGGAAGGACTGATGCTGAAGCTGAAACTCCAATACTTTGGCTACCTGATGTGAAGAATTCACTCACTGGAAAAGACCCTGATGTTGGGAAAGATTAAAGGCAGGAGGAGAAGGGGACGACGGAGGATGAGATGGTTGGATGGCATCACTGACTCAATGGACAGGAATTTGAGTAAACTCCGGGAGTTGGTGATGGACAGGGAGGCCTGGCGTGCTGTAGTCCACCGGGTCGCAAAGAGTTGGACACGACTGAGCGACTGAACTGAACTGAAAGTGTTGAGTTTTAAGAGTTCTTTGTGTATTCTGGATAACAGTCCTTTATCAGATATGTTTTACAAATATGTTTTTCTAGTCCACTTCATCATCTTGGCAGTGTCTTTGGAAGAGCAGAGGTTTTTCATTTTAATGAATCCAATCTTAACTTTTTCGTTCATGTTTTTGGCATTGCATCTAAAAACACATTGCCAAACCCAATGTTACCTAGAATTTCTCCTGTGTTATAAAACTTCTAGTAGTTTTGTACTTTAGATCTATGATCTGTTCTGAGTTACTGTGGGGGAAGGTATAAGATCAGTGTCTATATTCATTTTTTTGCATGTTGATGTCGGGTTGTTCTCACACCACTTATTCAAAAGACTATCTCTTCTCCATAGAACTGCCTCTACCCTTCTGTCAAAGATTATTTGACTATATTTGTGTGTCTGTTTCTAGACTTTCTCTTCTGTTCCACTGATCTATCTGTCTGTTCTTTCACCAATACCACACTGTCTTCATTACAATATACGTAGGAAGTCAAGTTTAATGGGGAGACAGTTTTTGCTTCTTCTCCCCTCAAAGTATTTTAACAAATATTTTGGTGTAAAAAAAATTTTTTTTTTAATGTCAAGAAATCTGTTTACAGCAGAAACAGAAAGTCTAAGAGAAAATGTGAGGAATCACAGTTTCCATTTTTTGTTCTTTAGATAAATGGTATGCTGCTGCTAAGTCACTTCAGTCGTGTCCGACTCTGTGTGACCCCATAGGCGGAAGCCCACCAGGCTCCCCCTTCCCTGGGATTCTCCAGGCAAGAACACTAAGGATTGAAATCACAAAAACCTACCTGAGTTATAAAGAATATGAAATATTAAGGCAGCATTTTATAAATTGTTTCTGAAATCTCTAGAAAAACCTTGTATACCAATACAAAATAATCTATTATGTAACTTAACAACTCCCCTCAACTTCATCAGCTCATATTCCACTCATCAGCTCATATTCCACTCAGCTTCATCCTGCCTCAGTTTCTTTCTGTATAGAATGAGCACATACAAACTTTTTCACAAGAATGCTGAAAGGAATATATGTAAAGTATATCCTACATAGGACTTCCCTGGTGGCTCAGACGGTAAAGCGTCTGCCTACACTGTGGGAGACCCAGGTTCGATCCCTGGTTGGGGAAGATCCTCTGAAGAAGGAAATGGCAACCCACTCCAGTACTCTTGCCTGGAAAATCCCACAGACTGAGGAGCGTGGTAGACTACAGTCCACGGTGTCGCAAAAAGTCGGACACTACTGAGTGACTTCACTTCACATATCCTACATAAAATCACCTGAGAAACAAAAATGGAAAATACCTTTTGATAGCCAATCTTACTGCTATTTTTTATAACCCTAAACACATCATTTAAGCTGTGTGACCCTAAATTAATGTATTTTTCCCCCTGTAAAATGGACAGTGGGAAGGGTTTTCTTTGAATTACTAAAATGAACGCAAAAGTAAAAATTTTCATATAAAATTTATGACAATGTGTTCTGAAATAAAGAATATTAATTTACATAACCGATAAACTCTTTTCAGCATCAAATCATCCTTAAAGTAAACAACTGCATTTCTGTTTAACTTCTTTTGGGGTTGATGAATATAAAAATGTTAATGCAAGCTCATCTTTATTTTTGTGCTACTTGAGTATCCTATTCCTTACTTTGTACTCAAAGAACATATTAATATATTTTCAGATATAATGCAAAATTCTTTTTTGGTGGTCTTTATCAAACACAAAAAGAACTATCAAAGCTATTAAATAACTATAAGCTACTCTAGGAAAGACTGCCCCCTTGTGCCAATCAATAATATTTAACATACTAAGAAAAAAACACTAAAAACTTTCCGACAGTAGAAGCAGCCAGACTTCTACTAAAATGGTCTTGATCTTTCCATGTTCTGATTTCAACAGCTCATATTTAAAGTGGTGATCTTCAAAGAAAAGTAAATTGAACAGTACATTAAGCTCGTATGAACATGACTAACATTCAGCAACAAAAGCATAATTCATATCATTTAACTATCATGGTTATTAGCTATTCAAGTGTTTAGAGGCCGAATTCAGAGAGATTAAGTAATTTTCTGATCCTTAAGTTCTATAACAAAATACAAAGAAAATAATTAAAGAAACCAGTATATTTCAGAAGAAAATTAGATGAAGCAGGAATAGAGTATGGTGGCTTATTTAAAAATATATATATACGTGTGTGTGTGTGTACATATATACACACACACATACAGTTCTTCCAAGTTTTTAGGTCTTTTGAGTTCTTAGAAAAGATATTTTCTTTGAATTTGATGTATGGTTAATTACCTTTTATGAAGCTTCTTGACATAAGTAGTATCAGGCCATTCAAATATGTCAGTATCTATATTATTACTATTAACCTACAGTAGTGGACAAAGTATTAGGGCAACAGACTTGCTAAAGAAAACAAACATTAAGGTAATAAAAGCTATATTATAGTTACTAACACATTACAAATTACATTAACAAGTAATGTGAATGCAGACTTTTGTGTATATATTTGATAGCATCCTGTCTTTCCTAATTATGGTCAGAAAAGTTGTAATTCTATCATTAGAAGAATTAAATGAATTAGCACTGGTAAAGCATTCACTATAATAAACAGCATAAAATGTTTGCTATATATATAAGTAAATTAATAAGTATGTACCACATAGTATGCATTTATTCAATAATACCTACTTTCGAAGGTGGTCATGTTCTTTCAAAAATAGTTCAGTTCTTCTGTTGTTTACTCCAGACCCACTTTTATATGACCTAGAAGAAAGAAAATTTTAGAACGTTTGTTGGCAGACACTATAAAAAAGGATTAAGTGATTACTCTAGTAATATCCAAAGTGGACAAATTGAGCCTCTCCATATACAACTAAAATCTATAATCCTTTTTATCTCCTTTTAAAAATGGCATCTATGATAGATAAATATGCATGACTTTCTAGCTTAAGAATTTATTTTTCACCAAAATACTCCAACATTCTTAGACAAAAAACTTACTTTCCCTTTTTTAAACTTTATATATACATTTGATAACTTCTAAAAATGTATTTTGTATCAGTTTCCAAAAAGTCCAACTCACTAAAGTACATGAAGAGAGAATACACATTCATTCGTTTATTCATTAACGCAGCAAATATTTATTCAACATTTCTTAGGTACCACACATTCTAACAGTAAAACATGCTACTTAGCCATGAACTGTTCACAGTTTAGACAGGTACATAAATTATTTAATTTTAATTCACTGTAATAGGAACTATTACTATAATGCTGCTGCTAAGTCACTTCAGTCATGTCGGACTCTGTGTGACCCCATAGACGGAAGCCCACCAGGCTCCCCCGTCCCTGGGATTCTCCAGGCAAGAACACTGGAGTGGGTTGCCATTTCCTTCTCCAACGTGTGAAAGTGAAAAGTGAAGTCGCTCAGTCGTGTCCGACCCTTAGTGACCCCATGGACTGCAGCCTACCAGGCTCCTCCACCCATAGGATTTTCTAGGCAAGAGTACTGCAGTGGCTTGCCATTGCCTTCTCCGATTACTATAATATTCATATACAAAAGAAGAGAGTAGTCATTACTATAGGGCAGAAGGTAGATTAGAGAGCTTGTGAGAAATACAGAAACCTTCTTAAACAGAGAAAATCCATAAAGGATACCCTACAGAACAAGTGATAATTTACAGTTGTAAAAAGTGGAGGATTATTTCAGGAAGGAAGGATTGCATGTGCAGGGTCATGGGGTGTGGAAGAACACAGTGTTTTCAAGAAACTTTGTATCGTCCATCTTGCAGAGTGAGGTTTGGGAGGATACTGTAAAAGATGAGAAAAGCAGGGGCTTTTAGAGTCTTTTCCTTTCTTTCTCTATTATTTGCTCGTCTTTATTTTCAAGTGGGAATAATACTCCTGATTGATTACGACACAGCACATGAGGTAGGGAAGCCACTGAAATGGAATGTTTCCCTAAAAGGAAGCTACGGATCTGCCAACTGTGGAGTACTTCAGGATTTCTATCCTGGCCTTCAGTTCATTACAATTCACAAGAAAATGCTTTGTGTCATTACTACCATTTTCATGTTTCAGTTCTTTACTTACAAAGTATCAAGAACCACAACAAAAAAATTCAAGTAACTGCACAGACTGCAGTGAGACAAAAGGGGGTCATGCCATTAAAGTGAACCACTACCTGAGAGCTGGTTCTAATGCGCAAAGCGCAGCAGGAAAGGAAACACCAGGAAAAGCTGCACAGTATAACCAACACCACACTGGACTTGGAAGACTAATGTTTAGTTGGTCAGCCGTGTCCAACTCTTTCCTACCCAGGCTCCTCAGTCCATGAGATTTCCCAGGCAAGAATACTGGAGTGGGTTGCCATTTCCTTCTCCAGAGGATCTTCCCAACCCAGGAATGGGATTGAAACCATGTCTACTGCTTGGCAGGCAGATTCTTTACCACTGAGCCACCTGGGAAGTCCATGAACCAGTTAAGCTCAAACAAGACTCCTAACACCTATTTTATAAAATGGGACTAATAATTTATATCTATATCAAAAGATTATATAAAGCCAAAAAAAGATAATACATGAAAAAGCAATAATTGCAGGAAAAAAATCTTAAATATCAGTTATTACTATTATCAGTCACTCAATTCAGTCGTTCAGTTTGCGTCCGACTCTTGGCGACCCCATGGACTGCAGCACACCAGGCCTCCCTGTCCATCATCAACTCTCCGAGTTTACTCAAATTCCTGTTCACTGAGTCGGTGATGCCATCCAACTATCTCATCCTCTGTCGTTCCCTTCTCCTCCTGCTTTCAATCTTTCCCAACATCAGGGTCTTTTCCAATGAGTCAGTTCTTCGCATCAGGTGGCCAAAGTACTGGAGTTTCAGCTTCAGCATCAGTCCTTCCAGAATATTCAGGACTGATTTCCTTTAGAATGGACTGGTTGGATCTCCATGCAGTCCGAGGGACTCTCAAGTCTTCTCCAACACCACAGTTCAAAAGCATCAATTCTTTACCGCTCAGGTTTCTTTATAGTCCAACTCTCACATCCATACATGACCACTGGAAAAACCACAGCTTAGACTGGACGGATCTTTGTTGGCAAAGTAATGTCTCTGCTTTTTAATATGCTGTCTAGGTTGGTCATAACTTTCCTTCCAAGGAGCAAGCATCTTTTAATTTCATGGCTGCAGTCACCATCTGCAGTGATTTTGGAGCCCCCCAAAATAAAGTCTGTCACTGTTTCCACTGTTTCCCCATCTATTTGCTATGAAGTGATGGGACCTGATGCCATGATCTTAGTTTTCTGAATGTTGAGTTTTAAGCCAACTTTTTCACTCTTCTCTTTCACTTTCATCAAGAGGCTCTTTAGTTCCTTTTCACTTACTGCCATAAGGGTGGTGTCATCTGCATATCTGAGGTTATTGATATTTCTCCCAGCAGTCCTGATTCCAGCTTGTGCTTCATCCAGCCCAGTATTTCTCATGATGTACTCTGTATATAAGTTAAATAAGCAGGGTGACGTACTCCTTTCCCAATTTGGAACCAGTCTGTTGTTCCATGTCCAGTTCTAACCGTTGCTTCTTGATCTGCATACAAGAGGCAGGTCAGGTGGTCTGGAAGTCCCATCTCTTTCAGAATTTTCCACAGTTTGTCATGATCCACACAGTGTATTACTTTCTTTAATAGTGATCCACAGAGTGTATTACTACTATATCTCATCTCATTAACCATATTCTGCCATATATTATACTAATTTGAATATGTGCTTACTCCCTTCCAGCATCTAAAGGGCTAAGTTAATCTTTTCATTTCTACCTGCTACTGCAACTGACATATTGTCTAACAGTTAGTAATCAAGAAATAGTTTAGCAAATGGATGAACATGTTTCTTTAATGATAAAGTTTAAGAAAACAAGTTATTACACTGGAATGTAGTCTAGTAATTCCCACAAGTTGTGTGGTAGCTACATGACTATACATTAAAGGCTGTCGGTAACACTGGTTCTCAATGCATTCTTTAAAATATATATATGTATACAGACTACACAGAAAGTAGACCCAAGACCTACCTGTGCCTGAGAACTAATAATATTACAAAATTCCAAATATAGCAAAAATGTTTCATTTTCTTTACTCCTATATGTTACACAAAGTACATATGAGTAAATAGAAGAAAAACAGATAAAACAGAGACAAACAATAAAAATTAATTTTCCAAGATAATTTCTGGAGGTAAAAACATAACTGATGACTCGATAATCCTGGGTTTAGAATTTTGGCCAAAAACTTTGAATAGAATGAATATTAAGTGGTTTGTGCTATAAAACTGTCTTACTGTTACAACAAAATAAAGGAACTCCAAGATAATGTTTATCAGAGTACACATTATATGTACAGTTCATAATATGGTAGTACACATCACAGTTCATGAATCATAAGTATCATACTTATGAAACTAAATACCATAAGTCTATCACAAGTGAGGTAAGGAAAGGGCTAAACAGATAGCCTAAAAGTGGAAAGACTGAAGCTTTAATTAGATGTCCAATGGATTTGACCTTGTCAGTCAAGAACAGCTGTAAAAAAAATTTCAAAACTGTGTATAAAATGCTATATTATTAAAGGTGAGGTAAAGGGAGGGAGGAAAAGAAGAGTCAAAAAAATATGGATTAAGAGCAGCATAAAAATGCTGGGAGTCCTTAAATAATTTGACGTAAAGCTACGAGTCTGTATAAAACCTGGAAAAAACAGATTTTGGATTCTGGGGCAGTAAAGGCTCCACTAATAGCTACTTAAGTATGTAACTGTTGTGGTAAGGGAAAGAGTAGAGGGACAGAAAGGGTCATGAGGAAGGGAAACGCAGAGAGCTTTGGTTACTGGTGATGTTATTAACATAATGCTCAAAGTGGGTATGAGGCAATCAGAGAAAAACTCACGAAGACATCACCTAAACTGGACTTTGAATTAAGACAGGAAAGTCATGGTTGTCAAGAGTCAATGATAAAACTAGGGTAAGCTGGACATAAGACCAGCAAAGTAGATTAGGACCACACTGGAGCAGCAATGTTTAAAGAACTGTGAAATGCGAAATAGAAACCTTGAAATCTAAATCATGGTTCTGCTACTCAATTTGTTGTTAATCATGGATATACTTTCCATCTAATTCTGAGTAAACACCCTACAAAATAATATAAAAGGTAACTTACTCAATATCCTTTCGCACTGATCCCATGAGATTCTCCCTTTCCCGTATTGCCACAAAGTTTGCTTTGGTTTTATGGAACTCATGTGTATAATCCTGCAATAAATTAATATCCAGTCTCAACATAAACTTTTACCTTATTGAGCCAGTTATGTATTGTTATACTACAAACCTTTGCCAAGAAAACTATTTAAGAAATCTAATTGTCAAGAGGTAAAAATACCATCATAATCAGTTTCCTGAAGAGTGACCAACTTTTTTCAAATGAAAACGTTTTGGCACCAGAGGGGTGGTGGTAGTGGGTGTGTGTGTGGCACCGGAGGGGTGGCGATAGTGGGTGTGTATGGGTGCGTGGGTGGCACTGAAGGGGTGGTGGCAGTGGTGTCTGTGTGTGTAGTCACTTCAGTTGTATGTATGTACTTGTGTTTGTGAAGTCACTTCAGTCTTGTCTAACTCTTTGCAACCCACTGGACTGCAGCCTGCCAGGTTCCTCTGCCCACGGGATTCTCCAGGCAAGAATACCGGCGTGGGCTGCCATGTCCTCCTCCAGGGGATCTTCCTGACCCAGGAATCAAACCCAGGTCTCTTACATCTCCTTCACTGGCAGGAAGGTTCTCTACCACTGGAGTGCCACCTGGGAAGCCCGGCACGAGGGTAACAGTGCCATTAGATCACCATCCTGTGCATCCTCTCATACCCTGTCTTACAGGGCAGAATTGTAAAGAAAAAATAATCCTCAGATAAAGAAATTCAAACAGCCTAGGATAAAACTTCAGAAACTCTTTCTACTCATTAGTGTACCCACTGGGGCTTATTTTCAAATTTCATCTTTTTGGAACTCCTGCAGAAAGTTAATTTCTAAACCAATCAAATGAAGAGAATCAAGAGAGTTGTAAAGAATAAAATAATTTTAGAATACTTCCTTTTCTTTTTTCTACCATATTTTTAAGTTATTAAGGAATATTCATTGCTTTTAAGAATTCAGATAAATATGTTAAAAAGATAAAAAAACATAATCCCACCTCCCAGAGAGCCCCTATTGATCCTTTAGAAGCAAAAATAATACATGCATGTGGGGCACCATGAACTAAAAGAGCACCAAATGAAATATAAGTAAAAACCATTCTGCTCCACAGTTCTTAATATTATCATTATTTTCTTTCAGTTTCTTTCAGGAAATACGTTTTTGCATATACAAGTTTATTATTTCTTTCATTTATGGTAAAAAAAATCTTACCATAGTCTGCTATAATCCTTTTTTAAGTTCATAAAATATCAGGTAATCTTTCCCTTTTAGTAAATTGAATCTATATTCTTTTTTTAAATTATGACTGCATGCTAAGTTGCTTCAGCTGTCCCTGACTCTTTGCTATCCTATGGACCGTAGTCCCCCAGGCTCCTCTGTTCATGGGATTCTCCAGGAAAGAATACTGGAGTGGGTTGCCATACCCTCCTCCAGGGGATCTTCCCAATCCAGGGATCAAACTAGCGTCTCTTGTGTCTCCAGTGCTGGCAGGCGGATTCTTTACCACTAGCGCCACCACTACCGTAATTTAATAAATTCCCTATGATAAACAATTTAGTTGCCTTTTTTTCCCTTTTTCTGGCTGTTAAAAAGAGCTTCAATAAACAAGCTGTGCATATATTTTACTGTACTCTCTAGGTATATTTAAAGGGTAAATGCCTGGTAGAATAACTGGGTCAAACAATCTTACACAAAAATTTGGATAGTACTAAAATGCTTTCTAGAAAGGCTACAACTTACATTCCCAGAAAATGGAAGAGTGCCTATTTTTCTGCACTCCTGTCATAAATGGGTTACAAATGGTTCAGTATTTGCTAATCTGACAGGTGAAAAATCTTATTTTGATTTGCATTTTTTTATTTGAGAATGTGGCTGACCATCTTTTTATGAATTTGGCCACTCATTTCCTGTAAATAAGTTTGAATCCTTTTCCCAATTTTCTATTGGGTTCCCTTTTTCTTATTTCTATCAATGTATCTCTGTATATTAGCAAATCAGTCACTTGTTAAAGTTTCTGGTAATAGGTCTTGCTTAGGAAAGTCCTTTACTACCCAGAAATGTATAATTTCACCCGCCAAGAAATTTTATAGTTTCTTTTTCTACATATAAACCTTTGACCCATTTGGAATTTACTCTGGATAGAAGGAATAAGATAGAAATTGAGTGCTTTACCCCTCCCCCACCCTACCAGAAATTAGCCAGTTGTAACAACTCTATTTATTTTATAATCTCTTTTTTCTCCATTGATTCAAAGTAGCACCTTTCTCAGAAACTAAATTTTCATGCGTATTTGGGTCTATATATGAACTCTGTTGTATTCTAATGATCTAATTTTTTTCCAGAATCAAATGGTCTTCATTATTCTAGATTCTTAACAGGTTTTAATATGTGGTAGAACTAGGCATCCTTTACTACTTACCTTCATCTTCACATGTTTTCTTCTTGGTTATTTTTGTATGACTGTAATTCCAAATAAACTTTGGTGGCATTTTGCCATTTTTTTTTTTTAAATGAAGCAAACAAGAAAAACCCTGTTATTTCCATTGGGATAACATTCAATGAAAGTGAAAGTCTCTGAGTTGTGTCTGACTCTTTGCGACCCATGGACTATACAGTTCAAGGAATTCTCTAAGCCAGAATACTGGAGTAGGCAGCCTTTCCCTTCTCCAAGGGCTCTTCCAAACCCAGAGATCGAACATAGGTCCCCTGCATTGTAGGCAGATTCTTTACCAGCTGAGCCACAAGGGAAGCCCATGAATACTGGATTGTGTAGCCTAATCCCTTCTCCAGTGGATCTTCCTGACCCAGGAATCAAACCAAGATCTCCTGCAATGCAGGCGGATTCTTTACCAACTGAGTTAACAGGGAACATTCTATGGATAGGCTGATTTAGAGAGCAATCTTTTATGCTCCTCAGCAGAACTTTATATATGTAAGTCCTTCCTATACATTTTTAGTTTCTTCCACTGTACTTTCTAACAGGTTATTGTTTGTGTATAGGAAAACTGCTTGCTTTATACATTAATTTTGCAAGTCGTCAACTTATTGAATTTTTTTCTAATTTTTGTTTAGTTTTCTTGATTATATTAGCTATATAATCTTATCACTAGTACAGAATACAGATTTTCATCCCCCTTTTCAATATTTATATCTTGTTCTTTTTACTGTGTAATTGAACTACAAACAACTTCCACACAATGTTAAATAAATATCTGTGGGGACTCTAGGGTATCCTTGTCTTCTTTTTTTTTAATGGGAAAGCTTTTACTGCTTTATTATTAAGCATGATGATAAGATTTTAATCTGATGTACACATTTCTGTACTAGGTAAATAAAGTATTCTATTTCTGTTTTTAACATGAGTTTTAAAAATTAGAAATGACTGGATTTTTTCAGTATTAAAAAATTTGCTTTCCTATTTGTACTACTATATTTTCAGCACCCTCCCACGTAAATCTTTTAAGAGTTTATTTGTTTCATTGGCATACTTTCAATATTTTTCTCAAACAATACACTAAATATAGCAAATTACTTCTCTTCCCTGCTATCTTCAAAGCCTGATGAAAGTATACTAGATACCATCACGACTGCTTATGTATGACCACTGGCTACTTCACTGCTTCAGCTGGGGAGTAAGATCTCCCACAGCAGTAACATACTTACCTACTGATGAATATGATTCAGTTTTACCAGGCAAAAGAGAGAGCTAATACACATTTTTAGAATTTTATAATAACAAGAAAAAAAAAAAGCAAAACAGGACAAACTTCCATAGCACAGCATTTACCCTCTTGGAAGATTTTTCCCTTTGTTCTCCTAAATACATGTGTACATGTTCTCTTCATGAAGTAAAGAAAACTCAGAAACCTCCTATAATGACATAAAAATCTCAAGCCCAATGTATTACCTGCAGGATGTCTCTATGTCGCTGTAATGTATGCATCAGTGCTGCATTCAAGGAGGGGACACCTGCGCTGTTGGTATATTCTGCCATTTTATCATTTACTCCTGTAAGCTAAAACAGAAAAAAAAAAAAGAAAACCCATACAAACATTTCAGAAAGCACGATAAAGAGATAAAAGCAAATTAAATGCCTATATGCCCTTCTGGCTAACAGCAAAAAAATAAAAACAAGAGACAGCATGTAAGGATTTGGTATGTCCCCAAAATAATCCGAAAGGGCTAATAAAATAGGACCTTGGAACAACTGTTATCAAAACTCAAATGGTCTGGGGAGGCACAGATCTTGAAAGAAAGGGTAATTTCAATAAATATGTCTGCATTAATATAATCTAGTACCATACCTAACAAGTACAGTTACTAGGAAAATAATCCTTTAACAGAAGGTACTCACTCTTGCCAAAAGCTGTTCAATCTCAATCGCCATAGTTTCAAACATTCTGTCTTGGCTTGATCCATTTAAAAGGGGTGTTGTGTCAGAGCTAAAGAGAAGTTCAAATAAAGAGAATCTATTACTTTTAAACCTAATCTTTTAAAATATACTTAAAATGATAAGTTAATTATTTTTTAAAAAGTGGAACCCCTGAGACATTCATTTTGTTTCATAAAAAAATATAATTTTTATTGAAGTTTTCCTATAAAGATCACACATCCTGAACATTAAATTCAGTATAAAATAAAATTGAATGTATGACTGTCCCAATCTTAATAATGTAAACAAATTCTAAATGCTTGCTTCCTGTTTCCCAAATGAAAATAACTTAAGCTATGACAGTGCCTAATTAAATGCTGGATCTGAAGGAACAAATTATGTGAAATAAAACTGCAGAGCTATATAGTACAGCATGTAAGAGGAGCCATAAAATGTATTAGAGATTATGTTAGATCTGTGAGAAATAATCTTTAAATTTTTTACCTTATTTAAGTTCTGTCTTCCTTCCATGACTCTTTCCAAAAAGAAATAAAATTGAGATTTAAACAATCCACAAACTGGATAAATAATATTAAATAATCAGGAATTGGCTTTAAGTCTAATACAGATAGCCACGTCTGGCAGGGAAGTTTTAATACCAATCTTTTACATTTCCTCTTAGATTATATAATTACTTGTTTTGCTTTGCAAATATGTATTGAACTGTCTTCTAAAGTCTGGAAAGTCAAAGTTTTACAAGTGAAACTTATGTTTGACAGATTCAAATTCTAAAACCAAATGTCTTGAAAGTTTCTGTCTCTTCTGAAAAACCATTAACCTTCATTAAGTCCCCAAGTGGTATATAAGCAGCTGTAGCTCAATACTGATCTTAGTTATACTGAACACAGATAAATACCAATGACTATGTTCTCCATTCTTACTAAGACTTTGTTTTGCCCTGTGGCAGTTGCTTCATCAGCTTGCTTCCCTGGTGGCTCGGATGGTAAAGAATCTGCCTGCAATGCAAGAGACCCAGGTTCAATCTCTGGGTCTGAAAGACCCCTGGAGAAGGGAATGGAACCCACTCCAGTATTCTTGTCTGGAGAATTCCAGAGACAGAGGAACCTGGTGGGCTACAGTCCATAAGGTCGCAGAGAGTCAGACACAACTGAGCAACTAACACTTCTTTTTTAAATGGCAAAATTTACCTTGGCTTTTTCTCTTTTCTACATACACTTTTACAGCCACAGTAGCAAACCGTGAAATAGCCAAAAAGCAGCTAATAAGGAGGATTTTCAATTTAGGATGCTTAGGTCCAAGTTTTTCTTTAAAATTTTAATTCATTCACCTTAAAATATCTCATTCTTTATTACGTGTCAGAGTCAACCCAAGGTTCCGTGGTTATCTCTTAGAAGGTGCCCAGGGGAAATACTTTATACACTACTAATACAGATCCTCCCCTACCAGATATATGAAAAAGAACAATGGATCAATGATGTATGCTCCATCAGGAAGAAAACTGCCTCTATCTTGTTCACAGATATAAGCCTACCACCTTGAACAGTGCTTGGCACATGGTAGATGCTCATTAAAATACTTGCTGAATCAATGAGGAAGCAATCTCTATATTCACAACTCTCAGGGAGGTATGAGTCCAGGGAAATGAGGAAAAACATCCTCTCCACAATACTGAGATTCAGTTAAATTTAATTCATTTCATAAGTATGTGGTGATTCACAGACCACATAGTTCTCAAAACACAGAAAGTAAAAAAATAACTCCTGGAAGAAAAATTCTGGTCATCACTGAGTTTATTCATTATGACGTGCTTTCAACCTGGGCAACAAACACTTTAAGATGCACACTGGATCCTCATGGCCCTAGGTTTCTTGTTACAAGGGACAGTGATAGTGAAGTAACTCTGCAAACTCATTCTCAATTTGTTGCAGAATTTCTGATGGAATGTTTTCGAATAGTTTCCCCTTTAAAGGAGTCATAAAAGTACAAGTATACCTCAGAGATACTGCGGGTTTAGTTCCAGACCACCACAATAAAGCAAGCATTTCAATAAAGTGAATCACATTAATTTGTTTCTCAGTGCACATAAAAGTTGTTTACACTTTACTGTAATCTGTTAAGCATGCAATGGTATTATTCTAAAAAAAAAAAACCAATGTACACACTGGAATTTAAAAATACTTTATGGCTTAAAAATGCTAACCATCACCTGAGTCTTCAGTAAGTAATCTTTGCTGATGGAGGGTCTTGCCTTGATACTGATAGCTACTGACTGACTAGGGTGGTGGCTGGTAAAGGCTGGGGTGGCTGTGGCAATTTTAAAAAATAAGACAACACTGAAGTTGCTGAATTGACTCTTTTCATGAACGATTTCTCTACAGCATGTGATCCTATTTGACAGCATTTTACCCACAGCAGAACTTCTTTCAAGATTCGAGTCAATCCTCTCAAATCCTGCTGCTGCTCTATCAACTAAGTTTATGTAATATTCTAAATCCTTTGTTGTCATTTTAACGCTCTTCATAGCATCTTCACCAGGAGCAGAAGTAGATTCTATCTCCAGAAACCATTTATCTATAAGAAACTTAGACACAGACACACACATATATCCATGCATGTGTGCATGCTAAGTCACTTCACTCAGGTCCGACTCTGTGCAATCCCATGGACTATAGCCTGTCTGTCCTCTGTCCATGGGATTCTCCAGGCAAGAATACTGGAGCAGGTTGCCATACCCTCCTCCAGGGGATCTTCCTGACCCAGGGATTGAACTCACGTCTCTTATGTCTCCTGCACTGGCAGGCAGGTTCTTTACCACCTGCTGCTGCTGCTGCTGCTAAGTCACTTCAGTCGTGTCCGACTCTGTGTGACCCCATAGACAGAAGCCCACCAGGCTCCCCCATCCCTGGGATTCTCCAGGCAAGAACACTGGAGTGGGTTGCCATTTCCTTCTCCAATGTGTGAAAGTGAAAAGTGAAAGTGAAGTCGCTCAGTCGTGTCCGACTCTTCACGACCCCATGGACTGCAGCCTACCAGGCTCCTCCGTCCATGGGATTTTCTAGGCAAGAGTACTGGAGTGGCTTGCCATTGCCTTCTCCGTTACCACCTGGGAAGCCCATATATATCCATATGTATAATGTATCTGTATCTATATCTGCTGCTGCTGCTGAGTCACTTCAGTCGTGTCCGACTCTGTGTGACCCCATAGACGGAAGCCCACCAGGCTCCCCCGTCCCTGGGATTCTCCAGGCAAGAACACTGGAGTGGGTTGCCATTTCCTTCTCCAATGTGTGAAAGTGAAAAGTGAAAGTGAAGTCGCTCAGTCATGTCCGACCCCCAGCGACCCCACAGACTGCAGCCTACCAGGCTCCTCCATCCATGGGATTTTCTAGGCAATAGTACTGGAGTGGCTTGCCATTGCCTTCTCCGTATCTATATCTATCTATCTGTAAATATATATAAGAAATAACTGGTCATTTGTGGCAGTTCAGTCACAGCTTCAGACTCCACTTCTAACTCTAATTCTCTTGCTATTTCCACCACATGCGCAGTTACTTCCTCCACAGAAGTCTTGAACCCCCTCAAAGTTATCCATGAGGGTTGGAATCAACTTCTTCCAAATACCCAGTAACATTATTTTGACCTCTTCCTGTGATCTTAATGCTCTTAATGGCATCTAGAATGGTGAGTCCTTTCTAGAATCCTTTCCAGGTTTAACTGACTCTGTCTAGACCTATCAGAAGAAGCACTATCTGTGGAAGCCATAGATAGCGGCTTCCATTATTTATTATTTCTTCAGTAATAAGACTTGAAAGTTGAAATTACTCCTTGATCCATGGGCTACAGAATGGACACTAACACAGGCATGAAAATAACAATCTCACTGTACATCTCCATGAGAGCTCCTGGGTGAACAAGGTGCACTGTCAGTGTACAGTCATATTTTGAAAGGAATCTTTTTTCGGAAGGGTAGGTTTCATCAGTGGGCTTACAATATTCTGTTGTAAACACATGTGCTGTCATCCAGGCTTTGTTGCTCAATTTATGGAGCACTGGCAGAGCAGATCTAGCACAATCCTTAAGGGCCCTAGGATTTCTGAAATGGTCAGTGAGCACTGGCTTCAACTTAAAGTCATCAGCTGCATTAGCCCCTAACAAGAGAGTCAATCTGTCCTTTGAAAATTTCAGACATCAACTTCTCTCTAACTATGAAAGTCCTAGATGACACCTTTCAATAGAAAGCTGTATCATCTATATTGAAAATCTGCTAGTTAATGTCACCACCTTCATTAATTACCTTAGCTGGATCTGCTAGATAACTTGCTATAGCTTCTATTAATATATCAGCACTTGTGGCTTCTCCTTGCTCTTTGACATTATGGGGATGTCTTCTTTTCTTAAACCTCACAAACCAACCTCAAATAGCTTCTGAGGCTTCCCCTCTAAGCTTCACAGAACTGGAGAGTTAGTGCTTTGCTCTGGATTAGACTCTGGCTTAAGGGAATGCTGTGGCTGGTTTGATCTGTTCAGACCACTAAAACTTTCTCTGTATCAGCAGTGAGGCTTTTCACTCTCTTATCAGTCGTGTGTTCATGGGAGCAGCAGTATTTAACTTCATTCAAGAACTCTTCCTCTGTGTTCAGAACTCGGTTGTTTAGCCTAGCTTTTGACTTATCTCGATTTTCAGTATGAATTCCTCTCCAAGCTTAAAATCATTTCCAGCTTTTGATTTAAAGTGACAGACATTTTCACTTGAACACTTAGGGGTCACTGTTGAGTTATTAATTGTCTAATTTCAATATTGTTGTCTCAAGGTACAGAAGGCCTGAGGAAAAGGAAAGAAAAGGGAGAACAACCTGTCCATGGAGGAGTCAGAACACACACAACATTGATTAACTCTGCCACCTCACAAGGGTGTAGTTTGTGGTGTCCCCAGACAATCACAACAGCAACATCGACTAAGCCCATGTGCCACAACCACTGAGTCTCTGTTCTAGAGCTCGGGAGCCACAACTACTGCAGTTCACATGCCCGAGAGCCTGTGCTCCACAGCAAGAGAAGCCCCAGCACTGCAGCGGAGAGTAGCCCCAACTTGCCACAACTAGAGAAAGCCCCTGCAGCAACGAAGACCCAGCATAGCCAAAGATAAATATAATTATTTTTTTAAAATAATGTTAAACAAAAGCAAGTTTAAAAGTAACCATTATGAATCGTTCAGGAACACAAATATATGTAGTAAAAACATACGGAGATTATAGGGAGGGAGAAAATGGGATGCCACCAGGGGCTTCAAATGAATTGATAATGATTATTTCTTAAAGTGGGAGATAGGCACACAGGGATCCATTATATTATTCTATCTTCCTGTCTTAAGTATTTCCTAATATTTTTTTAAATAAGTGGATGGCCTAAAGTGAGGTTCAAAGATAAGACTACACTTACATCTGTTCAAAGAGTAGTATACCAGTTTCTCAAAAAAGAACAAACATATGTACACACTGCTATATTTAAAATGGATAACCAACAGGGGCCTACTGAATAGCAGAGAGAACTCTACTCAATGTTATGTGGCAGCCTGGATGACGGGAGGGGAGTTTGAGGGAGAATGGATACATGTATATGTATGGCTGAGTCTCTTCACTGTTCATCTGAAATCACAACACTGGTAATCAGATATACCCCAATACAAAAAAAAGGAGCAAAATTTAAAATAGCTTGGCTCATTAACAGTGAGGACATACACTGCATTAGATTAATTCTACAACACCAGAATAGCAGTAGGTATACTTTGGATTTGAGCAGTCCCTCAGATCCATTTAGCAATCAGAAAATATAAGAAACACAATGTGGGCAAAGCAACATTTTCTTATACGGTATGTAATAGAAATTTATTTCTGATGAACTCATTCTTAAGCCTTAGCATTTCCCTCCTGATACCAACACAATACTTTCCTAAGGATTCCAAATAAATGTCAGTCTCTAGAATTAAGAATTTTTATAAATCACTTTAAAAACCACCAAAAATTCACCAATAGACCAAGTTACAGAGTTATATATTTTACCTCATTTGTTTTAATGCTTTAAAAATATTATATAACTACAAAGAAAAAGAGAGAGAATCTGGTAGTACCTATACCTGTCGCGTCTTCCATCTCGGGCACTGCTGTGACTGTAACTTGTACATAGTTTACTGAAGGAAACTAGTTTCAGGTCAAGTTCATTTTCCAGCTGTCGAGCCTGTTTCCTGAGATCTTTAACAAAATTACAAAAGCAAATAATTAGACACAAAAAGTCCATCAGTAGATATAAAAAACACAAACCTTTTCTGAACAAACTATGAAGATGATCATTTATCTAGAGTACTAAAAGACGCAAACCAAACACTTACCCATGAAAACAAACTGTCACTTATTTAAACTTCAGATGAGGCAAAAAGGGGAGAAATAGTGGGAAATGCAAATTTTTGGCTTTATCCTAAAGTCAGCTAGACAACAAATGTTGTTCTAACGTCCCTGAAATTATTTCTATAGCAGTAACTAAAATTTTGTAACTCAGGGGAAAACAGAAGAGAACAAATCACCAAAGGAACTGAATATGGTTTATGAAAAGCACTGTATCCATTTACCAGCTAATTTTACAAAAAAGAAACCATCACTATTTTTGACAGGGATTATCCTGCCCCTTTAAGTGTCAAAGCTTTATTGCTACTGCTGCTGCTGTTGAGTCAGTCGTGTCCGACTCTGTGCGACCCTACAGACAGCAGCCCACCAGGCTCCCCCGTCCCTGGGATTTTCCAGGCAAGAACACTGGAATGGGTTGCCATTTCCTTCTCCAATGCATGAAAGTGAAAAGTGAAAGTGAAGTCGCTCAGTAAACTCCGACTCTTCGCGACCCCATGGACTGCAGCCTGCTAGGCTCCTCCATCCATGGGATTTTCCAGGAAAGAGTACTGGAGTGGGTCGCCAGTGCCATCTCCGTCAAAACTTTAGTAGGCTTATGAAATTCTTAACAATAGAGTGAGTGATTGTTAAAGAGAAAAAATCACTGACAAAGATTTAAAAAACTATCTTTCAATAAGTTTCAGTTCAGTTCAGTTCAGTCGCTCAGTTGTGTCCAACTCTTTGCAACCCTGTGAATCGCAGCACGCCAGGCCTCCCTGTCCATCACCAACTCCCAGAGTTCACTCAAACTCATGTCCATCGAGTTGGTGATGCCATCCAGCCATCTCATCCTCTGTCGTCCCCTTCTCCTCCTGCCCCCAATCCCTCCCAGCATCAGGGTCTTTTCCAATGAGTTAACTCTTCCCATGGGGTGGCCAAAGTATTGGAGTTTCAGCTTCAGTCCTTCCAGTGAACACCCAGGACTGATTTCCTTTAGAATGGACTGGTTGGATCTCCTTGCAGTCTAAGGGACTCTCAAGAGTCTTCTCCAACACCACACTTCAAAAGCATCAATTCTTCCGTGCTCAGCTTTCTTCACAGTCCAACTCTCACATCCATACATGACCACTGGAAAAACCATAGCCTTGACTAGACGGACCTTTGCTGACAAAGTAATGTCTCTGCTTTTTAATATGATGTCTAGGTTGGTCATAACTTTCCTTCCAAGGAGTAAGCATCTTTTAATTTCATGGCTGCAGTCACCATCTGCAGTGATTTTGGAACCCCAAAAAATAAAGTCTGACACTGTTTCTATTGTTTCCCCATCTATTTCCCATGAAGTGATGGGACCAGATGTCATGATCTTAGTTTTCTGAATGTTGAGCTTTAAGTCAACTTTTTCACTCTCCTCTTTCACTTTCATCAAGAGACTTTTTAGTTCCTCTTCACTTTCTGCCATAAGGGTGCTACTGAAAGATATTTGAAGAGGCTGAGTTTAACAGCAAATGAACAATGTGCTACTGACAAGGTCAACTCTAAGTGTGACAGAAATAAGAGCATAAGTTTGAAAAGAACAGAAGAAAACATACATGGAGAGAATCTGGCACCATGTAATAGTCTGGCATCTAAGTTGAGTGAGAGAAGCCAGTCCAGTAACTCTTCTCTAGAAATGAGTACTTTCATTCATGATGAAGTAGAGGTGACGTACATTTTCCCAGAGACCAAACCTCAGAATCTCAGCTCAGCCTAAAGTTCTCTGAGAACTGGCTCTGAGATTTATTCACAATCAATTTAACCTATGAATCTCTGCTTTTTGTTTTCTAAATCTTTACCTTCAGAGTTTTTCAATGCATTACTAAGCATGTATTTAAAGCACCTGGCACAGAGCAGACAGTCAATAAGCCTATAGACACAGGGAACAAACGTGCTGGACACAGAGGCAGGTGGGGAGGATGGGATGAACTAGAAGATTAGGTTTGACATAAATACACTACTTAAAAAAAATATATAGGGCTTCCCTCATAGTTCGGTTGGTAAAGAAATTGCCTGCAATGCAGGAGACCTGGCTTCGATTCCTGGGTCGGGAAGATCCCTGGAGAAGGAAATGGCAACCCACTCCAGTATTCTTGCCTGGAGAATCCCATGCACAGAGGAGCCTGGCGGGCTACAGTCTATGGGGTTGAAAGAGTAGGACACAGACTTAGCGACTAGAGAAAGAGATGCCTAAAATAGCTAGTGGGAACAGGGAGCTATAGCACAGGGAGCTCAGCTCCGTGCTCTGTGATGACCTAGATGGGTGGGGTGGGAATGGCAGGGGGGAGTGCAAGAGGGAGGGGATATATGTATACACACAGCTTATGCACTTCACTGTACAACAGCAACTAACACAACACTGTAAAGCAAGTATACTCAATTAAAAAATAAGCTGCTATAATTATTATAGCACGATGCTTCAAAAAAGTATAGCCTAATGACTAAAGATACCAATAACCACTTCCACATAATTTAGAAATATTTTCTAGCCAGCACACACATTTCAAATAAGCGTTTTAATACGTTTTAAACTATAAGCACGCTTCTCTGTAATTAGTAATTGTCTTCTCTAGTACAAAATATCAAGTAAAAGCATATTGAAAGTATGACAGGCAAGTACCCATGAACTTAGAATGAAGTATTTTAGACCAAGAGGCTGATTGTGACAATACTGTTATTTGTGATGGTCTTCAGAGGCTTCAATGAGGAGCAAGAGGAAATAGGTTAAAAGGGAAAGGGGTTTCGGAGAGTAGTTTCTACTATATTTTGCAGTAGAGCAAAGAGACAATTGAAAAAAAAAAAAAAGGTGAGCGTTCTCTGGTCTCTGTTCATCATCATGGGCCAGAAATGAGTTTTACCTGAGCCCACTTTATCGAATCATATTTTCAGGAATTAAATGAACGTACTTGTCAAGTCACAAGATGGTTTTTTTTTTTTTTTCTGGAAATAGAGGTATAGCAGATGCAATCATTACAATTCACACTGATTCTCTCAACTTTCTCTTTTTAACAAAACCGATCTCCGGAGCAGAGAGTAAAGTTATCTCCTCCGCCTTCAAACGCGACTCGCCACCCAATCCTCGAAGTCCCAGCCCGAAGCTTCCAAGGGGACCCCACAGGAGGGAGACATTCCGCTCACACAACTTCCCTCGATGGACCGGGCCGACAAGTTCCTCCTTTCTCTTTTCCTACCCAATCGTCCAACAGCGACCTCAACTCTAAGGCGCTGACTCCTCCAGTCTTCGTTTCCTGTGAGTTCACACCCCAAACCCCTCCGTCCAAGTTCCGCTACGCCTCAGCCCAGCCCTCCTCCGGAGAATCAGACCCTCTTCCCGCGGCCGCCGCTCAGCCTTCTCTGCCCAACACCTGCCCCAGGTCCCGCTGCCGATCAGGTCAGCCTCCTCCCCAGACCGTACGGTTTCTACAACTCCCAGGCCCGAGGACCCCCACTAGACCAGCCCGACCCCTCAACTCAGCCGCTCTGGAGGCCAGGCTCTTCCCTCTGCTGCCTCCGCCAACACCCGTCCTTACTCAGCCCCTCTGCCCCGGGGCAAGACGTACAAGCAGGTCTCCCCTCACCTTCCCAGTAATTGCTCGTTCCTGCCGCCATCTTTGTTGTCCAACGTCAGTGGGGATAGGAGAGTAGAGGCGAGGCGAGCCAGAGTCACGTCCACGCCTTCTTCCGCTGGGCGCCAGGGCCGATGGGATACGCGAGCTTCCACAGACACCGCCACCTCGTGGTCAATATGTCATATCACACCTTCTGAGTAGCGAGATGGACAGCTTCAGATGCAGCGCCTGACACTCCCTGAACATCTGCCTATTTGGTGTCTGTATTCGCTCTCCGCGTCCCAAACCTGCATCATCGCCTTGAGCTGGCTGGGTTTATCCCCTCTTTAGGCGATACCTCCCCTGGAGAAGGACATGGCAACCCACTCCAGTACTCTTGCCTGGAAAATCCCATGGACGGAGGGGCCTGGTAGGCTACGGTCCATAGGGTGGCGAAGAGTCGGACACGACTGAGCGACTTCACTTTCACTTTTCACTTTCATGCATTGGAGAAGGAAATGGCAACCCACTCCAGTATTCTTGCTGGAGAATCCTAGGCACAGAGGAGCCGGGTGGGCTGCCCTCTATGGGGTCGCACAGAGTCGAACACGACTGAAGCGACTTAGCAGCAGCAGCAGCTGCAGCAGGAGCTATCTCCCAGGCTGAGAAGAAAGTCATCCTCAGACCCAACTGCCTGTTTTCTTCACCTTCTCTCAAATGTGTAACTTCAGCCACCTCTTTCTCTTCTCGGAGCCAGCGGCTCTTTTCTTCCCGAGACCAACCTCTGCATCCTGCCTCTGCCTTGTATCATGTTCTGTTTCAAGAACCTCCTTTAGCCATTTGTTTAAAAGTAGTGCAGCTGGAGACAAATTCTATTAGTTTTTCTTCGTCTGAGATGTCTGGATTTCCCCTTCATTCCTGAAAAATTTCGTTGCCAGATTAGGAATCTGGGGCTGACAATTGCTTTTTTCTCCCAGCACTTGAAAAATGTGCCAATTCCTTCCTGACTCCACAGTTTCTGATGAGAAATTGGCTGTTATTTGAATTTTTTCCCACTAAAACTAATATCTCTCTTCTCTCTGCTTTAAAAACTTTTTCATTATCTTTATTTTCAGAAGGTTGATTATGGCGGGTCCTAGCGTAGGTTTCTTTGGCTTTAATCATTGTATTTTTCAGATCAAAAATTTTCACTTGGCTCTTTATTATATCTTTTATTTATTTGGTGAGAGTTTTTCTTTGTGGAGATTCTTTTTATCGTTTATTCTAAGATTATTTGTAATTGCTCATTGAAATATTTTTATTATATCCTTGTCAGATAATTTCCATGACTGTGTCATTTTGATGTTGGGCATCTGTTGTCTTTTTTCATTCAAGTTGAAATTTTCTGGGGTCTTGGTATAATGAGTGATTTTAAAAATTGTATTCTGGATGTTTTAGGTATTATATTCAATAAGACTCTGGATCTTATTTAACACCTCTGTTTAAGCAGAGCTCCTTTGACTGTGCTGATGGGAAAGAGAGTAGACCCTTGTTACTACTAGCTGGGAGTGAAAGTTCACATACACCCCCCAGCCCCTCCACCGTGGTCTTTGTTGTTAACCCAGGTGGGAAGGGTGACTTGTTACTGCTCCCCACGTGCGCTCCAGACACCATGACAGGGGACTTCATTATCACTCTGTGGTAGAAGAGTCCTAGCTCCCCGTGGCCCTCTTTGATACCACCCAGGCAGTGGGAAAGAGTGCTAGGCTGCCCGTTCAGCCTATGCTGGTGGAGGGTAGAGATGGCCTTGGTTTTTTCTGTAGCAATTGGCTGGAGTAGTACAATTGTTCGGAGAAGGCAATGGCAAGCCACTCTAGTACTCTTGCCTAGAAAATCCCATGGATGGAGGAGCCTGGTAGGCTGCAGTCTGTGGGATCGCTAAGGGTCGGACACGACTGAGCGACTTCAGTTTCACTTTTCACTTTCACACATTGGAGAAGGAACTGGCAACCCACTCCAGTGTTCTTGCCTGGAGAATCCCAGGGACTGGGGAGCCTGGTGGGCTTCCGTCTAAGGGGTCACACAGAGTCGGACACGACTGAAGTGACTCAGCAGCAGCAGCAGCAGTACAATTGTTACCTAAGACTGTTCTGCCCTGGTAGGTTGCCCCTTTCCTGGTTTGCTGGCTGGAGAAGGCTTTTCTTTACTTTTGTCTGTGCCCTTTGACATCTCTGGGTTGTTAGTGGCTCCAGGATCCATTATGGAATACATGAGGCAACATCTATTATGATATACATGAGGCAGGAAAGAAAACCCAGGGAACTCACCACTGTGTCATTCCTTGGTTGCAGGAGGTCACTTGGAGGTTCCTGGGTGGTCTACCTTCTTCTCTCTACCTGAGTCTCCTTTATTTTTTGTATAATGCAAGAGTTTTGTTGGTTTATTTATTTATTTTTTTTGCTGTGCTTGGTGGGAGGAATAGAAATACATCTATCCATTTTGTCCTGAAGTAAAAGTCTCTAATTTTTAATAGATGTTAATTATCTTCCAAGGGTTTCCCAGGTGGAGCTAGTGGTAAAGAACCTGCCTGCAGGAGATGTAAGAGACTTGGGTTCAATCCCTGGGTCATGAAGATCCCCTGGAGGAGGGCATGGCAACCCACTCCAGTATTCTTGCCTGGAGAATCCCGTGGACAGAGGAGCCTGGCAGGCTACAGTTCATAGGGTCGCAAAGAGTTGGACATGACTGAGCAACTTAGCACAATTATCTTCTAAAATTTTTCCATCTTATGTTTTACTTTCCTGAATTTATTCCTTGCCATTATTTTAAAGTCTGCTTGGTAACTGAAGAATCTGTGACTCCCGTGGCACTGTTTCTATTTTTTTCCTTGATCTTTCATCATTTGAGATGGGATAATAAAAAGAATTTTAATTGGATGTTATACATTATAGATTAAAATTTGTAGTAATCATAGGAGACTCTAGGGGGTATCTTCCTCCACACAATTTTCTGCTTCTTGTAGGCGTTTCATGTTGGAGAAGGCAATGGCAACCCACTCCAGTGTTCTTGCCTGGAGAATCCCAGGGACGGGGGAGCCTGGTGGGCTTCCGTCTATGGGGTCGCACAGAGTCGGACACGACTGAAGTGACTTAGCAGCAGCAGCAGCAGCAGGCACTTCATGTAGGTGCAGATCAGTTTACTCCAGTGTGGGGTGGGACTAATACCAAGTAGGATTCTATGTAAAAATTGGCCTGTTCCGGTTACTTGTAGTTACTGCTACTCGTAATGCGTAGTCACGCAAGTGTCCTGATTGAAAGTCTGATGGTCAGTAGTGCCCCCTTCCTTGACAGGCGCTGAGCTCACATTGCCTGCCTGAAGCTTCTGTGTGGGTTCTCTGCTGCTGTGTCTCTCTTACTCACCACTTGCTGCTGCTGCTGCTAAGTCGCTTCAGTCGTGTCCGACTCTGTGTGACCCCATAGACGGCAGCCCACCAGGCTCCCCCGTCCCTGGGATTCTCCAGGCAAGAACACTGGAGTGGGTTGCCACCTCCTTCTCCAATGTGTGAAAAATGAAAGTGAAGTCGCTTAGTCATGTCTGATTCGTAGTGACCCCATGGACTGCAGCCCACCAGGCTCCTCCGTCCATGGGATTTTCTAGGCAAGAGTACTGGAGTGGCTTGCCATTGCCTTCTCCGTACTTACCACTTACGAGTCAACAAATGCCTTAAGGTGAAAACTTCATCACGTTCACCTCTGAGCTCACTTTGCTAGGGTCTTGACCCTTAAGTCCTTGTTACTTTAGTAACTTTCCAGTCCTTCAACAGGTTTTATCTTTTTTTAAAAAATTGATTTATGTCTGCGCTGAGCCTTCCTCTGGTTGCGGTGAGCAGGGGCTACTGTCTAGTTGTGGCGTGTGGGCTTCTCGTTGCGGAGGCTTCTCTTGCTGAGGTGCACAGGCCCCAGGTACTCAGGCCTCAGTAGTTGCAGCACGTAGACTCAGTCGTTGTGGCTCACAGGCTTAGTTGCTCTGTGGCTTGTGGAATCTTTCCAGACCAGGGATCGAACCTGTGTCCCCTGCAATGGCAGGCAGATTCCCCACCACTGAGCCACCAGGGAAGCACAGTTTTCATTTATCTTGCAGGACTCTAAATTGTCCTCTCTTTTTGTTCTCATTGCCCAATTGTCAAAGGCTGCTGCTTTTGTACTTTTTCCTGTGTGTCCAAGGTTGACTCCTTGTTGTTGTTTGTTGTTATTGTTCAGTGACTAAGTTGTGTCTGACTCTTTTTGACCCCTTTAAGTTACACTCCCTCCAAAGCCTCTTTCTCTATGGTTTGTGCTCTGATCTGATCTGCTTGGACGTGTTTTGTTTTGTTTTTTTTAGACCATTCAGACTTAAGATGCACTCAAGTCTTTCTGGAAGTAGTTTTATACTAACTTTAGGCCCAGTGCTGAAATTCCTCTTCCGCCTTTTCTCCACAAAGCCTTGTACTGGGCTAGGGTTGGGGCAGGGCATGTGAGAGTGTATGCTGAGATTTGATCTTATTGTTAGTTTGGAGTTTTGAAATTCTCTGGCTTCACCTTACATTGAGGTTTCTATATATTTACTTTTTCCTTCTGTTTTTTGGCATTATTTTCCAGCGAAATACTGGGAGACAGGTAGCTTAGGCTGCCACCAATGTTTTCAGTGACCTGGATGTTCACCTCAATGTTTATGACATAAACCAAAAAGTTCTTGTTCTTTCTGAGAAAACTCCAAAAATTCAGGAAAATACTTCAAATATGGGGGGACAAAGAACCATCATTACTGTTCATATTTCTCGCAGCAGTTAAGTAAGGCTGTTTTCACCGAGTAAGCATAAATATAATCTAATTTTACTTAAAACCAAATATGAAGCATTTGGCATAATTTAAAATTTTACTGCCATTCCCAGGTGGTGCTAGTGGTAAAGAGTCTGCCTGCCAATGCAGGAGACTTTAGAGATGCAAGTTCAATCCCTGGGTCAAGAAAATCCCCTGGAGAAGGGCATGGCAATCTACTCCAGTATTCTTGCCAGAAGAATCGCATGGACAGAAGAGCCTGGTGGGCTACCCAGTCCATAGAGTTGGAGAGTCAGACATGACTGAAGCAAATTAGCACAGCACAAGCCATGCTATATACAATTTATGGAACCACATAATAGAAGTTTTTATTTTTAGTATTCATGTCTAGGGATTTCTTCTAAATTAAAAAGGCCACCTGTAAATCGATCTTTTGTTCATATATGTGATTAAAATAACTTTCTTTCAAAGTGATCAGAAAACAGCAAAGGATACTGGTTTCCAAGGCCGTTCAATGTCTGAGTCACATACAATGTTCGGCCCTTTGCTAATATCATTTTGCTTCATTCCCACTACAGTTCTATCAGGTATTATTCCTTAACCAGTAGAGAAACTGAGACTCAAGAGAATGTTAAGAAGCGTGTACAAACAAAGTCACAGAGGAAGCAAGTGGTAGAGCCAAGAGTCAATGGGAGACTGATTCAGCTCTGAAGTCCATGCTCAACTCTGTGCTATACCGCTTCCATAGCAGACTTTCTTTTTAGAGGAACCAGTCACAGCAGAAGTACAGCTTATTTCCATTTCTCTTTCTCTGGCCTGGAGTATG
The DNA here is from genome assembly GCF_049115385.1 of Moschus berezovskii. Taxonomy (NCBI): domain Eukaryota; kingdom Metazoa; phylum Chordata; class Mammalia; order Artiodactyla; family Moschidae; genus Moschus; species Moschus berezovskii. Next base: position 33,574,919 of record NC_142479.1, on the reverse strand, counting down.
AATTCCTGCAGAGCCCATATTTTATATAACTTTGTTTTCTCAATTCCTTTTAGAGCAACAGTATCAACAAATCATTGCTAAATGAAAAGGGGATTTTAAGTTCATTATCACTGTGTCTAAAAGTGCCAGGACACATTACGCTATCGCTGTTTCTAAAAGTGCCAGGACACATTACGCTAACTCTGCTTATCTATAAAAAGATCCAAATTTAGAACAAGCAAGCTTGAGATGGATACATAAACCTTTCCATGGCCAGTTTATTATGTTCGTTGTGGAATGACTAGACTCACACATCAATCTAGGTGACCTGTGGCTATTATGTAATTATTCCAGAAACATATTATGTTAAGCCAATTCGTTAAGACAGAAACACTCTGCAGCTAACAACCTGTATTCCTTGTCTGGTACTATTTTTCCCCTCAAATAGGTAGAAACACTAAATCCGTAACTTCTGAATTGAGACAATAACCTTTTCTTGTCTACTGCTTTTGAAAAAAGATTATGAGACAAAACACAAAGAAAGACAGACATCATAAAATAACCTTTATACAGGATTAGTAATCTGTTTACATATAAAAAACAGAAAGGACCTGATTACAGTTAGATTTCACATAAATTACACAGATTGACTTTTTTTTAAAACTACTATTCAGCTTCATTTAAAGTCCCTTTTAAAAATTTCGTTTTGAAGGCACAGTGCATGATAATAAACCAAAGACTGAAGCACTTGAGATGAAGGAGTCGTGGGCACCTCATGTAAATAGCTATAGATTGTTCTGGAGCTGGGGAATGTCACTCTGAAAAAGTGGAGAGGTGAAAAGTTGATTTTTAATCTGAGAGTAGAAAAATACCACTGTCATACCTCCAGAAAATCTGCAGCATGGCCAGCAGAGAATGTAGCTTGTACACTTATGTTATGCCATTTATAAAAGCCAGAGTCATACACATTTATAGAATTTATATCCAACTGCCTCAAAATGGTAGCCTGTTTTCAAATTTCACAACAGATTCTGCCAAATCAAAATCAACTAGGATAATATTCTGAAAATCAAGTGAAATGTTCATGAATTATTGCTAAAAACAGGAGAATTGGGTATTGGGAAATACTTCTTCCTGAACTGGAAATCCAAGTTTAGCTGATATTAATCAAGGGCTCTAATCACACACCCCACATCTGCTTTAATTACAACAAATCAGAAATCCAAACACTTATCAAAAATTTGCTAGCTAGGAAATCACTGAACATCAACCGTAGTGGAATTTTTGTAGTAACATTAAAGTTGATACTGTTAAAAATGATTCGGCTCAAGAACCATAACAGAGGGCACTATGATGGCATTTGCAGCCAAGAAGCTTTTAATACAGCAAGGACAAAACCTGGCACAAGTGCATTTCTGGCCACAGGAAAATAAAATGATTTACTGCTGAGAATAAATGGAAATAGAAGAACAGGTCATGGTTATACTGAGTAACCTGGTGTTAGCTCAGAAACACAATAAGCTCAGTCATCAGCACTACCTTTTATTTATTTGCCAACTCATAGTTAGTTTTATGTTCAGTACTCATTAATTCAGCAAATCTCATTCAGGTGAAACTTACCAAAGGTTAACCAGTCAATCACACTGGGCCAAATATACATTCTGTTTCCTTTCTGGAGGATGACAAAGTCCCAAAGCACATTCCCTCCAAAGAGAATTGTAAGCATTCCTCAACTGGATGGGGTCCCAACCACTACTCAAATGTTCAGCAAAATACATCAAAACCAAAGGGCCTCTCCTTCTGAAATTAACTTGAGTTCTTCTTATTGAACTGTATAATCAGTACAAGTGCATTTACACAGGCAGACACTTTGAACATGACCTACTCAATCACTTTGCTTTTATTAAGGAGTTGCGAGGAAGAAGGCTTACACACTGATCACCAGGACAAAAAATTAAAAAACGCCTTGTGAGTAAAAAAAGGCACAACTCAGGTTTTGGGCAAATTTCTTAATACTGTGATACTTACTTGCCTCCATGACTCCAGGGAAATGGAAAGTCTCTAGGAGAAATACTGAAGAAATGCATTCCCCATGCCGTATGGCTTCAATGCCTTAAGCAGTTAATGTGGTCTAATATTACATTAGACCCACAAATAAAAGACCAAGCAGGGCACAGAACACAGTCTTAGTAGTCATGATCCTGTACATTCATGTTAACAGGTAACACAGGCTTAGAAGGCCTTGTTTTCCAGAGCAATGCATCATTTAGAAATTCATTAGAGGCTCAAGATTTATAGCAGAATTTGGTTTTCCTTTCAGGAAACATTATTAAAAGAACTATTTGTATGTTCATCTCTAAAAATATTTTACACATGCTGAAAAGGCATGGACTCCAGTCACTGTGATGTACAGTGAAAGATATGTTTCATTTAAGAGATAAATGAATTTAAAAGGCATCCTCTAGTGAAGACCAATGTTAATAAAGTTGAATGTTGTCTCGTCAACTTTGTTTCACTTCTACCTGCAGTTGTCCCAAGTGGAGCCAGCCACTCACAGGCCCTTTGTGGGTTTTCTGACTTTGCACTCCCAAAAATAAAGCTGAAAAGAGCAATGCCACCACATCATCCCCTTAAGGAAAATGTTAAGTATTATCAAAAGAAACTAAATCATGTATATTTCATTAAGTTCCAGAAGCTCATGACTTCTGTTCTGTGCATGTGGTGAACTGACAGTAGGGTGGCAGGGGCTCGAAACTGAGAGTTGTGTTGATAAGAGAGTTAATACCAGAAGGGCTTAACCCCGAACCACCCAAATTAGACTACAGATACTCAGTAATAAATGTCATGGCCATTATTCCCGCTAAACCAGATCTCTTTGCGTAAAGCTACTTTGGGTACATTTCTCAGGAAATGGGGTTGAATGACCTCGGTGGGTGGTAAACCACTCCATGTGCAAGCTTTGGGATGACTGCTACATGAATGGATATAGAATTCAACTTGAAAAGATGAGAGCAAGTTTTTTGATCCCCTGATTTAGTACAAGTTCAGCAGCAACTTGGCCATTAAAACATTCCAAGTTATTAAACTGTTAGATCATTGGTAAGACTTATACTCACAAAAAAGCATCGTTTCCATTGAATAGCATAATATCACAGACGCAGTAAAATGCAAATCTTTTAGGCGTTTGCAATAACCTCAGTGGCACTGAAGAGATACTCTCTCACTATGCTGTTTAGGTTTGTTTGTTTTTTAATAGAGGGAGCCATACTTAAGTGCTTTCAACTGAACTTTCAACAAAACTGGGTGATCAAGAAGAGACTGCCAAATGAAACATTAGGACAAAGAACCTAATCACTTGCAGAGGCCTTTATGAATAAGGCTGGCCAAGCTATTTCAGTAACAGGATGCTATGAGAGGGTGCCGGCCTGGGCTGGACATGAAGTGAAGATATTTTGTGTTCAAATGTAGGTTAAGAATGTGCAAGGAGGTTTCTTCCATACTTCCAGGTATTTTCAGTAGAATTCAGATCTTGTCGACTGCCAGGTCATCTGAAAACCCTAAGTGTACAACATAGAAAAAAGGTTCGAATTTAGGAAGTATTAGAGAATTAGGCATTCCTAGAATAAACTAGTGCTTCACAGATAAAAGCAACAGCACCTGTGGGTTTTTACCGCGTTAAAAGATAGGCATCATGAGTTTTAGCTTTTGCTAGATCTCCTTCTTGGCTCTACTCAAGTGGACATTGAGATCTTTTTACAACAGAGTCAATGAGTTATCCCTTAAAATGGGGATGTTTAGAACTTTGCTAAACCTTAAAGAGAGGTAGAGAAATCCTCTGTGCTTAGAGCACAGCCCACCAGTTCTGATCTAGCCTTGGAACAGGTAGAAAGCCCAATACAGAAGCCCATTTATTCATTTCCTAATGCTCTATATGTTTCAAAATCAATTCAGCCTCCATTAAACCTGAATAATAAGAGAAACTCCAGCTATTCAATAACTAGAGAGAAGTACTCAATAGGTTAAAAAAAATGAGTTTTTAAAGCTTTATATCAGATTCTGACTGCTGTCCCTGCCTTAATGTTTCTGGATTCTTTTGGCCATTTAAAATAAAGAGAAAAAGCTAAAGCCACTAGTAAACCACCTGATGTGCAAAAGACAACATCCACTAGTTGGCTTTGAGCAGTTGCAACATAAGCTCCAAACAGCTCATCTTAAATTATAAAAGAAAAATGAAGTGGCTGTCCCATCTCTGCTGCATAAATAGAAAGCAGATTTTTTTTTTTAAAGATAAGAGTACTTTAAGGAAGGGAAGTTCAAAACTGCAGCCAAATTCACAGAGAATACAAACTTAGCAAGTTAACTTCCCAAAGCTCTTTGAAGAAACAAGACAGTCTCTCTCCTTGATGCAGTGTCTCCCAAAAGAACTGTAACTTTGCTTGGTACTTATGCTGGGAGAGATGCAAGGTGTGTGTTTCAATGTTTGCTGGAATATAACGTTTCCTCCTCAGTGTCTGTTTCGTCCTGGAACTCATGGCTTAAGAGAGACTTCTTGGAGCCAGTTGACATCATGCGAATTTCATCTTCATACTCGTCATGATGCTGCCTGAGCCGATGAAAGCCATCCTTGTGTCTGTTAGACTTGATTGAGCAGATGCACCAGATAATGCAGGCTGTTAGGATCAATGCCGACATGGTGGCACCTGTCAAACGGAACCATCATGTGAGTGGAGCTCTAGCTGAAGAATGCAAATAAGCAGCTGCTTACAATAGCACTTTTTAGCATATTCCCTTCATTTATTTCATGCACTTAAAAACAACCTTTTATTATTATAGAAGTAGCAACATGTATTATGCACAACATTGGAAAACTATAGATAAGCAAAATACTAAAAACCCAAACCCAAAACTCTACTTCCTCACATTCCCATTATCCTGAGATCATTTTTAACAACCCTAGTGCATATTTTTTCTGGATTTTCCTTCATGAATGTGTATATGTATACAAATATATTTTTTTATTTTACCACAATGCAGAACTAAGGCTAATGCTGTGCAACCTGCTTTTTAAAATCAGTCAATGACTTCTACTTTTCCTTTCCAGTAAATTTTCATCTCATTCCAAATCCCTCATTTATAAAATATTTTTACATAAGGTTATCAGAATAAGAGTCTAAGGAACATAAAATACAACTAATAAAATCATAATAAAAATTAAGCACACAATAGCAAATGGGTGGCAGAGTCAGATTTAAACTGAATCCCAGCTTCTCTTTCTAAGCACTTCATGATTCATGCTTTATCTGGTTCAAGTTAAGAACTAGTCTACTGTAAACACCACACAAGAGGCCCCATGATTTGCCCATGTTTCCAAAATATCACTCTCTCTCTCAACCAAGGATCTCTCCCCAGCACACCCTGTAATAAAACTTGGTTATTTTCTAACAGGTTCAAGCTCTCCTTAGAAATAAACCAAGGTTCTTTGTGTCCAAAGATACAATACAGCAGAGTATTTATTGTTTTACCACATTTTTTCCTTCTTAAACTTTCAGTAATTCAAGCAATGGCACATTAATCCTGGAGGAAACAAATAATTCCCTCCTTCCAGGATCATGGGAAAAATAAAACAAATATAAGTCAAAGTCCAAAGGACTTATGATCTTTGCAAGTCATTCATTCAACCAACAGTGAAGTGGCTCTTCCTTAAGACCCACTACATGCCACCCATGGTTCCAGGCACTGGGGAGGCAGATAAAAGCCCTTTCCTATCAGAGCTCATGTTTTAGTGGGGGAGATCAAATACAGACAAATAAATGACTAAACATGTAATGGCAGCTAGTGAGAAGTACTTTAACCCAAACATGTGAGGCAGAGACAGTGATAGGGTATTATTTTAGCTAGGGTAATCAGGGAGGAAGGCCTCTCTGTGAGATGACATCTGAGTTCAGACCAGAAAATGGGGAAGGGGCAAGCTGTGAGAACATGGGAAACTATTCCAGGAAAGTATTCTAGGAAAATCATGTTTAGGTAGGAGACAGCAGAGGAGAAGGTTCAGATGATTGTGGAGCAGATCCACTCTCAACCTGAAATGTCAGGATGAGTTTTTAACTTCGACTACCGAAAACTTACCTGATACAGTTACCACAAGCTCCCTTGGCAAACCAAAGATCCGGTTATCTGTGTCAAAGACTATTACCACAGAACTTGCGGCATCGTGACGCACAAAGACCTAGGAAGATAAAGTGCAAGAATGAGGAAAAAGTTTACTTAAGGTATACTTTATCCACTCTATGTTCCTAAGGCCTTTACAGAAAACCAAGGAGATGGCTGGCTGTCATCTAAAGTACACAAAATGCTACAAAAATGTCCTTTTGTTGCTAAAAGAAAGATAACTATCACATTCAGGAGATGGCCCGTTTTTCTTTGTTGCCTATAAGCTTCCTAACAAGAGTTTAATGTTAAACAGAAGTTTAATCCCTGGGAGCTCAGCTGGTAAAGAATCTGCCTGCAATGCAGAAGACCCTGGTTCGACTTCTGGGTCGGAAAGATCCCCTGGAGAAGGGATAGGCTACCCATTCCAGTATTCTTAGGCTTCCCTGGTGGCTCAGCTAGTAAACAATCTGCTTGCAATGTGGGAGACCTGGGTTTGATCCCTGGGTTGAGAAGATCCCCTGGAGAAGGAAATGGCAACCCACTTCAGTATTTTTGCCTGGAGAATTCCATGGACAGAGGAGCCTGGTGGGCTATAGTCCATGGGGTCGCAAAGAGTTGGACACGACTAGGCAACTAACATATATATATCTAACATACATATATTCCTGTTTCTAGAAGTATTATGAATAACAAGAATTTACGTTATACCACTCAGGTTGAGTTTCTTACCTGTGAATGTTGTTGCTGGTACCCATCAGCGATGGCGTTGATGTTATGGACACCTGGGGCTAACAGTACATGGAAATAACCTCCATCTTTTGTGTGCACCTTTATTCCTTCATTGAGCACAATGACCGCTTTAGAGATTGGTTTTCCAGTCTTGTCTTTAACAAATCCATGAACTCCCTTATGGACCTGAAAAAAAAAATGTTTAAAATATAAATTTGTGATTTTGATAAATGGAAATATTGCCTGCCATATCAGCAAACAAAGAATGTCAGAGTCATCAGCGACTGTAGCCACAGCAGATGGTGAGCTGGTAAGCCCTGAGGGAACTTAGGAAGCAGAAGAATACTTGCCTTCTAGCAGCCATCAGACTGTAGCCACTTCCCATGGTGAGCCCTGAGAAAACTCAGAATGTGAAAACACAGTATACTTGCCCCAGACAGCTGAGGTGCACATCAAAGGAAAGATCTCAGTGGGCTCAAACTCTTGCATCTTCCCATGTATAGAAAATGGCTAACTTCCTTAACTTGAGATATCTGGTTTTCTTTAATTAACAACAATCTTTTGATGTTAAGACTACCTGCCCTTTGTTGCAAAACTCCTAAATATCCTGGCTCCTCCCCAACTTCCTTGGAGCAGTTCTTTCAGGGTTACTGGAGATGCTGCCTCCTGGGCTTTAAGTCCTAAAAGCTCTAACCGAATAAATTATAACTCGCAACTTTTATGCTGTGACTAATTTTTTAGTTGACACTTTCATGATGCCAGATATCTGAGGGGCAATCGCTTGAGACATGACATAAACCCCAAAAAAAACCTCCAGAAGGCTGGCTTATTCCTCCCTCCCCACTGACTCTGACCTTATTTGCCACTCATTCACTGCTGCAGAGGCACAGAGATGGAAATAAGTGAGAAGAGGACTCTGATATAGTCAAGCCTAAAGTGTTAGAACCCAAATCTCCTGTGCCGTGAATGCTTCACCTCCCACCTCAGGAGTAAAGCTGTGTGATATTCCAATGGAAGAACCTGCGACATCTCACAGGGTTAAATTACCTCATCATACAGCAGATACGTGAGCTCATGGCACCTATTTAGGCAATATAAAAGAAATAAAACTCTCCTTTCTATGTCATTTAAAATGAATAATATTTAGGCCTCCCTGGTGGCTCAGTGGTAAAGAATCCACCTGTCAATGTCAGAGACATGGGTTTGATCCCTGATCTGGGAAGATCCCACATGTTGCAGAGCAGCTATGCCCCCATGCTACAACTACTGACAGCCTGTGCTCTAGAGCCTGGGAGCCACAACTACTAAGCCCACGTGCCCTAGAGCCCTGCTCTGCAACAAGAGAAGCCACCACAGAGAAAAGCCCGAGCACTGCAATGAAAAGGAGTCTCTGTTTGCCCCAGCTAGAGAAAAGCCTGCACATCAATGAAGACCCAGCACGGCCAGAAATAAATAAATAACAATAAATAAAATTATTAAAAAATAAAATCAATAACAAAATTTTGGTAAAAGATGAAGAAAATGTTTTGATAAAAGTTTCCATTGAACATACTCCTGGGAGTTTGCTTCTAAAACAGGATTACTTACCTCCACCAACATGCTGAGAAGAGATTTCTTATTTTCTGCCCACAATGAGGGGAGTTGTGCTGCACTAGGAAAGTAGCAGCAGCTCGTATACACTGTGATCTCTGGACAGTGGCCATAGGTGACACTATAATCCTGGAATATAAAATTCACAAACAATGTAGGAAGATGAGTAAGCACAAGAAAGAATTGGGCTTTGTAATGCTCAAATGGGATGAATAGAATAAGAAGACCACTTGGCTGATGTAAAGAAAGAATCTGGAAAGCGTTTCACAGCAAATATAAATAAACCCCTTGGTGTTATAATCAGTCACAAACACGTCTACTCCAAGGAGAATTCTTAAGACCAGGGGTTATGTCTAATTCATTTTTACATCTCCAGTGCTTCCTACAGTGCCTGGTGGGTAGATGGGTTCTTGTTATGGTTTGTTGAAGAAATGAAAAGTACATGCAGAGTGCCAGCTTCCCTTTAAATCCTGGAACTTCATTGCTGTTACTGCTGTTTTCGAAGTTCTTAGAGGCAGAAGCACAAGCACTTGCTCTCTGATATCCGCAACCTAGAGGCTCAAGCCTACCATACAGCAATATAGCAACTATTTAGGTAGGAACTACTTGTGTGGACAAGTTCCAGAACCTATCTTTTGACCTTCCCCCAACTGCCAAACCTCTTCTTCCTAATTCAATTTAGTTAATGACAATAACTCATTTTATCACATGGATATGAAATCTTTTGTTTTAGATTTCTTGCTATCATCTAGAATTTGCCAACTCTGGTGAATTCCACCTCTACAGTATCTCTGAAACTTCATCCCTTGATTCCACTCCCATTGCCACTTTTCTAATCTCGGCCTTCAGTTGTTCTTGTCTAGGCTATTCTAAACCAGTCTCCCTGCACCACAGTCTCTCCTTCCTCCAAACCATCTTAACCCACTGTTAAGAGATTGATTTTCCATAGCACAACTCCGATCATGTCACCAGATCCCTGTTCAAAACCTCAATGGCTTCCCATTCCTTACTAAAACAAAGCATTCAAAGTCTCAAACTCTCCATTCTTATCCTCTGTTGCTCTCCATTACACCTCATATTCTAACTAACTTAGGCTGCTTCTTGTTAAAAAAAATCTTTATTTTATATTGCAGTATAGCTGATTAACAATGTTGTGTTAGTTTCATGTATACAGCAGAGTGATTCAGTTCTACATATAGACGTATCTCTTCTTTTACAATTTCTTTTCCCATTTAGGTTATTAGAGAGTATTGAGCAGAGTTCATTCACTTCACTGTATCAGAAAAGCCACCTATTCTTTTACTCCATGTCCAGTACGTGTTTACAATCCCATTCTCACCATATTCTATAAAACATACCTTCATGCTGCCCAGGTGACTGTGCCATTCTGCCCCACGCATGACTCCTCCTGGAATATTCTCATCTATAAAAGCATTGAGAGATGTAGTGTCAATAAGATCACATAAGGCAAGTCCTCGTCCTCTCTCCAAACAGCAACCATGTAAGAAAGGGTAGGGAAAATACCTACCTGATTTATTGGGGCAACTGGGCTGACCCATATGCATCGATGGATGGTTATTTGCATAAAGAGATGCCAGATGCTTTAGAGTCTCTTTGTTTTCCACTACAAAAAGAAAAATTCATAAGTTAGCAGAGAAATCGAAAGGATTTTTCTCGAAGTTCAACTTCATGGACACAGAAATCACATTCTTTTCTGTCGAGTAAATCTTGTGCCTCGAGGAAGTTGATTGAGGAATTATTATAATTAAGTACATGGTTCTGTTCACCCCAAATAGGGAAAGGAGTACATCAAGGCTATATATTGTCACCCTGCTTATTTAACTTATATGCAGAGTACATCATGCGAAATGCTGGGCTGGATGAAGTACAAGCTGGAATCAAGATTGCTGGGAGAAATATCAATAACCTCAGATACGCAGATGACACCACCCTTATGGCAGAAAGTGAAGAGGAACTGAAGAGCCTCTTGATGAAAGTAAAAGAGGAGAGTGAAAAAGCTGGCCAAAAACTCAACATTCAGAAAACTAAGATCATGTCATCTGGTCCCATCACTTCATGGCAAATAGGTAGGGAAACAATGGAAACAGTGGCAGACTTTATTTTCTTGGGCTTCAAAATCACTGTAGATGGTTACTGTAGCCATGAAATTAAAAGGTGCTTGCTCCTTGGAAGAAAAGTTATGACCAACCTAGACAGCATATTAAAAAGCAGAGACACTACTTTGCCAACAAAGGTACATCTAGTCAAAGCTATGATTTTTCCAGTAGTCATGTACGGATGTGAGAATTGGACTATAAAGAAAGCTGAGCACCGAAGAATTAATGCTTTTGAACTGTGGTGCTGAAGAAGACTCTTAAGAGTCCCTTGGACTGCAAGGAGATCCAACCAGTCAATTCTAAAGGAAATCAGTCCTGAATATTCATTAGAAGGACTGATGCTGAAGCGGAAACTCCAATTCTTTGGCCACCTGATGTGAAGAACTGACTCATTGGAAAAGACCCTGATGCTGGGAAAGATTGAACGTGGGAGCAGGGGACGACAGAGGATGAGATAGTTGGATGGCATCACCGACTCAAAGGACATGAGTTTGAGCAAGCTCCATGAGCTGATGACGGACAGGGAAGCCTGATGTGCTGCAGTCCATGGGGTTGCAAAAAGTCGGACACAAGTGAGCAACTGAACTACTCTAGTTTGTCCACCCCAGAATAATCTGACCAAGAAGAGGAGCAACTTTCTTATATTAAAAGGCACTATGAGTTTAACAAGTCACTGCAGAAAAATACAAACCTATTTTGGTATGTTTTACTACATTTAGGGGCAACTGTGGCCTAATTACAACATTCCTTATAAGCTTAAAATGTATTGAAAACAACACAAATTATCGCCACATACAATGGCCTCAGACAGATTGAACAGGCAACTGTTTAACTCCCCACAAGGTGCAATCAGTCAGGCACACTTTAAAGGAGGAGAGGGGAATGCAGTACCATTGCTTCCCTGATAGCTCAGTTAGTAAAGAATCTGCTTGCAATGCAGGAGGACCCTAGTTGATTCCTGGGTCAGGAAGATCCACTGGATAAGGGAAAGGCTACCCACTCCAGTATTCATGGGTTTCCCTTGTGGCTCTGCTGGTAAAGAATCTGTCTGTGTTGCAGGACAACTGCTCCAGTTTTCTTGCCTGGAGAATTCCAGGGACTATATAGTCCATGGGGTTGCAAAGAGTTGGACACAACTGAGTGAAGAGGAACTCAAAAGCCTCTTGATGAAAGTGAAAGAGGAGAGTGAAAAGGTTGGCTTGAAGCTCAACATTCAGAAAACAAAGATCATGGCATCTGGTCCCATCACTTCATGGGAAATAGATGGGAAAACAGTGGAAACAGTGTCAGACTTTATTTTTTGGGGCTCCAAAATCACTGTGGATGCTGATTGCAGCCATGAAATTAAAAGACGCTTACTCCTTGGAAGGAAAGTTATGACCAACCTAGATAGCATATTAAAAGCAGAGACATTACTTTGCCAACCAAGGTCCATCTAGTCAAGGCTATGATTTTTCCAGTGGTCATGTATGTTGGACTCATGAGAGTTGGACTGTGAAGAAGGCTGATCGCCGAAGAATTGATGATTTTGAACTGTGGTGCTGGAGAAGACTCTTGAGAGTCCCTTGGACTGCAAGGAGATCCAACCAGTCCATGCTAAAGGAGATCAATCCTGGGTGTTCATTGGAAGGACTTATGCTAAAGCTGAAACTGCAATACTTTGGCCACCTCATGCGACAAGTTGACTCACTGGAAAAGAGTCTGATGCTAGGAGGGATTGGGGGTGGGAGGAGACGGGGATGACAGAGAATGAGATGGCTGGATGGCATCACCGACTCGATGGACATGAGTTTGAGTGAACTCCGGGAGTTGGTGATGGACAGGGAGGCCTGGTGTGCTGTGATTCATGGGGTCGCAAAGAGTCAGACACGGCTGAGTGACTGAACTGAACTGAGCAACTTTCACTCTCAATGTTTGGTTACATGATATGAATTTCTTGGGGCGAGCATTATGTCTTACTCACTTTTGTATTTCCAAAATCTACAGACATAATAACTGTTCCATAAATACTTATGGAGTGAACTGAACAGGTGTGACAAAATGGCTACACTGAATAAAGCTAGGCTCCCTCCTACAAGGAACTGTTTGAACTGTTGATGGGTCTACAGTCTTCTTAGGCTGGTTATTCATGCAGTGTGCTCAAAGGCTCACCATTTTAAAAAGTTTCAGAAGGGACATTACTTAATTGAAATTTGAGATTTCCTATCTAAGCTTAAATGCTATATATGTAAAGTGATCGAGGTTTCCTATCTAAGCTTAAATGCTATATATGTAAAGTGATTGAGGTTTCCTATCTAAGCTTAAATGCTATATTTGTAAAGTGACATTCTGCACACCTGTTTGAACTGGCTTGTCATATGGGTATGTGACCAGCACCGAACCACCATCGAGAGCAACAGAAAGACTGAAGTCCTGTTTCTGAATCAAGTTTTCAATGATGGCTTTAGTCTCAGGTTGGGAGGCATTACCTAAAAAACAGAAAAGTCAAACATGAAATACTGAGTTTTAAAATTTTAGTATGAGCAGCTAAGAAAATATTCCCTACTTGAACATAGTCAAAAGGTTAACTTACAAAATCTGTAAATACTTTATTACATCATAAGCCACTATCTCAAGATAGAAAGATACATCCTAGGAGGCAGGTTATTTTGAGTTTTACATATTTTAGATAATGTTGAAAGGTCAATGACTCTTAGCAAGTTTAAGAAAATTCTTACTGGAAACAAAGAGATAGATATATCCTCTCTTAGAAAATGATAACCTGTTTTTGAAAGAAAATAAGATTTTCAGAAGTTTTCTGCAGCATTGTTTGCAAGAACAAAAAATTAGAACGAAACTAAATGTTCATCAGCAGGGAAACTGCTGAATAAATTAGAGAACTACCATACATTAATAGCATACTAAAATGCCATTAATAAGAATGTTAGAGATTTGTAAGTATTAAAATATACAGATATCAGTGATGTATCCAGTGGAAAAAGTTGCAGAATATCTATAGCTGATGATCCTTATATTTAAATAAATAAGAAACAGGCCCCTTCAAATCAATACACACATACATCGTGTGTGTGTGTGCACACATACATCGTGTGTGTGTGTGCACACATACATCGTGTGTGTGTGTGCACACATATATAAGACAGTAGAGAGAAAAGATAGCCATCTCTGTATGACTAGTGATGGAAACTTCTCCCCAATATTGGATTTCAAAGAAAAACCTTGAATTACCTTTGCAAATGAAAAACAAGGAAAACCTGCAAAGTTTTCAAGATGTCTCTATTCATTTATACTGTACATCCTAGACAAGAAAGCACCCCTTATTCATTTAAATAACAGGATCAACCAATCTCCTAGCAAAGAGAAATAAAATTATCAGAAAAGTACTTTAATGACCTAAAAATAAGTCTTACTTGTGAAGTCTGTATCCAGGTCTTTGCCATGAGCATTTGTCTGTCCTGTGTTGGAAGTACAGTCTTTCTCTTGTGCTTTCTCTCGCCCATCTGGATTTAGAGAAGGGACAATCACAATTCTAGTCCTGTCAACCAACTAAAACAGAAACAGAAATAAATGGGTTTATTAGCTCTATGTGAAATCAAAGGATACCTTGCCATGCCTCAAACAGAAAGTCTGCATTATTTGTGTTAAACACAGATTTAAAAGGCAGAATTGAAAAATAAATAAAATTCTTTCCTGCTCCAAATAAATTTTTTAAAATATCAAAAACTGTACAACTAATGTTCCTAGAGACCTCCCAATAACTTACATCAAGGGTCAAAAATCACTGCCTATAGACTAAAATCCCCTGGAGGAGTAAATAGCAATCCACTCCAGTATTCTTGCCTGGAAAATCCCACAGATAGAGAGATCTGGGAGTCTACAGTCCATAGGGTTGCAAAAGAGTCAGACATGACTAAGCACACACACACATAAGCTAAACCCAACCTGATGCTTGTTATTGTAAATAAAGTTTTACTGGCACAGTCTTGCCCATTCATATGACTGTTTTTGTTCTGCAATGGCAGAGTTGAATAGTTGCAACACAGAACATCTGACCCACAGAGCCCCAAATGTATATTATATGACCCTTTATAGAAAAGGTTTGCTGACCACTGGCTGGCTTAGGTCAATAATAATGGCAACATGGTATTTCCAAATTAAAAACTAGAACATATAATGTTCTAGTTGACAAATATCAATATAAATCTGGAAACAATGAGGCAGAAGAATTGAAATCAGCATATCAAAGAAATATGGGGTAGGATATTTGTCTTACCCAAATAATTTCTCCTTCAGATGATCCATATCCATAGGTGTTAATACCTATATTTATGGCATGAGCTTCTCATGTAATTTATCCTAAATATTTCTAATAGTAAATCAGAATAAGCGATCCCTGGTTTATTTATTCTGGTAAAACAGTCAACAGCTTGAAAATATATTTGCAATCCTTTAATTAATTTATTCTAGAATCTTTCCCCTGAGGGAGATTTTCTTCCTAAAGTATATATGTTTGGCTTAACCACAGGTCTCTGGTAATGTGTATGTTTCTTTGAAGTCTCCAGACAATTCTGACACTTAGCTCAAAACAAATGGCAATCTAAAGCATCGTTGTTGTTCTTTAGTTGCTTAGTTGTGTCCGACTCTTTTGAGACCCCATGGACTGTAGCCCACGCGTCTCCTCTGTCCGTGGGATTCTCCAGGCAAGAATACTGGAGTGGGTTGCATTTCCTTCTCCAGGGGATCTCCCCACCCAGAGATCAAACCTGTCTCTTGCACTGCAAGTGGATTATTTACCAATGAGCTACCTGGGAAACCCAATCTAAAGTGATCTAAGCCTAATTACACCAGTGAGGCAAAATCTCATAAACTAGGAGTTTAGAAATTCATGGTAGATGTTGTACCTTTTATAACCATAAAATCAGTAGGTAGCAATTGTGGCCAAATAATAGGATAATCTAAGGAGCTTTTAAAGGAATATTGGTGCTTCTGGGGATGGAGCCAGCCACTGAGATTTTTTAAAACTTCCCAGATTTTTCTATGTGTAGCCAGGGTTGAGAACAACTCTCCTAGGTAATCTCCTATTTTGAAACAACAACATCAACAAAATCTTTCAAAACAGGAAGAAGTCAATGGGATCTCCTTTTTTGAAAATTTTTTGATCAAGTCTGATTTACGTTCACCTCACCTAATCCCACTCCAGTGTTCTTGCCTGGAGAATCCCAGGGATGGGGGAGCCAGGTGGGCTTCCGTCTATGGGGTCACACAGAGTCGGACACGACTGAAGTGACTTAGCAGCAGCAGCAGCAGCACCTAATCCCACAGCATGGGATCCTAATCATGACATCAATTCTTTCCAAATTTCTCTCAGTGGAGGCAGTAGAGTAAAACAAAATAGCATAGGCTTTACAGTGAAATACACCTGGGCTTAAATCCCAGTTTTACGACTTAGTAACTGTGACCTCCTGTAAGTTATCAAATATCTCTGCCTTGGTTTTCATATCTATTAAATAGAGATAACATAATTGCAGGGTTGAGGATTAAATTATGATATATGTAAAGTACCTACAACATGGTAGGTATTAAACAAAATACTACTTCCTTTTCCCTTTCCTAAGTTCTATACAGACAGTGCCAATTAGTGAGTGTTCTAAACAGAGGCATACTCTTTCCTCCCTTTCTCTAACAAAACACAGAAACTAGCTGTTTAATCATATATAAGCAGCTTCTGGACCAGCAGTATAGTCTCTAGTCATGGATGACTGAAGTTGGCACTGCTGTATCACTTTTTCTAAAATCTCTTAGCATCCAAGGTGTCCAATACTTTCATCTTTATTACATGAAAAGAAAAACTATTTCTCTTCCACCTAATTTTTCAATATAGTACCGTAACTATAAATAACTGGCAAAGGAAGTCCCTCAAATTAGTGTATAACACTGTGAATGAAGAATGGAAGGGTAACATAAAGGAACAGAGGACTGAATGCAAATCTTTATTATTTCTTTTCCTCTATGGCTCTTAATATATACAAAGAAATATAATAGACACTATTAACAACTATATACCAAGGTCCATTATTTAAAGAGTAAAGTTTATAACGATATTAAAAGTACCACTGTATAAAAATCTAACAGGAAATTAAATTTAAAAAAATGATGCCTTGATATCAGTATACAATCAGTAAGTCACTGAGCTTTATCCTTTTAAAGCGTGTCAAAACACATTATTCTCTTACTTGTGTAACAGCTGGGTTCTTTTTGTAGTTTAGACAGAGAAATTCTGCCAGAGCCAAAAGAAGTTCAGTTCCAACTGGAGCATTGCCATGGATACCAGCAACAAAACGAATCTTTGGTTCTTCAGGCTCAGATATATTGGGCTTATTGGAGATTTCAAGGGACCAAATGTGACGATATTCAGCACTCTGTCCCAAACTGTCGAAAACCAGAATCGAAAAGTCAGTAAGTAATCAAGTTATATACTTGATTGCTGCCTTACTTGATTACTGTTAATGCTGCCTTACAGATTTTAAAAACAGAAATGAGAACAAAATTCAAAAAGTCTTAAAAAAATCTTTAAAGAATAAATCTCTGTGTCAGAATACTGTAAGAAAATTAGGTTCCCTTGATCAAAGAAAGTCAAACAGATGTGAGATACTATCAGATTTAGGAATGATTATGATTGAGAACTGCATTCCTTCAAGTCCAGTCATTCCTCGATCATCTTCGTGATGTTTACCCAATCTTCTATAATCTATACTATTTCTTTAGTTAGCATATGTCTCTTAAGTTAACTCACTTAAATTTTTATTACTGAAATCTCTAAATATACACAAATGCATAAAATCTTACTTTTAAGATCTAAATGAATTTATGTGAATAAGACATTTTATATTTTAAATGCAGTATCAGAATCACAGCAAAACTAATTTTAAAGGCCTGCTTTCACTGATATAAAGAAAGACTTATTAAGAGTTAGAAAAAAAAATTGGCACTAAACTGAGGATTAATAGAATAGACAAAGCACTGCTTTCGCAAAAAGGTATCTAATGATACTTAGTTGGAGGGCCACCTAAAACTGTCTTGCGTCCCACCATGGGCAGATGTTGTATATTGGGGAGGACTATTTAACAAAAAATGCGTGCTCAATTGCATTTAAAGGTTAAAAAACTTCACTAAGTAAATGGAAAGCAAAACAATGACCAGTTTTTTTTATTTTAAAATAAAGTCTTTAACCTCTATATGGCACTAAGATGGACAATATTAAAACATGACCTGGGCAGAAAAGTTCAAGAATCAGTTGAGGAAGAGAGGTAATTGGTATCTTCCAATGGAATAGAGGTAATTTCAGTTCAGTTCAGTTCAGTCGCTCAGTCGTGTCTGACTCTTTGCGACCCCATAAACCGCAGCACGCCAGGCCTCCCTGTCCATCACCAACTCCCAGAGTTCACCCAAACCCATGTCCATTGTGTCGGTGATGCCATCCAACCATCTCATCCTCCGTCATCCCCTTCTCCTCCTGCCTTCAATCTTTCCCAGCATCAGGGTCTTTTCACATGAGTCAGCATTTCACATCAGGTGGCCAAAGTATTGGAGTTTTAGCTTCAACATCAGTCCTTCCAATGAACACCCAGGACTGATCTCCTTTAGGATGGACTGGTTGGATCTCCTTGCAGTCCAAGGGGCTCTCAAGTCTTCTCCAACACCACAGGTAATTGGTAATTGCCAAAGTAAATATGTGCAATTTATGTGCAGAAGTAAAATCCTTTGCAATCACAAAGATTATAAACCAGAATTTGAGAAAGTAAATTTACTGGTAAAATTAAAAGAAACTGTGAAGGAAAAAATATGAAAAGTAAAAGGCTAGATAATGTTCATTTGGTTTGGAGTAGAGACTTGTTAAGCTCAGGGCAAAATGTAAAGGAAAGACCCTACAATAGGCAAACAATAGGAATCAACAGATGAAGGAAATAATTTTGAAACAGTGAAAGTGAAGCAGAGAAGCACAATGAAATGAAGGTAAAAGTTCTCAGTCATCAGTTTCACATAAGCCAGTACTGCATGTTTTCTCAGAACCCTCAATCACATGAGCCCTAAGGCTTCAGGGAACAGTAACTGTGAGTAGAGACTAAAGTACAGAAAATGACAGTCAACCAGACTTCATTTTCTAATTTGAAGAAAAGGTTAAACATTATTCCTGACAAGTGAGCTCATTGTTCTAAACCTATCCCTTGCCCCTAGCAAAATAAAACTAAATAATATTTACTCAGAACATAAAATCTGCAGCTGAGAAGTGGAAAGGGTTTTGAAATCAAAGTAATCAATAGAAAGAGTGGTTTTACGTTTTCTGGAAGTACAGGCCACACATTACTGAACAAACAAGTAGCTCTGCTCTAGTGTTTCTTGTAAAAGTTTCCAAGATTCAATGCTAGAAAGATCTCCAAGCAAATATCTATTTCAAAATAAGTTAACACCAACTCTATACATTCAACCCAAATATTTCTAAATGAATTACAAGAACCATTTAATGTGGTTTATGCTGAATGTAACCTCTGTAAAAAGAACAAAGGAAGGAAGGAAGGAGAAAGAAAGGGAAAAAAAAAAGTCAGTAAGAAGGTGACACTTACTTGGTAAGATTTGTAATAAGTGGATAGTTCATCACAAGCCCTCTCAGAAACTCTGACAAGTCCTTGTATGAATGGTAACGATAAAGAGCCAGATTTGAGGAGGAGCGTAACATGAGGCGTTCCAAACCATTCTCAGCTGAAAGGTCTTTAATTAAAGCTTCAAACTCTTTAGTGGTCGGATCGCTGACATCATCAGTATTGGTACTGTCCCCCTTGCCTTTCTTTGATTCATTGTTTGAATCTGTTGAAGATCGGACAAGTGTGAAGTTGACCTGAACAGCACCTTCACTCTTTACGGTCACATTCTTGGTGACCGGGTTATACCTGCAATAAAGTAGACAGATCAGGGCCACACTTCTGCAGCTGGAGTACCCAAGCCCTGGGAAGACAGGGAAACTCAAGGTTGCTTAGCTTTTATAGGGCTTTCTGGTGATAATCTTCCAGAAGAGAGCTGTTTCTTTCATCCTCAAGCACTCAATGTCGGAGCATTCAGTAACTCACCCTCGAGCAGATGCAGTGATTTTATAAGTTCCTGGAACCAAAAGACGCCAGTAATCTCCATTTTTGTAAGTAGTTACTGGGTGATTAATTTCAGCAACACTGATGGTGGCATTTAATATACCTCTGCCATCTGTGGCATCTAGGACGAATCCTTTGACACCCTGATGGACCTGGATAAAGCACAAGGATTTTACTGGTAAAGATTATCATCTAGATATTTTGGGAGTTCACATCCAACATAAAACAGAGTCTTAAGTAATGTAAATGTGTGGAACAAACAGGAATTCAGGACTTCAGAGTAAAGCTAAATGTAACCATCCATTAAATAAAACATTTTATTTTCTGAAAGGCTAATTTTTCATAAGTTACATTTGTCTTTACCACAAGGAATATAAACAACTCTTTAAACTTCAGCACCAATTTCAGAATATAGGACATTCAACAAGAAAACTGACCTGACTGCTTTAAAAAGGAAATGTCATTAAAAAAAAAAAAATAGAGGACTACTCTAGATCAAAGAGAGTAAAGTGATGTAATAATCAAACCAAATGCAATGCCTGAATCTTGGCAAGATTGTGGTTCTAAAATACAGCTACAGAAAGACATTTTGAGGACAGTAAGGAGGAAATCTGAATGTGGACCAAGTATGAGGCAGTACAGGGAGTCAGTGTTAATTTCTTCAGGTGTGCTCGATGCTCTGCTCAGTCATTTCAGTTGTGTCTGACTCTCTGCAACCCTATGGAGTGTAACCCACCAGGCGCCTCTGTCCATGGGATTTTCCCGGCAAGGATACTGGAGTGGGTAGCCATGCTCTCTCTTCCAGGGGATCTTCCCAAACCCAGGGATCAAACCTGTATCTCTTGCATCTCCTGCACTGGAGGTGGATTCTTTACCAGTACCACCTGGGAAGCCCTTTCCTTAGGTGAGATAATAGCAATTGGAGATGTCAGGTAGGAGAATTAACTCTATTTTTAGACTACTTTTAAATATTCTGAAATACTTAGGGATAAATATCATAACACCTGCAATTTATACTGAAATATTTCAGCAAAAATATGTGTATGTGTATATACATGTGTGTGTGTGTATACTTAAAAAATACAAATGCAGCAAATGTAAAAACTGTTAAACCTAGGTAAAGGAAGAGTAGTATTTGTGTTAGTCTTACAATTATTCCTAATGTTTAAAAATTTTCAGAATAAAGTGTTCTAAGATATTAGTATGTAAAGTGAAAGTCACTCAGTCGTGTCCGACTCTTTGGGATCCTCCAGGCTAGAATACTGGAGTGGATAGCCCTTCCCTTCTCCAGGGGACTCTTTCAAACCCAGGGATTGAACCCAGGTCTACCCACATTGCAGACAGATTCTTTACCAGCTGAGCCATAGGGAAGCCCAAGAATACTGGCGTGGGAAGCCTATCCTTTCTCCAGTGGATCTTCCTGACCCAGGAATCGAAGCAGGGTCTCCTGCACTGCAGGCGGATTCTTTACCAACTGAGCTACCAGAGAAGCCCTTTAGTATATAAACTCACACCCTTTATGCCACTTTACTCAGAAAAGTACTGGCACAAAGGAGTACTCAGATTATCCTAATAATTTTCATCATTATTAGCATATTTTAACAGTCTTTACCTACTGGCTACCATGCACATCCAAACAAAAGAAAACTAATCATTTCACAGTAAATCTATGGCAAAAGGGAAAAAAAAACCCACATTTACCCCATAACCCATCTTTTGCTTCCTTAGTCACTCAGCTGAAACAGGCCCTTTGTGACCCCATGGACTGTAGCCTTCCAAGATCCTCTGTTAACAGGATTTTCCAGGCAAGAATACTGGAGTGGGTTGCCATTTCTTTCTCCAGGGGATCTTCCCCACCCAAGGTTCAAATCTGGGTCTCCTGCATTGCAGGCAGATTGTTTACCAACTAAGCCACCAGGGAAGCCTAAAATGCTGAGCTTGCTTATCACTTGACAAAATTTTTAGGTGTGTATCCAATTTATATTAGCCTTTTATAAAGACAAGGGTAAAAAGTGACACTGTCCATTAAGTGTAAAACATCATCACTACATCATTTAATCATTTCAAACTTTTCTCCACACATAAACTTATTTACATCCATAAATCTTCTAAATAAATTTACTAAAACATGAATAGGTCAAATTGGAATTCCAATGAGGTGTATTCCAAAATCAATGCATGAAAACCACATGTACACACAAAAATCTTGCTCTTGGGAGAAATTTCTGATGTCACTCCTGAATAGTCACCTGTTTCATAAACTGGATTAGGGATCTTCGATTCTGTTCCCAAAATTTTGGCAGGTCTTTCTCAAATGGGTATTTCACACAACCTAGTTCAATAGTCACTTCAAAGCAATTTGTTTGCAAATAGTTCCAGTCCTGCATACCACCTGAAGGATAAAAACTTTAGTTACTCTGAAGAAGTTCTAACTAGCTCAGATCACAAATAGTAAGCAACATTCCTAGTAAAAAGTCAAATTCGTTCTTTTATCAGCATAGTTAAACACCAATAATGTGTTCTTGTAAGAGCACTTTGATGCTTGTGGTACAGGTAAAAACCATCTGTACTTTCATGTTCAGGAAGAATTCAAGTGTAGCTCACACTCTTCTAATTAGCACATCTAATGTTCTTTATAATAGCCAGAGGAAAAATATAACATTTTCATCAAATACAATAATTTTACTCAAAACTCAAAGTGCACCAAATATAAAAAATAGTTGAAAAAGTAATCTGAATGTTTTAAACTAATTATAAAATACTCTTAAAAGAATGATTATTTCTCAAAACTAAAAACTCAGTAACAAGCAGTACCATTAAGAGGACATAAAATCCATCAAGTCGCATGGCCTTGATATAAAAGAATGTTTTACCTGGGACATTGTACCAACTGGCTCCATTTGTTATTCCATGAGGAAAATACTCATTAGGGTACATATTCTTACAAGGTCTACCTTGAAACATCTGTGAGTTTTCCTTAAAAAAAAAAAAGAATCTTTACTTGTATTTGTTTGTATCTGCATCAAAAAAGCATGAGGGGGATAAGGAAAGATAGTAAGAGTGGTTGGTTACCAATAAGGTATATGTTGGACTGGATGGAGTCACGGAAGCAGAGACTTTTCAATGTATAGCTTTCTGTGCCACTCTGATTTTTTACTATATGGATTTATTACCTACTTTTTAAGACCAAAATTAAGCAGTTTATTAAGCTCTGTTAAAAAAAAAAAAACTGAAGACTTCATTTATTACTTGTACTTACAAGTAATATAAAAATCCAACCCAATCCCTCTCAAAAGCAAAACCAAACTGTTCATATTCATACTTTCATTTCATGATCTCAAGAGGCTTAAAGTCCCTAAAAGGTAGTTCACAAACAAGGACAGGTAAGCATCTTTCTCTGACTTGTTAGGGACCAAGGCAGCCCTTCTGTGCTCTGCACTTTGTAGTTATTTTATTCTGCTACAACTGGTTGTACCTTTTTCTTCTCTAAAGACAATACCCTGCTCCTTGAAACAGTCTCCAGCAGTGTCTAGCATGGCATGTGTGCAATTGTTTGCTCAATACTGAGTAAAAAAAAAAATTCTATAGAGGCACAAATAAACACTATTGAAAGCTAGAGGAGAGAAAGATTATTTCTGACTAGAGTGATGGGAATTTTCCTGAAGAAATTAAGCTCTGGAAGATGGTCAAAAGTTCACCTCTCTCTTTTGTAAATAGAAAATAAAAAGTACAGAAAAGTATAAAGAGAGAAATAATTTCTTACTTTCCCACCACTGAGAATTAACCATTTAACTTTAAAATATACAAAACAATCCCCTTTCATAAACTTAACATACCATTTACAGGCTTACCATTTATACCACTCTACTATCAAATGAAAGTTATTACTTTAGATCACTGGAATATTTATATACATGGTATACAAAGGGAGAAGACAAGAGTGTTAGACTTAAAGTTTAAAATAGGCTTCTGGGGACCTTTGAGGTGGCACTTTCAGGTGAAACAGTGTAGGTGGAAGATTGATGACAAGAAACTGAGGCCTGAGACAGCAATATGGAAGTAGAGACAAGTGGGAACTAGTCAGTTTTCTTATTCTTCTTTTGAACTAATTTTAGACCTGTAGAAATGTTGCAAAAAGAGGACTGAGTTTTATACACCTTTGATCCAGTACTTTCTATGTTAGCATTTTATATAATCATAGCACATTGATCAAAACAAAAACACTAATTCAGTCGTGTCTAACTCTTTGCAACCCCATGGACTGTAGCCCATCGTGTCCTTGGGGATTCTACAGGCAAGAATACTGGAGTGAGTTGCCATGTCCTCCTCCAGGGGATCTTCCCAACCCAGGAATTGAACCTAGGTCTCCCACATTACACACAGATTCTTTACTGTCTGAGCCACCAGGGAAGCCCTAATATTGGCATGATACTATTAACTAAAATAACCTACATTTTATTCAAATCCCACGAGTGTTCCACTAATGCCTGCTTGAAATTTTCTCTTACCTTGATATCTGTCACATTGTATAGTTCTGTTTTTTCACTTTCACTTAATTGAATTAAAATTAAATTTCATCATACTTAAAATATAATAAAAGTTATTGTAGAAAATTAGAAAATTGAGGGAAGCAAAAAGAAGAAAAATATAAAGCCAGAAATCACCAATCATTTCCTATTTTGGCATATAACTTTTGACCATTTTTTGACCCTTTTCTCTTTTCTCTTCACTAATTGTCAAAGGGCAGGCACTTCTTCATTTCTTTTTGCTTTTCTTTTCTCCCAGAAGCTATGCGTTGGGAAGATTTTTCTTTAAACCCACCTGCCCTTTTAAATTGTGCTTATCCCTTTAAATACACCAGACCCTTTAATTTGTATGTACTTTGAAACCTCTTCATGTATTTCACTGCTTTCACCTGCCCAGTTACTATGTTAGTATTTTCAGATTTAGGTTTCAGATTAAGGGCACATTCACAGATTGGTGGTTATTCTGAATCACCTTAACGCCTGCCTTTCCTTAAACTTACCTCTTTTGTCTTCATTGATTTTTGGAAGGTTTTATGCTAATTTGAAATAAATCATACAAAGAAAGACAAATACTGTATGATATCACTTATATGTGGAATTTAAAAAATACAACAAATTAGTGAATATAACAAAACAGACTCAGAGATATAGAGAACAAACCAGTGATTATCAGTGGGGAGAGGAAAAGGGAAGGGGCAATACAGGAGTAGGGGATTAAGAGGTACAAACTACCATGTATAAAGTAAGCTACAAGGATATACTGAATAACACAGGGAAATAGCTGATATTTTACAATGACTATAAATGGAGTACAATCCTTAAAAACTGTGAATCACTATATTATACACCTGTAACATATATTATTATACATCATATGTACTTCAATTTTTAAAAAATTAGGAGAAAAAAAAGAATATGAGTAAAACAAACAATAAATGAGAAGACAGAATGAATGCATGTCAGATTATTCACAGTTCTGATTTAGTTCAAGGCAAAGTGTTCTACTCAGAGAAAGACAAACAAAGCTGGGATTAGAAGGCTCAAGTAGAGGATAAAGGCTCAGAATCACCACAGCGGGAAATGAGCCAGGGAGTCAAGTTGCTTGCTGGGGAGAACCGAGGGCTAGGCTGAAGTTAAAGTGCACTACATATACATATTGTAGTCAACTGCCATAACTGTGTGAATTTTCTGGGATGCACCAGAGAGATGACTATAATTAATAAGGGTTGGCCACTGGCAAGGCAGATATGTCAAAAGGGCATAAAAGATCCTAAGACCCATCACTGAAAGGTATTTCCATGGGTCTAGGCTGGGTAGAAAAGAAACCAAATCAAAAGGGTTAAAGGTCAAAGAAAAAGAGGCTAAGGAATGCAAAGTTACAAAGAGGGCGAAAAGTGGAACGATAATAACGGGCAGAATGTGATGGGGATACATATAAAATTTTATTTCTTAGTTTCTACTTTGGTGATTTGGAAGTTTTCTCATTTTCAAAAAAAATTATTTCAGGTATATCCCTCTAAAATGGCATGTCCAAATAGAAGACAACTATACTTTAAAGTGAAATAAGACAGGTACTCCCTGTTAGAAACTCTGAACAATCTCACAAGGTCACCTTGTATAGAATGAGGGAGTGGGAAAAGTAGAATGACAGAAGGTTCTGACTAGAGAGCACAGGACGGCAGTAATAAGTTTCATTGATCAATGACCAATAACGGCAAAGACTGAGTCAGTAGGAAGACCAAAAGCGGAAACTAGCAAGCCTGGTTCCCAAGCCTCAACTTTTAACATGTTTTCTAAGAACAATTTTTATTTTATTTTTTTTCTCTTTTTACTCTTTATTCATTTTTCTGAAGTATTTTAGGGAAAAGATGATCATATAGTGAATATTTGGGAGAAAATAATATTATGTGGAAAAAATACTATTTTGTTCCAAGGAAAATAAACATCTTATATCCAGTCCATGTTCAAATTCCCCTGATTCTCTAAAGACAGATGTCTTTTTACAGTTTATTGAATGTACTCATATGTTGTACTTGGTTATTATCTTTTAAGAAATTTTAATGCCATTTATTTGTTTAAAAACTGATAGGCTCATCCCAATACACCAGCCCCGAGCATCCTGTATCATGCACTGAACCTGGACTGGCGATTCGTTTCACATATGATAATACACAAGTTTCAATGCCATTCTCCCAAATCATCCCACCCTCGCCCTCTCTCCCAGAGTCCAAAAAACTGTTCTATACATCTGTGTCTCTTTTGCTGTCTCATATACAGGGTTATCGTTATCATCTTTCTAAATTCCATATATATGTGTTAGTAAGAACAATTTTTAAAATAAAATTTCATACAACATTTCTGATTATGAAAGTAATGTATATTCATTATAGGAAGTTTACGAAATACAGAAATTTCTACCCGCTCCCTGTATTATGTTACTACTAGGTGCTTAAATACCTTAGACTATAGGTTGGCAATTTTTTTCTGTAAAGCGTAAAAATTTTAGGCTTTACAGACTCAAAAGGTTCTGTTGCAATGACTTGATTCTGCCCTCTGCATCTATTCAGATGACTATAGTGTTTGTTTTCTTTAGTCTGTGAATGTGGTGAATTACACTGACTTATGTTCAAATGTTGACTGAGAAAACAGCAACAGACAGTATTTTAAAGAATGGATGTGGCTATGTGTCAATAAAACTTTATTTACGAGAACAGGTGGTAGGTTGGATTTGGTCCTATAGCTGTAACTTGTCAACCCCACCTTAGACTACTTTACGAGATTTATAGTTAAGTATTTGTCAAAGGAAATAAACTAGCAGTTTGTTTAGTTTATTACATGCCAGGTACTGTGCTAAAAGCTATAGAGGAAAAGATATTACCTGAGCTTAAAGGCTAATGGGGAAACACATGCAGTACACTGAGACAAGATTGGGAGCATTCAGGGTGGTGTGGCCATAGACCACATATAGCACATTTAAAAGGGAGGTGGGAAACAAGAAAAAGAAGTAAAGTGGTCTGCAAGGAAAAAAGGAAGGCTTAACAGAGAAGAAAGCACTTGACCTGAGACTTGTAGGGCTTTGTCTTTATCAAAAATTAATTTTTATAACATTTTATGTTTGAGCACAAGCCTACCTTGGAATAAGAAAGTGCTATTTGTTGAAACACAGCATCATCTGGTGATTTACTATATGTGGCAATGCCTTGTTCATCATCATCAAAAGGGTAGTTAACCACCAAAGTACCTATAAGGGAAATGAAGAAAATGTGTTATTTCTTAGATGGAGCATTAACAGAAAGTAAGTTTTTCACAATACTGCCAGGGACAGGACACCAATGCAATTTTCCAAGGCTAATTTCCTCAACAGAAATGAAAAAGTTGCTAATTTCCTTGAGAGAAAATCAAAGTAGATAAATAAAATATTAATACTAAATAGCTGTGCATGACACTTAAAGGTTGCATTAACTGGAAAGGTCTTGGGAGTTTACCTAAACTCACAGGCATAATTTACACATTAGAACTGAAATCAGAATTATACAGACTTAATTAAACAATTTCACTTTTGTAATACTAAGGATCAGAAAATGTGAGCAAAACTTGACTTTTTTTAAAAAATTCAGATATTTATAAGCTCAAAGAATTTTAAAATAAGAAAGAACTCTTGAAGTCCAATTAACCTACCCTTCTTCATTTTGTAGATGTGGAGTCTAAATTGGATGCTAAACAACTTATGTTATGGATAGGAGAACTAGTCCTGACCTTTACCCAGAAACAAATGCTATAAAGTTCTTTCATGCTCATGTTATAAATTTGTAAACTGGAGTTATATCATAGGTTTTTTCATGACCTACACTACAGAGAGTATGTTTTAAAACATATAGAAAGGATGTCAACTTCCTTCATGGTACCCATAGGAAATGAAGCAATTAGGATGCTTCTCTGGCAGGAGCCCTGAGCCTACTCCCCCACCATAGAATTAAATTCCTTATCTTCCTATTATTCACATCAATTTCACTTGTCCATGTGTCCATTTATTCTGCCTTCATTAGGCCATTCATTTTGCCTTTTAGTCATGCCACTTCCTGCGCATGGAAGTGAAGGAACACACTCAACTTGAATCCTGATGAAGTAATTCTGTGGTAACAAATACCAGCAAACATTCATCTGTTTTAAAAAATTATCTTTAAGAAACAAGTATGAGCACTCATTTTATTTCTCAAAACAGTTCTAATAAGGTAAGTGTACTTCAACCCTTGTTTTTAGACAAATTACTCCAAAAAATTCTTTAAATTTCACCCTGAATTGATGACTCAGGTTTAAAAATTGCAACTGAAAAAAGTCAACTTCTACTTACTGTTGCCTTTCAAATGGTTAATTTTCTAGGGCCAAAAAAAAAAAAATGTCATAAAAGACTTAGGATATTCCTATAAAAGTTTATTTTTAAAAAATTAGTATCAACACAAAAAGCATGAGCTTTTTACAAAATTTACAAAAAGATGAATTTGACTTCATCAATATTAAAAAACTGTACATTTCAGAGGTCATTAAGAAAGTTAAAATATAGCCTAAAGAATGGGAGAAAATATGTACAAATAAGCAATTTGATAAGGGTCTAGAGCCCAGACTATGTCAAAAAATCCTGCAACTCAACAAAAAGATGAAAAACCCAATTAAAAATGGGCGAAAGACTTGAACTGGAATTTCTCCAAATAAGACATACAAATGACCAAGAAGCACACAAGAACATGATCAATATCATTAGTCATCAGGGAAATACAAATCTAAATTTCAGAAAGATATCACCTTTCAGCCACTAAAATGGCTGCAATCAAAAAAACACAAATTAACAAGGTAAGTAAGGATGTGGAAAAACTAGAACCCTCATATATTGCTGATGGGAACATAAAATGGTTCTGCTACTGTGGAGTAGTGGCAGTTCATCAAGAAGCTAAACATGGGATTGCCACATGATGGCATTTCCATCAAAAAGCCAAACATAGGTTAACCCCAAAGAATTGAAAACAGGGACTCAGATATTGTATGCCAATGTGCACAGTAGTATTATTCGTAACAGTAAAAAATAAAAACAACCCAAATATCCATCAACAGATACATAGATAAATTATGGTATATACGAACAATGGAATATAATTCAGTCATAAAAAGAAATAAAGTACAATACATGCTACAACAAGAATGATCTTTGAAAACGTTATGCCAAGTGAAAGGAGACAGACACAAAGGGTCACATATTGTATGATTTCATTCCTATGAAATATCCAAAATAGGCAAGTCCATAGAGACAGAACATGGATTGGTGGTTATCAAAGGCTTGTGGGGCATGGGGATACGAACAACTGCTTCATGGGTAAGGGATTTCCTTTTGGGGAGATGAAAATGCTTTCTAACAAAACAGAGGTGGTAATGGCACAACATTGTGAAAGCACTAAATGTCACTGAATTATTTACTTTAACATGGTTAATGTGATATGAATTTCACCTAAATAAAAATTAATATAAAATTTACAAAAGGGAATCTTTTTCTCTAAATTCTTTCAAAATCCTTCTAAATTGTTAAGTTGGCAGCAAAGAATTCCTCTGTTAAATTTCTTTGCTAGGATTTCAAAACTCATGTAAAGATTTTAAAGATGAGAAAATGAAATATGTCATGGAAAGAAACATATCTACATGATTAAAGATGTATCCTCACCATGCCAAGGTCTTGATAACACATGTGTACATATGTAAATTATTCTCACTGGAATGTAACTAGAATTATGTTTTCAGATTTAGTCAACATGACATTTGATGTATTCTGAGAATATTTTTAAAAGCTCAAAACAAAAAATATTTTCTGTCACACAAGGTATACAATCAATAAAGTAAGAAAAGAGAAAAAAAAAAATTGCTAACCAGGATGTAACTTCATAATTACTATTTGGGTCTCTGAGAATTGTCCATGATTACCAGTTATAGAAGACTTTGATCCTACTACTGGCAAACTTCCAAAGCCATTTTGGGGGAAATCTGATTTACTTCTTAAATACAAATATCCTTAAACATATATTGTCATTTCTAAAACAGCAGGTTAATCTATATGCCATCAAATCTCAACTGTGATACTTTCTTGTATAGTCTAACAAATGTTGACAGTAAATTTCTTACCCATTGCCCCTGGTGTTAATACTTTCACTCTTTTTTTTCTTAATTTACTGAGATATAATTCACATACTGTACAATCCGTCCATTTAAAGTATAAAATTCAATGTTGTTCCATATATTCACAGGGTTGTACAACCATCCCTACTATCTAATTATAGAACATTTCATTACTTAAAAAAAACAAAAACAAAATCCATACCCATTAGTGACCCCTTCTCTTCAACCTCTAATCTATTTTCTGTCTCTATGGGTTTGCCTATTTCTGAGTATTTCATTAAAATGTAATCATATAATATATGGTTTCTTATGATTGAATTCTATCACTTAGCATGTTTTCAAGGCTCAATTTATGTTGTAGCATGCATCAGTACTTCATTCCTTTTCATTGCCAAATAATATTCACTTGTATAGCATATTTCATTTAATCATCAGTCAGTCACATTTGGGTTATTTATATTTTGGTGATTATGAGTACTGCTATTATGAACATCCACATACAAGTTTACATGTAGACAGAAGTTTTTGGATCTCTTGGGTATTGACACTTATTTACACAACCTTAGTTGGACATTGTAATGATTTTTAATCTTGACCTCTCATCCTATTCAACTGATAAATTCCGGCTGAATTATATGGAAGTGTATAAGCTCAGGTACTACATAAGAATGAGGTCACTGTGTTGCAGTTAAATACACAGCAGATGAAAGACAAGAGAATGTCAAAATCTAAACCAACATAAAAGGGCTTATTAAACTTTAGGGAGAAATAGAATTAAACATTTGGATCTGTTAGTGTTTAATTTTTATGAATGACAAAGAACATGTTACCAAATTCCCAGGAAAAGGGATAAATATGAAACATGTGTGAGGGATAAATATAAACCACTTGAAGAACTAGGTGAGAGAGAAATGGAGGAAGGGAGAAGGAGGAAAAGGGAAGCAGGGGAGAGAGTGAGAGACAGAAAGAGGAAAGGGGCGGGGGTGATGGAAAGAGGGAGTACAGAGGAGTATGGGGACAGGGGAGGGGAGAACAGCCGGGAAATTGGCTTAAAAAGTAATGAGAAAAGACCTTTGTTGTTGTCTGCCATAAAAGCAATAACAGAATAGAGCCTAAATGGCAACCCACTCCAGCATTCTCGCCTGGAGAATCCCATGGAGGGAGGAGCCTGGTAGGCTACAGTCCATGGGGTCGCAAAGAGTCAGACACGACTGAGCTAATTCACTCACTTCAAGACAATAAACACATAAAAGTCCCCCAGGATTTTCAAATGCTCTTAACAAGAATTAATTAGTGGAATACCAAACTGCTCTTACCTCCATGCAGGTTTGCTGAGAGCACAAATGGATAGGTCTTCATCCAGCTCATTACAGCAATAGTTTCTGGTTGGGTGGGCTCTGTGATCTGAAAGAACTGGTCTGGGAAATTCCGATTCAGGTCAAAGTTGTTGCTGTTGTTTCTGCCGATTACACTTACTGGATCTCCTGTATGATAAAAGATTCAAATGTAAGCTATATTTCACTTACATTTTAATCCAGCACAAACGACTTCAGCTATCTTAACTCAAAGCTAAGTGTGAACACATTAGGCTTCACTATGATCAATCATACTACAACTGAAACTGAGCAGGACCCTGTGAGGCCTTCCCAGGTATAAAAGCTCCTCTGCATGCCCTGATTTTTGCTTGCATAAAAATGACTTTCATTTCTGAGGTCTTCCCTGAGATCCACAAGCAATGACTAGGGAAGTGAGGAAACTCAGAAACAAAGGAAAAGAAGCAAAAAAGGTAATGACAACAGTTCAGGATAAAACTGTCCTAGTTCCTCCTCAAGGATACACATAATCTGATGCATCTCCTTGAGTTGTTCAGCAGGAACCATAAGGGCCCTACTTAGTAGGAGAAGATGACTCTGCTGAGCACAAGCATGTAGACGCCAGACTGGTTGAAACCAACTGGTCAACCTTCAACTGAGATGGCTGATAATTAAGATTCCTAAAACATCATCCTGTTACATCACCACCAACCTGAAGAAAGTCATGTACTGTGCACCCTCACACCAAATGTTGCCTTTAAAAACCCTTCCATGAAAGCCATAGAGGAGTTTGGGTCTTCTGAGCATAAGCTACCCATAATCCTTGTTTGATGTCTGCAAATAAAATAAGTCCTGTACTTTACTTCACGGCAACCTGGTGTCAGTAAACTGGCTTTGCTGTGCGGCAGGTGAGTGGACCCAAGTTTGGTGAGGTAACATGATTAAAACACACTGTCTTTACATTTTTAAAAAAAATGTATCTCTTCCAGATCTTTTGGCTAGGAAGGTAAAACCATTAACCTTTCATTTCTGCCTTTCATCGTACTTTGAGGGGGAAAAAGCCCAATCATACGAATTATATGAAAATTTTGCTCAGTTGTCAATAATCTAAATACAATGGGATCACAGTATTAAGTGGGCAGGACTGATATGAGGGGGATTTTATTGTACTGATACATAGGTCACTAAACAAAGTTTTTAAAAAAAACAGACCAAATGAAAAGAAAAAAGCTGCAGTATGCTTATATTAAAGTAATCACTATTAAAAAGTAAAGTTAGTCAAGAACACAGTTGGAAGTTTAACCTGATGGAAGAGAAAGAGTTCAACTTGAGCTTATTCCATTTTACTAAGGGATAAGAAAATGAATGCAAGTGAGTAAAGAAAGCCTACTAGAAGACTCGCTAGTAGTATGAGTTCCATCTTTCCGAAAGATCTCAAGGGAGGAATGTGGAAGGGATTTGGGAGGCTGACAAAGAATGAGGTCCTTAAGAAAAGTGTAAGGCCGGACCCCAGTGGCCATCTTGGCTTCTCCTCCCTGGTGGCCATCTTGGCTTCTTCTTCTCTTCATTTCCCGCCGGCGGGAAAAAGTCCTGCCAGACCGTTGAAGAGCTTCTGACGAAACAGCTTTCGACAAGAAAACCCTCCCTCTTAGACTTCTGGAGCAACCAATCTGGTCTCGCCATCTCGACTAGCTGACCTATGAGAGACCGCCATCCCAGACCTTGGTTTTTTTGGCGGGGGGACGATTTCCGCTGTGAGATTATAAAGTTGCTCTCTGCCTTTGTTCCGCGAGGACTTCGTCGACTGCCCCCCTCCCCCAACTCTGTTGGGTCCTGGAATTCTGCCCGGGGCGCCTGGCCAGTAAAGCCTGTTACGTTATTTGGTGTCTGGGTTCTTTTATTTAACATCAT
Source organism: Moschus berezovskii (assembly GCF_049115385.1). NCBI lineage: Eukaryota > Metazoa > Chordata > Mammalia > Artiodactyla > Moschidae > Moschus > Moschus berezovskii. The sequence continues at coordinate 33,541,308 of NC_142479.1, read as the reverse complement.
TGGGACATTTCGACCTTACACAAAGAATCTAAATAATATACATATATAAGGATTAATCCAGTCATTCACTAATCGATTCTCTCAGTGTTTAATCAGCAACAGTAACAAACCATGTGGCTGCATAGTCAGATTGTGGGATCTATTCTATTCACTCGTATCACTGTGTGGAAGGAACCACAGGTTAGGAAAAGACGGATTCTCACTCTGCAGTATTCTGCATAAGGTGGCCCGTGTAATAAAATTGCTCTCCTTGCCCTACTGTGATGCCCCAGCAGAGACAGGCTAGCCTAGGGAAGGCAGAGGAATGGGAAATCAGTAACTTAGCAGGTTTAGCGGAGAAGGCAAGGGCAAGCCACTCCAGTACTCCTGCCTAGAAAATCCCATGGACGGAGGAGCCTGGTAGGCTGCAGTCCATGGGGTCGCTACAAGTCAGACATGACTGAGCGACTTCCCTTTCACTTTTCACTTTCACACATTGGAGAAGGAAATGGCAACCCACTCCAGTGTTCTTGCCTGGAGAATCCCAGGGACGGGGGAGCCTGGTGGGCTGCCGTCTATGGGGTCACACAGAGTTGGACACGACTGAAGTGACTTAGCAGCAGCAGCAGCAGGTTTAGACTACATACACATGCAGAGTAGAACTGGGAGTCAAAAAATTTTTGGTTTGAGTTTTCACTTATTAGATGAGGTTCCCAACAAAATAATTTAACAAAAATTAATGTTAAAATGGAGCAATTTATTAAAATCTTCCATTATTTTAGCAAATAAGAACCATTACCAAAGTGGAGACTTCATTAAATATAAACTTGATGGCATAATTGTTGAATAAACTAGCCTATCTTATAAGAATACAAAAGCTAAAACCAATGATAAATTATAAGAATAAAACAGGAAGAAATTTTAGGGAAACAACCAGTTCAAATTATTTTCTATGCTCAGATAATTATGCCCTATGATAAACAATGGACATGAGTCTGAGCAAACTCTAGGAGATGGTGAAGGACAGGAAAGCCTGGCCTGTTGCAGTACACAGGGTTGCAAAGAGTCAGGCATGACTTAGCAACTGAACCAAATGATAATCAAAATGATTAAGCATTAATAGACAGCTATTCTTTACCTTCCTGGGCCTTTTCATACCCATCAGGATTCATGGATGGCATAAGGTGAATTCTAGTGTTAAGAACCAAATCTGTTACTTCAGGATCTGTGCCAAAGTTCTTACAAAGGTATTCGATGAGGTTCAGCAGCAGTTCTCTTCCAACCACTTCATTTCCATGCATATTTCCAATGTACTTAAATTCTGGTTCACCTGAAAACAGAATTACATGAAGACCTTTTTTTCCTCTTCATTCATCCTAGACTTGCTCACTTTTCACCCAATACACCAAGACCTTGAACCAAAAATTTAAGCTATATTTTGACAAAAGAAACAGGAAAAAGCATCTTATAAAGCACCTTCATTACTACTGCATGTCAGATAGTAAGCTCAAAGTAAACATATATTATATGAATATGTATATATACACATAAGGGCTTCCCTGGTGGCTCAGTGATAAAGAGTCTGCCTGCCAATGCAGGAGACACAGGTTTGATTCCTGGGTCAGGAAGATCTCCTGGAGAAGGAAATGGCAACCCACTCTAGTATTCTTGCTTGGGAAATGCCACGGACAGAGGAGCCTGGTAGGCTGCAGTCCATGGGGTCGCAAGAGTCAGACACGACTTAACGACGAAACAACATACATATATACATACATACATACATATATCATATGCTACAAAAATAAAAATACTATTAGCAGGAAGAATCTAATCTATGTGTGTAGTATGCTAAATATGCTGCATAATACATAAGTCGCTCAGTTGTGTCCGACTCTCTGCGACTCCATGGACTACAGCCTGCCAGGCTCCTCTGTCCATGGAATTCTCCAGGCAAGAATACTGGACTGGGTAGCCATTCCCTTCTCTAAGTGATCTTCCCAATCCAGGGATTGAATCCAGGTCTCAGTCTCCCACATTGCAGGCAGATTCTTTACCATCTGAGCCACTAGGGAAGCCCATGGTGCATAATATGGATTATCAAATGCATTTTTTTTCCTAGCAGAAGATTGGTTCCATTTTTTTTGATCCAGTTATAAATACTACAGGTGACCTTTCTAGATGAAGCAAAGAAATACAGCCCACAGCTCTGAGAAGCAATACTGAAATTATGTGTGAAACTATACCAATTACCTGGTTCATGGACACCTGGGTTATCAGATATCTCCATTACATAAAGTTCTCTTGACTCTACTGATTTTCCCAATGAATAAAGTCGGGTGATGTTAGGATATTCATTGGCAAACCTTCTCAAGAAGATTTCCATGTCAGGGAAATGGTGGTGGTGAAAGTCCTGTGGTTGAATTGGCTGGTGGGTAGACTGTGTTCCAAGAGGACTATTAAGTGTAGCAACTGTGCTAGCTGTTACTACAGCCTCAGTTGTGTCAGGGATTACTGAAGCCACAGTCGGTCGTAGGGGAAAATTCACCTTTGTGGCTGGTCCTTCTTTCACTATGATATTATTAACGGTCAGTGGCATATATCTGAAAAGAAAAATTCGAAAAAGTAGATGGGCTTGGAGTTAAACTGAAACAGACAATGCTTTAACATTATAAAAGCACAACAGCCTTTTCATACTCTTGCACTGTCTCTCAAAAATCAAATCAAATAAAGAGAAATGTGCAAATTCAAGACTTTTAGGATATTATTTCACAAGTAATCGCAGATTAAGTCTTTAAAGAACTATTTCTCTTACCATCCTTTCAGGTTCCACACATTAGAATGCTTATAAAAATTTATGAAACCATTCCTATAATACTCAAGGTAGGGATAAATGATCCGATTCTTCATAGCGCCTTACTAAACTGACATTCCAACTACTTTACCAAATATGAAAGTTCAAAACTGAAGGTAATTTATTTGCTACAGGTAAATCCTTGGCAAAATGAGCTTACAGAAAGGCTTCCTGAGGGCGTAGGTAACCACTCATTTGGTGTATTAGAAAGCTGATGCTAAGACAGCTCTTCAAAGTGTCTTTTGTAGAGTCCTGAGTTTTTTGTACCCTGGTATTCAATTAGCCTTAAGCTTTTAAAACTCCTTCCTCCCAATTTTACAACTATGCTTCATATCCAGTTGTATAGTTAATGTGACAAAAGACTCTACTGTAGTATTTTCTCATTACAAAAGGGGGAAAAAAATCAGAAAACAAGGAAAAACAAAAGCCAGATATAGTAAGATCTCCCCAAATGTATTTCTGTCTAGATATAAACAGAAGCTTGACATTTTAAGAGTCTAGTTTAAATTCTTATCTAGTTACGTTTAGAGAAGAGCTAACATCCATCCTGCTCAAACTCTTCCAAAAAATTGCACAGGGAGGAACATTCCCACACTCATTTTACAACAATCACCCTGATACCAAAACCAGAAAAAGATATCACACAAAAAAGAAAAGTATAGGCCAATATCACTGATGAACATCGATGCAAAAATCCTCAACAAAATTCTAGCAAAGAGAATCCAACAACACATTAAAAGGATCATACACCATAATCAAGTGGGGTTTATCCCAGTGATGCAAGGATTCTTCAATATACACAAATCAATCAATGTGATACACCATATTAACAAATTGAAAGATAAAATTCATACCCAGTTAAAACTGCTGTAATGTTATAAGTTCCAGGAACAAGTAATCTGTGGAAATCACCAAATCTTCCTGTTGTGATATTATGATTAATACCAGCCACTGAGATAGTTGCATTCTCTAAGCCAGCTCCTGTTACTGAATCTGTAACAAATCCTTTAACGCCAATGTGGACCTAGAAAAACAAGAATCAACATAGACTGCTCAGAGAGAGTCAATTTGGAAGGCAAGAGAGAATAGCCTCTCTGCATTGATGCTAGAATTTCTCAAAAATGAAGTTATTCCTCTAGCCCTCTGAGACATTTTTCAATCCCTCCAAGTTAAAATAAAATACAGACCAAAAAGATTAAATCCTGAAACTTCAGTCATCTGAAACCTAGGCTGGTAAAGTACTTTTGAATTTCCCTCTTCTCAAAGCTAGACTTCTGCTTTTCTCAATGAGACACAATTGATAATATGTGGTATGTGTGCAAGCACGCTAAGTCGCTTAAGTCATGTCTGACTCTTTAAGAACCTATGGACTGTACCCAGCCAGGCTCCTCTGTCCACGGGATTCTCCAGGCAAGATGACTAGAGCGGGTTTCCATGCCTTCCTCCAGGATCTGCCCAACCCAGGGATGGAACCCGTGTCTCTTAGGTCTCCTGCACTGGCAGACAGGTTCTTTAGCACCACCTGGGGGAGGCCTCAATTTCTGATATATGCAATAGTATATTAGCCTGCCTGATATTTAAGTTAAACTTATGTTGTGGTTCATATGGTGGTAAAGGTTCTCTAGCAGATATGATCACATGGTGTTTTAAGAATCTGGTAATGCAACTTTTGCTAATTATTTACTTATTTGCTAATTATTTCAAGTTGTAGAAGTGTTGTAAGATAGACCAAGGAAGTTCTCGAGAGGCAAAGAGCTCAGGGGAAGGGTAATGGAGGCTTAGAGTATGTTCTGATAGATTCTAATACTTTCTAAAGATTATCTATCATCTTAAATAATAAAAAAAGACAAAGGGTATCTGGCATAGACTTGTTCATATACACAAATTTCCCCCCTATTTAATCAATTATTTCCATACCCACCCTTCCATATAGCTGCTTTTACCTTTTCAATCAATGTGATCAAAGACTCACGATTGTTCTCCCATTCGTGTCGAAGCTGTGAAGCAGGTGGGTACTTGCAACAGGATAGTTCTAATGTGATCTCAAAACAGTTGGCCCATACATAATTATAATCTTGCATACCACCTGAAACATGGAAGAAAAAGTAAGTTTATTCTCAGGATTCTACTCTCAAAAAGATCAAAGCCATCTCTGCCTATATAAACTCTCTTTCATTAAGTTGTTTGAAATCAGACAAGGCTCTTGAATTACAGAGGAGACTACCAAGGAAGGTAAAAGGAATACACACTGGAAAGGAATATACATAAAGGAAATGTATCTGACTGACAGGTAAATTTAGAAAGAGCATGAATATAACAGCTAATAATAACAGTAATAATGATAACAGCTCTATATTTGAATGTTTACTATATGCCAGTGTTACTGAGTCCAAGCTCCCTCTGCTCCCTCTACCACATGAGAGGCCAAAGTTGAGGCAAGGAATACAACTTTATTTGAAAAGCTGGCAGACTGAGAAGATGGCAGACTAATGTCTCAAAATAACCATCTTGCTGGGGTCTGGATGCCAGGTTCTCTTACAGAACCAGAGAAGCGGTGAAGAAGTAGTCAAAAGGCACAATAAAGAGGGACAGGCAGTGAGGAAGTAAAGTTTTTAAAAAGGGCCATCAGTCTTGCAAAGTATCTCTAGGAATGGGCCAGCCAGTGAAAGGGATGTGTTAATTTCTATGGACAGGGTCAGATTATCTGACAGGGTCAGAGCTGAACAAAGGCACTTTAGGTTGTTTTTTTTAAGTTTGAGATTTTATTTATTTTTATTTTTTGGCTGTGGTGGGTCTTCGTTGCTGCACATGTGCCTTTTCTAGTTGCAGTAGGCAGGGGCACTCTTTGTTGCAGTGCCCAGGCTTTTCATTGCAGTGGCTTCTCTTGTTGTGGAGCACGGGCTATAGGCACTTGAACTTCAGTAGTTATGGGATGTGGGCTCAGTAGTTGTGTTTCATGGGCTCTAGAGTGAGTGCTGGCTCAGTAGTGGTGCACAGGCTTAGTTGCTCCAGGGCATGTTGATTCTTCCTGGATCAGGGATCAAACCAGTGTCCTTTGCTTTGGGATTCTTAACCACTGGGAAGCCTGGCACTTTAGTTTAACAGTCAGAAAGAACGACAGGGTCCTTTGAGGCAGGTCAGTATGTATGATTATAATAACAAAAGCAACAATGTGCAAGTCAAAGAAACAGTTTCAGCAAGGAGTCAGAACTGGTTCTTCTCTGCAACCCAGCTCTGTTCTATGACCTTTAGACATATTATCATTTAGTCTTTACAACAACTTTATGATGCAGGTATTGCTATTTCACCCATTTTACAGATGTGAGAAGTAAGGCACAGAGAGGTGAAGATTTCTGACAGAATGAACATGAAAGATACTCAAGTGATCTTCAAGTTATGAAGGTCATTCGTGTCAAAACATTATTAAGGGCGTACTATTTTAACATGACTTACCAGGACTTCCCTGGTGGCTCAGACGGTAAAGATCTGTCTACAATGTGGGAGACCCGGCTTTGATCCCTGGGTCGGGAAGATCCCCTGGAGAAGGAAATGGCAGCCCACTCCAGTACTATTGCCTGGAAAATCCCATGGACAGAGGAGACTGGTAGGCTACAGTCCATGGGGTCGCAAAGAGTTGGACACAACTGAGCGATTCCACTTAATTCTAACTGTACTCTTCTGTACCACAAAGGTGACAATAAGGGTCTGAATCAAAATAGTAGAGTAGAGGGACTTCCCTGGTGATCCAGTAGTTAAGAATCCACCTTGCAATGCAGGGGACAAGAGTTCGATCCCTGGTGGGGAACTAAGGTCCCACAGGCCGCTGAGCAACTAAACCTGAGTGCCACAACTACCGAAGCCCACACATCGTAACTAGAGACTCTGTGCACCACAATGAAATATCTCACATGACATAACAAAGATCCTGCCAACTAAGACCTGATGCAGTCAAATAAATTTAAAAAAAAATTTTTTTTTAATTTAAAAAAGGTAGAGTAGAAAGTAGAGTAGAAAGATCCTGAGCTCTCAACCTCACATAGGCAAAACTACTTACAGAACAACTATCTCTGAAAACAACCTGAAGAAGAGCAGAAAAGATTTTCTACAACTAAAGATATAAAGAAGGAACCACAATAAAATGGGTAGGGAAGATGCAGAGATGCTCCAGTGAGGACCCACACCCCTGGAGTAATGACTCACTAGCAGGAAGACTATCAGCACTGTGGCAGTCATCCCTGGGGAGCAAGGAGTCCAAGACCCAGGGTCCCACATTAGGAAAACAAACCTCCAAAAAGTCTGGCTTGAAAACCAGTGGGGCTTATGTACAGGAGCATCAGAGTTGTAGGAAGTCAAGACTCTGCTCCTAAGGGTGCATGGAAAAATACACTCGCTCCAAGTCCCAGTACAGAGGCAACAGTTTGAAAGGCATCTGAATCAGACACATCTACTGATCTTAGAGAGCCTCCTGGAGAGGCAGGAGACAGCTGGGACTCCTCTAGGGGACTGAGATGCTGGCAGTAGCTATTTTTGTGATTTTATTCTATCATGCTGAGATGGGCACCATTTTGGAATCTTCCCTTGAGTCTGTTAGAGCTGGAGGCCTGCCTCACCCACCAGTGGTCAAACAATGCTGAGCATCACCACCAGTGTGCCTAAGCAGTTGGCCCTGCCACAACAAAGGAACAAGCAGCCCACATAGGGAACACCCATGAAGTGTCTGGTTTGGGTAGCCAGAGGGGAGCATGCTGCTGAGCCCATAGGAATTCTCCAAGATTGGAAGACATACAGACTTACCTTATACAAAGAAATCAACACAGAAAATCAGGCAAAATGAGGAGACAGAGGAATGTGCTCCACATGAAAGACTAAGACAAAACCTCAGAAGAAGACCTAAATGAAATGGAGATAAGTAATCTACCTGATAAAGAGTTAAAGGTAATGATCATAAAGATGTTCACTGAAGAATGAACGAACATGGTGAAAACTTCAACAAAGAGTTAGAAAATATAAAAAAGGACCAATTAGGGCTGAAGGATACAATAAATAAAATGAAAAATACACTAGAGGGAATCAACAGTATTATATACAATGGAATATTATTTTTAAACTTTTAAAATTGTATATATACAATGGGATATTACCCAGCCATAAAAAGGAACACATTTGAGTCAGTTCTAATGAGGCAGATGAACCTAGAACCTATTATACAGAGTGAAGTAAGTCATGAAGAGAAAAACAAATATCATAAACTACCTGGGTTCAATTCCTGGGTCAGGAAGGTCCCCTGGAGAAAGAAATGGCAACCCACTGCAGTATTCTTGCCTGGAGAAGCCCATGGGGAGAGAAGCCTGGTGGGCTACCGTCCATGGGGTCACAAGAGTTGGACACGACTTAGTGGCTAAACCACCACCACCAATACATATACATGGAATCCAGAAAGATGACACTAATGAACCTACTGGCAGGGCAGCAATGGAGATGCAGACATAGAGAATAGACAGGTAGACACAGTGGGGGGCAAGGAAGGAGAGGGTGGGAAAAATGAACTGAGCAGCATGGAAACATATATACTACCATATGTAAAATAGAAAGGCAGTGGGAATTTGCTATATGACCCAGGCAGTTCAAATCAGAGCTCTGTGACAACCTAGAGGGGTGGGATCGGGTGGGAAGTGGAGAGAGGTTGAAGAGGGAGGGGACATGTGTATACCTATGGCTGATTCATACCGATGTATGGCAGAAACCAACACAATATTGTAAAGCAATTATCCTTCCATTAAAAATAAATAAAATGTTTTTTAAAAAAAAGATGATGGCAAAAAAAAAATACACTAGAGGGAATCAACAGTAGATCAGATGATATAGAATACTAGGTCAGTGATCTGGAAGACAGAGTAGAGAAAAATCACCCAAGGAAAACAGGAAAAAGACAAGTGAGGACAGCTTAAATGACCTCTGGGACAACATCAAGCATACTAACATTTACATTATAGTGTCCCAGAAGGAGAAGAAAGATAAAAAAGAGAACTTATTTGAAGAAATAGTAACTGAGAACTTCCCTAACCAATGGAAGGAAACAATATCCAGTCCAGGAAACACAGATAGTCCCAAACAAGGTGAACTCTAAGAGGGAGACACCAAGACACATTATATTTAAAATGTCAAAAATTAAATATAAAGAGATTCATAAAAGCATCAAGAGGAGAAACAACTAATTATATACAAGGAAACTCCCATACGACTATCAGCTGACTTTTCAGCAGAAACTTAGTAGGCCAGTAGGGAATGACACGATATATTCAAAGTGCTGAAAAAAATGCAACCAAGAATACCCAGCAAGGTTATCATGTGAAGGAGTGATAAAGAGTTTGACGGATAAACAAAAGCTAAAGGAGTTTATCACCAATAAACCAGCCCTTCAAGAAATGTTAAAGGGACTTCTCCAAGCAGAAAAGGTCACAAGTAGAAATAAGAAAATGATAAAAGAAACAAATCTCAATGGAAAAGACAGTCATATAAAAAAGATAGTGGATCAACCACTTACAACATTAGTAGAGAGGCAAAAGTAAAGAAAGTAGAAGACAAAAGTAGTAAAATCTATTATCTTCCAAAATAGTTGTACCATTTTGCACTCCCATCAATAAAGAACGAGAGTTCCTGTCGCTCCACCTCTTCACAAGCATTTGCTGTTGTCAGTGTTCTAGACTATGTATGGCCTTTCTGATAGGTGTAGAGCGGTAACTTGTTTTAATTTACATTTCCCTGTTGACATATGATGTGGAATCTTTTCATGTTTATTTGCCATCTGTATATCTGTTGGTGAGATGTCTGGAGGTTTCTGGCCCATTTTTAAATGAGGTTGTTGTTTTATTAGTGTTGAGTCTTAAGTGAAAGTGAAGTGAAAGTGAAAGTCGCTCAGTCATGTCTGACTCTTTGTGACTCTTTGTGACTGTATAGTCCATGGAATTCTCCAGGCCAGAATACTGGAGTGGGTAGCCTTTCCCTTCTTCAGGGGATCTTCCCAACCCAGGGATCGAACCCAGGTCTCCCACATTGCAGGCGGATTCTTTACCAGCTGAGCCACAAGGGAAGCCCAAGAATACTGGAGTGGGCAGCCTATCCCTTCTCCAGCAGATCTTCCCGACCCAGGAATCAAACCTGGGTCTCCTGCAATGCAGGCGGGTTCTTTACCAACTGAGCTACCAGAGTTTTTAAATATATTTTAGATAATAGTCCTTTATCAGATGTAATTGCCTTCCTTTTTTAGGCTGAATAACATTTCACTGGATGTAAATACCACATTTTCTTCATTCATCTGTCAATAAACATTTAGGTAGCCTCTTGGCAACTGTGACTAACAAGCAGTGAACATGGTTGTACAAATTTTCAAGATCCTTTTTCCAATTCTTTTGTATTTATACCCTTAAGTGAGATTGTTGAATCATACGGTAATTCTATTTTTAACTTTTTGAGGAAGCTCCATACTGTTTTCCATAGCAACTGCACTATTTTATATTCCTACCAACTGTGCAAAGGGATTGAAATTCTCCACAACTCCATCAAACTTGCTATTTTAATTTGACTTTTTTTTTTTAATAGTGATCATCCTAAGAGGTAGAAAGTGATATCTCTTTGTGGTTTTGATTTGTTTTTCCCTGATAATGATATTAAGCATCTTTTCATATGTGTGCTGGTCATTGATGTTTTTTTAAAAAAATGTATATTCAAGTCCTTTGTCCATTTACTAATCAGATTACTTGTTTTCTGTTGAGTTGTATTCTGAATATCAACTCCTTATCTGATAATCAGTTTGCAAACATTTTTCAGTAGGCTGCCTTTTCACTATTGATTGTTTCCCTTGCTGCACAGAACATCGCAGGATTTTGAGCAGAGGTGTGATATAATCTGAACTGCCTTTTTTAAAGATCATTCTGACTGCTGTGTGAAAAAATGATGGTAGAGGAACAAAAAGAAAAGCAGGGAGATGAATTAGAAGAGAGTGATGGCTTCAGCTAGGATGCTGGTAAAGGAGATGAAGCAGAGAGATCTGGGTGTGAGAAAAGATTTGTTTAAAAGGAATCAAGGATGACTTCTTTAATTTTGGCTTGAGAAACTAGAGAGACAGTGTCATTAGTGTCATTAACTTAGAGGATGAAGGAGAACAAAGGAAATAGACATGGCAAGCCTAAGGTTTTGTCTTTGGTCCTCTTCTCTTACTTTACTTATTCCCTTGGTGTCTCATGCAGCCCCAAGGGGCTTAATATTATCTACAGGCTGACAATTCTCAAATTTCTATGTCCAATCTACACCTCTTTCCAGAATCCAGACTTGTCCATCCAATGGCCTATTCAATATCTCTACTTGGGTATCACAAACCTAACAATAGCCTCATCTTCCCTAAACCTGCTCCACCTGCAGTCTCTCCCACCATGGTCAACAGCACTGGAAGAATCTAGTTACTCAGGGTCAAAAGCCTTGGAGTCACATCTCACATCTAAAGCATCAGGAAATCATGCTAGTTGTAACTTGAAGATATATCCAGAATCCAAAGATTTCTCAACTCTACTACTGTCGCCATGATATAAGCCATGATCCTTTCTCCACCAGGACTTCTGCAATCACTCTTAAAAGGTCTCCCTGTTCCTGCGCTAACATTTCTGTGTTCTTTTCTCCAGAGATGCCAGAGTAATTCATCTAAAATGTAAGCCAGAGGTTATTCCCCTATAGAATGACTTTCTGTTGCATTCAGACTAAAAGCCAAAGCCTATGGCGCTGCATCATTTGTCCACTACCACTCCCCTTCCCTCTCTAACCACCTTTTACACTCTCCCCATCATCATCTCTCTGCACCAGCCACACTGGCCACCCGGCTGTTCACCGGATACACTAGGTACCTCCTGACTTTGGGTCTTTGCTTTAGCTATTCCCTTTGCCTGGTGTGTTCTTCCCCCAGATATCCCTACTTGACTCATTCCCTCACCTTCAGCTCTTTGCTCCAATTTCAACTTGACAATGAGGTTCACCCTGATCTCCCCACTTAGTTTCTAGTCACTTCTCCCCATCACTGTCCCCAAACCCATCTCACAAGCACTCACAATTCCTCTCACCCTTTTTTTTTCTATAGCACTTTAAAATTTACCTATTATGTTTATTATTTATTGCCTGTTTCTCTTTGCTAGATTATAAGCAACACAAGGGCAGAGATATTTGTTATACTCATTGAGATAGTCCAAGCACTAGAACAGTACCAGGCACATGGTAGTCCTTCAATAAATATTTATTGAAGTAATGAAAGTAAGTAGGCTAGGACAGTGAGAAATTAAGATTTCTATTCTGAATGCATTAAATGTGAGATTCTCATTGACCATCCATGTGCATATGTCAAATAGACTGTCTTCCTAAAAGACATGAGCAGGTTTACCATGACTACAAGCCTGGTAACTTTGTCTTAACCTTTTTTTCTTAGAAGGCAAGCTATCCATCTCTGGTTTTCTCTTATCTCCCAGCATCTTGGCACTCACTTTGGGTCTGGCAGAAAAGGTGAGAGGATGATTTTTCATCTCCCTACCAGTCATATTTTAGGGCTTCCCTGGTGGTTCAGACAGTAAAGAATAGGCCTGCAAAGCACGAGACCTGGGTCTGATTCCTGGGTCAGGAAGATCCCCTGAAGAAGGGAATGGCTACCCACTCCAGTATTCTTGCCTGGAGAATCTCATGCACAGAGGAGCCTGGTGGGCAACACTCCATGGGGTCGTAAAGAATCGGACTCAACTGAACGACCGACACTTTCCCTCACCAGTCACATTTAGTCATTTAGTGGCGTTAGTCACTTTCGGTCATTAATGACCTCTGATCACCTTTGTAACTCTGACGTGCCTGTACATATGTGGACATATGTATGCTGTTGCTGCTGCTGCTAAGTCACTTTAGTCGTGTCCAACTCTGTGTGACCCCATAGACGGAAGCCCACCAGGCTCCCCAGTTCCTGGGATTCTCCAGGCAAGAACACTGGAGTGGGTTGCCATTTCCTTCTCCAATGTGTGAAAGCGAAGTGTGAAAGTGAAAAATGAAACTGAAGTCGCTCAGTTGTGTCCGACCCTTAGCGACCCCATGGACTGCAGCCTACCAGGCTCCTCCATCCATGGGATTTTCTAGGCAAGAGTACTGGAGTGGCTTGCCATTGCCTTCTCCGATATGTATGCTATTCCTCATAAATCATATTTATTAATCTCCAATATTTACTACTATACTGGTCACAGTACAATGGTCACTGTGTGTAAGTCATCAAACTAAGATTATAGGGATCTATAAACAGGAGACATATTTCCATTCCAGAGATTAGAGTCTTGAGGAAAACAAATACAGAACAGTAAAACTAATTTCAGAGCAATACAAGTGTGAACTAATCTATTTTTCTGCATATGTAAAACTTAATAGGAAAAAATTATTCTCATCTAGGGAAAAAGGACTTAATAGCTGTATTAAATTGCAAACACAGTCAACTCACACTTTAATTATGCCAGAAGGCAGTGAAGTAGACTCTTATAATACTATAATCACCAGGCTTCATTCTGGCATTCTTTTGTTAACCCCTTAACTGTCTTACTTCAGCAGCAATTTAAGAAATACTAGCTAAGAGCAACAAGAAGACAAAGTTACATGAATTTCTGTGTTAAGTTCAGGCCTAAAGATTTTATATACATATGCTAAATTGTTACCCAGATATATTCTCTAAGCCTTTATTTTTTTACCTTTTTTTAAATCTCTTTTTTTTCACTTTTTTTAAGGCAGTTTTTTAATCAAGAGATATTTTACAATTTTTAGGTAGCTAAATTTATCATTCTTTTCCTTTTATGGCTTCATAATACTTTGCTGTCTAGAAAGGCTTTTCTCATCCTGAGTATAAAAATACTTGTTGGCTTCTGGTTTTGTTTATGGCTACATTTTTACATCATGTTCCATATGGACTTAAGACTTTATTTGGTATGATCTGAGGTAAATTTCACCTATATTTTTGTCTCAAAGTTAACCAGTTATCCCTATAATTCTTTCCCCATTGTTTTAAATGTCTTTAATTATATACCAAATGCTTTTGTTTCTGTTACTATGCTCTCTATTTTGTTCTGCTGGTCAATTTATTTTGATATCTTAATTACAGCGATTTAGTAAGCATGGTGTTATAACACATTGTTCAGTTCAGTCACTCAGTCATGTCCCACTCCTTGTGATCCCATGGACTGCAGCACGCCAGGCCTCCCTGTCCATCACCGACTCCCAGAGTTTGCTCAAATTCACATCCATTGAGTCGGTGATGCCATCCAACCAACTCATCCTCCGTCATCCCCTTCTCCTGCCTTCAATCTTTCCCAACATCAGGGTCTTTTCCAATGAGTCAGTTCTTTGCATCAGGTGGCCAGAGTACTGGAGTTTCAGCTTCAGCATCAGTCCTTCCAATGAATATTCAGGACTGATTTCCCTTAGGATGGACTGGGTGAATCTCCTTGCAGTCCAAGGGACTCTCAAGAGTCTTCTCCAACACCACAGTTCAAAAGCATCAGTTCTTCACCACTCAGATTTCTTTATAGTCCAACTCTCACATCCATACATGACTCCTGGAAAAACCATAGCTCTGACTAGATAGACCTTGTTGGCAAAGTAATGTCTCTGCTTTTTAATAAGCTGTCGAGGTTGGTCATAACTTTTCTTCCAAGGAGCAAGCATCTTTTAATTTCATGGCTGCAGTCACCATCTCCAGTGATTTTGGAGCCCAAAAAAATAAGGTCTGTCACTGTTTCCCCATCTATTTCCCATGAAGTGATGGGACTGGATGCCATGATCTTAGTTTTCTGAATGTTGAGCTTTAAGCCAACTTTTTCACTTTCCTCTTTCACTTTCATCAAGAGACTCTTTAGTTCTTCTTCGCTTTCTGCCATAACGGTGGTGTCATCTGCATATCTGAGGTTATTGATATTTCTCCCAGCAATCTTGATTCCAGCTTGTGCTTCATCCAGGCCAGCATGTCTCATGATGTACTCTGCATATAAGTTAAATAAGCAGGGTGACAATATATAGCATTGACGTACTCCTTTCCCAATTTGGAACCAGCCTATTGTTCCACGTCCAGTTCTAACTCTTCTTAACCTGCATTCAGATTTCTCAGGAGGCAGGTTACATGGTCTGATATTCCCATCTCTTTCAGAATTTTCCAGTTTGTTGCGATCCACACAGTCAAAGGCTTTGACATAGTCAGTAAAGCAGAAGTAGATGTTTTTCTGGAACTCTCTTGCTTTTTCAATGATCCAACGGGCGTTGGCAATCTGATCTCTGGTTCCTCTGCCTTTTCTAAATACAGCTTGAACATCTGGAAGTTCATGGTTCACGTACTGTTGAAGCTGGCTTGGAGAATTTTGAGTATTACTTTGCTAGCGTGTGAGATGAGTGCAATTGTGCAGTTGTTTGAGCTTTCTTTGGCATCGCCTTTCTCAGGGATTGGAATGAAAACTGACCTTTTCCAGTCCTGTGGCCACTGCTGAGTTTTCCAAATTTGCTGACATACTGAGTATAGCACTTTCACAGCATCATCTTTTAGGATTTGAAATAGCTCAACTGGAATCCCATTACCTCCTCTAGCTTTGTTCGTAATAATGCTTTCTAAGGCCCACCTGACTTCACATTCCAGGATGTCTGGCTCTAGGTGAGTGATCACACCATCATGATTAACTGGGTCATGAAGATCTTTTTTGTACAGTTCTGGGTATTCTTGCCACCTCTTCTTAATATCTTCAGCTTCTGTTAAGTCCATACCATTTCTGTCCCTTACTGTGCCCATCTGTGCATGAAAAGTTCCCTTGGTATCTCTAAATTTCTTGAAGAGATCTCTAGTCTTTCCCATTCTATTGTTTTCCTCTATTTCTTTGCACTGATCACTGAGGAAGGCTTTCTTCTCTCTCCTTGCTATTCTTTGGAACTCTTCATTCAAATGGGTATATCTTTCCTTTTCTCCTTTTCTCCCAACTATACAGTGGAAGTGACAAATAGATTCAAGGGATTAGATCTGATAGAGTGCCTGAAGAACTATGGACAGTGGTTCATGACACTGTGTATAGGAGGCAGTGATCAAGACCATCCCCCGAAATGCAAAAAGGCAAAATGGTTGTCTGAGGAGGCCTTACAAATAGCTATGTAAAGAAGAGAAGCAAAAGGCAAAAGAGAAAAGGAAAGATATACCCATTTGAATGCAGAGTTCCAAAATAATACATTGTAATATCTGGCAATTAAAGTCTCTATTATCGTTATCATAGAAATTTTCCTTTTCATTACTGTCGACCCCATTGTATGGATGTAGTTATCGTTTAGTGACTAAGCCATGTCCTCTCTTTTGTGACCCCATGGATTCTAGCCTCACCAGGTCCCTCTGTTCATAGACTTTCTCAGGCAAGAGTACTGGAGTGGGCTCCCATTTCCAGGGGATCTCCTGGACTCAGGGATCAAACCTGCATCTCTTGCATTGCAGGCAGATTATTTATGGATGAGCAAGCGGGGAAGCCCTCTATTTGTTTATTCAATGACTACGTGGTGGGTGAACTCCCAGATGTTCAAGCAGGTTTTAGAAAAGGCAGAGGCACCAGAGATCAAATTGCCAACATCCGATGGATCATGAAGAAAGCAAGAGAGTTCCAGAAAAACATCTATTTGTGCTTCATTGACTATGCCAAAGCCTTTGACTGTGTGGATCACAATATACTGTGGAAAATTCTGAAAGAGATGGGAATACCAGACCACCTGACCTGCCTCTTGAGAAACCTGTATGCAGGTCGGGAAGCAATAGTCAGAACTGTACATGGAACAACAGACTGGTTCCAAACAGGAAAAGGAGTACGTCAAGGCTGTATATTGTCACCTTGCTTATTTAACTTATATGCAGAGTACATCATGAGGAACGCTGGGCTGGAAGAAGCACAAGCTGGAATCAAAATTGCTGGGAGAAATATCAATAACCTCAGATATGCAGATGACACCACCCTTATGGCAGAAAGTGAAGAGGAACTAAAAAGCCTCTTGATGAAAGTGAAAGAGGAGAGTGAAAAGGTTGGCTTGAAGCTCAACATTCAGAAAACAAAGATCATGGCATCTGGTCCCATCACTTCATGGGAAATAGATGGGGAAACAGTGGAAACAGTGTCAGACTTTATTTTTTTGGGCTCCAAAATCACTGCAGATGCTGAGCCAGGAAATTAAAAGATGCTTACTCCTTGGAAGGAAAGTTATGACCAACCTAGATAGCATATTAAAAAGCAGAGACATTACTTTGCCAGCAAAGGTCTGAATAGTCAAGGCTATGGTTTTTCCCGTGGTCATGTATGGATGTGAGAGTTGGACTGTGAAGAAAGCTGATCGCCGAAGAATTGATGCTTTTGAACTGTGGTGCTGGAGAAGACTCTTGAGAGTCCCTTGGACTGCAAGGAGATCCAACCAGTCCATTCTGAAGGAGATCAATCCTGGGTGTTCATTGGAAGGACTGATGCTGAAGCTTAAACTCCAATACTTTGGCCACCTCATGCGTCGAGTTGACTCACTGGAAAAGAGTCTGATGCTAGGAAGAATTGGGGGTGGGAGGAGACAGGGACGACAGAGAATGAGATGGCTGGATGGCATCACCGACTCGATGGACATGAGTTTGAGTGAATTCCGGGAGTTGGTGATGGACAGGGAGGCCTGGCGTGCTGTGATTCATGTGGTCGCAAAGAGTCGGACACGACTGAGCGACTGAACTGAACTGAACTGATGTGGTGGGTATTTGACTTGGTTGCAGCTTTAGGTGATTATGAATAAAACTGTGCCTAAGTCTTAACATGGACAAATTATTTCATGTCTTTTGGGTAAATATCTAGGAAAGGTGTGGCTGGATCATGTGGTAAGTGAAAATTTAACTTCATAAGAAACTGTTAAACTGTTTTCCAAAGTGGCTGTAGTGTTTCACATTCCCACATCAAGGTGTGAATGTGCCAGTTGCTCCTCACCCTTAGCTAACAAGTTGCTCAAGCAACTGGTCAGCCTTTTGTAGTTTTAAGCATCCTGGCAGGTGGATAGTGCTATCTCATGGTGGTTCCAACCTGTATCTCCCTGACAACTAATGACAGTTAACACCCTAAGGTATCTTTATTCATGATCTATTTTGGGAGACCTTGGAAGTGACTATAGACAGGACAGAGATCAAAAAAGGGATCCTATAAAGTTTTCTATGAACTTCTGGGCTCAACTCTGAATTGCACATGTGAGGGTCTGACCCTGAACAGCATACCAAAGTCACTGAGAACTGATCTACACAGCAGACCACTGCTCCCTGGGTGGTACTCACACAGGACAGGTCTGAACAGGCAGGACAAAGGTGTTGAAAACTGAATTGACATTGGAATCACAGCCTACCGAAGGCAAGTAAAAACTTGCAACTGAACCTAAATGGGTCATTCACTACCAGAATGAATAAACAAAAAGTTACCATTTTTACAGGGTTTAAACAAGGCTCCAATCTCATAACATATGATTCAAAATGTCCAGAATATAATCCAAATTATTTGACATTTAAAGAACTAGTCAAATGTCAACAGTTTGCAAGGAAAAAATAATGCACACCAACTCCAAGATGATCCAGGTATGGGAATTATCAGACTAACCTTAAAGTAATTATTATAGCCAGGTAAATACTAAAGAGGTAAGATTAA
The DNA here is from genome assembly GCF_049115385.1 of Moschus berezovskii. Lineage (NCBI taxonomy): Eukaryota > Metazoa > Chordata > Mammalia > Artiodactyla > Moschidae > Moschus > Moschus berezovskii. The sequence continues at coordinate 33,522,756 of NC_142479.1, read as the reverse complement.
ACAGTCTTGAAATGAAATAAAAGAAACAAACAGAAGAGGTGAAAAAAATAGATTTCAGAAGTAAAAAATATAACCAAACTTTAAAATTTACTAGATGAATTCAACAGAAGAATAGAAATGACAAAGGGGAGTCAATTTGAAGACAAATAAATAGAAATAACCTAATCTGAACAACAGAAAAAAAATAAAAGAACAGAGTTTAAGGGACAGTATCAAAATGTCTAATATTCTTCCTACTAGAGTCTCAAAAGAGGAGGAAAAAAGAGTGTCATGCTGGAAAAAAAAAAAAGTTGAGGAAACAATGGCTGAAAACTTCCCAAATCTGGCAAAAGACAAAAACTTATATTTCAAGAAGCTTAGCAAATCTCAAACAAGAGAAATTCATGTCTAGATACGTCATAGTCAAACTACTGAAATCCAAAGACAATGGGAACATTTCTTGAAAGTTGTCAGTGAAAAATGATACATTTATATAGGAAGACAATTTAAATGATTGTGAATTTCTCATCAGAAGCCATGAAGGCTAGAAGGCAATGACATACACAAATTTTTTTTAAAGAATAGTCAATCCAGAACCCAGATTTTTATATCCAAGGAAAATATCCTTCAGGAACGAATGCAGAAATAGATATTGTCTGTGATGGAAAGCTGAAAGAATCCCCGACAGGCAGATCTGCTTTAAAAGAAATGCTAAAGAAGGTTTTCTGGGTAGAAGAGAAATGATAGCAGAGAAAACCTTGGAACTTCAGGAATGAAAGAACAGAAATGGCAAATATTTGGATAAATAAACTATTTTTTCCTCTTAAGTTTTCAAAACTATGTATATCAGTTGAAAGCAAAATGTATAACACTGTCTGGTGGGAGTTTATAGATATAATACATAAACCACAACTGCAACATAAAGTGGGGGAAGATAAAGGGTATGGTGGTAAGATTTATATGTTCTTCTTGAGATGGTAAAATACTACTTCTAGGTAGAACTGTAAAAAATTATGTAAACTGTAATTCCAAGAGCAACCACCAAAACAAACTCTACAAAGAAATACAGTAAAAAATACTATAGTTAAAATTATATAATAAACATCCATACAATACAATGGAAGGCAGGAAAAAGGAAATAAGGGAATAAGAAACAGAGGGACAAAAAGAAAAATAATTTAAAAGCAGAGCTTAATCCAAACATATCAACAAGCACGTTCAATGTAAATGATGCAAATACACCAACTAAAAAAAACTATCAAACTGAATCAAAAAATAAGTCCATCACTTTAAATAGAATGGTATGGGTAAGTTAAAACAATGGAAAAAATATACAGTGCAAACATAAATCAAAAGAAGGATGGAATGGCTATATTAAGGTTAAAGTAGACTTCTGAGCAAGGAAAAGTACCAGATAGAAGGAGGGATAGTTACTGTTCGGTCACTAAGTCCATGTCTGACTCTTTGTGACCCCATGGACTATAGCACGCTAGGCTCCTCTATACAAAGGGATTTCTAGGCAAGAAGACTGGAATGGGTTGCCATTTCCTTCTCCAACGGATCTTCCCAAATCAGGGATTGAACCCGTATCTCCTGCATTGGCAGGAGGATTCCTTACCATTGAGCCACCAGGGAAACCCAAGGAGGGATAGTACATAATGTTAAGAGTCAATTCACCAAGACAATATAACAATCCTAAATGTGACATCTCTAACAACAGAACTTCAAAACACATGAAACAAAACACTGATAGTACTAAAAGAAGAGATGAGCCAATCTACAGTTATAGTTTCAGACTTTAATATTCCTCTCTCAGTAGTCAACAGAACAAGTAGACAGAAAATCAGCAAAGGATACACAAGTACTGAAAACTTAACCAGATCTAAATGACATTTATAGTAGATCCTACCCAACCACAGCAGAAAACATTCAAGTACATGTGGAACATTTAAACAGACCATATCCTGAGTCATAAAACAAACTTAATAAATTTAAAAGAACTGAAATTATACAAAATATGGTCTTTGACATGATGGAATTCCATAGAAATCAATAACAGAAAGTTATCTACAAAATACCCTTCTCTCAGTGAAACCTCATAAAAATTAAGCACATTTCCTCTGAGTCTATAATAATGAGCCACCCCCAGGAGGCAATTTGTGAGCCGTGATATATACCTTAATCTATCTCTTTAGAACCCCATAGGAGTCAATGTCAGAAAAGAAGCAAACTTTTAGTTTGCAAAACAAAAATGACAAAGCTCTCCTACCTTTAGAACATCAAAAAGTCTTTATTCACCAACTTCAAGCTTTAGTTTAAAAATTACTTAAAAAAAAAACTCATCTAAAAAGCTGGAAACAAGTAGAGATATTAACTGAGTAATGAATAATTTAAGAATTTTTGCGAGATGCCACAAATAGGCATTATTTGCCATGTGTTAAACTTCACATAATTTTTCCAATACTAAATATCAAAAACTGCATAGTAAGTAACCTTAGCTAAGTAGCTGGTTCAGATCCATTGTCTTTTTTTTTTTTTCCTTAACAGAAAACCTACATATACAAAGTTCACTGTCACAGAGAACATTGATCTGCAGATACGCCTGACATTACTGACTGCTGCAGCTACTGTCAGATTCAGTTAATACATTTGTTTATATTTTAAGCTGATATGTTGTATGACTCAACATAGACTAAAGGACAAAATGTCTGATATCAGAACATTATCTTTATCCAGTCAAAGAAAAATGTTATTTTGGGAAAGACACAGGCATACCTCAAAGCAATAAAGCACTTTACTAATAGTATAAAGGATCTGTTATTTATCCTACTTATTAACAATCATAAATAAGCAAGTCTCTAACACCCACTAGTCTTTTAAGGGGCTAGCTAAACTAATGACCTTCAAACTTTTTATTCATAGGAAAATAACTGAGAAATCAACACCACATATTTTAAAGTTGGTATCCAAAAGATTTGATTTTAAATTTAAATAGTTTCTAACAATGTGATTTCTTGCATAATGTCAATTTTTATTTATTATTTTTTTATCTTTTGGCTGTGCTACACAGCATGTGAGATCTTAGTTCGTTGACCAGGGATGGAACCTGTGCCCCCTGAATTGGCAGTTCGGTGTTTTAACCATTAGATCACCAGGGAAGTCCCAATTTTTATTTTTTAAATAAAAATTTTACACTATTATTTTAGGTGGAGCCAAATAGAATACTATAGAGATTTGATTCCCAGAATCAACTTTTAAAACTTGCATGAACACTCTTCTTCAACAGGAGGAATTTTACAACTTCCCTTTTTCTTCTTGAACTTTTATCCCATTCCATTTGCTCTACAGATTGCTACTCAAATGGGATATACTTTTATGCTTGAAAGTCCTTCATTGATCACCCTATAATACTTCAATCTATAATAATACATATGTATGCATGTTTAAATTTCTATTAATTTATGCCCTATTACATTTTTGAATTCTAGACTGAATTAGCACAATAACTACTGGTATACTATTTACCAATAACGGCATAGTTTTATTACAGATTTTGATAAATAAACCTAAGTAATAATTACTGAAAATGTATCTTTTAATGAGATGTTTGAGTGATGCTTTTATGATACCATTAATCACCAAATTGTCCCTTCTGTGTTTGGTGCACTGGAAGTCTGTAAAACTTCAATCTATAGTGTGATTCAGATGGACTTAGAAAAGTATGCCTTTCTTCAGGCAAGTGGGAGAAGAGGATGTGAGATTGAATCTCCACTGCCAGCATCTTTCTCAGGCAGACCAATATTAAGAATAGGTATGGAAGAGCTGGAAATTTATTTCCTTAAAGTTATCCAAACTAACTGTTCTCTTCCTTCTCCCCAAATATACCCAGTTTGAAAACCACTGATTTAGACTATTTCCTCTACTCCCAAGGGGAAATGGCAAAGAAAGACAAAAGGTTACGTTTTGCTTTTAAGCCTACCTACCAACCCAGTTTTCTATGCTTAGAAAAAATTGAATGCAATGTCATGGTACCCTATGTTTTCATTCCTTTACCAATACTAAAGAATAAAAGTGTAACCATTAGGAGTCTGTCCAGCACTACAACAAATTGTGATCAATACTAACTGTATGGGTGGCTAAATCAAAGGATCTCTTCATATTTATTCAATTCCTTCAATCCATTTGTCTCACACTAATCTTCATGTGCTTTAAGATGCTCAGTTCATCGTTATCATATCATGGAACCAATCCCTATTACTGTTTTCACTAGAGAAGTCTAGCTTTAAGGAGATAGAGGGTATTTAAATTCAATCATTCATTCAAATGACTCCCTAGCAGAGACATTACTTTGCCAACCAAGGTCCGTCTAGTCAAGGCTATGGTTTTTCCTGTGGTCATGTATGGATGTGAGAGTTGGACTGTGAAGAAAGCTGATTGCCGAAGAATTGATGCTTTTGAACTGTGGTGCTGGAGAAGACTCTTGAGAGTCCCTTGGACTGCAAGGAGATCCAACCAGTCCATTCTAAAGGAGATCAATCCTGGGTGTTCATTGGAAGGACTGATGCTAAAGCTGAAACTCCAATACTTTGGCCACCTCATGTGACGAGTTGACTCACTGGAAAAGACTCTGATGCTGGGAGGGATTGGGGGTGGGAGGAGAAGGGGATGACAGAGAATGAGATGGCTGGATGGCATCACCGACTCGATGGACATGAGTTTGAGTGAACTCCGGGAGTTGGTGATGGACAGGGAGGCCTGGCGTGCTATGATTCATGGGGTCGCAAAGAGTGGGACACAACTGAGCGACTGAACTGAACTGAATGCCCCATGCAGAAAGTCAATGTAAAAAAATACAACCAATGCTACAATGTTGAGACTTAAACAGAGCAAGTTGTTTTTTTTTTTAACTTGCCTTCAGTAGGCCAGTTATAAAGTATCAAATTGTATGATACAAGAACCCCATAAATCTTTTACAGAAAAAAATGCAATGTATTCTTTTTTCATTAGGAAAAGTATTTTAGAATGTGTAAATACAAGCAATTTCTATTCTATATTTAAATTTGGAGCTTACTGTTATTTCTTTAATAAAATTACTACACAGGATTGTGAACAGTTCTCACAATTTTTACTTTTGTGAACAATTTATTTATAGACAGTGAGTTATTAAATGATAATTTTGTACTCCTTGAGATATTTTTAAAAGCTAATGAGCATGATGGTCATACAAAATTTTAAGTGAAAGATCTAGGTCAAATGAATGGAAAAAAAGAGAGCCCTTGAAAAAATTTTCCCATACTCCTGGTCTTTAAATTCAAGTTTGCATTAACCAAATCATACCTGAACTTGGTCTTTGTATTCTGAACAACTTATCTATGAAAATCTATTTCCTTCACCACTCCCACCGATTATATATTTGCTAATGATATGATTCTACAAAGTTAAAGTACACAGTCCTGAATCTGTTTTCAGTTTTGTCTAACTTGGCCAACACTTTATCTCACATAATTCTTTGAACGCATTTTCCTTTTTTAAGATTTTTTCAAATTTTAAAAACATTTTATTGGCTAATGGTACTTATTTTTAGTTACGGAATTTACTAAGTAAAGTGATGACAGGAACAAATTGTTGTGTTCCTGTGTCATTCTGAAAGCAATTTATTTTCTGATCTTCTAATCCACTTCTTCCCATTTGGTCTTGTCTGTTTTTGGCCAAGAGTCCAGAAGCAGGCCAGGAAACATGGAGGACAGAGGCTGCATGGGGAACAGTGGAGGCAAGGTGGCTCTGGCAGCAAGAGCTGGATGGGGTAGCTAGAGTGGCAGGGGGCTGGTGAGCCTGTGGCTGGATGGACTGGGGCCAGAAGGGCTGCTGCATGAGCAATGGAAAGTTTGGCTTATATTGTTGGGTTGGATTCATGGAATGTTGGCCAACGACTAGCACCATTGGTTTCTGGGGGACCATGGGCTGTTGAGTTGACACCATGGTGATGTGGTGATGAGGCTGCAGGGTGAGACTCTGGGGAGTCTGCTGGGACATCACAGGAATGATTTGGTGGTGCAGCCAACCACCCATGGGTTAGTAACTATAGGAAGAGTATGGGTGTCTTATAATGTTCTGGTACTACTTCAGAGGGGTAACCACTTTCAGAGCTGAAGTTAATACAACCAGGGTGCCCAGGATGAGGTGGTAGCTTTTATAGGGAGAGGGAAAGGAAAAGAAAAAGAATGAGGGAGGGGAAGATAAGAGGGATAGGAAGAAGGGAGAGCAAAAAGGGGAGAGAAAGAGAGTGTTTGTTTTTTTTTAAGTACTTTCTCATTTTCTGCCATCTGTGTTTTAAAAAAATAAAAACATATCTAAGTTTTAGACATTGTATCTGAAGATTTAGGGGCCAAATCCTAAATTGGTATTTAGCATTTGGTTCTCAACCTTCATGAAAGTCTACTACTACATTACAAAATATACAAGCACACTGTTCCTAAAGGTGAGATTTTTTCACATAAGGCTATACTTCAATTTGCTAAAGCAAACTGGTGACTCAAACAGAAGCAAATATCCTGTTTGAGTATCATTTTACATCTTTGCTTTCCTTTTAAATGAGGTGCCACTCAGGTTAAAAGAGAGAGAAAAAAGGAAGAGGTCCAATGTACAAAAGCTCCTTAATGTACAAAATCAGATAAGACCAAAAGTCCTTGACTAATGCACATTTGATTATCAATAGTATTCTTAACATATGAACAGGGTGAGAATATCTAAACTGTTGGCATTCCTCAAAGAAAACATCCCAGTACAAAATGCCAGAAGTATATTCACTTTGGAGATGAAAAAGCATCCATCTGTTCATAAATATATATATATATATTTTTTTTTTTTTTCCTAGTTGAATTTCTGGCTCCAAGCAATCAAATGATGCCAGGAAACAATATCAATTCAATTTTCAAAATCAAGTTCACTGACATATGATTTCCACATGTCTCATAACTCCTAAATATCTTTATCATCTTGACCTCTTTCCTAAGCCCCAGAGCCTATCTTCCAACTGTACATTAGGTACTTTTAACTGATACATCCAGTACCACCTCCAATTTCACTCTTCTCCCATCTAAAGAGAAAACAGACACACAGACTTCTTCCAAGTAGTTTTTTTTCCCCCCATTTCCATGATCATTCTTACTAATCCAGGCTCAAGGTCTCAAAGTTACGCCTTTCTCTGCCTAGATACTCTGTCCTACTATCTCATTGTTAATTCTGCAACTCTTCTCACACACGATTTCTTATATATCTCATACTCCCTTTTCATTCCCATGGCATCCCTCTAGATAAAGCGCTTATCTCCAAAAAAAAAAAGATCTTATTCCAAATAACTGTAAAAACCTCCCCAGTCTCACTTCCTGTAGGACTCTTTCCCTGGTGATGCATTTTGTATGAATAGCACCACACTGTCCCTATCAAGGGCTTCCTGGGTAATTCAGGTGGTAAAGAATCTGCCTGCAATGCAGGAGACCCCAGTTTGATTCCTGGGTCGGGAAGTTCCCCTGGAGGGCATGGCAACTCACTCCAATATTCTTGCCCAGAGAATCTCCATGGACACAGAAGCCTGGCAGACTGCATACAGTCCATGGAGTTGCAAAGAGATGGACACGACTGAGTGACTAAGCACACCAAGTCCTTATCAAAGAATTCACACTCTAGCAGAAGATACAAAAAACTAACAACAGAAGTAGATAGGCTACTTAGTCCAGTATTCCTGGGCTTCCCTAGTGGCTCAGACAATAAAGAATCCACCTGCAATGTGGAAGACCTGGGTTCGATCCCTGGGTGGGGAAGATTCCCTGGATGGCATGGCAACTCATACTCCAGTATTCTTGCCCAGAGAATCTCCACGGACACAGAAGCCTGGCAGACTGCATACAGTCCATGGAGTCGCAAAGAGTTGGACACGACTGAGTGACTAAGCATATCAAGTCCTTATCAAAGAATTCACACTCTAGCAGAAGATATAAAAAACTAACAACAGAAGTAGATAAACATTTTACTGATGTTAAACAAAAAGCTCTAGGAAGGCAACAGAATGACAGTTACTGTAGCAAAGGTTTCAGAGGCGGTTACAGCGGAACTGGAGAAATGCATACCAGACAGACAGCAGCCCAATACCTGAAGGTTCACGTTTTTGGAGAAGGACAAATGGTTCAGGGCTTCCCAGGTGGCTCAGAGTAAAGAATCCACCTATCAATGCAGGAGATGCAAGAGAAGCAGGTTCGATTCCTAGGTCGGAAAGCTCTCCTGGTGTAGGAAATGGCAACCTGCTCCAGTACTCTTGCCTGGGAAAATCCATGGACAGGGGAACCTGGTGGGCTACAGTCCATGGGGCTGCAAAGAGCCAGACATGACAGCACAGCACAGCACAAGTCATTCAGTGGTGGGTGAGAGGCAGGAGAGGCCAGAAATGTGTACAAGGCCAGAAGGCTAAGTGTCAGACTGAAAAGTTCAGACTTCATCCTATTAAAATATGAAATAAGCAAAGACATAGGAATGCTTTAAGTTTAGTATGTTTTAGTACATTTGTTTTTAATACATATACTTTAGAACAAAGTAACACAAAGCACTAACAGAACTAAACACATCTACCTTAAGTGGGACCAATGATAAACTCCTTATCGTATATACTTTGGATTATAAGAAGACTCTGCAGGAAAATTAGATATGAGGACAGTATTTTGTACATGTTCATCAGATCAGATTGGTTTATGTTATTTAAATCATCTGTGTCCTTACTGATATTTTTGTCTTCATGATCTAAAAATTACTAAGAAAGGCATGTTTAACATCTCCAACTGTAATTATGGATTTGTTTATTTCTTAAGATCAGATACTATATTTCTAGACTGTCCATTCTATTTTTTTATTTTATATAGATTCCAACTTTCTGGTGACAGAAGAATTATGACATAATGCCCTGGGAGACCCGGGTTTGATCCCTGGGTCGGGAAGATCCCCTGGAGAAGGAAACGGTAACCCACTCCAGTATTCTTGCCTGGAGAATCCCATGGACGCAGAAGCCTGGTAGGCTACAGTCCACAGGGTCGCATAGAGTCGGACACAACTGAGCGACGGAACGGAACGGAATGACACAGAAAATGCTACTCAAGAATAAGCTTTTCAGTCCATTTTGGGACCAAATCTACCCTTGTATGCTGTTCAAAACAGCTTGGTTTTATTTCCCCCATGATCTTTCCTTTGTCAGCAATCCACTTCAAGCCAAACATACCTCAATATTTAGAGCACTTTAGTGCTGCTCAGTCAGACCTCCACTTTATGCAGAGAATGGCTGCCCACATGATCAAAGGAGTTTAAATTCACACACACATACACACATACACACAAAACCTGAATTAGTACAGACACATTATCTGGTCACATTTCATACCTCTCTTCTTTTTATAGGTGGTTACTTGCCCTTTTAAAACTCCCTGTCAGTTGAAAGAGGGCAATTCTTAAAGTTGACTGAAACTATAATTCAGTTTCATTAAGTTTCCTTTAGAATAAACACACTAAACCATGAGAGGATTTTTTTTTATAATGTCTTCAAAACCATGAAGAAAGAAAATAATAAAGAATGGTAAACAAAAGGCATACAAATCAGCACATTGTGGTTTTTATAAAAAAGTAGAAAGAGGACTGCTGCGTGAATAGGTTGAGCTTAGGCTATCACAATAACAGGCTTTAGCAGAAGACAACGACTATTCACAGGCCTTATTGGGATAGTCATTCCCTGGATGGAGCCTGAGGTTTGAAAGACATGTTGAGAGAAGCAAGGCCACCCACGTAGGCAGCTAGAATACTGAATCAGTCCTGGCAAGGAAGGTGAAGGTTCTGGGGGCCAAATTGCCCCACACCCCCACTACTAATGTACTTCCTCACCCCCAGGACCAGGAACTGTTTGTTTTGTTCACACTGTGTCTTTAATACAGTATATAGGATGTGGCAAAGGCTCAGTAAATATCTGCTCGGTAAATAAATGATGCCCACAAGTTATTTCACCACTAAAGCCTTGATTTCCTGTAAACCAAAAGAGCTGAACTAGATCAATATATTCATTTTCAGCTCTAAAAGTCTCTACTTCTTTGAGTTAGAATTTCTCAATACATCACATAAAGTTTCAGTAAAGTTACTCCAGGACATCTGGGTTTGAATATATGCCTAGTCACAAGGTTTCACAACACCTTAGTCACTACAGCCCAGTATAAGATAAACAACGAATTTGCCCTGTTGAAACTACTGAAACAATATGTATGTTTCATGGGTACACATATATGTTGAAACTTACCAAACTATACACTTTAAATTTGTCCAGTTTATTGTATGTCCATTACACCTTGATAAAGCTGTTAAAACACACACACACACTCACACTCTCAAGAAACTACTGAAACTGCTCAATATTGCTAAGGCAGTAAGAGATACAAGCTAGTTATTGTAGAAATAACAAAAAATATGTCTGACCACACAGTTAAAACAGGAGAGAAGTAGATGCTCACAAAAACAAGAATAGGGACTTCCCTGGTGGTCCAGTGGCTAAGACCCCAAGCTCCCAATACAAGAGGCTGGAGTTCCATTCCTGGCCAGGAAACTAGATCCCAAGTGCTGCAATTAAGACTCAGTGCAGCCAAATAAATTAATGTAAAAAAATAATAATGGCAGCAGCAAAACTGAGCTCCTTCAAATGCTTGAAGACTCAGGAAAACCTGTTGCCTGGCTTAACCAAATAATCTTTACTTACTGTGAAGGAAATACACTTACTTTTTAAATAGTATCACATGTATTTATCTTCCTTAGTCAACTGTCAATTAGAAATTATTTTCTAATCTTTAACAACATTCTCCAAAAAGGAAAAATTAGTTTTAGTCCATTATTTTAGATAGGATCTCAAATAATGAAGCAACTTGACAACATCACAAAACCACTAGTTCGAGAAATCTGGTTTTATTAAATATATTTGCTAAAGGGAATTCCCTAGCAGTTCAGTGGCTAAGACTCCCAAGTTTTCACTGTGGAGGGTGTAGGTTCAATCCCTGGTCAAAGAACTAAGACTCTGCAAGCCCTGCAGAGTCTTAAAAATAAATATATTAATATTTGCTAAAGACCGAAATGAGATTAAAGTATATCCCTTATCTTTAAAATTTATTAGTGGTTTTCAAACCACCTCTAATTGTTACAGGCAGAAAGTTTGGCTTCTATATATTTCTTTTTTGTGTGTCTTTTTTTTTTATTGGAGGCTAATTACTTTACAATATTATATTGGTTGGTTTTGCCATACATTGACATGAATCTGCCCTGGGTGTACATGTGTTCCCCATCTTGAACCCCCTCCCACCTCCCTCCCCATCCCATCCCTCAGGTTCTATATATTTCATACCCCATTCTAAACTGTTCAACTCGCTAGTTATATATAAGAAACATGGGTAGAAACTATAGCAGAATCAGCAAACTATAGAAAGTATCAAGTCCTGAAACTTAGTACCCAATCTGGGTATTCTTGGCTTGACATAAAAAGTCACAGAGATATTAAAATATTTAAAGAAGGCACATTAAGAGAAATGTCATAAGATACTTTATAATGTGACTGACTGCCAATAAAAATAATAGGGTAAGCGAAAACCCAAGGCAGCGGTCCCCAACCTTTTTGACACCAGGTACCGATCTTGTGGAAGACAATTTTTCCATGGAGGGTGCGGGGGATGGTTGTGGGGTGATTCAAGCATATTATGCTTATTGTGCACTTTATTTCTATTATATCAACTCCATCTCAAATCATCAGGCATCAGATTCTTGAGGTTAAGGACCCTTGACCCAAGGCATTCACCATGGGTAGATTCTACGAAGACAAATAAGTTTTACACTGATAACATTTTCATGGATTGACTATTTCTTCTGATTACTCTTAATTAAATTGTCTAAGCCTGTGCATAAAAACAAAAAGTTGTTATTCAAAGGATACCAAAAGTTTGAAAAGAACAACAGCTGTTTTTATAACACTTAAGGGAAATGGTAAACAATTCAAGCTGACTGATTTTATGTGCCTCTTCATGTGATCAGTGTAATGGTGTTGCTGGAAATTTGGACCTGATAATCTTATCATGAAGAAATAGACAAAGCTAGAATACGGGCTGTTCTGTGGGACAACTGGCCCGGACACTTCAAAAGATTCACCATCATTAAGAAAAGAGACTGTTAACATGACTGTTTTAGATGGGGGAAACTAAAAAACACAAGAGGCACAAGCAAAATGCTGGAACCTTGACTGCATCAGATGAGGAAGAAAAGGAGCTGTATGGGATATGTGGGGGGTAATACAGGAAAGTTGAGTTACATGCAAACAGCATGTGGGATGACAGCACTGAGTTACTGTTGATTTCTCAATTACAGTAATGGTACAAGGGTTATGTAAGAGAATGTCCCTCTATTTAGGAAATACATACTTGAGAGGTATTTACAGGTGAAGTGTCATGAAATCTGCAACCTACTTTTGGATCATCTGACAAAAGAGAATGTGTGTGTGTGTAAGGGAGAGGAGCAGTATTTCTGGTAAGATAACTGTCGGTGAATTTACATAAAGGATATACAGGTGTTCGGGTTTCCCTGGTGGCTCAGCGGTAAAGAATCTTCCTGCCAATGCAAAAGATGTGGGTTTGATCCCTGGTCCAGGAATAGCCGCCGGAGAAGGAAATGGTAACCCACTCCATTATTCTTGCCTGGGAAATCCCACGGACAGAGGAGCCTGGCGGGCCACAATCCACGGGGTCACAAAGAGTCTGACATGACTTAGTGACTAAATAAAACATACAAGTGTGTTCATGAAGTTTTCTTTCAATTTTACTGTGGATTTGAAATCTTCAAGATTAAAAAAAAATCATAATTCTTTGAAGTTTATTTGCTCTTTTCCACCCAGAGTATGCTCAGAAAAGTTAAATGAACAAGGAGGAAAATATAGCAAATTCAGGGCTTTACATACCTTCCACATCATACCAGTGTGCACCATTCGTGATTCCATCTTTAAAAGTCTCATCTTCATCTCCAGGACAATGAGGGGCACCAGTTTTCATTATGGGATGGTTTGAAGCATAGGCTTTTGCCAGATATCTAAATACTTCATCATCTGAAGTTTTGCTATAGACTCCAGTGGCCTTATGTTCTGGAGAATCATCAAAAGGATAGCTTGCTACCACCGAGCCACCATGCAGGTTTCCGGAAAGCACAAACCTTTGAAAATCAAAATCACACATCACTTTTCAAAAGGCACAGAAAACATATATTTTAAAATTCTACATCTTTTATCAATGAACTCAGATATTCCTCTTGAGACCTAGAAGACAATTCTATCAACGGTTATAATTTGACCAAACAACATAGAAGGAAAATGGATAGAAAGCATTATCCATTCAACAAATTTCAAACAGTTTTCACAATTCCTTAACTTCAAATAACTTTAAAGAATTTTTCAATCATTGAAAAAAAATAGCTTACTAACAGTAGAAATTAATGTTTTAGGAGATGTCTTATTCAGGGACCTCTATTAGGTTGAATAATATGAACGTGCCAATATTCAACCATGTTTTGACCTACAAATATGACAATTTCATAGAGTTCAATCTAATTCTTGTACTTCATAATGTGCCAATCTCATAGAAAGTGTGGCTTACATAAATAAATACTTGTTGAATACACGAGTTGGGTTAATAAGTTTCATGCTTTTTATATTATTGTCCAGAGAGAATTTTTGAGATTCAGAGACAAATAAATTAAAACAGGATGTGCTTTGCCTCATTCCAGTTTCACAATACACTAAACTCACATTTTCGAGAGAGACACCATAGTTGAGAAGATTGGTGGTGGGGTTGGGGGATAGACCTGACACAGTGAGTTGCTTTCAGAGAAAAACAATACAGAACATTGCATCACTGTAAAAGCAACTCTCTTTTTAGGACCAAGGTTCCTGGTTGGGCCATTAAAAAATAAACTGACATGAAGATAAGGTTGCTTCTATAAAAAGAAACATTTTAATTTTTGTTAAATTTTTATTTTTAAGTGAACCCACTTACAATCCAGTCACATTTATAGATATAGAAATACTGAAGAACTCCTTTTATGGTAAAAGCTAAAGGCAAAAACATGCTGCAGCCCTATTTATACATTTTTCACTCATGTAACAGCTCAACGTATTTCTATAGCTGGAGATTAAACACTTTTTGCAGTTGAAATTGGATTTTTTGCTTCTGCCTTTTTGTGACTGAAAGAAACTGACCTACAGAAATTCTACAGGGGGTTGATCTATAACATTTTATATGCTTGAAAGAAAATTAAGTCTATGATATGTTTAATTTGAAAAGTTAAATATGATTAGTACCTCCCAGAGGAGGTCAAACAATGAAAATTACTTATAACACAGAATCTGTCCTCAGAAGACAGAAATGAGCTGATAAAGACAGTGAATAAATACCAGAATAGACTATGAAAAAAGTCGAGTTTAATAACTAATATAATTACAATAAGCACAATTCCAGACACCAGAGGAAAAGACCATTTGCGCAATAGCACAGGCTCTGAAACCAGGCAAATATGGGTAAGAACATTTGGTTTCCCAGACAGGTCACTCACTATTTACTGATCACAACATGATCAGGTAAAGTTGCTGCCTCTAAATCCATTGAATCCTAGTTTTTCTCTCACCTGTAAAATGGGGCTTAATGCTACCGGCTTCCTAGGGTGGTTATGAGAATTAAATAAGGTAATACACATACAATATCTTTCAGCACAATGACTTCTTTCAAGCATCTGCTCAACAAATGTTCCTTTCTTTGGATTATTTGCATCCTGCTCAGGGAATCACTGCCTTACAGCCTATCAATCCACCCCCAACTTCCAATGCCAGAAAGAATGATACAGAAGCAAAAACTAACTGTATATTCTAACACTCTAACTCCACCTTACCCAACCCTCCTCCATAGCAAGGCATTAACTGTTTACTTTTTGGCTTCTATGCTTTAAATAATTTAAGTACTTTTTCCCCCAGCAATGACTTGGGGAAAGTTATAAGAAGGCCAGCCCAGTTCAGGCCATCCATTCAGCAACAAATTTTCTTGAGTGTCAACTGTAAGCCAAATGTTCTAGACACTAAGGAATACATCAGAGAAGAAACAAATACAAAGATGCCCTCAAGGCATTCATATTCTAGTGGGGAAAAAGTGGATAACTGAATGTTCTAAGTAAGTGAAGCATGCTATTTTAACTATATATTTCAATTAAGACTTTATATTTCAAGATTCTCTGCTAAAAGCTGTTTCTCACTTTGTCATTTCTTTTAACACTTTTCAGAAATACTATTAAAGTAGCCTAACCGAATACCTTTAGAACACTGAAATATTTGCAATCTACTCCAGTGATAAATTATTAGATTTTCCTTACTCTACTTACAGAGTTTTAAAAGTACCAGTGCCACTCTAGTAAGGACAATTTCAAGAGAAAGTGATATCTATTATAGTGGCTATAAGATTATTGCTTTTAGTCTTTGTCAAACCAACTTTGATATCAATCCAGTTTTATTTGAAGGGTATTTTAGTTTCCATTCAAATCAGTTCTCTTAAGTGTTTCTCACACAACTTCAATATCATATATCATTTCTTGCATAAGATTTAAAGTAGCTGCTAAATATATCATAAAAATTATAAACAAGTCTATAGATATTAAAAAATCCATCTCTAAGTTAACTCTGTTATGGTCCCCAAATAAATCTGTAAATAACTGTAAAAAATTAAGAAAACTTGATGTCTGATAAACTAAATTCTAAAGGTTTCAGGGAACTGCACTCACTCCAATAATACAATGATTTTCACAAACATACCCAAAAAATCAATTTTGCACAATCTATAGAAAATAAACTTCACTTTCCTAAGCAGGAGAAAATGAGTTTTAAAATTTTACATATCCAAAGCAACAATGACAAAAAAAATCTATTTCTAATACAGCTGGGTGACTAGGATATCGAGAAATTATGCAAAGAAGTTTATTTCACAGAATACACTGAAAAAGGTACTTTCCCTATACTGTCTGTGGTTTGAGAATTTCCTCTCCATAAAGCTGACTCTATATTTAGGAATTAATCTCAGATCACGCGTGTGCTTGTTTTTTACTTTATTCACATATCCCTTGTTACTGAATAATCATTAAATAATATGCATTTTGAGTTATTTATGACTGAGGATGGATGCGTATACTTTTACCCTAAATACTCACCTACTTTTCATTCTGATTTAGAGTTACATTTGAAAAGAGGGAGAATATGACTAGGGTAGTCCACAGCCACGCAATGGCAAGCCACTCCAGTACTCTTGCCTGGAGAATCCCATGGATGGAGGAGCCTGGAAGGCTGCAGTCCATGGGGTCACTCAGTCGGACACGACTGAGCGACCTCACTTTCACTTTTCACTTTCACGCATTGGAGAAGGAAATGGCAACCCACTCCAGTGTTCTTGCCTGGAGAATCCCAGGGACGGGGGAGCCTGGTGGGCTTCCGTCTATGGGGTCGCACAGAGTCGGACACGACTGAAGCAACTTAGCAGCAGCAGCAGCAGCAGTCCACAGCCAAAAAAGAGAGCAACTTTCTATGTAATACCAACCGACACAGATGAGCTTTTCCGATCTTCACAAGCTCCTATCATTGAACTACCCAGCCTGGACCCGATCTTGTAATCATTAAATACTGGTGATGTGAAAGAGTTGTCCAGAGAGCACATTTGTGCTTCTAAATTTAAAGTTCAAAGCTTTCAGTATAGTCTCAAGGTGACTTGCACCAAGACAGAGCTTATTTTTATTTTTGGTCACAGCAGAACTAATACTGAACAGAAATATCTACTCACAGAATTTACATCCTTGTAAAGGTCACGATGGAGCATTTTAGACTGTTTGCATTGTTTAAAGTCACACTTATGCAACTGTTCAGGGAGCCTGACATCATTATCTTTAAAAGAAAAATCTTCCCAGAAAGTGTATGTGAAGTTAATGCTTCCCAGGGATTAATGCCTACTCCTCTCAGAAGGAGTAAAGTGAAAGGTGGGGAGAGAAAACGAATCTAGAATTGTCATAATGTCCATGAATTTTTCAAGGTCTGCTACATACATACTGAATCTTGTGGAAGAGATGATTCTAAGCCCTACAGGAAAACACCTGAGTTCATTATTGCTTTTATTTTATCTGTCACTTAGAAATCTTCAGATCAGGATAGAAAGCTTAATTGCTCCACAAGCCTATGTCATTGTTGTTTGGTCACTAAATTGCGTCCCACTCTTCTGCGACCCCATAGGCTGTACACCAGGCTCCTTCTGTCCATGGGATTTCCCAGGCAGGAATACTGGAGTGGGTAGCCATTCCCTTCTCCAGGGGATCGTCCCCACCCAGGGATCGAACCCATGTCTCCTGCATTGGCAGACAGATTTTTACCGCTGAGCCACCAAGGAAATCCTCTACAAGCCTCAGGAAGACACAAAAAAGAGGATACGTTGGCAAGGCCAATAGCAGAGAAGGGGAAGAGGTGCCCTTTGGTCACTTTGGACATGATTCCATAAGTTCCCTCTTCCTCTATTCCTCTCCTCCTCCTTTTTGCCGAAAATCCTACCCATCTCTCAAGACTCAAGTTCTCCCTCTTTCACAGAGATGACCCCTATTATAGCAGCCCACACACATTTTGCCAGTAGGAGCAATTCCTGTAAAGCTTAACTGGGTACATAAACACACCTCCTCTATATTTAGCATAGTCTCATGTCATACACCTATTTCTTGAGGTTCTCAAAAGCTTCTTTTAATATTTTAAATCCCACGTGGCACTTACTAACACCTAAGGTGTGTTTGTGTGTGTTGCATGTAAGTGTGACAATTAGCCATTCGACTCTGGTCCACTAATAATGTGCATAAATGGAATCAGAAACCCTTCAGAGTCTAAAATGAGGCTGCTCCCAGGTGAAGGTTCCATCCAGATCTGGAGGAGTTCTCTGGTCAGCCATATCTATAGGCTCCATAGCTGAGTCAGAGGCAAAGACTGGAAGAGAATCAGTTTTTATCAAACAACTAAGAGAAAGACCCCACGGGTGTCATCTGTGGGCTACACGCTCCCTCCAGGGCTCAGAATTCCAGGGCTCAGACCTCCAGGGCTCAGACTAAATGCCTGAGTCCAACTCCAGCTACTTCCGCAATATGTAAATGATTTTCCTACTATGTAAATTATTTATAATCTGACTCTTGATTTCCCCCACATGCAAAACAAGGATGAGAATGCTGCCCATCTCATCAGGTTGTGTCCAGCATAAACGGAGATCATGCAGTCCACAGGGTTTAGCGCAGTGCCTGTAGTCATGACAGAACCACATATTTTGTCAGTTTATCTACAAAATAAGCGAGCTGACCGAGGTCATCCTGAAGGTCTCTTCCATCGCTTATTCTACTGTCCTGTGAGAACAGGGACCAGGAAGCCAGAAAGGAGTCTCCCCTCCAGCCAAACGGCGGCTCTCTGCATTCTTTGAATAAATGACATCCTCCAGGCAGCGCTTCTCCGACAATTATCATGAGGACAGAGGCTAAGCGGCCTGGGCCCTAGTTCCCCTTATGGGGTGTCGCCCTCCGCCCTCACTACCCCAGTCCCTTAGGCCTGCGAGCACTGTTTGAGCGCCTACGGAGTGAGGGACCCAGCCTGTGCCCCGGAGGGATGCGTGGATGGGGAGGCGGGTGGAGGGAGGGCGGTACTCACTTGTTCCTGCGGATCCACTCGATCAGGGCGCGCACCTCGGGCACGTCGTCCAGGGAGGGGGGCTCGCCGGTGCTGAACTGATCGGGGAAGCTGCGGTTGAGGTCGCGGCCGCGGCTGTTGTCGCGGCCGCTGGCCCCGGGAGGACCGCTGTCGCCGAGGCCGCAGTCACCCTCGCGGGCGCGCTCAAAGCCGTCGGGGTTGAGGCTGGGCAGCACGTACACGTCGGTGGTGTTGAGCAGGCGGACCAGGCGCGGGTCCCCACGGCGGTAGCCGGAGGCCAGCTCGCGGGCCAGGTAGACGAGCACCTGGCGCGACACGGTCTCGTCCCCGTGCATGTTGCCCACCAGCTTCACCTGCGGCCGGCCAGGCAGGAGCGGCCCCGCCGCGTCGGGCCCCGGGTCGCCGTCAGGAGGCGGTGGCGCCAGGCCGGCCGTGAGGCGCAGCACCCACAGCGGCCGGCCCTCCACCGAGCTGCCGATGCTGAAGAGGCGGGCCAGGCCCGGGGGCCCCGCGGCCGCCGCCTCCCTCAGCGCCGAGCCCAGCTCCTCTTCGTGGTAGTAGCGGTCAAACTGGCCCTCGTCCTCCTGGGCGCCCTCGCTCGTCGTTGTCGTCGTGGTCGCCTCCGCCTTCTTGATGTGCGCAGCCCGGGCCGGGCTCCGCAGCAGCTGCAGAAGCAGCAGTAGACACAGGAGCAGCGGGAGGCGCCCGGGCCGCCGCGCGTCCCAGCCACTCGCCATCTTCCAGCAGCTCCGCTAACCCCGGCTCCGTTCCCCCGGCTCCGCGCTCCGGGAGGCCGGGGCCCGCCGGATCCCCTCCGCTCCTAGCAACCCCATCCCGCCCTCCGGCCGCAGCCAATGGTGGGCGGGCCTGCCGTCGCGTCACTCCGTGGGCGGGGCCGTCCTTAAAGCAGCAGATCCCCCTCTGGGCGTGCCTTTCTCTTGTCCGGGTAGAATTTGGTCACTCTCCTCTTCGGTCAGGTCTCCTGTCCCTCTCTCTCCCTCCTCCCCGTTTCCTTTTCTGCGTTTGCTCCGCTTCTCCTCTACTCGTTCATTCTCTTCTTTATGGGTTATCCCTTCATTCTCACCCCTTTTCCTCTGAGTACTATCACCCGCTTCCTTCCCATCTTTGTTGCAGCTTTCTCCAGCTGCGCTTTAACGCTTAGAACCGAGAATAGAAAGAATCAGAAGGTTCGAAAAGAATCAAAGGACATGAAAAAAAACCTCAAAGGTTCGAAAGAATCTACCTTAGAAGAGACAGAAGACGTCGCAGCCCTTCCCGCCGCGCACCTTTTCCATTGGGTGCCTTAACTTGAGCCCAGAGCCCTGCCAGCCAGCGGTTGAAGGGACTGGGTCACTTGGAGTGGCAGAGGGTTCACTACCTCTTTTCCAGTTTTTAGTCATTATGTTGAAAGAAGATGTCTCCTTTATGTCTAGTGAAAATCTTCTATGTAGTAGGCTTTCTTTGTGTTGATGGATTTATTTCCTCAGTGTTACCCCAGTTTATTTCACTGCCACAGGTTCCAGTGTGGGCTGGTCTCAGCCCTGTAGGCAGAATTCATTTCATTGTTCACTTGCCCACCTTTCACACTTCTCCTGAGCGAGTTACTTGTTAAACTGTGGCCTTAGAGTGACATTTCAAAAGCAGCAGGTATGACATTTCTGGAAACACTTGCTTGGTGAGTATAATTCCAAAATGCGTTAAAGCTGGCAAACACAATGTGTTATCATATAGAAAAGAAGCCTTTCTGTTCCGTTGCTCAGTCGTGTACGACTGTTTGCGACCCCGTGGACTGTAGCCTACCAGGCTTCTCCGTCCATGGGATTCTCCAGGCAAGGATACTGGAGTGGGTTACCATCTCCTTCTCCAGGGGATCTTCCCGACCCAGGGATTGAACCCGGGTCTCCCGCATTGGAGGCAGACGCTTTAACCTCTGAGCCACCAGGGAAGCCCAAATAAGCCTTTACTGGTCTTTAAAGTAGGCTTAAATCACTTTAGCTTGAAGAAGCACAAAACCTCCTAATTATTTTTATCAAGTGTGAAATTTTACCCATCAAAGAACGTAATTGCAATAACTGCTGTAGTTCCTTCTTTCAAAGCCAGACTCCTTCCTTGAACTATGATTGAACCCTAATGTGAATAGTAAAGAGTTAATTCGTTCATGTATCAAATATGTATTGAGCAACTATTGTGTGCCAGAGCTATGGTGCTGGGAAGCAGTTCACTCTGCTTGGAGACTGGATACGTTTGTGTTAAGTTTATAATTAGGGATGTAGGAAACTTCATTCAACCCAAGGAGGAGGAGCACAGGAGGAGAGAAATTAGGAGAGGAAGTGGATAGGTATTCTGGGCAGAAGGAGGAACAAACACTGAAAGCTTAAGAGCAAATACTGCACATCCTCGGAACTGCATACAGGTTAGGATTGTGAAGGAGCTCACGGGTATGGAGGACACAAACCAGAGAAGCAGAATCAGAACTCAAAGAGCTTCACAAGCTGGGCTCTGGGGAGCACTTGATCCATAAGACCATGGAAAGCCACTGAAAGATGTTAAGCTAGTTTAGAAAAATCCCAGAACTTCCCTGGCAATCCAGTGGTTAAGAATCCACCTTCCAACACAGGGACGCAAGTATGATCCCTGGTCAGGGAACTAAGATCCCACACCCTACAGGGTAGCTAAGCCCATCTGCCAGGACGAGGACCCAGCACAGGCAAAAATAAATTAATAAAAAATAAAGTGAAGGTGTTAGTTGCTCAGTCATGTCTGACTCTTTGCGACCTCATGGACTGTAGCCCACCAGGATCCTCTGTCCACGGAATTCTCCAGGGAAAAATAAAGAGCCCCTTAAAAAGTAACAGTAACAGTGGAGAATGAAGTGGAAGGCCTAAGACTTGAGGCCGAGAAACCTGTAAGGGAGATATAATCCAGAAAGACATGATGAGGCTCTGAACGCTTGAGGACAGTGCCAGTGGAGATGGAAAGGAGGAAATGGATTTGAAAGACCTTTAGGAGAGAACGTCGACAGGAAAGAGAAGGTGACAGAGAGAAAGAGAAGCTGTAGGCTGACTTCCAAGTTTCCGCCAAAGCAACTTGCGAGCTTTCACTGAGGAAGAGGACAGGAGAAGGCTCGGGTTTAGGCGAGGATGATGAATTTAGCACAGTCACTGTGGTCCTGTGAGCATCTCTTCTCCTCCATGCCCGTTTGGTTTCATGTGCCTCTTATACACCAGCTGCAACTCATCAGAAGCAAAGCCCCAACTCTGTACAGAGACCACCTCCCCCTCACCCCAGGGAGCACTTAATCATTACTCTGTGCACTTTTACAATAATCCAAATCAAAGCAGCCCCAGGGGGCATGTTAACCTCTAATCAAATATTTCCTTTTTACCATTTTCACTCTCCTTGGAAGCCTCTTCCTGCCAACTCACTCCTGCAGCCTCACCTAGGGAGGCAGTAAATAAACATGTGAGGGCTGTGAAATAATGTGATGTAACTTGAGCCAGTGCCCTCCCAAGAATCCCCGGGCCTCCCGCCTTGCAGTTGCAACCTCTTTCTGGTCTGGAGCCTCCATACTAAGCAGGTATTCTGTGCTGGTGTTTCGAAGTGAAACCCAAAGCTCCCGACCCGGTCACTGCTCACTGGAGGGGAAGCCTCCAACTAAATAACTCCAGCTGCCCCTGAGAAATCCTAACGTTATGACAGGTGTCCCTTTTCTCCTTCCGTCCTGGCTTCACAAGTGAAGGAACTTGGGGAAACATTTCCAGTTCGCAGAAGCTGAGTGGTAATGACCTGGCTTTTGAAAAACAAAGCAGAGCTTGTTGGCTGGCCTACTGGTCTTCAGTAACCACCTCTTCTAAAAGACTCATAGGTAATCGAAACACAGCATAGATTATGAACTTGTAAATGTCACATGGTCTGGCAGAAACACCCACAAACTGACAAGTTCAATTTGACAAATGGTTATGGAGCATCCATCTAGTGAAAGGTCTGCTCTATGGGTGACGGAGGGCTGGGGGATAAATAAAGGATTGTCCTCTGCTAGAAGGCCAGAGTCTAGAGAGAGAGGCAGGACAGGATGCACCCATGGGGCCAGCGCTATGTAACAGCCACTGCACTAAACCTTTTCATCGGTTGATGCATTTAATCCTCACAACAATCCAGAGGTAGGTACTTTTAACTCTCCTGTTTCAAAGATAGATACACTGAGGCACAAGATCTCACAGCTGGCAAACCACAGATCCAGGACTCAAACCCAGGGAGTCTGGCTCCAGAGTCTGGGTATTTACTCAATAATAAAACTGCTTCTCTGGAGTAAACTAAAACAAAACAAAATGAAACAAAAATGGAAAAACCTCACTACTAGAACCCAGAGGAGAAAGCAACTAATTGTGATGAGACATCAGAGTAAACTTCATCAATACTGAGTTCATGAACTGAGTTCAAATTCTATATCAACCATTTTCTAGCTGTTTTAACTTGGGGAAGTTATTTCATTTTCCTGAGAATTAAGTGAGATAAAACAGGTATAATATTTAATGTAATTCTTGGTACTTGGCATATAACAAGCTTTCAGAAACCATTGTTATTTTGTGAGTGTGTCTCTTAAATAAGAATTCTCAAACAGGGAAGAAAATGGAGACTACAGCAGTCAAGGCAGAGGGACCTGTGAGAACAGAGGGTAACAGTGACTGGAATATAAGGTGTGTTGGGAGGAGCAGCAGGAGCCATAGCTATGACAGAAGAATGGTGCCAGATGATGAAAGGCCTCAAATATGCTAAAGGAGTTTTGCTTTATTCCACAGCAAATGAAAAACTTACAGAATTGTTTATGAAGAGAGTGGTATGGGTCATATCTGTGTTTCAGCAAGAGAATTCCAGGGGCTGTGTGGGGGGCAGACTTAAAAGCAGTTGCCCTCTAGATAAGAGCTGATTCTGGCAATATTAGAGAGGATAGAAAGGAGAAGATATGTTAGAATGATGTTTGGGTTATTGGATTGACAAGATTTAGCAATTACTTGGGTAAAAGGGAAGAAGTAAAAGACAACTTCACAGGCTAGTGAAGGTGACCAGGTAAATGGCCTTGTCAGTATCCACGACAAGGAGGGGCATAGGATCAAATACACCAGCAGAGGCTTGTTCTTAGGTAAGAATACAGACACTTCCCTGGTGACTTAATGGTAAACAATCCGCCCTCCAGTGCAGAAGATGCGGGTTCAACCCCTGGTCTGGAAAGATCTCCTGGAAAAGAAAATGGCAACCCACTCCAGTATTCTTGCCTGGGAAATCCCATGAACAGAGGAGCCTGGCAGGCTACAGTCCATGGGGTCACAACAGAGCTGGACATGACTTAGTGACTAAACAACAACAGACACTTCACCTGTATTCACAAACGGAAAGGCAGAATGTGCAGTTGTAAGTACAGTTAAGTGAGCAGATGACATGTTGGGAGCTGGTAGATATTCTCTGCTGATTGCTTTTATTTTCTAAATGAAATGGGATGTTGCAGCCATCAGCTGAGGGTAAGGGTGTTGTAATAGCTGTTGGAGTTTTGAGGAAAGAGACAAAGATGTGAAATAATCATCACCATGAGTGGGAGGGAGACATGGAGGGTAGTAGTTTTCTGCCGTTGGCCACAGGGACCAGCAGGTTTTAACATGTCATCAAGGCCTGCTAACGGGATATGGGGCACAGGGATTTGTTGACTTGTTTTGTTGGTTTGTTTTCATTTTTATAGCGTTTGCTCTTACTTCCTCAGAGTCCTTATCTTTCCAGGCCAAAGAGAAATGAAAGATGTTTCTTGAAATCACTTTCAAAAATCGCCCTTGGTTAGGTCAGCCCCTTCTTAGTCAGGCCTGATTTAAGTGCATAGATAGGCTGCTGCCCAAACATGAGGCCATAATAATGATTTTCATCTGTATTTCAAAAAAAAACCCTCTCTATTTGCCAGCACCAAATGGACAGCAGTTCTAATCTCATGAGGTAGAGAGGGAGGGAAGCAGGTATCAGTTACTTTCAGTTGTACATATCAGAAAACCTGACTCATTCTCATTTCAATAATAAATGGAATGTATTGGCTCATGTAACTGAGAAATCCAAAGGAGAAGTCTGGATTCAGGCATAGCTTTATCCTGTGGCTAAATGGTCACCAACCACCTGCTTTCTTTTTGTTCTTGACCCTTGCCTTCTATAATACAATGTTCACTTTATTCTGATTCTCTTTGTGGTCCCAAGAGGGCTGCCAGAAGCTCCTAAAGCCACGTGCTTTCTTATTCATATGCTGTGCTTAGTCACTTCAGTCGTGTCCGACTCTTTGTGAGTCCATGAACCTCAGCCCACCAGGCTCCTCTGGGTGGAAGTCCATGGGACTCCAGTCTCCTGGAGTCCATGGGATTCTCCAGATGAGACTATTGGAGTGGGTTGCATTTCCTTCTCCAAGGGATCTTCCCAACCCAAGGACTGAACCCGCGTCTCGTGCATTACAGGCAGATTCTTTATTGCTGAGCCACCTGGGAAGCCCCTTCTTATTCATTCTCAGCAACAGAGGATGCCCTTGTGCAATCAGTTTTGCTGATCGCTTGAGGTCACTTGCCTAGGTCTGAACCAATACTATGGCCAGTCAATACCAAACTGCTTCACCAACCAAACCTAAGCAGCAGCAGGTTTTATTTATTCGACATTATGAAGCATGTCTGCGGGCCCTGTCCTGGGATGGGGGTGGAGGCATGTGAAGGAAGAAAAAAGGGATGAGGAAGAGGAAGTGCTGTAACACAGTGAAATAAGTAACTATGTACAACGTGCCGGTAACTAATCCCTGTACAGGGCTTTAGTGTTTACAATAGGCAGTTTGTCTCACTAATCCTCTTAAATTAGAAAAGGAATATTTGTCCTTATTTTTGACTGTCCAACATCTGAAACCCTTCCCCCTCATTTGGGGAAGCCTCCACCTTTGGGGTCTCGGTGGAAGGCAGGGTCTGAAAATGCCTCCTGGAACACGGGCCTCAGTTTGGCCAAGCAGATGAACCTGTGATGGGCTTTGAATTGGGAGCCAGGCTTTCCTGGCAGCTTAGTTGTAAAGAACCCACCTGCACTGCAGGAGATGTGGGTTTGATCCTTGGGTCAGGAAGATCCCCTGGAGAAGAAAATGGCAATTTCCCACTCCAATATTCTTGCCTGGGAAATCCCATGAACAGAGGAACCTGGCAGGCTACAGTCCACGGGGCTGCAAAGGAGTCAGACAGGAGGACTTAGCCACTAAACAACAACAACGACACAAATAAGCAGAGACTGTGGATAATTCTTTTTAGCTGTGATGGGTAAGGGTGGCGGCAACATACAATCTCTGGGGTGACACAGGAAACAGAGCATCCATCCAGCTCTCAGCGCCGGTGGTGGTGGTGGGGGGCAGTGGGGGAAGACAGGTTGCAATGGTTGGTATTGGTGACAGTGGCAGCACTTTCCCAAGTTCTGCCAGTCACTTTGGGGCATTGTCCCTGGGCTTCCCTGGTGGCTCAGATGGTAAAAAATCTGCCTGCAGTGCAGGAGACCTGGGTTCAATCCTGGGTCGAGAAGATCCCCTAGAGAAGGGAATGGCAACCCACTCCAGTATTTTTGCCTGGAGAATTCCATGGACAGAAGAGCCCGGCAGGCTACAGTCCATGGGGTCGCAAAGAATCGGACATTACTGAGCAACCAACACTTTCACTTTCTGATTTCCCAACTCTTCTAGCAATTCTATGAGTCAGCCAATATCTTGCCAATAAACCAATTTTCAATCAGAATCAGTTTCTGAGGCTGCAATTTATTGAAATATTAGTAAAATCCTTTGAGGTCAGTATCGTCATCCTCATTTTTCAGATAAGAATACAGGCTCTGAGAGATTAAGTATCTTGAACCTAGCAGTCCATAGGGTTGCGAGTTGGACGCGACTGAGTGACTGTCCACACACACACACGCACCTAGGATCATTTATTTAGTCTCTAAGTTGTGTCTGACTCTTTGCGATCCCATGGACTGTAGCCTACTAGGCTCCTCTGTATGGGGTTTTCCAGGCAAGCGTACTGGAGTGGGTTGCCATTTCCTTCTTCAGGGGTCTTCTCGACCCAGGGCTTGAACCCGCAGTTCCTGCATTGGCAGACGGATCCTTTATTGCTGTGCCACTTAAGAAGCCCTTAACAAATGTTTAAGCATTTACAAAATGAGCCAGCAGGGAAGACCAACCTCACTATCTTCCAATTTTAAACCCCATAGTTGTTTTAGTAGCTGCCTCTTTCATAGGTAAAAGAGAAACTGAAAAAGACTCATTCATTCCTGAAATAGTCCTTTTCTCTCCCATCTGTCTAGTACCTAAAGGGTACCCCTAGACAGAGGTTCCTTTGTGTCTAAAAGGCTTTCTCCTCAATTTAAAGGCAGACACACCAGGGATCTTCAGTTTTGTCAGCTGACACCAGGATGGACTTATATAATAGCTGCTTGAGGGTATGGACCCATGAGAATGGCATACAGGTGGAAGGAACAGGAGAGAGAGAGAAAAAAATGCTAAAAGGGGAGGAATAGGGTTGCCATGGGACTGGGGCTAAAAACAGAACTTGTCCCCACATTTCTTTGGCTTGACTGTTTAGCCTACAAGGTAGAGTGGAGATGTCAGTAGGGGAAGCTCCTGGAGAGACTAGATTGTGTCAAACTGATGGTTCTAAACACCACTTACCCTTTAAAAGCACCCAGGGAGGCTGTGTGTGTGTTTTGCCATACACATAGTTGCTTTACAATGTTGTGGTGGTTTCTGCTATACAAGGAAGTGAATCAGCTGTATATATAGCTATATCCCCTCCCACCCCCAACATCCCACCCCCTAGATCATCGCAGAGCACTGAGCTGAGCTCCCTGTGCTCTACAGCAGTTTCCCGTTAACTATCTGCTTTGCACATGGTAGTGGATATGTGTCAACCCCAATTTTGAAAATACAAGTGCAAGGGG
Organism: Moschus berezovskii; assembly: GCF_049115385.1. Taxonomy (NCBI): domain Eukaryota; kingdom Metazoa; phylum Chordata; class Mammalia; order Artiodactyla; family Moschidae; genus Moschus; species Moschus berezovskii. Next base: position 33,495,020 of record NC_142479.1, on the reverse strand, counting down.
GAATGGGAGGTACTTGATGGGCACAGGGTTTCCTTTTGGGCAGTGAAAATATTGTGAAACTAGATAAAGCTGATGGTTGCACAATATTATGAATGTAATAAATGCCACTGAAGTGTACACTTTAAAATAGTTAATTTTATCTTATGTGAGTTTTATCTCAATTAAAAAACAAACAAACTAGCACTCTGCCTTCCCTAAGAGTGGGGAGAGTAATAAAGAGCATGCATGAGGGAGGAGGAATTTCATAAAGATAAGAAGTTGGAGGAAGGTCTTGAGAAATGTAAGACTTTAAGAGAGACACACCTTAAAGATAACTTCTGTATAGACTTACCATGCTTTACTTCTCAGGTGTTTTATGGGAGTTCCACTTGAATTTCTTTGGATGTGACAGTGCTGAGATAGGGCTGAGTATAGCTTAGTTTTATTTGGGTTACACCTTATTTCCTTTAAAAAAATAAAATGATTTGTTTACTGGCTGCACTGGGTTTTCATTGCTGAGTACGAGGTTTCTCTGGTTGCGGTGAGGAGGGGCTATTCTCTAGTTGAAGTGCATCGGCTTCTCATTGGCACCTCTTGTTGAAGAGCATGGTCTCAAGAGTACAGGGGGCTTCAGTAGTTGCAGCGCACAGGCTTAGTTGCCCCATAGCATGTGGCATCTTCCTGGACCAGGGATCCAGCCCATGTCCCCTGCATTGGTTGGCAGATTCTTAACCACTGGACCACCAGGGAAATCCTTATACTTATTTTCTAGTTCTTCCCAAAGCTAGTCCTAGAGTCTAACAACAAATTCAAATGGGACTAAGCACTCTCTTCCCCAGAGGTAGTCAGGTCTGCTCAGATCCAAAGACATCCTCCAACATAAACAGCAATAAACTGAGGCTGTGAGCTCTTGCATAAAGGCCCCAGAGCGCAACTCACACCTCCCAGCCAGAAAAATATTCAGTTACCAGGGATGCTCTGGCAGTCAGCAATTTCAGCCTCTAACTTTGATGAAAATACTTGCTGAGACTGAATTGGCACAAACAAAACACATTTACACCCAGCCAGCTGGACTGTATCTCAAAAGTACAAGACGAAGCTCCAGAAGGTGAAGAGACTGATACTATTTATGGGAACAATTTGCAGTCCTCTCTCTGTTATAGGTCTGGGTGGAAACAAGCAGAAGGCCGCTGCTGAAATACTGCAAGCCCACACAAAAGCCAAGGCTCCCCAGGAGACCCCAAGTGCCAGGGACACAGGGTAAAGCAGTGGGTTTGCAAAATGATCCTCATAAGAAGCAATTACTAGCTCATTTGCTCAATAGAGAAGGGAAACACTTTACACAAAAACAAAGAACAATGAAGTCAGATAAAAACAAGTTGAAATGGGTACTACTCTGGCGGTCCAGTGGTTAACACTGCATGCTTCCAATCCCTGGTCAGGGAACTAAGGTCCTGCATGTTGTACAGTGGGACCAAAACAAACAAACACACAAAATAATTAAAAAACCAGGTTGAACCAATGCAACCAAAGACAAAACAGAACAGATGGAAATTATAGCAAATCTCTAGGGGCACCAGAGCAGATGTTCTAGCAGGTTATCTAATGCTGCTTCCCAGTGCAGCTGTACACCCACTCCCAAAACTTTTCTGGCATTTCATTCTACGCTGCGGGTCTTCCATCCATTTATTAATCCATCCGATAGAACTTGACTAAGCACTGTCTCTATGCCAGATCCAGATCCAAGCTCCGGACATAGAAGTAAGGAAAACACAATTCAGGCCAGATTAAGAAGAGCCTCAAGAACTAAAGAAATTATGGTTTCAAATTCCCAAAATAAAATTCAAATTCAAATTTTATTTTTCAAAATGACACAAACCTTGCATATGTTCTAGAATCAAAATAGCTTCCTTCTGGATTTAAGGATTACAAAATTCAGATGACTTGAAAGATGAATGTTTCTCTCATTCTGATGCTCCTGCTTTGCTGGTGCCTTAAGGGGTGCCCTAACTGTGGGCACCTTCCCAACCCTTAAAAAGCTCTTGAGAGGAAGGATGATATTTGCCTTTCTCACTACCGTGGCAGCTTTTTTCTCTCCCAATTTCTGGTAACTTCAACGGTTGTTAATGAGTAGAAGGAGGATAATTTGGCAACAGGGAAAGGAATTTTTTTTAATGTTTATTTATTTATTTGGCTGTGCCAGGTCTTAGCTGAAGAATGCAGGATCTTCAATCTTCATTGCAGCATCCAAATTCTTAGTTGAGGCCTGTGGGATCTAGTTCCCTGACCAGGGACTGAACCCGGCCTCCTGCAGTGGGAACATGGAGTTCTAGCCATTGGACCACCAGGGAAGTCCCCCAGATGGGATTTTGGCTACCGAGCACAACAGAATGTTGCTAAAGTAGCACTTCTCTCCCAGTTCCTAAATTTGCCTGAAAGGACATACATAAGCCATGAAATTAAAAGATGTTTGCTCCTTGGAAGAAAAGTTATGACCAACCTAGACAGCATATTAAAAAGCAGAGACATTACTTTGCCAACAAAGGTCCACCTAGTCAAAGCTATGATTTTTCCAGTAGTTGTGTATGGATGTGAGAGTTGGACTATAAAGAAAGCTGAGCACCGAAGAACTGATGCTTTTGAACTGTGGTATTGGAGAAGACTTTTAAGAGTCCCTTGGACAGCAAGGAGATCCAACCAGTCCATCCTAAAGGGAATCAGTCCTGAATATTCATTGGAAGGACTGATGCTGAAAGTAAAACTCCAATACTTTGCCTACCTGATATGAAGAACTAACTCATTGGAAAAGACCTTGATTCTGGGAAAGATTGAAGGTAGGAGGAGAAGGGGACAATAGAGGATGAGATGGTTGGATGGCATCACCAACTCAATGGACATGAATTTGAGTAAACTCCAGGAGTTGGTGTTGGACAGGGAAGCCTGACGTGCTGCAGTCCATGGGGTCACAAAGAGTCAGACACGACTGAGTGACTAAACTGAACAGCACTGAAGCCAAAACCTAAATAGAATTGGTTCATGGATGGTTAGATACGCCCATAGCTGAGAGATGTACAACAAATCGAGTGAGATTAGATGTGCCTGGGCTCCACTCCTGAGCATATATCCAGAGAAAACTCTAATTCAAAAAGATACATGCACTCCAATGTTCATAGCAGCATTACTTAGTAATGCTACTAATTACATATTAGCCAAGACATGGAAGCAACATAAATGTCCATCAACAGACAAGTGGATAAAGAAAATGTGTGTGTGTGTGTGTATACAGTGTACTACTACTCAGCCATAAAAAGAATGAAACAGTGCATTTGCAGCAACATAGGTGGACCTAGAGATTATACTAAGAGACATAAGTCAGAAAGAGAACAACAAATACCATATGATATCATTTATGTCTGGAATCTAAAATATGATACAAATGAACTTATTTACAAAGCAAACAGATTCACAGACATAGAAAACAAAGTAATGGTTACCATAGAGGAAAAGGGGTGGGGTGGGATAAACCAGGAATTTGGAATTACCAGATACAAACTACTATGTATAAAATACACAGACAGCAAGGTCCCACTGTATAGCACAGGAAACTAGATTCAATATCCTGTAATAAGCCATAATGGAAAAGAATATGAAAAAGAATATACCTATGTATGTATATATATCTGAACCACTTACTGTACACCTGAAACTAATACAACATTATGAATCTTCTATACTTCGATAAAAAAAATTTTTAAGTTTCTGGGCTATAACACTGATTTGTGGTTTCAGTGAATTGAAGAATAAGTGTTCCAAGACATTTGTATTTCATGGAAATACAGATTTTCCTTAAAAGTCAGGCATATATATAACCATTTATTGTTTTGTCTGCCTCAAAAGGTACTCTGTTCCTCTGGAAACTATCCTTCCCTGTTCCAAACATACCTATGGCACTTTGGAAAAATATTTTTAGGTCTCAGTAAAATGAGGGTCTTTAATTTTGAAAAGTCACCTTCCCATAAATGACTGTTTTTTTGTGGACACAGAGACTATTTTGGGGGTCATTATCTGAATGCAGAGTTCCAAAGAATAGCAAGGAGAGATAAGAAAGCCTTCCTCAGCGATCAATGCAAAGAAATAGAGGAAAACAATAGAACAGGAAAAACAAGAGATCTTTTCAAGAAAATTAAAGATATCAAGGGAACATTTCATGCAAAGATGGGCTTGATAAAGGACAGAAATGGTATGGACCTAACAGAAGCAGAAGATATTAAGAAGAGGTGGCAAGAATACACAGAAGAACTGTACAAAAAAGATCTGCATGACGAAGATAATCACGATGGCGTGATCACTCACCTGGAACCAGACATCTTGGAATGTGAGGTCAAGTGGGCCTTAGAGAGCATCACTACGAACAAAACTAGTGGAGGTGATGGAATTCCAATTGAGCTATTTCAAATCCTGAAAGATGATGCTGTGAAAGTGCTGCACTCAATATGCCAGCAAATTTGGAAAACTCAGCAATGGCCACAGGACTGGAAAAGGTCAGTCTTCATTCCAATCCCAAAGAAAGGCAATGCCAAAGAATGCTCAAACTACCGCACAATTGTACTCATCTCACACACTAGTAAAGTCATGCTCAAAATTCTCCAAGCTAGGCTTCAGCAATATGTGAATCGTGAACTTCCAGATGTTCAAGCAGGTTTTAGAAAAGGCAGAGGAACCAGAGATCAAATTGCCAACATCCGCTGGATCATGGAGAAAGCAAGAGGGTTCCAGAAAAACATCTATTTCTGCTTCATTGACTATGCCAAAGCCTTTGACTGTGTGGATCACAATAAACTGTGGAAAATTCTGAAAGACATGGGAATCCCAGACCACCTGACCTGCCTCTTGAGAAACCTGTATGCAGGTCAGGAAGCAACAGTCAGAACTGGACATGGAACAACAGACTGGTTCCCAATAGGGAAAGGAGTACGTCAAGGCTGTATATTGTCACCCTGCTTATTTAACTTCTATGCAGAATATATCATGAGGAACGCTGGGCTGGAAGAAGCACAAGCTGGAATCAAGATTGCCAGGAGAAATATCAATAACCTCAGATATGCAGATGACACCACCCTTATGGCAGAAAGTGAAGAGGAACTCAAAGGCCTCTTGATGAAAGTGAAAAAGGAGAGTGAAAAGGTTGGCTTGAAGCTCAACATTCAGAAAACGAACATCATGGCATCTGGTCCCATCACTTCATGGGAAATAGATGGAGAAACAGTGGAAACAGTGTCAGACTTTATTTTTGGGGGCTCCAAAATCACTTCGGATGCTGATTGCAGCCATGAAATTAAAAGACGCTTGCTCCTTGGAAGGAAAGTTATGACCAGCCTAGATATCATATTAAAAAGCAGAGACTACTTTGCCAACCAAGGTCTGTCTAGTCAAGGCTATGGTTTTTCCCGTGGTCATGTATGGATGTGAGAGTTGGACTGTGAAGAAAGCTGATTGCCGAAGAATTGATGCTTTTGAACTGTGGTGCTGGAGAAGACTCTTGAGAGTCCCTTGGACTGCAAGGAAATCCAACCAGTCCATTCTAAAAGAGATCAAGCCTGGGTGTTCATTGGAAGGACTTATGCTAAAGCTGAAACTGCAATACTTTGGCCACCTCATGTGACGAGTTGACTCACTGGAAAAGACTCTGATGCTGGGAGGGTATGGGGGTAGGAGGAGACAGGGACGGCAGAGAATGAGATGGCTGGATGGCATCACCGACTCGATGGACATGAGTTTGAGTGAACTCCGGAAGTTGGTGATGGACAGGGAGGCCTGGCGTGCTGTGGTTCATGGGGTCGCAAAGAGTTGGACACAACTGAGCAACTGAACTGAACTAAACTGAACTTGATAACACCATTGGGCAAGTTGTAGGCTTTATTTTCTACTATTGTTTTATTGTTTGGAGGGTATTGTACAAACAACATGTCTTAGGGGCCAAAGAACATGTTTCGGGGGTACTAACTCACTGAGCTCACTGGGCAGGATGTAGGTCTCATGCAAGCATCATTTTATTATTTGGGGGCTTGTCTCACACGTCTGTTGCATGGTTTTGTGGTTAAGCAAGCCTGCTTTCTCGAGTAATCATTAACTTTCAGGGTCTCTCCATATTTTTCTACTTACAATCCCCTAGTGGGATTAACTATTTAATCACCTATTTTGTCCCTTCATTCTGCCCCTATCACTACCATACATCAATTAGAATGGTTAAAAAATTTTTTTTTTATTTTCTCTTTTTTTCCATCAGTTTTATTGTGTGAGGGAGGAAAAGCTGGTATAACTGCCAAGTCAGGTTTTGTTTTTTTTTCTTTAAATTAGAGGATAATTGCTTTACAATGTTGCATTGGTTTCTGGGATACAACAATGTGAATCAGTTATAAGCATACATACATCCCTTCCCTCATGAGCCTCCCTCCCACTCCGCACCCCCATCCCACCCAGCTCCGGTCTGAGCTCCCTGTGTTATACAGCAGCTTCCCACCAGCTATCTATTTAACATGTGGTGGACAAGGCACTGGCACCCCACTCCAGTATTCTTGCCTGGAAAATCCCATGGACGGAGGAGCCTGGTGGGCTGCCGTCTATGGGGTCGCACAGAGTCGGACACGACTGAAGCGACTTAGCAGCAGCAGCAGCAGCAGCAGTGTAATACATCCGGAGAAGGCAATGGCACCCCACTCCAGTACTCTTGCCTGGAAAATCCCATGGGTGGAGGAGTCTGGTAGGCTGCAGTCCGTGGGGTCGCTAAGGGTCGGACACGACTGAGCGACTTCACTTTCACTTTTCACTTTCATGCATTGGAGAAGGAAATGGCAACCCACTCCAGTGTTCTTGCCTGGAGAATCCCAGGGATGGGGGAGCCTGGTGGGCTGCCGTCGATGGGGGAGCCTGGTGGGCTGCCGTCTATGGGGTCGCCCAGAGTCGGACACGACTGAAGTGACTTAGCAGCAGCCGCAGCAGCAGTGTAATACGTCAATGCTACTCTTTCAATATATCCCACCCTCTCCTTCCCCCGCAGGTGTCCATAAATCCGTTCTCTGTTAAAATAATTTTATTTGGCAATACCAAATGGTGAAAATGTGGAAAAACGGGGACTCTCAGACATTGCTGAGGGCCAAGGGGTAAAATGGTAAACTTAAAACAAAATAAAACACTTAGGAAAACCTTTTGACATTTTCTAATAGTTACACATACAACTCTCCTATGAGAGAGATTCCATTTCTAGGCCTTTACCTAAGAGAAATGAAAATATATGTCCACAAAAAGATGTACAAGAATGTTCTTAGCAGTTTTATTCATGATAGCTCCCAACTAGAAGCAACCCAAATGAGAATGGATAAACCAATTGTATAGTAATGTGGCCGAATCTCAAAAAACTTTCTACTGAGCAAAAGATGTCAGACACAAAAGAATACATACTGTATGATTCCATTTTTATTAAGTTCTAGAACAGGCAAAACTAATTGATTATGGTGATAAAGATCAGGAGAGTGGGAGGAGCTTGTTTGGGAGGAGACACTGATGAACTTTCTGAAATCATAGAAATGTTCTATATGGTGGCAGCTATGTTGATCAATATGTTTATCCAAGCTCATCAAACATTGTTAAAGTCTGTACATTTTATGTAAATTATACATCAATTAAAAAAAGAATATTTGTACACCCGTATTTATAGCAGCATTGTTTACAATAGCCAAAAGGTGGAAATAATACAAATATCCACTGACAGAAGAACAGATAAACAAAAGTGATGTTTACATACAATGGAACATTATTCAGCTCTCAAAAGGAAGGAAAGTCTGACACTCGCTGCCCCATAGATGAACTTTGAGGACATTATGCTAAGCGAAAGAAGCCAGTCACACAAAGACAGAATCTGTATGATTTCACTTATCTGAGGTACCTAGAGTAGTCAAATTCATAGAGGCAGAAGTAAATGACAGCAGCCAGGGGCTGGGAAGGGAAGGAGGGAATGGGAGTTAGTGTTTTAATGGGTAAAGCAAGACAAAGGAGAGTTTCAGAGATGGATGTTGGTAACTGTCGTACAACACTGTCAATGTACTTGATACCACTGCACTGTATACTTAAAAATTATTCAGATGGTAAATTTCAAGTTATGTGTATCTCAGTACAATCTTTTTAAAAAGAGAGTATTGAAAAAAGTTGCACAGAGACTATGATTGTCTCCTTTTTATTTTTCCAAATAAGACACACATGAAAAACAACAAACAACCCACCATTTACTATCACCTGCATTTCACAAAAGGAGGGATATTTCCGAAACTATAAAGAAAAATGTAAGGGGACTTAACTGGTGGCCCAGTGGTTGAGAATCAGTCTTCCAATGCAGGGGACGCAGGTTGGATCCTCGGTCAGGGAACTAAGATCCCACATGCCTCGGTGCAACAAGAGAAAGCCCTTGCGCCTCAACTAAGATCCAGTGCAACCAAAAACAAACAAAAACAAACCCCAAAACTTAAGGACATAGTCTCAGGATAAACAGTTCTTTCCCCCAAAACATCTGGACATGTTCTCCCATGTTTTTCTTACTTGTTTTATTTCATTACAGATTAATTTAAAAAAAACTTCTCATATCAGCACCAGTTTAGAGGCCAGAGATTGGAACTGCTGCTGATGGAGCTTGATAGCACTGAAAGCCATAATAAAAACCCTGAGCCCACTGAACCATTATTCTCATCCTGAATGGCACTTCCGGTGTCCTGAACACAAGTTTTCATTCACGTGAAGAGACTATCACCCCCAAAATATCTCCAAGACAGTTTGTCTTGATGGGAGAGCAGAGAGACCTCACCGGAGGCCGACAGCGAGGGCTGGGGAAGCAAGATTCTTCACATCCCAACATCATCAGAAAGTGCCCTTGTGTCTTTTCTGCTTCTCCGTTCTAATTTGTGTGCCTTATATAGGGCACCTGCTTAGCCTGCGAAAGCTCTTACAGCTGTAGCTTCCCCGAAGCCAGGAAGTGAAGCAACCCAAAGTTGATACAGCCAAGAAGGCTGAGTCTGCGTGGGTAGTGGCAAGGTGAGAAGAAAATGCAGTAAGTGTGAAGCCACAAGGAAATTCAGAACTGGTTCCAAAGTTCAAATTTGCAGTGGGTGGTGTCCCAGAAAACCCTGAATGCTGACTGAGCTTCATGGGCCTATTTAGGAAAGAGGTGAACAGGGCATTGCAAAGTGAGGTGGTCCTGGAATTTTCAGGGTCTCTAGGCAGCCTACCAAGTTTACAGTCTTTCAGTTCAGTTCAGTTCAGTCACTCAGTCGTGTCTGACTCTTTGCGACCCCATGAATCTTTAAGTAGCATTAAAATATTTTATTATTAAATTAGCACAACAAATTCCTTGTTGATACACTAAGAATTATTTATGTACTTCTAAGGCGAGAAAGGAATCAGTGTCATGTGATCTAATATGTTAATCCCACCATTTGTAGACATTCAGTAATAAGACTTTAAATCTATTTTCTGTGTTGTTTCCTCCCAGGTTAAGTAGCAGCAATATCGGGTGGGGGGTGGGAATCTGATGTGTTAAAGCACATTTAAAAAACAAAGAACCTACTTTCAGAAAAATCAAAATAAAAACTTTTTTGTCCGTCCATTGGGGATTCCTCTTCATCCTGCTCTCACAGGATGCCAGTCTCACAACCTATGCCAGTCTGTGTACCCCTAGGGAGGCCCTCCTCCACCCTATTTGGGCTCTGATACCCTCACTAGGTAACTCCCATACATGGACAGTTTCCTCGTCTGGTTGAGTTTAAACCCTGCACTGAGCCTTCACCACCCACCACCATCACCGCTCCATGTGGACATCCTTCTGCCCTCGCACAGGCTCCAGCTCCTTGCACTCCAACACAGGCACCCTGCTTAGATTCGGATGGACACCCAACCCTGTGCTGAGTTGTTCCCCTGAGGGAACGCTCTCCTTGCTCCACCCGGCACTGACACTCATATTGAGCCACCCCACTGCATGGATATCCTTCTCCCTTTGCCGGCCAGCTTTTCTTCCTTGTTCAAACATGTAGGTCATATTTTGCAATGCCTGCAGGTCTTGCCTTATTTTTAAATGTACGTAGATTCAACTTCATGACTAGTCTTGTTGTATTCTATTTTTCCTGTCCCCTAGTTTTTTACTGTGAAATGTCTTGATTGGCTGGATTTCTTCATTAGGTAGCTTTTCTGGAACGTGTTGAATGGGACTTTCCTGGTGGTCCAGTGGTTAAGAACCTGCCTGCTGGTGCAGGGGACATGGGTTCAATCCCTAGTCTGGAAAGATCCTGATCTATAAGATCCCACAGGCCATGGGGCAGCTAAGCCTGTGAACCACAACTGCTGAGGCCACACTCTAGAGCCCATGTCCCAAAACTAGAGAGAACCCCTCACTTGCCACAGTTCAGCACAGGCAAAAATAAGTAAATAAACAACGACCAAGAAAAAAATTCTTTTTAAGTATTTGCGTGTGCCTTACCTGAGCCAAGCCTTTGAGTATTTGAGACTATTTGTTGGCTGCCTTCATACACGGAATTTTGACCAGATATAAAATTCTTGGATCACCCTCATTTTTCCTTAGAACTGTATAAATATTGCTCTAACATCTTCTAACATGGATCATTGCTGTGAAAAGTCTGAACCCAGATTTACCTCTTCCTATTACTAGTGACTTGTGTTTTTTGCCTAGATACATGAAGGATTATTCACTTAATTCATGAGTTTAGTCATTGTATGTGGCCATGTCGCGTTTCTATGCATCTGTGTTAGTTTTTCTTACAACAGAGTGTATCCTTTAAATTTGGAGATTCTGCTCTTCATTTCAGCAAAGAATTTTTTTTTTGAATACTTTATTCTTCATTTTCTGTGCTCTCTACTTCAGGGACTTATTGGCTTGCCAGGTGGCTCAGTGGTAAAGAACATGCCAGCTAATACAGGAGACTTGGGTTAATTCCCCGGGTCAGGAAGAACCCCTGGAGAAGGACATGGCAACCCACTCCAGTATTCTTGCCTGGGAAATCCCATGGACAAAGAAGCCTGTTGGGGTACAGTCCATGGGGTCACAAAGAATCGTACACGACTGAGTGATTGAGCACGCATGCACTACCTCAGGGACACTGCCGCTATTGCTGCTAAGTCACTTCAGTCGTGTCCAACTCTGTGCGACCCCATAGACAGCAGCCCACGAGGCTCCTCTGTCCCTGGGATTCTCCATACATGTGTTTATATGTAGATTTCTCTTGTCTCTTATTAAAGTATACAATTTCTATAACTGCAAAATTCTATGTAGATGTAAGATGTCTTAGTTCAGGCTTCCACAACAAATTGTCATAGACTGGGTAGCTCATAAACATCAGAAATTTGTTTCTCATAGTTCTGGGGGCTAGCAAGTCCAAGGTCAAGGCACCAGCAGATTTAATGTTTGGTGAGCTCTCACTTTCTGGTTCACAGATGGTCATCTCTCTGTGTCCTCACATGGCCAAAGCAGCAAGAGAATTCTCTGAATTCACTTTTATTTTTATTTTAAAAGTTTATTTGGTTATGCCGGGTCTTAGTTGGGCTTACCAGGTGGTGCTAGTGGTAAAGAACCTGTCTGTCAATGCAGGAGACATAAGAGTTGTGGGTTCGATACCTGGGTTGGGAAGATCCCCTAGAGAAGGAAATGGCAACACACTCCAGTATTCTTATTTGGAGAATCCCATGGACAGGGGAGCCCTGTGGGCTAGTTCATAGGGTTGCAAAGAGTGGAACACTACTGAAGCTACTTAGCACTCACGGGTCTTAGTTTCGTCATGCAAGACCTAGTTCTCCGACTAGGAATCTAACCCGAGACCCCTGCATTGGGAGCAGAGTCCTAGCCAATGGACCACCAGTCTCCTGGAGTCTCTTTTATATGAGCATTAATTCTATTCATGAGGGCTCCACTCTCCTGACCTAATCACCTCCCAAAGGCCCCACCTTCTAATATCATCATATGGGGGATTAAAATGACAACATATGAACTTTGGGGAGGACACAAATATTGAGTCCAGAACATAAGCATACTAATTATTGTTATAAGTATAATCCAAATATGGGAATTTTAACGTTCTTTTTCAGTTCAAGTCTCAAATACTAAAAACTTTGTGAGTAACCTTTAGGTGTGTGTCTTTGAGTATGTGAACACATTTAAGCATATAAGTATATACATTTCTTATGAAACAGTAAAAAAATCAAACATATGCTACATGGGTGCCACTGTTTACAGCAATATTGAAGGGGAGAAAATAGTATTTATTTAGGAACAGACATACCACAAGGTATAGGTTTTACGAGCACGTGAATGTGTAGGTAATGATATAGTAGACTCAGATAAAAGATAACACAGTCATCAGTTTGTTTTCCAAGAACTTCAGGGACCAAGCAATATTTAGAGCTAGTTTTTATTTAACCTTCAATAATGCTTCAGAACTGTACAAAGCAATGACATAAGAATTTTATTACACATTAGCTCATTCAGTGCTCACAATAACTATACAAACAAATATTATTTGACCATCACTCAATAAAGATGAGACCAAGCCTCAGAAGAGTTAAACGAATCCCCAGAGTTGCCTCACTGCTGTATGGTAGGGTGGGTTTGGAACCAAAGTTTCCCAAAGCAGTGTTTCCACGTTAATCCTCTCTCTCAGCCATCTTTTGCTATAGTGGGAAGTTCTGAAGGAAAAAAAGAGCCGTGTGTGTCTTAAAGGGTATTCATATTTTAAGAAGTCAAATCTATTGGTTCCCATGAATGCATATTATCTTTACAGCAATATATGTCAGAATTGTAAAACATATGGACTGTAAAACTTCTCTAAAAAGTCATTTTTAGTCACTTTCACTCAGTCTTTTCTCAACTGGTCCTTAGATCCTTTAGTTCATGTTCCAAAAGGCACTCAAGTTCAACGTATTTAAAGTGAAAGCCATTGTTTTACCCCCAAGAACTTTTTCTTCCTCCAAGTTTAGTCATTGACATCTCATGCTTCCTTTCTTTCTACTTTCTATTAGTCATCAAAATTATTGCTTCTGTCTTTTCATTCCCTCATTTTCCTGATTCTGTTCCTTTTCATTCAAAATGTCACCTCTGGGGACTTCCCTGATGGTCCAATGGCTACAACTCCACACTCGCAATGCAGGGGGCCCAGGTTCAATCCCTGGCCAGTGAACTAGATCCCATATACCTCAATTAAGAATTTGCATGCCACAATTAAGACTTGGCACAGCCAAATAAAGTATTTTTTTAAGGGCAAGGTATTATAAGTTTATGTCTGGAATATTAATAGGTTAGAAGATTCTATTTCCAATTTTTTAAGCATACGAATTAAATTTCATAGGCAATGATACAGTTGTATTAATTTCAGGAATAAAATAAAAATGAAAACATTTCCAGGCATTTTAAATAAAATGCTCTCTCAATAAAAAGTGTGTCTTTGAAAAAGCAGTAACATTCATTGTTAACACCATCTTATCTTTAAAGGTACTGGTTAAATAAATGTATTTATTATTTTAATAGCTGCTAGGTAGCACGGTCTTTTGTGGCTCAGATGATAAAGAATCTGCCCACAGTGCAGGAGACCTGAGTTTGATCCCTGAGCTGGGAAGATTCCCCTGGAGAAGGGAATGGCTACCCACTCCAGTATCCTTGCCTGGAGAATTCCATGGACAGAGGGGCCTCGAGGGCTACAGTCCATGGGGTAGCAGAGAGTCGGTCATGACTGAATAACTAACACTTTCACTTTCACCCTCAAATGGCTGGTGAATCTATTTTTTTATTTGCTTTTTGTTTCTTTTATTTGGCTGTGTCAGGTCTTAGCATGGGCTCAGTAGGCCCATGGCATGTGGGATCTCATTGCCTGGATCAAGGATCAAATCCACATCCCCTGTATTGGAAGGCAGATTCCCAACCACTGGACCACCAGTGAAGTCCCAAACCTATTTGATACAGTTGATTTTTACTGTTGCTCCCCGTCTCATTACACAATATTATAAGGACTCTATCACTTAAAAATTTGGAGGTTTGGGTTTTTTTAAACATTTTTTAAATGTTCACTTATTTGGCCGCGTCAGGTCTTAGTTGTATTTTGAAGCATGTGGGATCTTAGTTCCCCAACCAAGGACCAAACCCACATCCCCTGCATTGAAAGCAGATTCTTAACTACCGGACCACCGAGGAAGTCCCTGTTTTCGTTTTTATGAAAATGGTGTTAACAGTGATAAACTAGAGCACACAAATTCCTCTCACATTTCTATTATCATTAAGACACAACTTGTGTACAGAGAAGTTAGCTAACAGCATCTGGCTATCAGAATCAGTCCATATGTTAGATATCAGTAAAATTTAATTTAAAAAAAATTGTAGTATTTTTTTCTGTACCCCAGGGCAGCATCTATGCACCCCCAGCAAAGAGCACACATGCCCTTTTGAAGATCACTATAGTAAAGCATTGCTCTGATCCTGATCCTCTCCTTCTAGGAGGCCAATGTCAGTAACTTAGTGTTTGGCCTGGGCCATTCTTTCTACAGGACATGGCCTGCAGCTAAGTTGCCAGTTATGGCTTTCCTACCTTATATACTCATTCATCAATGCTTGGGTTTGAGTCTCAGATTTAAAATAAATTGATAGATAAATGGATAGATAAAATAATAACAACAACAATAAAAGCAAATACTACAGAGCTTACTTCTTCCTAGTATTGTTCTGAGTTTTTACATATATTAATTTAATCTTCATTACTTTCTGAAATAATATTATTATCCCCTTTTCTTTACAGAAGATAAAACTGAGACACAGAGATTATGTAACTCTTCCAAAGTCAGTATCTAGTAAATGGTGGAAGTGGGAGGATTGGAGTCCAGGTGGTTTAACTCCAGAGCTTGTTCTCAGAGCACTTGATTATTCTGCCCTGTTTCATGTAACACATCATGGATTATTGTAACAGGGCTGGAGAAGGAGTGCTAAGCTAGATGGCTTTCAGCCAATCCCAAGTTCAACGTGAGGCAGTGCTGCTTCTGACTGCTTCTGCTTCTGACAGAAACACTGGCACTGGTTGGGGTCTGAAATATGAAAGAAATGGCTTAAAAGCTACAGTGAAAAACAGAGATTTATGACTGATTCCAAGGAAAAGGAAATGAAAATAAGGAAACAGTTTCCATTTCCATGGCATCAAAAAATTAAAGCAATTAGTAACTGATTTCACAAAAGAAGTACAAGAATTGTACACCAAAACTACAAAATATTGAAAGAAATTAAAGACTATCTAAATGACTGGCAAGATATCCCATACTCATGAATCAAAACATTTAATATTGTTAAGACGGCATTACTCCGAATTGCCTTACTGATCCAATGAAATTCCTATCAAAATATCAGCATCTGTTTTTGCAGAAATTGGTGAGACGATCTTAACATTCATAGAGAAATACAAAGGACTTAGAATAGCCAAAACAGTCTTGAAAAAGAAGAACAAAGCTGGAGGAATCATGCTTCCTAATTTCAAAACCGTCAAAAACTATAGGAATGAAAATCGTATAGTAATGGCATACAGATAGACACATAGCTCAATGGACTAGAACTGAGTGTCCAGAAATAAACCTTCTCATTTTTGGCTAACTGATTTTCAGCAAGGGTGCCAAGACCGTTTGATGGGGAAAAAATAGTCTTTTCAACAAATGGTGCTCAGACAACTGGATATCCATATATAAATGAATGAATTTAGACTCTGATCTCATACCGTAGTGTGCAAAAAATTAAGTCACAATGGATAATAGGCCTAAGTATAAGACCTAAAATGGTGAAATTCTTAGAGGAAAGCATAGGAGTAATCTTTGTGATCTTGGGCTAGGCAGTGCTGTCTTAGATATGACACCAGAAGCACAAATGACACAAGAAAAAAGTAAATCAGACTTCAGCAAAATTTTTAAATTTTGTGCTTTAAAGAACACTGCCAAGAAAGTGAAAAGTTGCCCTCCATGTATGTCTTGGCAGAGATGGTGCTTGCAGTCCTTGTTCCCGTAGTGTTTGGAGTACAAGGAAAGGACTCTGGTCCCCTCAGCATGTGTCTTTGGTACCAGCGGCTTCTGGTCTACTGGTTCTGTTCTCCGGTACCAGAACATGGTGGGGAAAGAAGCAGAAAAAAGAAAAATAAGTAAATAAATATAAATGAAAAGACAACCCACAAAATATTTGCAAACCATTAATCTGATAAGGAATTTGTGTTTAGGATATATAAAGAATCTAACAACTCAACAATAAAGAGAAAAATAACTCACTGAAAAATTGGCAAAAGACTTGAATAGCTATTTTTCCAAAGGAGATGTACAAATGGCCAATAAGAAGATGAAAAGATGTTCCACATTATTACTCATTAGGGAAATGCAAATGAAAACCACAGTGAAATTACTGAAAGGTACAGAGTTTCTTTGAAGGATGACAAAAATGTTCCAAAGCTGATTGTGGTGATGGTTACGCAACTGTGAATGTACTAAAACCCACTGAATTGTGCACTTTAAATGGGTGAATTATAGGCAGGTGAATTATAAGTCAATAAAGCTGTTACCAAACACCCACAATGAGATGCCACTTTCTACCTACCAGGATGGCGAAAAGAGAAAAAATAGACAGTAATAAATGATGACTAATAAGTGGAAAAATTGCAACCCTCATACTGGCTGGTGGGATTGTGAAATGATGCAGTCACTTTGAAAGTTCCTCAAAATGTTAAACAATGTTAAACACGACCCAGCAATTCCCCTCTTCGGTATATACTCAAGAGAAATGAAAACATACTTCCACACAAAAACTTGTACATAAATATTCACAGAAGCTCTAATCACAATAGCTAAAAAGTGGAAACAATCTAATTGTGTGTGAAGTGATGAATGAATACACAATATGTGTTGTATCCACACAGAGGAATAATATTTAACCATAGAAAGAAAGGAAGTAATAATACATGCTACAACATGGCTGAATCTTGAAACCATCATACAAAGTAAAAGAGGTCAGACATAAAAGACCACATATTGAGTGATTACATTTATAGGAAATGTCCAGAATAAGCAAATCCATAGAGACAGAAAGTAGATTAGTGGTTTTCAGGGGCTGGAGGAAGGGGGAAATAGGGAGTGACTGCTAAGGCACACAGGGCTTCTTTTGGAGTGACAAAAATACCCTAAAATTAGATAGTAGTGGTTGTACAACTCTGTGAATATTCTGAAAACCACTAAATTGCACACTGTTTTAAAATATTTATTTATTTGGCTATGCCGAGTCTTAGTTGCAGCATGCAAACTCTTAGTGGCGGCATGTGGGATCTAGTTCCCTGACCAGGGATTGAACCTGGGCCCCCAGCACTGGGAGCGTGGAGTCTTAGCCACTGGACCACCAGGGAAGTCCCTGAATTGCATACTTTAAAAGGGCAAATTTTATGTGAATTATATATCAATGACCTGCCTCTTGAGAAGCCTGTATGCAGATCAGGAAGCAACAGTCAGAACTGTACATGGAACAACAGACTGGTTCCAAATAGGAAAAGGAGTACGTCAAGGCTGTATATTGTCACCCTGCTTATTTAACTTCTATGCAGAGTACATCATGAGGAACGCTGGGCTGGAAGAAGCACAAGCTGGAATCAAGATTGCCGGGAGAAATATCAATAACCTCAGATATGCAGATGACACTACCCTTATGGCAGAAAGTGAAGAGGAACTAAAAAGCCTCTTGATGAAAGTGAAAGAGGAGAGTGAAAAGGTTGGCTTGAAGCTCAACATTCAGAAAACAAAGATCATGGCGTCTGGTCCCATCACTTCATGGGAAATAGGTGGAAAAACAGTGGAAACAGTGTCAGACTTTATTTTTGGGGGGCTCCAAAATCACTGCGGATGCTGATTGCAGCCATGAAATTAAAAGACGCTTACTCCTTGGAAGGAAAGTTATGACCAACCTAGATAGTCTATTAAAAAGCAGAGACATTACTTTGCCAACCAAGGTCCATCTAGTCAAGGCTATGGTTTTTCCCGTGGTCATGTATGGATGTGAGAGTTGGACTGTGAAGAAAGCTGATCACCGAAGAATTGATGCTTTTGAACTGTGGTGTTGGAGAATACTCTTGAGAGTCCCTTGAACTGCAAGGAGATCCAACCAGTCCGTTCTAAAGGAGATCAATCCTGGGTGTTCATTGGAAGGACTGATGCTAAAGCTGAAACTGCAATACTTTGGCCACCTCATGCGATGAGTTGACTCACTGGAAAAGACTCTGATGCTGGGAAAGGTTGGGGGCGGGAGGAGAAGGGAACGACAGAGAATGAGATGGCTGGATGGCATCACCAACTCTGTGGACATGAGTTTGAGTGAACTCCGGGAGTTGGTGATAGACAGGGAAGCCTGGCGTGCTGTGATTCATGGGGTCGCAGAGAGTTGGACACGACTGAGCGACTGAACTGAACTGAAACCTATTATTATTTTAAAGTTTTTAAAAAATCATTAATATAGTAATGTGATACCATGAATCAGAATAGAATTAAAAAGTCAAATAGTGAACAGGACTCTCGTGAAAATATAGGGTATGACTCTGTATATTATAGAATAAGCATCTGAAAATATGGTTAATTTGCACAACTCCGGGAGTTGGTGATGGACAGGGAGGCCTGGCGTGCTGTGATTCATGGGGTCGCAAAGAGTCGGACACGACCGAGCGACTGAACTGAACTGAACTGAAGCCAAAGACAACAGTGCATATAGTAGAAAAGGATGATGAGTGTATGGAATTGGTTATTTCTGGGCTGCTGCTGCTGCTGCTAAGTCACTTCAGTCGTGTCCAACTCTGTGTGACCCCATAGACGGCAGCCCACCAGGCTCCCCCGTCCCTGGGATTCTCCAGGCAAGAACACTGGAGTGGGTTGCCATTTCCTTCTCCAATGTGTGAAAGTGAAAAGTGAAAGTGAAGTCGCTCAGTCGTGTCTGACTCGTAGTGACCCCATGGACTGCAGCCTACCAGGCTCCTCCGTCCATGGGATTTTCTAGGCAAGAGTACTGGAGTGGCTTGCCATTGCCTTCTCCGATTTCTGGGCTAGTAAGTTACTTATCTCTATTCTCAGTGTATTGTTTATGAACTTGTTCATATCTGAGCATAAAGCCACTCTTTATTTTTTTATTGTCATTTTCAAACAAATGTGCCCTCTCTAGTAAAGAAATAATACTTCTTTTCTAGAAGCAGAACTTTTCAAATTGAAGAATTTTGCTTCTAAAGGCAGACAGAAAATATCAGAACTATGGCAACATTGTTTCTATAGCAATGAAATCTACCTTTCTTCAGCCAAACAAGGCTATAAATCATTCTATTGCCAACTAGATATGAATCCAAATGTGAAGCTAATGACACATTTCATGCTTGAAGAGAAAGTAAACACAAGTCCTTTACAAAGTCTTTGTTGCATTCAACTGCTAGGTTGTGTCTGACTTTTTTCGACCCCGCAGACTGTAGCACGCCAGGCTGCTCTGTCCTTCATCATCTCCTGGAGTTTGCTTAAACTCACGTCCATTGAGTCTATGATGCCATTAACATCCAACCATCTCATCCTCCGCCTCCCCCTTCTCCTTTGCCTTCAATTTTCCCCAGCATCAGAGTCTTTTCCATTGAGTCAGCTGTTTGCATCAGGTGGCCAAAGAATTGGAGCTACAGTGTCAGCAACAGTGCTTCTGATGAATATTCAGGGTTGCTTTCCTTCAGGATGGACTGGTTTGATCTCCTTGCTGGCCAAGGGACTCTCAAGAGTCTTCTCCAGCACCATAGTTCAAAAGTATCAATTCTTTGGTGCTCAGCCTTCTTCATGGTCCAACTCTCACATCCTTACACGACTCCTGGAAAAACCACAGCCTTGACTATACAGATCTTTGTTGGCAAAGTGATGTCTCTGCTTTTTAATGTTCTGGCTAGGTTTGTCATAGCTTACAAGGAGCAAGCATCTTTTAATTTCATGGCTGCAGTCATTACCTGCAGTGGTTTTGGAGCCCAAGAAAATACAGTCTAGGCTGTTGCAAAAACTCAACAGCATATGACATGGAAGGACAATAACTATCATGTGTGCATCCTGGAAGCTATTTCCCATCACAAAGGAAGGAAACAGCTGGTGTGCTATGTACAAATCAGCCTTGACATATGTTTGCTACATACATGAGGGGGAAATGCTCCATGACATTTAATTCTATTTATCACTCCAGATGCATGCTATGGGAAAAGAAACTTTTCATCTATAATACTTATCTTGTGAGAAAATACATGTCGGAGTCGGTACTGATGGAAACCTGGCTGTATGTTTAGCAAAGAAAGGTGTGATGGTAGGAATAAAAGGTTGCACTTGAATGCCAATCTTCTGCTTCATCCCCAGAGAACAATTAGCAGACAACATGCACCCTGATCCTGAATCAAGGATAAAGGGAAGAGTGAAGATTGCAAATATGATCAGGTCACAACCACCAAGTGAATGTCATCTTAGTGAGGAGGAACAAGATTCTGCTTTTGTAATTGGAGGCATGTTGGCTGTTGAAGGAAGGCACTCTCACACATTTTTTTAAAATAAAGGAAGGGATTTATAGTATTTCTTTCCAAGGATGCTCATAACGCCTGCAGAGATATTTCTCTGTTTTCAAGTGGATTATCTCAGCTCTGTGTTCACATTCTTGCAAGGCCTGAACCTGCCACTTCAAGATGCATAAAGCAACAAGTTTTAAAAGTTAAGAATAAACCAGCAGAATTTCTTAAGAAGATCCAAACAAGCTGTGCGAATTATTTATTGCCACGTAACAAATCACCCCAAAGCTTAGCAGTTTAAAACAATAAGCATTTATGATCTCATAGTTGCTGTGGGGCAAGAACTTGGGCACAGGTTAGCTGAGCAACTCTGACTCAGGATTGCTCATGAGATAGTGGTCAAGTTTTTCACTGGAGTAGTAGTCTCAAAGCTTGACGAGAAGAATCCATTTCTAAGCTCACTTGGGTGGCCGTTGGCAGGACTCAGTCATCCCTGGCTGTGGAGTGGAGATGGCAGTTCATTCACTGCCACGTGTTCCCTGGCACAACCTGCCCCCTCCCCTCCACAGGGCATCTCACAACAAGGTGGCTGGCTTCCCTCAGAGTAAGTCAGAGACTGAGAGAAGGCCAGCAAGACGGAAGCCAGAGTGTTTTTGTAACCTAATCTCAGAAGTGACGTCCATCCCTTCTGCCCCAATTGCTTTGTTAGAAATGTGTCAGGGGACTTCCCTGGTGAGCCAGTGGTCCACAGGACTTTGAGCTTCCACTTCTGGGGGCACAGGTTCAGTCCTTGGTCAGGGAACTAAAGATCCCACATGTGTGCATGCGTGAGTGCTAAGTGGCTTCAGTCAGGTCCGACTCTTTGGGACCCCATGGACTGCAGCCCATCAAGCTCCTCTGTCCATGGGATTCTCCAGGCAAGAGAATACTGGAGAAACCCATGGACAGAGGAGCCTGGTGGGCTACAGTCCATGGGGTCACAAAAGAGTTGGATGCTGAGGGACTAACACTTCACTTCATGGAGACCAAAAGACTTTTGAATTAGGGCAGTGAGTCTTTTATTGATCTGCTCTACCAGGGATGAGAGACTGTTGTTTGCCTTCCAGTATCTATTTCCCTCTTTGTCCTTAGTAACAAAATTCCCATTTTCTGTTTTCCTGCAGTTAGACGTGGTCACATGACTGTTCTGGTCAATGAAGTATAAGCAGTAATTGGTACAAGCAAAGTAAGGAGTCGGTGTGAGCAATTTTGAGGAAGCAGTCCTACAGGAAAGCAGTGTACCCTTCTATAAGCTTTTGTGTTGGCTAGAACATGCATGTTATGACCAACACTCCAGCAGCCAAACTGAACCATGAGGTAACCTTGAGAGTAGAATTCATGAAGGATGAAACAGCATGAAAGGACACTGTGAGAGGCCACACCAATCCTGGGATGACTATCTTTGGATTTTGTATGTATGGAAGAGAAATAAATTTACCTTTTTGTTGGAGTCATGCCTACTTTTTCCTGTTACTCCTAACTGATGATGTGACTTTATTCAAGTCCAGATCCTAAATATGTACAATTCACATTTAGTCCTGCTATGACCTGAGCTGCAGTTCAGGTCATAGCAGTGAATTGCACAACGTCTCTTAAGTACAGGGCAAAAAGCTTTAGCGAACGTTGCCAGGTTCCCCCTGGTAACGGGTGAGGACTTAGGATGGCTGTGTCTTGACTGGCTGTGTCTAGATTATGGGGGTAATTTATAGCGAGCTGGATGCACCTGTTGACCTGCAGAGGGGGAGCTAGGTTAGGACAGGAACTAGACTTGTTTTTTCAAATTGTGTCTTCTCATTAATTTCTTTTCCTTTTGACATGTACAGACTGCCTTATTTATTTTTGGCTGTGCTGAGTCTTCCTTGCTGCCCACAAGCTTTCTCAGGTTGTGGAGCGTGGGGACTATTCTTTAGCTGCAGTGCACTGGCTTCTTGTTGCTGTGGCTTCTCTTGTTGCGGAGCACAGACTCTAGGCACACGGGCTTCAGTAGTTGTGGCACACAGGCTCAGTTGCTCTTTGTGGCATGTGGGATATTTCCGGACCAGGAATCAAACCCATGTCCTCTGCTTTGGCAGGCTGATTCTTATCCACTGGACCACCAGGGAAGCCTGGGGCAAGGACTAGTGTTTGGGGTTCTCTTCAGGTCACTGAACTAGCAGGAGATGTTGGACCCTGAGCACTCCTGCCATCTGCCATGGGTGCTGCCTAAGTCCAAAGGCCTGACAGGTTTACAATCCGTAGGTCAAGTGTCCGTCTGACTCAGATATGCAGAGCTAGCAAAGACCTTTAAGAACAGGGAGTGGGAGCTGCTGGGGACAAGGAAGTACAGATAAAAGCAAATCTGTCTTCTGAAAATAGGCAGGGAAAAGACACAAACAAAAAGCCCGTATCAAGCACCAACGTGGACAGTGTTTGTGTTGTGTGGGTCAATGCCAGGCAGAGGTCCCTGGGAAACAAAGGCCATGTCTGTTTTCCTTTCACAGCCTCTGCTCCATGGTATCAATGACCTTCTCTAGTGAAACCCACACCCAGGCTTATGCCAGGGCTATGCTTAGCTCCCACTCTCCTTTTCATGTCATACCAAGAAATAACTTGCCTCAGGGCATGCGTATGGGGTGTTTCTGGGGCATTTTGTGCCAAGGAGAGCAGTGGAGAATCCAAGATGCCCACCAGTTTCTTAGGCTCAAGTATCCCTATTGTAAAATGCAAGTCCAGCCTTGTGGGAAAGGTAGGAATTCACCTTAAGGAACAGGAAAGTTTCAGCAGTTTTATAACCTGCCATCAAAATTCTGGATTGTGCACATTTTTTGGAATGCTTCTGAACTAAGCAACTTTAGTTTGATAAACTTACTCCACTATCTTCAGACTGTTCTATCCGGGTATACACTGGTTCAAGAATGCCTGTAGATAAAAATTCATTCCCAGTGCCAATTATTTTAAAATATATTCCCCTAATCAGGTAGAGACACTTTCACTGGTCCAGAAGGAGTCAGTGTGGGAGGCTCAGCGTGGATTGCAAAGTGTTTGGGTCTTCAAGTCAGGCAGACCTTCTTTGAGATCAATACTCTCATGATGGAGTCCAAAGATACGATCCAGAGTTATGGAACAAGAAATGAAGGAGTACACACATTACTTAATTACAAAGATGATCAACTGAGGAGTTATAAATATTGATAAAACCTTAGCGGGTTGCAGTATAACACAGGGAACTCCGCATGGGGCTCTGTGATGACCTAGAGGAATGAGATGAGGGGTGAGGGAGGGCCAAGTGGGGAGCGATATCCATGTATTTACGGGTTGATGCACGTTGCTGTATGGCAGAAACCAGCACCACATTGTAAAGCAATCATTCTCCAATTAAAAATAAATGTAAAAATAAACAGATAAAAACTTGCACTCTTAAAAAGAAACCTTAGCAGGAAGCAACTGGGGAGATGAAAAGGAAATGTTAGTGCACTAAATCCTTTTCTCTCACAACAGGAGGTCAATTAATAAATCAAGAAATGATGGTATGTATGCATTGTTGGTGGGAATGTAAATTGGTGCAGCTGCTATGGAAAGCAGTATGAAGGTTCCTTATAAAACGGAAAACTGAGGGACTTCCTTGGTGGTCCAATGGTTAAGAGCCCATGTTAACAGGCACTCCTGTTAGATCCCTGGTCAGGGCTAAGATCCCACATGCCTAGTGGTCAAAAACCAAAACATAATACAGAAGCAATATTGTAACAAATTCACTAAAGACCTTGAAAATGGTCCACATTAAAACAAAAATCTTAAAAAAACTAAAAATTGAGTTACATACGATCCTACAATTCCACTCCTGGATATATATCCGGAGAAAACTTTAATTCAAAAAGTTGCATGCACTTTTTACAACAGCACTTTTTATAGCAGCACTATTTACAACAGCCAAGACATGGAAGTAACCTAAACACCCATTAACATGAATGAATGGATAAAGAAGATGTGGTATATATATGGTTGGGTGGAATATTCAGTTCAGTCGCTCAGTCGTGTCTGACTCTTTGCGACCCCATAAATCACAGCACGCCAGGCCTCCCTGTCCATCACCAACTCCCGGAGTTCACTCAAACTCATGTCCATCGAGTCGGTGATGCCATCCAGCCATCTCATATACTCAGCCATAAAACAGAATGAAATCATGTCATTCGCAACAATGTGGATGTATCTAGAGATGATCATACTAAATGAAGTAAGTCAGAGAAAGACAAATACATGACATCACTTATATGTGAAATCTAACATATGATACAAATGAACTTATTTACAAGACAGAAACAGACTCATAGGCATAGAAAACAAATTTATGGTTACCAAAGGGGAAAGTGGAGAGATAAATCAGGAGTTTGGGATTGGCAGATGCAAGCTACTGTGTATAAAATAAACAACAAGATCCTACTGTTACAGCACATGAAACTATATTCAATGTCTTATAATAAACTATAATGGAAAAGAATTTTTAAAAAAGAAATGCTGGTATTTTTTGACAAAAATTTGTGATATGCTATGATGCACCGTTCTAGATATTCACGATACAGATATAAAATACTAAATAAAAAGATCACTGTCTTCATTATTCTATACTAATAAATCTATTGGTTAAAGATAGCAACACTACCAGAAGAAACAGCAAAAGTCTGAAAATATTTGCTTTGAGGAGTGGATTTAGGGCATGCATGTATACACACATTCTTAGATATAAAAATTTTCAAATTATCAACAAAATATTCTACTACCTACTAGCTATATATCCTTGAATAGATTAAATCCCCCAGGTCTCTGTTCTTTTTGTCCGGAAATTGGGAATAATGATGATTTAATTACAAGAATACCTAATATAAAGCAGCCAGCAAAATGTCAGTCCTCTTCCCTCTGTCTCCCATAATAGTTTGTAGCTCAAGGTCTTCAGGCTGAAAAGTGACATCCATTCTTGGGTCTGGCTGGCCTGAGAAAGCCGCATGAGTTTTCTCTGCCTGCTTCAGTCCATCTGACACAAAGTTTCTCATCTTCAGTTTCTCTAAGGCTGTCTGTTGGTGAAAATCGAGCACCTCAAAAGAACACTGGCCAAATATTAACATGCTTTTCACTTGAATGATACTGGGCGGTCATTGATGTCATGTTTATTCTCACTTAGGGACCGTTTGGGAAAATCTGTTGTCCTGACTATATTATTGCCTCAGAACTTTCACAGTTGGGCCTCATGATGTAAGGGAGAGAACAATTGTGAATTCAAGAGAGGGAGAGAGAGAGATCACTGTCTGGGATCAGGAAGTAATTAGTAGAAAAGCACTAAAGATGTCAGCAGGACAGAGCAAGGGGGCTCGCTGACATCTAACCTGCCTGAAAAGGGGAAATGTACACAGGTGATCCCCTGTGTGTCTACACATGCACACAGAGGGATGTGCCTGCAGGTAGCTTCTGTGATGTGTGAGTGGGTGGGGTGGGGCGGGGGAGGGGGAGAGGAGATTGGGTGCATGCTCAGTCACTCAGCCGCGTCCAACTTTTTGCGACCCCTAGACTCTAGCCTGACAGGCTCCTCTGGCCATGGAATTTTCCAGGCAAGAATATTGGAGTGGGTTGCCATTTCCTACTCGACGGGATCTTCCCAATTCAGGGGTCAAACCCATGTCTCTTGCATCTTTCGCATTGGCAGGCAGATTCTTTACCACTGCGCAACCTAGGAAGCCCTCAGGGATAGGGTGCAGGTAGGCAATGGCAACCCACTCCAGTACTCTTGCCTGGAAAATCCCATGGACGGAGGAGCCTGGAAGGCTGCAGTCCATGGGGTCGCTGAGGGTTGGACACGACTGAGCGACTTCACTTTCACTTTTCACTTTCAAGCATTGGAGAGGGAAATGGCAACCCACTCCAGTGTTCTTGCCTGGAGAATCCCAGGGACGGGGGAGCCTGGTTGGCTTCCGTCTTTGGAGTCACACAGAGTTGGACACGACTGAAGTGACTTAGCAAGCAAGCAAACAAGTGATGTTCTGGTAAAGGTCTAACAACCAGTCCTGGAGAGGAGAGCCCTGATTTGTAATGGTTGTTAATTTCACTGGTGTAAATGCCCCCAATGGGGCCAGTTTCAGGCTACCAAGTTGAAGTCATTGAATGCAGAGTTGAGAAGAGAAGTACAGTGTCAGCTCTGCTAGTCGGTACTAGCAGTTCCAGCACATTGCTGGCTGCAGGTTTCCAGAACATTCTCTTTCAGAAACAGAAAAAGCTCCTTACACTCATCTGCTTCTAAAGTTGTGGATATTGCTTTGCCTTTTATTACCAAATCCAATCCGTACATCCCAAACAGAATTGTTCATTCAACCCTCGTTGATTATTTAATCCTTTGTAAAGTTCATGGCTCATCACAACTCACAGAAATTCTGGAACCAGAGTTTTGCTTGGTTGGGTTTTTTTTCTCCAAAATCTAACACAATGGTTGGCAAGAGCATTTGTTTATTCAAAAAGCAGCCAACAGGATGCTACAGGTCTGTGAGTTCACCTAAAGATTTGGTGAACTTCCGCAGGCCAAGGAAAGCTCTGAGCAGGCAAGAGGGGGCTCCCTGACTTCAGGTACCCCCACAGTTACAATTCTTTGGAAATTAGGAGGCTATCTGGTTTTTTGGCACATGTATGAACCTCTTCCTCATCCCACAGGAAACGCTCTCTCATTAGTCTCTAGGGAAATGTCCCTTTGAAACTCTGCCCCACCTCCTTCCTCCCTGAAATCTGTATCCGGGAGCCAGACAGCACTAGATCCAAGCCCTATGGAGCCTAATGTTTATATACTTGGGGGCCTTCTTTAAGGAAAAGAATACAAAATTACAACTATAAAGCTACCGAGGTCAAGGCCTTTATAGAATGAGCCTGTACAAATGAGGGTCTCTTGCAGAAGCATCCCTAACTTCCAGTAAATATGTCCCTGGAGCCAGACTACACTCAGAAGGAAATTGGATGTTTGCCTGGTGTGGGTGAAGGGTGGAATGCCCTACATTTTTCCCTTTTGGTTGAAGAGGAAGCTCCAGGCCCCTGTTTCTGCTTAAAACTCTGCCTTTGAGACTGACACTGGAAGACACTATCCAACTTCTTAGGAAACCATTTTATTCTGCATCACTCGTGCTGGATCTCGTGGCTTCTTCCCACTGCTTGATACAGAATACCCCAATTATGCTTGTAAGAGACAGAGATCAGCCCCACTAGTACAAGAAAATTTCTTCTCTCCCTGGTGGCTCAATGGTAGAGTCTGCCTGAAATGCAGGAGACCCAAGTTCAATCCCTGGGTTGGGAAGATCCCCTGGAGAAGAAAATGGCAAGCCACTCCAGTATTCTTGCCTGGAAAATCCCACAGAGGGAGGAGCCTGGTGGGCTACAGTCCATTGGGTCTCAAAGAGTCGGACACGACTGAGCGACTTCACTTTC
Source organism: Moschus berezovskii (assembly GCF_049115385.1). Classification (NCBI taxonomy): domain Eukaryota; kingdom Metazoa; phylum Chordata; class Mammalia; order Artiodactyla; family Moschidae; genus Moschus; species Moschus berezovskii. The sequence continues at coordinate 33,466,989 of NC_142479.1, read as the reverse complement.
ACTTTTCTGTCAACCTCTGGCAAAGTCTAACTTTAGGATCACTGTGGATGAGAAGGGACCTCTAGTGGTCAATCTCAAAGGTCACATCCCTGCTCCCTTCTCCTACCTGTTCTCTGAAAGGTGTTCTGACCTGTCAGCTCTGGGTTGCCAGTCTAAGAAGTGGAGGGAGGAAAATACAAGATGCAGTTCAGTTTAGTTCAGTTGCTCAGACGTGTCTGACTCTTTGCAACCCCGTGGACTGCAGCACACCAAGCTTTCCCGTCCATCACCAACTCCCAGAGCCTGCTCAAACTCATGTCCATTGAGTCAGTGATGCCATCCAACCCTCTATCCATCCTCTATCATCCCCTTCTCCTCCCACCTTCAATCTTTCCCAGCATCAGGGTCAGTTCTTTGCATCAGGTGGCCAAAGTATTGGAGTTTCAGCTTTAGCATCAGTCCTTCCAGTGAATATTCAGGACTGTTTTTCTTTAGGATTAACTGGTTTGATCTCCTTGCTGTCCAAGGGACTCTCAAGAATCTTTTCCAACACCACAGTTCAAAAGCATCAATTCTTCGGCACTCAGCTTTCTTTATGGATACATGATAAATAAGAGGAATTGGGCTTCCTTGGTAGCTCAGAAGAAAAGAATCTGACTGCCAATGCAGGAGACGTGAGTTTGATCCCTGGGTGGGGAAGATCCCCTGGAGGAAGGAAATGGCAACCCACTTCCAGTATTTTTGCCTGGGAAATCCATGGACAGAGGAGCTACAGTCTAAGGGATTGCAAAGAGTCAGACACAACTTAGTGACTAAATAACAACAACAAGAGGAATTTGGGGTTTTGATATAGGTAGGTTGTGGAGGGTGGGATGGCTGTGCCACTGCATGGCACATAAAAGATGTAGTGGAAGGACTTCCCTGGAAATCCAGTGGTTAAGACTCTGCTTCCACTGCAGAGGGTGTGTGTTTGATCTCTGGTTGAGAAACTAAGATCCTACATGCTGTGTGGTGCGGCCAAAAAAAGAAGAAGATGCAGTGGATATTTTTTCTGTGTACTTGTACACAAAATCTATCCATCTTCTAGAATGTCTGGACCCAGTGCTTTGCCAGGGGATGAAGGGAGGGCAAGGGATGAAGGGATGTAGGGCAAGCAGAAATGCAATTTCAGCCCAGAGTCATAAATGTTCTGCATTTTAAAAGCAGAACATAGTCCTATGAAAGAGTACAGTTTAACATTTTATTAAAATCATGACTCTTGAGAAACTAATTGAAAGAGTAGAGACTTCTTGTCTGCAGAGATCATGCAATCTCGACTGCTCTTAGTCTCTAAATAGGCATAACAGGAGAAGCCGGGCCAGTGTTGGCAGGAGGTATCTGGTGGAGTACCACTTTCAGAGGTGCAGCAGTACCTCTCATGGGATGGGGATCTCTTCTGGCTCTGAGGTTCCTTACTGGAAACCCATTTGCCTATAAATACAAGCCACATTTCCCATACATTCTTTTTCAGTAATAAAGTTGATATTTAGGTAAAAATATATAAAAGCAGAGACTGTCTCCCCAGAAAAATACCCACAAGCACTTGCACACACGTGTTTTTGCCTAAAATTCAGGGACTTTACAAACACTCTAAAACTCATCCCTAGTGGGTCAAGAAGCCAAGTTGGGAATTCCCTGGTGGTCCAGTGGTTAGGACTCTGCACTTTCACTGCTGAATCTGGGGTTCCATCCCTGGTCAGGAAATTAAGATCCCACAAGCCACAAGACATAGCCAAAAAATACCCCAAAACAAAACGAAAAAGCAAAGAAGCCATGTAAAGAAACTCTGAAGCAAGACACTGGGAAAAGGATCCTTGTGGCAGTGAGGAATCCTGAATGGATTCTAACCCTGTGTCACTTTGGACAAGTCGCTTTACGTCTCCTAACGTCACTTCCTCACCTATTAAAAACAGGAGGATTAGCCAGAAGTCTAGTTGCCCAATTAAAGATAGAATACCTAATTAAATCTGAATTTCAGATACACACGATTTTTTTGTGTGTGTAAGCATATTCCAAACATTGACTTTGTCGTAAATTAACAGATGGCAGTTGCACAGGACATACTTATACTAAAAAATTATTTGTTACTTACCTGAAATTCAAATGCAATGGATGTCTTGGATGTTTATTTGCTAAATGTGGCAACCCTAGACAGGCAGCCTTTCAGGTCTTGATTTAAGGTCTAAGATTCTCGGTGATGAAGGAATCTAATGGAGGATGAGAAATTAGAGGATCATTAATCACTGTTTAGAAGCTGGAAATTCTGAAGTTCCATGACCAATTTTAAGCAGTTTGGTAAATACTGTGTTGGATTCTGGATGGAAAAGCACCACGCTGGCTCCCTGAGTGGCTCAAAGAACCACTCTATCATTGCAAGGCTGTGATGACTAGATTTTTTGTTTTTCTGTTACATTAAAGCCATCAGTGATATTCCCAGTGACCTGGCCTGACCCTGCTGACCTGTGACCCTCCTGCCATTTGCTGAGCTGCTGCCTCTGTCGCATCAAGCTTGGTGACAGCAGATGCGGTTGCAGCTCTAAGGCCTTTGCGGATGGGATGGTCAGCACCCAGTTGCGCTGCTCCTTGTCTTCCCTCCTGGTTGTTTTCCTCCCTGTTCTTCATTCCCACATGACAGGAAGTACTGTGAGGTCTGTGCCCCGGCAGGGTCAGTTTCCTCCAGGGCAGCCCTGTGTACACATTCTCTTCTGGGCCAGAGCACTCAATTCATCTCCAAGTGAACACCCTCCCCGTTTTTCCCCTTCTCCTTCCCTCCTTCCTTGCTCCTTCCTCCCATCTTGTCTTCCTTTCCTCCTTCCTTCTTTCACTATTGTTTCTATTTTTCCTTTTTAAAATTTTTAAAAAAATTTTTAGTCGGAGGATAATGTGAGGATAATGTGACGGTTTCTGCCATACGTTAACATGAATCAGCCATTGGTACGCATATGTCCCCTCCCTCTTGAAGCCCGCTCCCACTACATTTTTTTTTTACTTTTTGGCCATGCTGTATGGCATGCAGGATCTTAGTTCCCCAACCAGGGATTGAACCCACATCCCTTGCACTGGGAGCGTGGAGTCTTAGCTGCAGGACCACCAGGGAAGTCCTTCACAGTTTGCAGGTGATCTCTAGGCAGGCCAAAGGGATGAGGAATTCACACTACTGTTTATTGAGTACACACCAAAAACTAGGCACTGTACTAGGCACTTATCCTGAGCTAAGGGGCTCCCACCTTCATCAGCCTCATCAATGCTTAGTCTCATAGGTCATGGTTCTCAAAATGAGACCCCTGAACCGCGTGTCAGTCACCCTGGAGCTTGTTAAAGATTCCTGATGAAGGAAAGGTGGCCGGAGAATCTCCAGGTGCTTCTCAGCGCTCACTTAGCTCAGACCCCCATGGCTGCTCGGTCTTGGACACCCTCCTCTGTCCAGAGTATGGAGGTCTGATGTGGAGTGGATTGTCTCTACTCCTGGAAATTTCCACATTCGAGGTTGCCTGTCTTTTCTCCCTCTGGGCCTGAGCTACTTGCAGAGGACGTGGAATATTGGACTCTGTTAATACTCCAACCAGCTGAACTACTTAGGCTTAATTGTTAACTATTAAGCTTAACTTCTAAGGGCTGAATGATTTCTTCTTGTTTGTCAGTCCTAGGAAAGAAAGAGGAATGTTCCAGGGACAATGTATATGGTCCTGGGCAAATTATATCACTTCTTTGACTCTCCAGAAGAGGCGCCATGATACCATTTTTTCAGTGCTTTTGAAAAAGCACCCTAACTGGTTCCTGACCATAGTTACCTTTCCCCTCTAGAATAGAAGACCCTAGAAGACCAGGAGCTTCTTTGTATCATCCAGGGTACCCATCTAATGCCGTGCAGTTAAGGGGGTACTCATTTCATAGACATCATTGATTTGTAGTTATTAAAACAGTTCTCCACAGTGGCAGTTGAGGGACTTGAAAAGACAAGTGTTACTAATTCATAAGAAAGAAACCCATCTTGGTTTGGATGGGACAGGCATCCCCAAGGCTTAGAGTACTCAGTATAGTGGGCACTCAGTAAAGTCTGAAAAATACTTTCCCTCAACATTTCAGTCATGAAACTGTGAAGGACTTCCCTGGTGGTCCACTGGTTAAGAATCTGCCTTCCACTGCAAGGGATGTGGGTTCAATCCCTGGTTGGGGAACTAAGATCCCACATGCCACAGGGCAACTAAGCCCACGAGCCACAGCTAAGACCTGACACAAACAAAAGTAAATAAGTATTAAGAAAAAATAAAATGTCAAACATACAGAAGAGTTGAAAGAAAGAATAGTACAGTGAAGATCTATATACCCCTACCTGGACTCTAGATTCAGTAAATGTTAACATTTTGCTATGTTTGTTTTTTTGTGTGTGTATTTATTTATTTTTGCTGAATCATTTGAAAGTTAGCTGCAATCATCATGACACTTAACTCATAAATATTTCAGCAGGCATCTCTTAAGAATGAGGACATTCTCCTATCTAACCACCATATCATTATCACATCTAAGAGTAAATTAACCATTATTTCCCAACATCATCTAATACCCAGTTCCAGAAGTTGATGTTGTTACCTTTCTCACATCCCTTTGGCCTGCCTAGAGGTCACTGCAAACAGTTCCCCTATGGCCAGTGACTACCTGTCTGCCTGGACATTCACAACCAGACCAGGAGAGTGCACTGAACCTTTCCAGGGTGGGTTGGAACTGCTGGGGAGCCAACACCATGAATGCCCCTTAACCAATGATGGAGAGAAGTTGGTGGATAAATACTCAAGCTTCCTCTCCTTACATGAGTCAATTCTGAGTTGTGTTCCCTACAGTTTGTCAAAGGGTCCACAGCAACAGTTGACCACAGTAACCTGTTCCTTAACAAATCCTTTATTTGTTTTCTTTCCTTTCTCATCTCACTTCCATTCCGTGCTTCCGAAGATCACCTTTAAGTAATCTAATTGCATGCAAAGTTTTATCTTCAGGTCTGCTTTGGAGGGACTCAGAACCAAGACATCAATCCTCTGTTAAGTTCTAAATGATAATAGTAAAACCCAGTGCCCTTAGATCCGTACAGGAACAAACTCAAAACCTGCTTCAAGACTTCCCTGGTGGTCCAGTGACTAAAGACGCAATGCTCCCAATGCAGAAGGCCCAAGTTCATGCCCTGGTCAGGGAACTAGATCCAACATGCCACAACTAAAGATCTCGCATGCTGCAACTAAGATCTGGCACAGCCAAATAAATAAATATATATACATATATATAAAACCTGCTTAGACAGCGCTTGCAACCCAGCCAACAGGAAACGCTCTTAGCTGTGATTCTTACTGAAACAATGCTACAGTGTGGCTGTGTTTATTACACCTTGCCCAGACTATATTAATAATAATAATAGCTACTGCTTAATAAGAGCTTATTGTGTAGCTGCTTCAAATGCTTTATCTCATGTAATCCTCAAATGACCCTGTAGGGAGGACACTATTATTAATCACATTATATTGACAAAGAACCTAAGGCCCATAGAAGTGAAATAACTTTATAAAGTCACACAGCTAGCAAGCAGCAGGTCTCTGATGTTCTTAACCAATGTTTTAAAAATATACAGATAACCATACATTTTTTTTATTCTATTTTTGTATGAATGGGAACAATAGTACTTGCCAGATAAAATCCGTGTTGGAAAACACCATAAACGAGTTTTTTTTTTTTTTTTTGGCCATGCTGGGTCTTCATTGCTGCACTGGTTTTTCTCTAGTTGTGGCAAGTGGAGGCTACTCTTTAGTTGCAGCATGCAGGCTTCTCTTTGCAGTGGCTTCTTTTGTTGCAGAGCACAGGTTCTAGGGCATGGGGCTTCAGTAGTTGCTGTGAATGGGCTTAGCTGCTCTGGAGCATGTGGGATCCTCCCAGAGCAGGGATTGAACCTATGCCTCCTGCATTGGCAGGTGGATTCTTTACCACTGAGCCATCAAGGAAGCCCCCTAAATATGTGTATTTTTAAAACTTTATTTTATCAAAGTGTAGTTGATTTACAATGTTGTATTAATTTCTACTGTATAGAAAAGTGATTTAGTTATAGATATAAATATACAATCTTTTTCATACTTTTTTTCCATTATGATTTATCACTGGATATTGAATATAGTTCCCTGTACTATACAGTGGGACCTTGTTCTTAATACATAATAGTTTGCATCTGCTAATCCCAAACCCCCAATCCAGCCTCCCCCCACCCTTGGCAACCACAAGCTTGTTTTCTGTTTCTTTCTGTTTTGTAGATAAGTTCATCTGCATCATATTTTAGATTCTGTATTTAAATGATATCAGAAACATACATTTTTTTCCTTAAATATGTGAATTTTATTATAAACACATAAACATGAATTTCATTAATTATATAACAAAATTATAAAAATGCATAATTGCCTGCTTTTATGTCAGATTTTATAATACATGAAAATAAAATTAGAAGTTTAATTTTAATTATTATTTATGTAGGTACTAACAGAAGAAAAAATACAACTATATTAAATTTTAAAATCATTTTTGTTTTAAACTTTCTGAAAAGAATTATTGGCTTTTTATCACCCTGATTAGTTTCCATATGTGAATCAAACAGAAATGAAATGAGAAAGCCTTAAGTTTGCTAGATAACTTACAGAAATTGTTATATAAGTGTCACAGTACAATGTAGCTATTTAATTTTCTAAATTAAGATTCTATTACACAATATATTTGGGCCAAATAACTGAAACCGTCCCTTTGTATTCTTCTAGTTCAGATTTCATAATCTCAGAGATTGTTATAAATCAGAGATAACATGTTTAGAATAAAATATTGATTAATATGAAAAAGGAAAGCAATTATATAATGTGTGATAGTTAATAAAGATAAAAACTATTTACAGATTCTAAAAGCAGTATTTGATGCTGATTATCTCTTTGTTAGACGTAAATCTGAAGTTTTGGGGGTTAGGTCTGAGGTAAAAGGGAATTAAAGCAAATGACCACAGGAAAGCAATCTATGTATTTCCCATTTTACTCTTCTGTCTTCCGTGATCTCTCCCTCACATGTATTTTATTAAATACACAAAGTGCCTCTATTTTTTTTAACTTTCTCAGTTGAACATCATACCTTATCTAACACAACATTTTAAAACTACAGTTTTATAATTTTTAACATACTAAATACAATGTTCTTAAGTACCATACACTGATTTTCTCCTTTATGATATCTGTGGGTTTTATTGTTTCAATGAACTAGGCATGAGTGAATTCCATCTACATTTTTTACTGGTGTAAAATACCGGTATAATTTATTTTAACCAATGTAGCCCTTGGCCATTTCAGGTTCTTAAGGGAAGGGAATGGAAATCTTTAGAGAAGAAGAAAACTGAAAAGTGTGAATCACCTACATTTCTCATTTACCCATGATAATTAAGACCCAGCAATTTGAAAGTTACCATCTAAAGGAAAATTAAGCCAATAAACCACTGATGAAGATAATATTCAGTTTTCTATCAGGAGGCAAAAGTCTTCACCAGCCCTTCAGCCCTTCTTATTCCTACTGTGGAGACAATTTCCTTACTGTCTCTGAGCACTAAGAACTCAAATGAGTGTCATGCCAGTTCTGGTGGTTCTAATTGTAACTTTTATTTAAATCCTGATTTTCTGCCCCACAGCTTGATTTCTGATTGGCTGGACCTGATTGCTTTCAGACCTGATCAGATTTTATTTGTAGGCCCTTGGAAACTTGCATGGATGAACACTCTCTGAGTTTAGAGGGAAATCCTCCTAAGATCTAGCTTTCCATGTCAACTGGCGCATTAGAACCACTAGAGGTTCTTTAGGAAATGGATTAATTTGGGAGTATTAATTACCAAATAACTATAGCCTATGTATAAGTTAGTCATGAAGATGGATTTCTAGATTTAAAGCTGTTTCTCAGATGAATACATTTCTTTTTAATTTTAACATATGCAGCATTTTATCTTTTATTGTTTTTCTCTACGCCTGCAGCCAGCTAGTATGACTAGCATAAAAGACACATTACAGTAAAAATGCCTTTGCTAATCAAAATTGAGCAAGTTACTTTACCTGTTTCTCTGCAAAATCTTTCCTTGTTTTTGGGAGGGGAGAGTTCAAGAGTTAAATGAGATAAACAGATTATCTCATAAAAAACCTGGAGCTTTAGACATAAATGTTGTAATTACTACTTATCTAAACATTTAAACACCTTTTGTCTTCTAGACAACAATGAACTAGCTTGCACAGAATAAAATTAAATTTAAATTGTTATTTTATGTGTGGCCCTGTACATGCTTTTAAATGATCTGCAGACTAAGTTCATGATCCTTGCTCTGGGTTTTCCACCACCAGCATATATGTCCATTCAGCCTTGCTGGTTTCCAGCTCAAATGCTTTTGGAAAAATATTATTAACCCTACTCAATAAGGACAATAAAGCAACAATATCTAAGATCCCACTAAAACTAAACCATATTAAACTGCGCTCAATGTAAGCAAAAAGAGATAATACTGCTATGAGTCTCTTTGGAGACAGAGGTGGATATTTTAGGATGATTTTTTTTTTATACAGCAAAAAATTGATTTTTATTCACTTAATATTTTTATAATGAACTTTTAAAAACAAAACTTCAAGAAATTTGACTATAATACTACCACATCAGAGATGTTCAAATAGCCTTTAGGAAAGCTGTTTTTCCTAATCAATCATTATGATCATCTGTCAATAAATATTCAGTTATTATAGAAACATACATATTTTTAACCAATTAAAAAATGTTATCTTCGAACAGCTAATTCTTGAAAGTGTAAAGCAAGGATTCCCGGTCAGTTGAGAGCCTCAGAGGGATAAGACTTTCCCGGCCATAGCTGCCTCAGTATGGCTTGTACTTACATTGCCAATGGTAAGTAATATTTTTCCAGCATTATTTAAGTTGCATGGAATCTTCAAATGTTTTAGCTACCATGAAAATGAAACCTCCCTTTGGACTTGCGCCATTATAGTTCTGAAGTTGTCAGATGATCAAGTACAGCCACCTAACTTTGAGCATGACAGCATCAATGAGATGTGCTACACATTTTTGCACAAGGTCAGGCTTTCTTGGAACAATTACATCTGTGTTAGTAATATCTGGCCCCACCCAGTAATGTAAGTACACAGAAGAACTTAGATCTCAAAAAGATGCCTTTCCCAGTTACTGTCTTCTCTAAGAACCCACAAAGAGAAACAGACTTTGAACCCAATGTATCTGATTTACTGGACCCTACCGTCATAAAGAGTTCGAATTCAAGTATTATAAACATGGCAACAGGAAAAGAGGTCAGGGTTCCCAGATGGAGGAACAACTGGCCACGGAAGTCAGTTTTTCAGAGCTCAGCAGGTAAGTGGTAAGACTTTGCCTTGTATAGAAAGTAGTGTCATGAAAATTAAAATTAAAAACAAGTCAAGTGGGGAAAATTCATTTTGAAAAGTTACTGTCTTAATGGGGCAGAAGAGAGAGGGAGACAGCAGTCTTCTTACTTAAAAGGGTAGGGTGAGGTCTTCCCAGAAGCCCACACTCTCAGTTTTTATTAAGTACCTATAGTGGATAGTGCTTGAGAAAACTCTATTAATGACCAGATTCTGAGATCATTACTGTTAAGAGTGCTGTGATAGAAATCTTACTGGAAAAAATTTTAGAAAAAGAATCAATATTAGTTCTAACATCATCTTACTGAAAGAGTGATGCAAGTTTGCCAGCTTGAACCTGGCAGGAACGAAACTTGCTCCTGTCAGGACAGGCCTGGGATGGGGAGAGCAGAACCAGCCCCTAAGTGTCATAGGTACATTCCAGCTCTTGAAGGTTAATATTTGTGTAAAGAGAACAAAACTCCAAGCTGCTAAGGCCCGTGGAGTGGCTAGGAACCAGAAAGGATTAACAGTGGCCTCTTTTTATTTTCATTTTTTGGCCACACAGCATGTGGGATCATAGCTCCCCAACCAGGAACTTAACCTGTGCCCACCCCGCCACCCCCACATTGGAAGCATAGAGTCTTAACCACAGGACAGCCAGGGAAGACCCAACAGCAACTTCTTTGATTTTTTTTTAAATTTTAATTTGAGGATAATTGCTTTAAAATGTTGTGTTGGTCTCTGCCATACAACAACGTGAATCAGCCATCAGTATACATATGTCCCCTCGCTTCTGAACCTCCCTCCCACCCACTCCTCACTCCATCCCACCCCTGTAGCTTGTCAGAGCATTGGGCTGAGCTCCCTGTGTTATACAACTTCCCACTAGCTACCTATTTTACGTACGGCAGTGTATATGTTTCAATGCTACTCTCTCGATTTGTCCCACCCTCTCCTCTTCCTTAAAGGAAGAAAATATTCACATTGGCAGCAGAGTGCTTAAGAACATTGCCTTAGGAGTCCTGGGTTAGAATCCTCACTCTAATATTTACAGGTGATATAATTTTACCAAATGTCAAGTTATATGATCTCTCCAGACCTTTAGAAATGACCTCAAAAATGTTGTTAGGGGCTTAACTGAGATTGAAATACTGAAATAAATGTATGTAAAGTGTTTAGCACAATGTCTGTTGCTTATAAAACATTCCATGTGTGTTGCTACTGTATTTTTAGTGGTCCTCTTGAAAGGAAGTAATAAATACATGTTTCTCCCAGATGGAACCAGGGAGTATCTTTAGGCAAGGGATGACAGCAGCAAAAACACAGAAGGGAGAAAAGAGAACTTCGTTACTTATTATTTTTAGCCTATACTGGGTCAAGAAGGATGAGTGGTAAGACGGAGTGGAAGGAAGCAGGAAAACAGATGAATGTCGTTTAAGACTAGAAGCTGTAGCTTTGCGCAGTGGCAGTATCGTAGCCAGTGAGGTTTATCCGAGGTGCGATTATTGCTGATTGAAGACTAGAAGCTGTGTCAGAATTTAGTCTTTTCTAAGGCACAAACCATTTGAATCTACAGAATTTGGAAAGTCTCAAAAACCCTCTATTAGCAGAGAGCAACTTTACCAAGAATGAGTCAAGAAAGCCTTTCAAGGTCAGAATTACTTTGTGCAGTAGGGCCTATCTGAGAAGAAAGTACATTTCACTTCTCTTTGTGTTAAAATGACATTCTCACAGGAGAGGGTGAGATGTATGGAAAGAGTAAATGGAAACTTACATTACCATATGTAAAACAGATAATCAATAGGAATTTGCTGTATGGCTCAGGAAACTCAAACAAGGGCTCTGTATCAATCTAAAGGGATGGGATGAGGAGGCAGATGGGAGGGGGATTGAAAAAGGAGGGGATATATGTATACCTATGGCTGATTCATGTTGAGGTTCGACAGAAAACAACAAAATTCTGCAAAGCAATTATCCTTGAATAAAAAAATAAATAATTTTTTAAAAAAGACATTCTATCTAGGGAAGACAGTTTTACTTCCCCAGGGCTTGCTCTGCCACTGCCCTCTATCCCATAGCCTATTTCCTTGTGGTTTCCTTTTTTTGCTGTCTTAAAAAAAAAAAAAAACCTGAATACTAGAAGTACTTTGAACTCAATAGTCAGAACAGAACTGTTTAATTAAAAACTAGAAATAGTACCGTTATAACTGGAATGACTCATCTGGGACTTTTTATTTTAAATATATAATAGACAAGAGGAAGGTTCATAAGCTCAGTGTAGACCAAAGTGCAGAACCAACTGCTCTCTTTTTCCCCTGGCTGATCAGACTTAAATTCATTTAAGATGGCACAGAAGACCAGTGGCCTAATACAAAGATGCAGATTTCTTCTCTTAATGATTCTATTTCTGCCACGTGTGATGACAAGTAAGTTAATATTCTTTGGGGCCTCTACTTAAATAAAGAAAATTTCAGATTATAAAATGATCAAGGGAATTGGGAAAAGAGAAAATCCAAACTGGAAGGATTACACAGATGGTATGGTTCAGAGTAAAGAAGTCAGATAAAATAGTGAAAAATTAAATGGAAAAATGTTTTCATGGCTCTAACAGTAGAAGACTGGGTGAAATACTTTCTTTTCTTCAGAGCCACAGCCAGAATTTTCCCACATTTCAGTGTATTTCATTACTAATCATATTTGGGCTTCCCAGGTGACTCAGCTGGTAAGAATCCACCTGCAAGGCAGGAGACCTGGATTCAATCCTTGGGTTGGGAAGATCCCCTGGAGAAGAGAAGAACTACCCACTCCAGTATTCTGGTCTGGAGAAACCCATGGACTGTATACTCCATGGGGTTGCAAAGAGTAGGACACGACTGACTGACTTTCACTTTCTTTCACTAATCTTATTTAAAATAAACCTCTGCTGTTTATTTGAGCATACCACTTACATGAAAATCTTTTCTGCACTTGTTCCCTACCCTATCCTGAAAGAAACCTTTTTCTTGCCTGATTTAAAAAGTAATAAGCAGTTATTGTAACATAAGTTAGGAAATATAGAAAAGAATAAAGAAAAGTAAAATCCCATCATTAAGAGATAACTACTCAATGTTTTGATGTGTATTCTTCCAGGTTTTATATATATGAAAGTGAGAGAGAGTGTGTGTATGTATAAATGGGACAATTCCATACATATTGTTTTCTAACTCAGTTGTTCTCAAACTTCACTGCATATTAGAATCACCCGGAGACTTTTTAAACCACCCCCCCATGCCCCGGTTACACTAATATTAATTAATCAGAATGTGTAGGGGTGGGAGCTAGGCAGATGATTCCCACGTGCAGCAACATTTGGTAACCATCATTTCAACCTTTTATTTTTTAAAATTAATAGTTCATTATCAATCGTTTTCCCTGTAAAATCACATAGATGAATATGGCTATTTTTAATTGTTGCTGCTGCTGCTAAGTCACTTCAGTCGTGTCCGACTCTGTGTGACCCCATAGACGGAAGCCCACCAGGCTCCCCCTTCCCTGGGATTCTCCAGGCAAGAACACTGGAGTGGGTTGCCATTTCCTTCTCCAATGTGTGAAAGTGAAAAGTGAAAGTGAAGTCGCTCAGTCGTGTCCGACCCTTAGCGACCCCATGGACTGCAGCCTATCCGGCTTCTCCATCCATGGGATTTTCTAGGCAGAGCATTTCATTGTACCGATGTAACAGAATTTATTTAGCCAGTTCTCTAATGATGGCCATTTAGACTGTTCACTCTATCTTAATAGTCTCTTTCTTCATTCCCAGGTTCTGTTTTAAGTGTGAATGGTAAAACTGAAAACTATATTCTGGACACTGAGCCTGGCCTCCAAGAATCTCTGAAATGTGCTGTTCAAAACCACACCCGAGATGAAGAACTTCTCTGGTACCGCGAAGATGGGAGAGTGGATTTGAAGTCTGGAAACAAAATCAACTCCAGCTCTGTCTGTGTCTCGGGCATCAGTGAAAATGACAACGGCATCACCTTTACCTGCAAGTTGCAGAGGAATCAGTCGGTGTCCATCTCAGTGGTGCTGAACGTCACTTGTGAGTGAGGGGAAAGAGACGGGCTAATCAGTCTGTGTGGTCTGTACTATACTAAGTAGTAGGTGAAACTCCTGTCTAAACAGTTTGTGTGTGTGTGTGTATAAATATATTGGCTGCACTGGGTCTTTGTTGCCGGGCATGGGCTTTCTATGGTTGCAGTGCATGCACTCTAGAGTGTGGGCTCAGTAGCTGCCGGCGCATGGGCTTAGTTTCCCCATGGCATGTGAGATCTTAGTTCCCTGATCAGGAATCAAACCGGAGTCCCCTACATTGGGAGGTGGATTCTCAACTGCTCGACCACCAGGGAAGACCCTAAGAGTATGTGTATTTTAACATTTGCTTGATATTGCCAAACTGCCCTATTTATGACCCCACAACAGCGCGGGAGGGTACCTATTCCCCATACTCATGAGCCTGAGCGTCCTCAAAATCTAAGAATCTGCCAGCCTGATTTGAAAATTTACTTTCATATTCTAAATTAAAAATGAGGGTGTTCACCTTTTCATAAATGCATTAGTTTTTCATGTCTCTTACCTATGAAATGCCTGTTAATGTATTCTATCCGTGTTTCTATTTGGTTATTTGCCTTTTTCTTATTGATTTGTTTAAGGGCTTTGTATTGGATTGGCCAAAAGTTTCATTTGGGTTTTTTGATAAGATGTTGACAAAACATTTTGGCCAATCCAATACATTAAGGAAATTAGCCATTTTTTGTTTTGAATTACAAGTATTTCTTCTATTTATTTTGGGCATTTTAAAATACTTTTCTTGCTATATTGAAATTTTAAATGTTTACATATTTTAAATTACCAATCTTTTCCTTTGTGGTTTCTAGTGTTTGTGTTCTACTTAGAAAAATACCCGTTGGGGATCTTTTAGCATCACCTTGAACTCTCAAAGGTGAAACTTGTTGATGGTTGGGTTACAGGTATTGGTAACCCATTGGTGAAACTATCTGAGGTTGGGGCCCTTTGAATACATTCATGGAAGTGAGCATTTATGTGGTTTGGGTGGAAAACTGGATCTATGTGAGGCAGGTGTGGCTGGTGTGGTGAGGGGTGATGTGAATAAGGGTGATAATATGGCATGGTCTGGTAGGAAAAGCTCTGGACTTGGAACCTGGTAATAAAAAGTCAAAGCCATTTGATCCCATGAGCTCAGCAAACTTTTCTGTGAAAAGTTGATGCCATTGCTCCTGAGGTAAAAGGGTGGAGAAAATGACAAGGAATTCAGGGTCAGAATCTGCTGGCATCCTGGAGCTTTCAGAATGAATCACTTACATGTTCCTGGGCAAAGGAGCTTTTATTTTCTATGAATATAGGAAATAAACTCTGATTTTTTTCCTACCATGTAGGATCTTAGTTTCCTGGCCAGGGATCAAACCTGTTCCCCCTGTATTGGGAACACAGTCTTAACCACTGGACTACCAGCTGCTGCTGCTGCTGCTAAGTCACTTCAGTCGTGTCCGACTCTGTGCAACCCCATAGACGGAAGCCCACCAGGCTCCCCCGTCCCTGGGATTCTCCAGGCAAGAACACTGGAGTGGGTTGCCATTTCCTTCTCCAATGTGTGAAAGTGAAAAGTGAAAGTGAAGTCGCTCAGTCGTGTCTGACCCTTAGCGACCCCACAGACTACAGCCAACCAGGCTCCTCCATCCATTGGATTTTCTAGGCAATAGTACTGGAGTGGCTTGCCATTGCCTTCTCCACTGGACTACCAGGGAAGTCCCAATAAAATGTGATTTTTAATAAGCTATCCCTTGGCAACTTTGTTAGAATCCAAGACTATCAGGGTTACCTTGGAGGTTTTGAAATCATTATAAAATGACAGATGAGGAAACTGAGGCCCAGAATGAGAGCCCTAATGATCACATCTGGGGCTGAGAACAGAACACAAAATCCCCAGTCTCCTAATTCTTAACAGAGACACAGTAGAAATGCTGATAATATGATCCAGTGGCTTAAAGAAACGATTTTTCAGTTTTCCAGCCTGATTCTGTATTTAATATTATCTTTATAATAACTTCTTAAATATCATTGTTGCACATATATAAAGAAAAACAATTGGTCAGTGATTCATAGTGACAATAGCTGACGTAAACTCATCAATGAATAAATCAAAATGAGGTCATAAAGTGGCAAGAATATCATGTACAATCTTGAGGAAGTATTATGGATTATTGTTCTAAATGGCAGACTGAGAACTAAATGGAAGCTTCATAATACACTATTTGGTGGAGGATGTTCAGAAGCTTCTTTTATATGTTATTGCTGAAAGTGTAAATTGAGACCACCTCTTCTGCAATATCCATCAAAATTTAAAGTGCACCTGTCCTAACACCCAGCAGATCTGCTTTGAGATGTTAGTTAACCCTGGAGAAATACATGCACTTATGCACAAAAAGACATAGACAAGGATTATTCCTGAGGCGTTGTTTAGCATTTTAAAGGTGAGAATAACCTGATGCCCATCAAAATAAAATGAGTGAAGAGTCAGATATTATACTATAGCACTCTAAAAGCAATAAGCTAGAACTTTGTGGTTCAACATGAATACCTCTCAAAGTATGCAAGTTATTGAGAGAATGAAGTTTTTTAATGTAAATCCTTCTCACCCTCCTAAACCAATACATTTCCTATGGGTATATCATATGTATTTTTAAAACAATATTTTTTTAAAAAAGATATGCAAGCATTTACATTGAAACTCATAGCACTGGGTATCTCTGGGGAGTCAGGAAGTGACCAGGATGGAGTCAAGGAGGACCTTAACTTTATCTGAAATGTACTAATAATTTTAAAAGGGAACATGCATGTAGAGCTGATGTGCTTTAAAATTCATTTAAAATAGTTAAATAAAAAGGAACAGTTAAT
The DNA here is from genome assembly GCF_049115385.1 of Moschus berezovskii. Lineage (NCBI taxonomy): Eukaryota > Metazoa > Chordata > Mammalia > Artiodactyla > Moschidae > Moschus > Moschus berezovskii. The sequence goes on along the minus strand of NC_142479.1, from coordinate 33,450,601 downwards.
AGGACCTGTCCATAAGTGGAACTGGTATAGCTGGCCATCATGTTCACTATTCACAGCTTCCTACATATCTGAACACCATGTAACACCCTTGTTGGACGTGGATACAGAATTCAAGCACATTCCAAAGAGCAACAAAATGTCATTCTTCTGAGAGAGTTATTAATAACACAGCCTACTTAGGGTCTAATTATTCAGCGTGCAGATTATACAATCTCCTTTTCCCCCTCATTCTCTGCCTCTATCTCTTTCCTACTGCCCACTTTTCATGCATTTTTTATTGGAGTGTAATTGTTTTACAGTGTTATGTTAGTTTCTGCTGTAGAGTGACGTGAATTAGCTATATGTATACTTATATACCCTCCCTCTTGGGTCTCCCTCCCACCCCATTCTCTATTCCCACCCCCCAGGTCATCACAGAGCACAGAGTTGAGCTCCCAGTGCCACACAGCAGGTTCCCACTAGTTACCTGTTTTACACAGGGTAGGGTATATATGTCAGTCCTAATCTCCCAGTTCATCCCACCCTCCTCTTCCCATCCTTTGTCCACATATCCCTCTCCACATCTTCGTCTCTATTCCTGCCCTGAAAAGCTTTTGAACAGCAAAGGAACCCAGAAATGAGAAAAACGATAACACTCTGAATGGGAGTAAATATTTACAAATGAAGCAACTGACAAAGGATTAGTCTTCAAAATATACAAACAGCTCATGGAGCTCAATATCAACAAAACCAACAAACCAATAAAAAAAAATGGGGAAAGGACCTAAATAGACATCTCTTGGAAGAAGATATACAAATGGCCAAGAGGCACATGAAAAAAAAAGATGCCCAACATCACTAATAGAGAAAAGCAAGTCAAAATTACAATGGGGTATCACCTCACATAGGTCAGAATGGCCCTCATCAAAATATCTACAATGAATGCTAGAGAGGGTGTGGAGAAAAGGGAACCCTCTTGCACAGTTGATGGGAATGTAAATTGATAGTCACTATGGAGAACATATGAAGTTTCCTTAAAAATCTGAAAATAGAGCTACCATATGACCCAGCAATCCCACCAGTTTTCATGCATTTTATTACTCTTCTGTACCTTGGCCAAAAAAATACAAGGGGCATGCAAGAGGGGAGACTCAGCTTGGCCATTTCTCCCTCTAGGTGTTTAAAAACACTGGTGGGAGTAAGGGTTGAAATTATTTGGTGAAGAAAATTGTGTTTGACACATGCGTCTGCAGATGTCCTTATCATGAAGGGAATAAGAAATTGCTTACAGGGAACTCCCTGGTTGGGGAGCTAAGATCCTACATGCCTTGTGGACAAAAAAACCAAAACGTAAAACAGAAGCAATATTCAGTAAAGACTTAAAAAAAAAAAAGAAGTCGTTCACACAGAGGGATGAAAGGGGCTCAAGGTCACGCTCACCTTTCATGGATGCCAGAGTTGCCACAACTGGAGTGCCTTCTGAGAGAAGGACATTATTTCTGGAGATCATTGTGGAAATGCAAATATGCATTGGTAAATCTGTGGTCAGGGAAAGTGTGATTACAGGCAATGCAAAAACAGAGGGTGCGAGGAGCCCTCAAACCGCCCCACCTCTACCACCACCACAATAATAATAGTAAGCAGCACTGCGGTAAGTTCTTCACAGGCATTCTGTCCTTTCATCTTCACAGCAACTGGTAAGGTGTTATCCCACTTTTTAGGTGAGGAAACTAAGCAGTTACTTTACAGTTAAATAGCTTTCTCTAGGTCACAGTAAGTAGTGTAGGTAGAATTGGGGCTCACTGCAGCACCTGCTTTCTTAATATTACTCTGTTTTATCCCAAAGCAGCACAGATTGGTTTTTAATATAAGTTCTCAGCAAAGTCTAAAGGCTTATATGCTTCCATGTGTTACAAATCATCTACTTGACAGAGATTCATGTTTATATACATTTGTTTCATGGTTTATCTTCTCCACCACATTAGAAGCAATTTTAAGTTTGAAAATGGGTGTATGCAACTTCCCTGGCCATCCAGTGGTAAAGACTCCATGCTACCAATACAGCAGATGCAGGTTTGATCCCTGGTCGGGGAACTAAGATCCCACATCCTGTGTGGTATGACCAAAAAAGAAAAAATGAATGGATGTATGTTATTTACCATTGTATTCCTGGTTCCTAGCCCAGTGCTTGGCATATTGTAGGTGCTCAATAAATGTTTGTAAAGTGAATGAGATAGACGGAAGGAAGATCTTGAACACTGACAATAATGCTTATCTGCTAATGAAACCTAAATGTTTCAATCTTGCAGTTCCTCCTCTCCTAAGTGGAAATGACTTCCAAACAGCTGAGGAAGGCAGTGATGTGAAGTTGGTTTGCAATGTGAAATCCAACCCCCAGGCTCAAATGATGTGGTATAGAAACAGTGGTGTCTTGAATTTAGAGAACCATCACCGAATCCAACAGACAAGCGAGTATCTTCAACTGTCGATCACCAAAGTCAAGAAATCCGACAATGGGACTTACAGCTGTATTGCCAATTCATTGATAGAAACAAAGACAAAGGACTTTCACCTTATTGTCAAAGGTAACTCTCTCATTTATTTATTTACTGAAATAGAGGTGATTTACAATACTATGCTAGTTTCAGGTGTGATGCATAGTGATTTAATATTTTTATAAATGATACTCCCTTTCACATTATTACACAGAATATTATTCTTCTTTATTTATTATATATTCTTTATACATACTATTATATATATAATTAAATATATATTATTTCACGAATATTGCCACAGAACAATGGCCATATTTTCCTGTGTTGTACAATATGTGTGTGTGTGCTTAGTCCTGTCTGACTCTTATGCAACCCCATGGACTGAAATACACCAGGCTCCTCTGTCCACAGGATTTCCCTGGTAAGAATACTGAAGTGGGTTGCCATCTCCTCCTGCAGGGGATCTTCCCCACCCAGGGAGTCTCTGGCATCTCCTGCACTGGCAGGAGGATTCTTTACCACTGTGCCACCTGGGGAGCCCCTGTTGTACAATATACCTTGTTGTTTACACAGAGTTTGTATCTCATAATCCTATACCTCTATCTTGCTTCTCCATTCTTCCCTCTCCTTACTGGTATCCACTAGTCTGTTTTCTATATCTGTGAGTCTGTTTCTGTTTTGTTTTATACATTCATTTATTTTTATTCCACATATAAGAGGTAGCATAGAATATTTGTCTTTATCTGTCAAATGGACGGAGAGCATAATACTCTCTAGGTCCATTCACAAAGGTAACACTCTTTTTAAGTAATATCTATCATAGTACTCTTGATGAAAGTGAAAGAGGAGAGTGAAAAAGTTGGCTTAAAGCTCAACATTCAGAAAACTAAGATCATGGCATCTGGTCCCATCACTTCATGGCAAATAGATGAGGAAACAGTGGAAACAGTGTCAGACTTTATTTTGGGGGGCTCCAAAATCACTGCAGATGCTGATTGCAGCCATGAAATTAAAAGATGCTTACTCCTTGGAAGGAAAGTTATGACCAACCTAGATAGCATATTAAAAAGCAAAGATATTACTTTGCCAACCAAGGTCCGTCTAGTCAAGGCTATGGTTTTTCCCGTGGTCATGTATGGATGTGAGAGTTGGACTGTGAAGAAAGCTGATTGCTGAAGAATTGATGCTTTTGAACTGTGGTGTTGGAGAAGACTCTTGAGAGTCCCTTGGACTGCAAGTAGATTCAACCAGTCCATTCTAAAGGAGATCAGTCCTGGGTGTTCATTGGAAGGACTGATGCTAAAGCTGAAACTCCAGTACTTTGGCCACCTCATGAGAAGAGTTGACTCATTGGAAAAGACTCTGATGCTGGGAGGGATTGGGGACGGGAGGAGAAGGGGACGACAGAGGATGAGATGGCTGGATGGCATCACTGACTCGATGGACATGAGTTTGAGTGAACTCCGGGAGTTGGTGATGGACAGGGAGGCCTGGCGTGCTGCGATTCATGGGGTCGCAAAGAGTCGGACACGACTGAGCGACTGACCTAAACTGATCATTGTACAAAGGGCTTTCCTCATGGCTCAGACAGTAAAGAATGTGCCTGCAGTGCAGGAGATCCAGGTTCAATCCCTGGGCTGGAAAGATCCCCTGGAGAAGGGAATGGCTACCCATTCCAGTATTCTTGCCTGGAGAATTCCATGGACAGAGGAGCCTGGTATAGTCCATGGGGTAGCAGAGAGTTGGACACGACTGAGCGACTAACACTTTCACAGCACAGTACAAGACTCAGATACTCGGTAAATATTTTTTTTTTGTGACAACAAATAATGATGGCTATTATGATTAGTAGCTGGAATTTTCTTTGGAGAATTATCTCCACCCCAGGGATTCTAGTCCTTTCTTTTAGCATAATTATTCCCATTCCAGATAGGATACTGCTTTTTGAGCAAAGGCTCTTTTCTAGAATCGAGTAGTAGAAGATAGATCTGCTTGGCTTTCTGGAGGAGTATTTCCGTGAATTTTCCTGGGCAACAAGCTTTGTAGGAATTGGACTTTTGAGTTAACAACTTAATGAAAAACAGGAGAGAAGTCATAAACACATAGAGAAAAAAAAGATACTAACTAGATAAGAAAATGGATCTGTAAAATCACTCCTAACTCTGAAATGTACCCTATAGGCCAATCAGAAGAGGGAGAGGGGGAGAATGGCGGGAAACAGGTTCTTTCTCTTGGCTTCATGCTTTCTCTACCCAGGTTTATGATCTCTGCAATAACAAGGAACAAATCAAGTGCCAAGTGCCTTGCAGTCCTCATATTTCTCCTTCATACAGAAAGAGAAAGGAAGATACCTGGTGGGGCAGGTGGATAAAATGCTCATGCACACATTTCCTGGTCTGGGGCCAGGATGCTAGAAGCAGTCAAACAAGCTGAGGCTCCTGTATCTTGATAGAACATGATTTTTTTTGTCACCTGCCTCCCTGTGCCTCCTCACTGTCTTTCTTGCCAGGCCTCAGGAAGCCAAATGAACCCCTGTTGGTCGTATAACCATAGGGATTCTTACTGGGTTACCAATAGAGTGGATGGTGAGGAGGAAGGGCTGCCAGTTGAATGCCCATCACTGTGATTACTGGTACATTCAGTAATTTGTTCTGTGGAACAGTGACAGTATTCCCAGGGGCTATTTCCTTTAAAAACCAAACCCACAAACTCTTTATTAAAAAGGAATCATAATTGCTCCATGTCACATTAAACAGGCAGCTTGTGCAGCAAGCAGGATGCCAGCTTGGCAAATTAGCTTTCAGGTGGGTGGTATCCTGTTTTGGGTGGGGCGCTTCCAAACCAACTGGCTTTTCTGATTTCTTGCTGCTTTATGACTTCCCTGGCTGTCGGGTGCCCGAGGAGCAGAAGCGCTCCGCTGATGGTGCCCAGGCGAGACGCCAGGTTTGCCATGAGCTCTTCTAGCTTCATGGCTCAGTGGGGGTAGTTTCTAAATGAGGCCGTGCAAAGTGGGAAATGACATCACGGATCTTTTCTTGAGCACAGGACTTTAGCCACATGTTGAGATTATTTTACCATAATGAATATGGGTGGGGCAGGGGAGGGGGAGAATACCAGATTTGGTTATAAATAAGAGAGTGAAGAGAAGAGATGCAGTTACATTTGCCAGACTCACTTTCAACAGAAACTTGGAATCCAGAGTGAGCCAGTGGGTCAGGCAGTTTGTTTCAGGTTTGTGTATGGAGTGAAAGCTGTTATGTGTGGCTTCCTGTTATTCAGCTTGGTAAAAACATTCCAATTGGTGGCTGATTTCTGATTTTTTTCCCCAACTGTCCCACTTTTGCCTCCCCTTCATTTTGACATCTTTCCTTGGTACCCCATGCTTCCTCTGCAGAGGGCAAGGGTTGGATACCTGGTTGGGGAACTGAGATCCCATGTGCCTTGTGGCCAAAAAGTAAAATTAAATAAATAAATAAATAAATTGGGCAAAGAAATTTTAAAAATACTATTAAAAATTTAATAGTATGTCATCCAATTATGATGGGATAAACCCCATTTCATAACCTTGAGGCATATAGGGCTTGGACTTTGAAATTAATTTAAAATCTTTTCTTCCCCTTGTCGCTTTCTTTTATCCCTCGTGTATTGTACTATCTCTTGACTCTTTGTCCTTTACAAATACTATCTCAATCTGTAGTTTTTGTTTCTTTAATGTCTGTCTCTCCTACTAGAACATGAGATCCTCAGAGACTGGATCCTTCCATGCTTGTTCTATTTTTTGCAGGGCTAAGAACAGCACCTAGCGCACAGTCGTCATTTAGCAAAAATCTGTTGATGGCACCCGCTGCACAAACTCAGTTATACAGTAAATAGCACACTCTTTATTTCCTATAAATTCCAAAAATTTTATCATAGCCATGATTGGAGCCCTTCTCCCTCCTACGGTGGCATCAGAATCCAGGAGCTTAGACAGAGTCATTTAAATAGCTTTGCTGACTTTAAGCATTCTTGAGTTTGTAAGTTTCATCTCATATCATATCAACTATATTAAAATGAAGTAATAACTGTACTTGTTTGCTCTAAAAATTTGAAAGGGCACTTAAAACTTGCATACATTTTGAATTTTATTATAAATAAGTTATTAATTTGGCTCTTGTGGTTTAAACATTATTTTTATTTAACAGTTGGATTATAGTTGAAGCAAAGTCACGTTTTATAAATGCTTAAACATTTATTAAAGGCTTCCCAGGTGGCGTAGTGGTAAAGAATCGACCTGCCAGTGCAGGAGGCTCAAGAGATGTGGGTTCAATCCCTGGATGTATTCTTGCCTGGAAAATCCCAGGGACAGAGGACACTGGTGGGTTACAGTCCATGGAATCACAAAGAGTTGAACATGACTGAGCAACTGAGCACACACACCACACACATAACACACAAATGTTTACTAGTTCAGATTAATTTTGCCACTTTATTTTCATACTTAGGAGCCAATAGTTTTTTTTTTCAGGTCTCAAATATTTCATAAGCTCTTGGGAAGTGTACAAGCACAGTCACTATACTATAATACAGAAGAGCTCTGAGTTTACCAGATGTTCAGAAAACAAAGTAGGGAATGGGCTTTCACTTGTAGGCAGCTGCTGCCCTAGTTCTAGTTAAAAGTAGACTCTCTGTTCTTCCATATCATGTAATGTGTGTGAGTGCGTGCCTACTCAGTGGTGTCTGACTCTGCGACCCCATGGACTGTAGCCCGTCAGGCTCCTCTGTCCATGGGATTCTCCAGGCAAAAATACTGGAGTGGGTGGCCATTTCCTACTCCAGGGGATCTTCCTGATCCAGGGATTGAACCCACATCTCTTGCGTCTCCTACATTGGCAGATGGATTCTTTACTACTGCGCCACCCAGGAAGCCCTGGAAAGTGAGATGAAATTCTTTGCCAAGATTGGGAAGGCTGATGCTCAGAGTTCTTCTGTGCAGCTACCCCGTATAATGTCTTGTGTCCTGCTTGGGGCACCATCACAGCACAGCTACAAGGGTCTTGCTGCTCCTGGGACCCATAGACCTCTCTCCTTAGTCCAGCAGTTTCCTTACCTTTCCTCTTCTTGCTCTTAAAACCTCCTCTCTCTCTTTCTCCCTTAAGGAATCCTCACACTATCATTCGGGTTTTGCAAAAGACAGGAAAAAGCGTTGATTTCAGCCTACTTCTGCTTCTGCATGGCAAAAGTTATGGATCATGCACAAAAGGATCTGACTTTGGGGGGAGTTACTCATATTAATAATATGAATAATATAGATAATAAATTATATCCTCCCCAAAAGAAATGGATTCAAAACCTGTCTCTGCTAGTTACTAATTCTGTGATCTTGGACAAGCGTTCTAACCTCTCAAAGCCCCTGGTTCCTTGCCTGTTAAAAAAAAAGATGATAATACATTTGGGAATTGTTTGGAAATTTAATTAAGAAGATGCAAAATGTTAAGTGCAAAGCACCGTGGCTAGGACATACTTGGAGTGCATAAATTAGAAGCATATAAATGTTACTTTCTTATTTCCTGTTTTTGCATTTCCAACAGATAAAGCCTCGACTGTACCAATAGAACCCATTATTGCTGCGTGTGTTGTGGTCTTTCTGACCTTGGTCTTTGGACTGTTTGCCAGAAGAAAAAGAATAATGAAGGTATCTGAGTATTTAAGCTATGTGCATGCATGCTAAATTGCTTTAGTCGTGTCCAACTCTTTGCGACCCCATGAACTGTAGTCCATCAGGCTCTTCTGTCTATGGGATTCTCCAGGTAAGAATATTGGAGTGGGTTGCCATACTCTCCTCCAGGGGAATCTTCCCATAAAGTCATCTAAATAAAGGCAGAGATCTGGTGATATAAATGACTACAGACTCAGAAACCATACTTGAACAATCTGGTCTCTCTACCATGAGATCTCAGTTGGAAGTGGCTCAAGGGAATAAAAGGTGTACCTATATTATGAGTACAACTTTACAAAGAATAGACATGCATATGGACCAGAACTGAATGAAATAGTTGCGGTGTTAGAAGTAGGGGCTGATTTTTCTCCATTTTAAATTTCTCTTCAATGTTGTTATGGTGCCTTTGGTACAAGAAATAAATATAGAGGCACATCAGATCTGGATTCAGAGATCTGTGTGAAAAAGATGGCACTTGCTGCTCACCTCTTGGGCACAGCCACAGGCCCTGGCTGCAGTGCACTAGAGTTTGAATTGCTGAACTGTTAACCTTGTTGGTTAGAGTGATGCAGAATACGTGATGCAGAGTGCACAGGTTAAAGCTATGCCTTTGACTCCACCAGTCAATCCAGTCCCAAAGGAAGGCAAAGGTGGCAGAAAGTCTCTAAAAGGCCAGTGTGGAATTATATTTTATTTAGGTTAAATAAAAATGATAAATGTGGTCAAAAAAATAAGACCTAGACCCGTGCAGATGTGGCTGGGAAAACAGCCACCTCTGCATTGGTGTGTATTTTTCTAGATAGAAGATTAACAGACATTTGGGTTTCCTGTCCCTTGAGCCACCTCGAGGCTTTCAAAACGTTTATCCATTAGCCTTAGCACAGCAGCAAGTTCATTGTCCCTTGTTGTGTTTGCTTTCAGCTCTGCAGAAAGGATCAAGGCCCTCAGTGCAGAACAGCTCTGTAAGTACTCCAGGCTGGGGTCAATGATTTTCCATAAGCAGATGGATAGCAGTCAGTAGTGTGCATCATAAAACCCATCGCGGGCAAACTCCTCCAGAGACGGGAGGTGCTAGAAGGTGAAGCGGTCCAGAGGAGAATGGAGGGTGGAGGAGAATCTGCCTTCACTCTAGAGGAAGACGGGTGAGGCAAGGTTGGAAGGTTGCTTAGAATGGAGAACACCTTTGATCTTTTTGTTTGTTTGTTTTTCGTTTTACTTTTTAAATTTTATTATTGGACTATAATTGCTTTACAATGTTGTGTTAGTTTCTGCTGTACAATAAAGTGAATCAGCTATCTGTATATGTATATCCCCTTCCTCCTGAGCCTCCCCCACTTTTGGTCTCAAGCCTACTCTCTCTTTAAGCAATTTCAGGCTAATGCATGTCCAACTGCCTTTTATTGCCATGCAGTGTAAGCTTCCTAGAGAGTTTAGCCTGGGGAAGCCACCATTGCCTTCTCCTTCACAAGCAGGTCAGAAGCCACATTCCTCATTCAAAATACTGCCTTCTTTTTGGATCTTCCTTTAGTCTGTTAGTTCCAGCATACCTGAGTTAGGTGGTGGGTGAAAAGAATGGAGGCATTCTTTCCAAGAGTATGAATTTTCAAACTTTAAAAAAATCACTAAGATAATAAAGTTTCTAGAATTTTAGCAGTAATACTAGATGCCAAAATACAAGGAACTATATCAAAGTTTTGAGCAAATATAAATTAGAAATCTAGCATTCTATTCATTAAGAGTATGATTTTGTTTTAATTTTTTGTCTTTAGTGCTATGATCATCCTTATGATTAATTTCTTGATTCATTTCAGATGAGAAAACTGAGATGCCATCTATTACAGCAAGAGTTTTGCATCAGGACCTCCTTGATTTATGTAGTCCCATCTGTATTTATTGCTATTATTAAATTCATTCCTGTCTAATTGTCAGAGGTTTTGAAGAAGTGTTTCATTAAGCACTTAGCAGTAGTTGTTATGACTAATTTGATATACGTGCGGAACACTTTCAGGAAGAAAGCTGTTAAGATTGAAAAGTAAGATTTTTTTAAAGTCTTCTCCTTGAAGGATATGTTAATTAATTGAAATTTGTCCTGAAAAGGTTGGCAACCATTTACATTTATTGTGGATTTTTATAGGTAGGAGATTAACAGACATTTGGGTTTCACGAATCAGTACTCTACCAAAAAAATACAGGAGTTGGGCACAACCTAGAGGGATCAGTTTCAAGAGCTGCCAAGGAAACTCATAAGTAATATTAATTATATCTACCTTCACTGTCATTTCAAAAGAGAAATGTTCTAGGACTGAAAAAGGAATGATATAATCTCAGAATATAAGATATTCCTTTAAACGAAAGAATTCAGTATTATAAAAAACTCAACAATATGTCCTTATTTTTCTCATCTTATCATGGTTGACAGTCACAAACTTGGTGAGATTTATGTGGTGATGAAGATGAAAACAGCAAGGGACAGGGGCTGGCCAGAACGTTTGCTTTCCTAGTATCCTTTGCCCCTTCTGCGTAGATCCAGCAATATTTTGAATCAGCCTGTACTCTTCACATATGTTGTTGTTTAGTTGCTAAGTTATGTCTGACTCTTGCGACCCCATAGACGGTAGCCCACCAGGCTCTTCTGTCCACAGGATTTCCCAGGCAAAAATACTAGAGTGGGTTGCCATTTCCTTCTGCAGGTGATCTTCCCACCCAAGGATCAAACCTGCATCTCCCGCTTGGCAGGAGGATTCTTTACCACTGAGCCACCTGAAAAGCCCCACTCTTCTCATATACTTCAATTTAATTTATTTTTAAATTTTTGGCTGGATAGCACATGGGCTCTTACCACTGATTGAACCCACACCCCCTGCACTGGAAGCGCAGAGTCTTGACCACTGACTACCAGGGAAGTCCCTATCTCAGTTTAAAATTTCAGCTCTCATTATTTATCGCTGACTTTCCCCACTTCCACTCTCTCTTTTCTCCCCCCTAAGTGTCTCTGCCTCACTTTCCAACACAACTGGGGTAGGTTATGGGGAGAGGTAGGGCTTCCCAGGTAGTGCTAGTGGTAAAGATCCTGCCAGGCAATGCAGGAGACATTAGAGACACGAGTTCAATCCCTGAATCCGGAAGATCCTCTGGAGGAGGGATTGGCTATCCACTCCAGTATTCTGGCCTGGAGAATCCCATGGACAAAGGAGCCTAGTGAGCTATAGTCCATGGAGTTGCAAAGAGTCAGACACGACTGAAGTGACGTAGTGCACACACACGTGGGGAAAGCCAGCCCTGACCAGAAGCACCTTTGAGGTCTCTGCTGTGTTCTCACTCCAACTTAGAAAAAACTATTTTGTCTAACGTTGCAGTAGCTAAATGTGTCACAGTGAAAGAGAGAGCTTCTGTCAGACGGTGATTAAAAGCCCCTTTACTGACGCAGAAGTAAAGAGGAGAAATGAGCAGGATGTATGAAATCTTCACAGTCTTGTTTCTAAGAAAAATAGACACATCCTCCTGTTAGGCTCCTCTTTGCTTCCTTGGAAACGTCAGCATGAGATGGGGAGAGAGAGAGAGACACGGTTAAAGACTGTGGTGCACAGATTTCTCTGTCTTCTTGGAGGCCCCAGCAGGTTTTGTGGAGAAGCTTTCATTTGGGATTTCTCAAACTAGAATTTGGAAGCCCTGTGAAAATGCTGTAAGGATAAGCTAGGAGCACTGTGAAAAGTTGTAAGATTAGAGACTGGGCCTTTGGAAAATGAGGAAGTTGGATTAAGAGGAGAATTGAAATTAATTTTCATTTGAGCTTGAAAATTCTACAATCCTCAAAAAATACATAGTTTAGTTAAATGTTTAAGGGAGTTAGCAAGTAAGACTGAGAATGTAATAGCTTTGCCCCACCTAATAGATTTATGAATCAGCTTTGTACTAGGACATATAACAATCCTTGAGAATTACAGGTCATCAAGAAAGAGTTTCTTCACCCTTATTAAATACAGTGACCTTGTACATTAGCACAGACAGGGAACCTTACCTAGTTTTAACAGAGCACAGCAATATTACAAATGGCCATTGCTTCTTATTTTGCCTTACAGTTTGGAGAAACACAGAGCCTGTATTAAAACTATGTGTATTATTTACAGTTAAAATTTAGCCTAGAGCCTGTCTTAGAAAGACATGAATTTCTAGGACTCAGCAGAAACCCCATATGTAAATAAAGTATATTTCAATTAAAAAAAATAATTTAAAAAATTTAAAAAAGGAAAGACATCCCATAAGCTTTCCCCAATGTTTTCTCTACCTACTATGACATTCCTGAAATTCCAATTCCTCATCTGATTTTAATCCTTTGGACTACAAACACCAGTGGAGAAGTGACAGAAAAATCTAGTCGTTCTCTTCTTAACTTTTTTATTAATAAGGATACCTTTCATAATCATTTCTTTTTTGGCCCCATATTTTGAAAGAACTGGCCTATCAAACAAGTTTTATTTATTAAATAATAGTCATCTGTTTTCCCAATTTAAAAGCCATTTATCAATGGTATCTACTTGTCAGTCCAAGCTTCTTTTACAGCAACACAATTACCCAGTTGATGTGATTCCATTTAAAAGAAAATAAATCCCATGCTATTGTTAACCTGTGTGGCCTTTTAGAGGTTAACAATATAATCATTGCAATTAGGCTTTCTGAATCATTGAAAATAGCTTACAACTATTACCAAATAGCTAGCCAACTTAACCCTTGTCATCACTATGTTTGTGACTACTTTACTGAACCTTTAAGCCAGGGGTCATAAAGTCAAATTCTTACAGGGGTCAAGCTGATTAATGGGTGAAGCAGGTTAGATGTGAAACAATAGGGAGTGGTAGAGACTGTGGCAAATAGCACATTAGAATGAGATGGCTGGATGGCATCACCGACTCAATGGACATGAGTTTGAGTGAACTCCAGGAGTTGGTGATGGACAGGGAGGCCTGGCGTGCTGTGATTCATGGGTCGCAGAGTCGGACACGACTGAACAACTGAACTGAACTGAAACTGAACTAATGTGTAAAAGAAGGCTAATCGTCACCGCTGGGGACAGATCTTATTCTTTAAGAGAAGTCAGAACTCTGGATTTTTATGTGTCAGTCAGTCAGTCAGTTCAGTCACTCAGTCGTGTCCGACTCTTTGCGACCCCATGAATCACAGCACGCCAGGCCTCCCTGTCCATCACCAACTCCTGGAGTTCACTCAAACTCATGTCCATTGAGTCGGTGATGCCATCCAGCCATCTCATTCTCTGTCGTCCCCTTCTCTTCCCTCCCCCAATCCCTCCCAGCATCAGTCTTTTCCAGTGAGTCAACTCTTCGCATGAGGTGGCCAAAGTATTGGAGTTTCAGCTTTAGCATCAGTCCTTCCAATGAACACCCAGGACTGAGCTCCTTTAGAATGAACTGGTTGGATCTCCTTGCAGTCCAAGGGACTCTCAAGAGTCTTCTCCAACACCACAGTTCAAAAGCATCAATTCTTCAGCAATCAGCTTTCTTCACAGTCCAACTCTCACATCCATACATGTAATTCTCCTAATTTAGAAAGCTTTTTTAAAATCATGCATGTCAAGGAGCAGAAGAATCCTCTCACCTCAATATATGTCACTCTCTGCTAGGGAAGTTATTATAACCTGGTATTGATTGGGTTTTCATAGTCTCATGGAGATTCTTGTGAAACATCTCTCATAAATTTGACTCATAGCCTGCTAGCCCCCAAAGCTCAAACATGATCCCAAAGAACCAAGTCAGAGGAGGGTTAGTTATTTGTGGAGAAAATTAGCCAAGATGGCATGTTGAGTCTCTCTCACCCCACCTTTTGTAAATAGTGACTGTGTTACAGTTGAGCTTATTTATAGCACTGCGCATGCACCTCATGAAGTACGGGCTTGGCTGTGGGCTACTTTTGTTCTGTAAATATATACAAGCAGCATCTGAGAAGGCTTTGAGGCATTGAGGTTATGCTGTGTTACGGTTGTGTCACGGCCATGTTATGTGGTGTTATTACTCCTGCAACAGGGCTGTGTCCGTTGGGTCAGCCACGAGAGGAGAGAGGTTGTGGTATGGCTGCTGTGCCAGCCAGGAGAGAATAAACATGTCTGCAGTTCCTACAGACTTCCCTGATAGCTCAATTGGTAAAGAATCCACCTGCAATGCAGGAGACCCTGGTTCGATTCCTGGGTCGGGAAGATATCCTGGAGAAGGGAATGGCAAGCCACTTCAGTATTTTTGCCTGGAGAATCCCTTGGACCAGGGAGCCTGATTGGGTACACTCCATATGGTCACAAAGAGTTGGACATGACTGAAGTGACTTAGCACACTTAGCACACAGTTCCTACAGCCCTTCGTGTCTTCCTCTAGCCTCTAAGCTCGTGCTTTGCCTACCCTGGGTTCAGTGAACATTGTGCAGGGTGTGAATAGCAAGACAATTGATGACACGAACAAGATCAGCAATATAGTTAGTAGTATAGGAATACCTCATCAGAGATGTTGTGGATACACTGCAACAAAGCAAACATTGCATAAAATGAGTCACAATTTTTTTTGCTTCTTGGTGCATATAAAAGTTATGTTTACACTTTACTGTGTAGTCTATTAAGTATGTAATAATATTATGTCTAGAAACAATGTGCATACCTTAGTTTTAAAATACTTTATTGCTAAATAATGCTAACTGTCATCTGAACTTTCTGTGAGTTATATTCCTTTGGCTGGTGAAAGGTCTTGCCTCGATGTTAATGGCTGCTGATAAAGGGTGGTGGTTGCTGAAAAGTTGGGGTGGCTGTTAGCCATGTCTCAAAATAAGGCAGTAATGAACAATGAAGTTTGCCACATCAATTTATACTTCCTTTCACAAATGACTTCTCTATAGCATACAATACTGTTCGATACTGTTTTACCTACAGTAGAACTTCTTTCAAAATTGGAGTCAATATTCTCAAACTCTGCCACTGCTTTATCAACTAAGTTTACATGAAGTTCTAAACCCTTTCTTGTCATTTCAACAATCTTCAGAGCATCTTCACCAGGGTAGTTTCCATCCCAAGAAATCACTTTCTTTGCTCATCCTTAAGAAGTAACTCCTCACCTATGAAAGTTTTATCATGAGATTACAGCAATTCATCACATCTTCAGGCTCCACTTCTAATTCTAGTTCTCCTGCTATTTCCGCCATATTTGCAGTCACTTCATCCACTGAAGTCTTGAACCCCTCAAAGTCATTCATAAGGGTTGGAATCAACTTCCAAATTACATTTACGTTGATGTTTCAACCTCTTCCCATGAATCATGAATGTTCTTATTGGTATCTGGAATGCTGAATCCTTTCCAGAAGGTTTTCAACTGACTTTGTTCAGATCCACCATAGGAAAAATTAGCAATGGCAGCTACAGCCTTACAAAATGTATTTCTTAAATAATAAGATTTGAAAGTTGAAATGACTTCTTGATCCATGGGCTGCAAAACTGATGTTGTTTTAGCAGTCATGAAAACTACATGAATCTCATTGTATATGAGATTGTATATGAATTGTATATGAATCTCATTGTATATGAATCTCATTGTATTAGAGCTCTTGGTGACCAGGTGCATTGACAATGAGCAATTGTATTTTGAAAAGAATCTTTTTTTCTGAGCAGTAGGTATCAATTGTTGCTGTTCAGTCGCTAAGTCATGCCCGACTCTCTGCGACTCCATGGACTGCATCACTCCAGCCTTCCCTGTCCTTCACCTTCTCCCGGAGTTTGCCCAAACTCATGTTCATTGAGTCGGTAATGCCATCCAACCATCTCATCCTCTACCACCCCCTTCTCCTTCTGTCATCAATCTTTCCCAGCATCAGGGTCTTTTCCAATGAGTCGTCTCTTCGACCAAAGTGTTGGAGCTTAAACTTTAGCATCAGTCATTCCAATGAATATTCAGGGTTGATTTCCTTTAGGGTTGACTGGGTTTGATCTTCCTTCAGTCCAATGGACTCTCAAGAGTCTTCTCTAGCACCTCAAGAGTCTTCTCTAGCACCTCAAGAGTCTTCTCAGGAGGTAGATAAGGTGGCCTGGTATTCCCATCTCTTCAAGAATTTTCCACAGTTTGTTGTGGTAGGTATTGATGATGGGCTTCAATTATTCAGTAAATTGTGTTGTAAACAGATGTGTTATTGTCCAGGCTTTCTTGCTCCATTTACAGGGCACAGGCTTTCAATCAATACCAAATAACTGGAAAACACTTTAGATAAGACATTAATGGCACAAAGACAGATACATGCCTCAGTGATGGCGTGCTGTGATTCATGGGGTCGCAGAGAGTCGGACACGACTGAGCGACTGAACTGAACTGAACTTTCCTGGTGCTAGATTTGATAGGTGAACTTCGAAATGTTGGCCCCAATAATGATTGTGCTAGTTCATAATCTTTATTAGATTGACAGTATAATCCCCCAAAGTGTTAGAAATATTTCCAAGCAGTTTCTGATCTTTACTCTGTATTTCTGGGCATGTAATATGGTATTCTACATGAGGTATTCTACATGTAAACATGATTTACATGTTTTTGATTAAAGTTTATGTTTAGATTATGATTTAGCATAATTCTTAAGGGTGCTAGGATTTGGAGAATGGTAGGTGAGCATATAGCTTCAGCTGAAAGTCCTCAGCTGTATTCAGTTCAGTTCAGTCGCTCAGTCGTGTCTGACTCTTTGCGACCCCATGAACCGCACGCAGCACCCCAGGCCTCCCTGTCCATCACCAACTTCTGGAGTCCATCCAAACCCATGTCCATTGAGTCAATGATGCCATCCAACCATCTCATTCTCATTCAGGACTCAGCCTGTCCTTTGAAGCCAGGCATTGACTTTGGTTCTCTGGCTGTGGCATCTCCTTTCAATGTAAGGACATTTTGTCTACCCTGAAAATCTGTTGTGTCTCCACCTTCATTCACTGCCTTAGCTCGATCGCCTGGATATCTTGCTGCAGTTTCTACATCAGCACTTGCTGCTTCACCTTGCACTGTGATGTTATGGAGAGAGCTTCTTTCCTTAAACCTCATGAACCGACTTTAACTTGCTTTGAACTTTTCTTCTGCAGCTTCCGCACCTCTTTCAGCCTTCCCCGAATTGAATAGGGCCTTGCTGTAGATTAGGCTTTGGCTTAATTTCATCTGAGATTTTCTGCTCATCCGATTTTTTATCCAGACCTCTCAAACTTCCCCTACTTCATTGATAAGTCTGTTTGGTTTTCTTATCATTTGTGTGTTCACTGGAATAGCACTTTTAATTTCCTTCAGGAACTTTTCCTTTGCATTCACAGCTTGCCCTTTGGCACAAGAGGGCTAGCTTCCAGCCTATCTTGGTTTTGACATGCCTTCCTCTCTAAGCTTAAAGTGAGAGACATGCACCTCTTCCTTTCCCTTGAACACTTAGAGGCCCTAGTAGGGTTATTAATTGGCCTCATTTCAATAGTGTTTTGTCTTAGAGAATAGGGAAGGCTGAGGAGAGGGAGAGAAACAAGAGAGAGCTGGTCAGTGGAGCAGTCAGAACATACACATGCTTGTCAACTGTTTGCCATCTCACATGGGCACAGTTCATGGCACCCCAAAACAATTACAAGAGTAATATCAAAGATCACTGATCGTAGGGAACTTCCTTGTGGTCTATTTGCTAAGACACTTTGCCTCCAGTGCAAGGGGTCAGAGTTCAATCCCTGGTCGGGGAACTAGATCCTGCATGCAGCAACTGAGACCTGTTACAACCAATAAATAAACGTTTGTTTTTTTTTTTTAGTCACAGATCACCATAACAAATATAATAATAATGAACAAGTTTGAAATATTGCGAGAATTACCAAAATGTGACACAGAAACATAAGTGAGTGAATGCTATTGGGAAAATGGCCCCATAGACTTGCTTGATGCGAGGTTTCTACAAACCTTCAATTTGTAAAAGACACGATACCAGTGACAAGCAATGAGGCAAAGTGCAATGAAACAAAGTATGCCGAGCTGTGCTGAGGACTTCACCTGCATCCTTTGAGCCTATAAACAGCTCTATAAAGTAGTCATGATTGTCTCAACTTTGATGATGAGGACACTTAGGCTCAGACGGCTTAACTAACTTATAAAGAGTGACTAAGTTGGAATTCATACCAAGCTGATCCAAAGTTTGCGGATTGGAGTAAAAGAAAAGCTATCATTGAAGGGGCAAAGGTTGGAATAATAAACACAAATCACCTCTCATAATTTGCCAAGAGTTATGTCAGCATCAATCCAACTTCTAATGATTTTGTTGAGTAAAGGGAACTTAAAACAATCTTAGTTGCAGACCCTTTTGAAAATGTTAAAACATTCCTTGAGATAATTTGAGATATCCTGTAGTGTTGCAGTACTGGAGCTAAGAATTGCTGTCCAAAATATTTGCTCATCTTTTTGATGATGATAATAATCACCAAGTATTACTTTTTGCCAAAGTGTTGTATAGATAATTTCCCGTTGTAACAACAACCCTAACAGGCAGGTATTGGAATCCCCATTTTACAGATGAGGAAACTGAGGAATGGAGAAATAAAATAATATGCTCAAACTCACACAATTAGCATGGATTACATTTGGGATTCAAACCCAAGGCAGTCTGACCCCACAGTTCATGCTGTTTCCTCTGCAGCGTACTATCGTGGAGTCAAAGGATGAGGATAAAGATATGAGAATGTGATTGAGAATATCTTACTGCTTTAGGCGTTTGGGGGTTGTGGCAGAGACATTCAAAATTCACTGAATATCCTTGTGCTCCTCACATTTCCCTACTTCCTTTCCATTAACTAGCCCACGTGACTTTTCTAGTCAAGGGGCAATAGAATCAATGGTGTCACTTTTGGACCAAGCAAAGCAGAATGGATGTATATTCTGTCATTTCTTTCTTCCTCTGACATGGCAACTGTGGGGAACACCTGTCAGTCTGGAATTCTGAATAATGACATGGAACAGAGTTACCTGCTCAGATGTAAGTGAGAAATAGACTCTTGTGTTAAACCACTAGTCTATAGGGTTAATTTGTTACTGCTTCATAATTTAGCCTATTCTGACTAAATCAGGTATTTTCATTGGCATAATTCAAATACAAAACTTTCATTATATTAAGAATTTAAGGAAAGTTTAATCTAGTTTAGTGAAAAAATGCTTAATTTTAAGGGCAAGTTCATAATAATCCCATTCCTCCTACCAGGGACCCTGAGTCACATAAAATGCTGAATAACCTTCATTAAAATAATAATTTTCCCTTTGAATATACTTACATCTATTGAAAATGCATCTTTAAGGAAATATGGCAATAGTGCAACTCAGAAAAAAATAATTCATTTGTTTTATTTAAAAAGCAAATTATACTTAATCTCATGCCAATGACTATAGAAAAAAAATCTATAAATTAATGACAAATTCCTTAACCAAGATAATCTTTTATCAATAGCTTATTTCTGCAACATCAAAGTTGTTGGATAGCAAACATCATGGGTAGTTTTTCATATGTAATACTGGAAAATATGAAGGCCACTACTGTGAATTCCCCAAAACCTGAGTACTCAGAGAACTGTGTACATCTTAAGAAGAAATCAGAGATCTGGTGTTCCTGCCAACACATTCCTAGAGTATTACTGTGGCAGTGCATAAATTATTTTTCTTTATCTCTCCAGTCAATCTTGGCAGTTTCAATAGTATCAGCCTATGTTTAAATTAAAGGTGTGTTAACAGCAGTCTCTTACATTTTCATGTTACCTTTATAGTTCATAAAACATTTTACATATATCTTGTTAGAGCCTCACAGCCACTCTGTGAAACAGATACTGATGTCATTATTTATGATGTGCAGCTGGAGATACTAACGTTCAGAAAGGTTAAATGATCTGTCCAAGGTCACAGAACTTGAACAAAGAGTCACTCCTCTCATCACCCTGACTTTTGGCTCTAGGTGAGTACTACAATGAGCTTCCCTGGTGGCTCAGTGGTAAAGATTTTGCTGGCCAATGCAGGAGAAGCAGGTTTAATCCCCAGGTCAGGAAGGAAACGGCAACCCACTCCAGTATTCTTGCCTATAGAATTCCATCGACAGAGAAGCCTGGCAGGCTACAGTCCACAGGGTCACAATAGAGTCAGACACAACTTAGCGACTAAACAACCGCAATAAAATACTACAACTGCTCTCAGTTTTGTATGGGACAATCATTCAGGCCGTTTGTCTTGTGGGTAATCAAGGACCTTTTCCAGGGTCCTTCCTGACCCAGGGACCAAACTCAGGTCTCCTGCATTGCAGGCAGATTCTTTACCAACTCAGCTACTAGGGAAGTACCAATCACTATATGCCACTGATTAGCATACCCACTCTAGTATTCTTGCCTGGAGAATTCTATAGACAGAGGAGCCTGGTGGGCTACAGTCCCTGGGGTTTCAAAGAGTCAGACATGACTGAGTGACTAACACGCACACTGTATGTCAGTAAGAATTGAGATAGGAGATGAGAAATGAAACTAACACACACAATTTTTATAATTTCTCAAAATTGAGTTTTCTGAATTACCTGTAGTGACATCACATAACAATAGTTACACTTCCTATGAACACTAATGTTATACTATCCTAAGCACTTTACATAACAACAGTTACACTTCCTATAAACACTAATGTTATACTATCCTAAGCACTTTACATATAACTCAGTCTTTATAACAGTCATATAACAAGGGTCCTATTTTTACTGCACCCATTTTACAGGGGATGAAAATTGAGGCACAGAGAATTTAAGTCACATGTCCTGGGTCACACAGCTTGTTAGTGGTTGAACAAGAATTTAGACCAAGGTTGTATGGCTCCTGGGTCTTTAACCATTAGACCAAATTGCTTCTTATGTTAAGAACTAACTTGTAGGGACTTCCCTGGTAGTCTACTGGCTAAGACTTTGAGCTCCCAGTGCAGGAGGCATGGGTTTGATCCCTGGTCAGGGAACTAAATTTCTCATGCTGCAACTAAGACTTGATGCAGCCAAATAAGTATTTTTAAAAAATCAAAAATAACCTATCCAACCAGTCCATCCTAAAGGAAATCAGTCCTGGGTGTTCATTGAAAGGACTGATGTTGAAGCTGAAACTCCAATATTTTGGCCACCTGATATGAAGAGCTGACTCATTTGAAAAGACCCTGATGTTGGGAAAGATTGAAGGTAGGAGGAGAAGGGGACAACAGAGGATGAGATGGTTGGATGACATCACCGACTCAATGGACATGCTGCTAAGTCACTTCAGTCGTGTCCGACTCTGTGCGACCCCATAGACAGAAGCCCACCAGGCTCCCCCATCCCTGGGATTCTCCAGGCAAGAACACTGGAGTGGGTTGCCATTTCCTTCTCCAATGTGTGAAAGTGAAAAGTGAAAGTGAAGTCGTTCAGTCGTGTCCGACCCTTAGCGACCCCACAGACTACAGCCAACCAGGCTCCTCCATCCATGGGATTCTCCAGGCAATAGTACTGGAGTGGCTTGCCATTGCCTTCTCCGGCCAATGGACATGAGTTTGGGTAAACTCTGGGAGTTGGTGATGAACAGGGAGGCCTGGCGTGCTGCGGTTCATGGAGTCACAAAGAGTCAGACACAACTGAGTGACTGGACTGATATAGTACTTCCTATATGGCAGGAACAAACACACAGACACCCATCTAATCCCTATTAGTGACACATTTAACATTTGAATTCAAACTGAAATTAGACTTAGAGAGACAGGGAGAAAAAAGAGGATGAGTAAAAAGGGAGGGAGGGAGAGAGAAACAGAGACGAACAGGAAGAACAACTAAAAGTGCCTGCAATGAGGACTCCCATTCAACTCAAAGAACATGCGTCCTGAGGTGAGCATAAGACGGAGAGGAGAATCAACTCCCCTGGCCAGTCCCAGCTCCCACCTGCTGAGAATCAATCTAACGTTCACAGATTTGCCAATTACTTCATTTGGTTCTCAACCAAAGAAACAGCAAGCTCTTCCCATACTGGAATAAAAACCTGCTCTGTTTTGCTTAATTTTTTTTTTTTTAGGTTTTTTGTTTGTTTGTTTCTCTTTATTTTTATCTTTTACTTTACAATATTGTGATAGTTTCTACCATACATCAACATGAACCAGCCACAGGCACACCCATGTCCCCTCCCTGTTAAACCTCCCTCCCAATCCCACCCTTCTAGGTTGTCACAGAGCACCGGTTTTGGGTTCCCTGCATCATACAGCAAATTTTCATAGGCTAACTAGTTTACATATGGTAATATATATGTTTCAATACTACTCTTTCAACTCATCCCACCCTCCTCCCCCCATGTTCTTAGGGTATTTTTTAAAATATATTTATTTAACTTGTTTATTTGACTGCCTTAGGTCTTAGTTGCAGCATGTTCGACCTAGTTCCCCCACCAGGGATTGAACCAAGACCCCCTGCATTGGGAGTGTGGAGTCTTAGCCACTAGACCACCAGAGAAGTCCCTCTGCTATGTTTATTAAGAGGAGGTATTTGAGTCTCTGAAGTGACACTTTCCCAAGGAATTTCCAAGGATAGTGTTGACTAGAATCTATTTTTGCCTGACTTTGGGAACTTAATCCTTGAGTAAGCTGCAAGCCACTTGTATCACTGAACACGACCAGGGCTAAAAGGAGTAACTGGATTCCTGGAGTTTGTAACACAACTCTGCTGTGTATATTCAACATTGCTCATGAAAAAGTTCCAGTTACCAGATAAACATGAAACTACGGCATGTATGAACAATTACTTTGAAAAACAGGCCTCTCCTCCTGGCTCCGCCACTAATAAGTTGTTCAGCTCAAGGATGTTACACAATCTTTCAGACTCCAAACTAAGGAACTAGACCAAAGAACAAATCTCTAAGATCCTGTGAGCCCTCATTTATTGAGATTTTTAAAAAATTTAACGGTAACAAAACTTAGGAAGACTTACTACCTCCTTGCATGTCATTCTGCATACTCTGTTCCTTTTGCAACAGATTCTCATCCCAAAACATGTCATTTTTCACTCCAGCTGTCATTTGCAGGTTTTATAGGCAGCTAAAGGGCATCATTTAAAACACTGTACTAAAGAGGATATAAACTTTGCTGTCTCAAAAGAATCATAGCCTTGAATTCATGAATTTTATAGTTATGGTACTCATAAAAGTCTTTAATAACAAACTTGACTCACTTGGAACTCACCAGTCTAAAGGACTTTGCCCCAACTGGATATGTGGATCATGTTTGTTTTTTTAAGAAAATATTTAATCATCTATTGATAATTTCATATTTATACTAATGATTCCTGCACAATCCCTTTCAACCACTCTAAATGTAGAAATAATGTTTCATGATTCCACAATGCTATTAAGCATCTAATGAAGGCTTCCATCACTGATCTTTGTTTGTCACGATGCGTGGTCATCAAGATTTTCTACCTATATCAGACAAATTAAGATGGGCCAGGACCTCCCATTGAGAATTCACCTGCCAATGCAGGGAACACTGGTTTGATCCCCAGTCCAGGAACATTCCATGTGTCGAGGAGCAATTGAACCCGTGTGCCACAGCTACTGCAGCCTGTGGGCCCCAGAGCATGGGCTCATCAGTAAGAGAAAGCTGTTGCCCACCAACGAAGACCCAGATAGTAAAAAAAAATAAATAAATATACACTGTTTTCAAAAAATTAAAATGGGCCAATGAGAAAACTTAACAGCTGCATATTTATGCACCCGGGCTTCCCAGGTGGTCCTGGTGGTAGAGAACCTGCCTGCCAACGCAGGAGACACAAGAGACGTGGGTTCCATCCTGGGGTGGGGGAGATCCCCTGGAGGAAGGCATGGCAACCCACTCCAGTATTTTTGCCTAGAGAATTCCATGGACAGAGGAGCCTGATGGGCTACAGTCCATGAGGTTGCAAAGAATCAGACACAACTGAAGCACCTTAGCACAGCACAGCACATGTACCCAAGAAAAACTTCCTGATCATGTTCTGTTTGTCAAAACCTAGAGTAAAGCACCCATAAAACTAAACCATCCACAAATGGAGTATCTACAATGGTTGCTTTCCTGCGAATTGAGAAATGACACACAACACTCAACAATTTATAAATCTGCAAGTTTATTAGTTAAACTGACATGTCTTAAGTACTCGTTTCAAAATGCTTTCACTTATATTCTATCTTTTGATCCTTAGGCATGGAGAGCCTACATTCTTAGTCTCTGGAATCAGATTCCCTGGGTATATATCCTATCTCTACTTTACTAGCTGTGTGATGATGGGGAATTTACCTAATCTCTCTGCTCTTGCATTTCCTCTTCTATAAAATGGGGATAGTAGTAGAATCTACCTCCTGATTTATGGTTACTATGAGGATTAAGAAGCTGAGACATGTACACTGTGAGACACACTAAGCACTCACTAAATTTTAGCTATTACAGAAAATTGTATTCATGGACCAAGGAAAGTAAAGATACTGCTTGGGAGCAATGAATAAATCAACTAGCTATTATAGCTACTACCTCACTTTTCAGAAGAAGAAAAGCTCTTCATTATCTTTTTTTAGTTTTTTATTTGCCCTGTGAATGTGTTCCGTTTTATTCTATCTGATGAAGTATTCTTCTTGGAACAAGGAAGAAAGAATACTAAATAAAAGAAAAATAAGATGCACAAATGGAAATCTGATGAGAAAGTATTATAAAGGATGTGTATTAGAAAAGGTGGATTTGAGTCATCAGCTCCTGCATGTTAACTTTATTTCTGAGATTTGTATGCTTTGTCTCAAGAAACACCTCTGAAAAGAGTACAAAAATGCCATGATTATTACACTGAAATATTTGCTTAAGATAGTAAAGCATGTAGTTCAGGAACAAAAGAAGAGTTAAAGCTCTGGATTTTGTCACTTGCAGCATTAAGGAAAGCCAGTCTAACAGCATTCCTAAAGGGAAACTGGGATATATGGCCTCCAGTGATGTTCAATTATTATTTTCTTTCAGGTCTAATTACTCCTTTTTCATCTCTATCATTTTCTCTTCTGTGTGCCTTTATTTTCCTTTCACACTCATTTCAGTCTTTCTGTATTTCTACAATTGAGGTTTTGGTGATTACGAGTGTGGGTGATGATTTATAAAAATGTTTAGTACAAACAGAAGCGTTTTGGGGACTTCCCTGGCCATCCCCTCGTGAGGACTCCATGCTTCCAATGCAGAGGGGAGGATTTGATCCATGGTTGGGGAACTAAGATCCTTCATTCTTCACAGCGCAGGCAAAAAAAAAATAACAGAGAGAGAAGAATTTTCAGAGTAGCCCAGCTTGGTTTCCCTTGTGGCTAGAACTTCACAGCCTTATATCAATGGCTTATTTTGTTGTTCCCAAGGATCTGACAAAAGGAAAGGAAAATGGGGGGGCAGTTTCCTTGCATCTTCCAGAATAAAGTCATAACCCCCAATGGGTACAATTGGCCCTTCATGGTTGGCCTCTGCCTTCTTGTTCTTTAACTCCAACTATGCTCAGAGTCTCCAGTTCCCAAATAGAGGCTTGCTACCTTAAATTCTTACTATAAGACATCACCTCCAAGTAGAATGACCTTCCTCAGTTAATATCATTTAACAAACCCTTAATTGTTCTAAACACAAACCGTCTGTCTCTCTTCTAAGAAATTCTCCCTAAAGCTCCCAGTCTGACTTACATATTCCTCTTTCACACTCCACATTACACCATAAAAGCCTCTGCCAGATAATAATGGTTAGGGTTAGGGTGATTCACCTCCAAAATAAATCCGATATTCATCCACTTCCTTTCATCTCCACTGCTGCCTCTTGATACAGGTCACCAGTCACTCTTCTCCTGGACAAATCATAGTTTCCTGACAGGTCTCTGTGGGCCTCCCTGGTGGCTCGGTGGTAAAGAATCTGGCTGCAATGCAGGAGACATGGGTTCGATCCCTGAATTAGGAAGATTCCTTGGAGAAGGAAACAGCAACCCCCCTCCAGTACTCTTGCCTGGGAAGTCCCATGGACAGGGAAGCCTGGCAGGCTACAATCCATGGAGTCACACAGTCAGACACAACATGGTGACTTAGGACACAACAGGTCTGTGGCTTCCATTCCAATCTGCAGCTAGAAAGATCTTTTTAAGAGGAAAGAGTTCATATAAACAAAAATACTTAGAATGTACAAAATCAGGTATAACAAATGGGATGAAAACCCAGGTACCCACCACCAAGCTGGCTGTGTTTAATTTGAAGCTGGCTGTGTCTCTTTCCCAAAAGGCAAACACAACCTTGAATTTGGAGTTCAATATTACCTTGTTTTAAAAACTAATTCTTTTACCATATATGTCTATATGTCTAAAAAATTATTTAATTTTGTTTGTTGTTGAGCTTTTAAAAAGTAGTCTGTGCCATATGCCTTGCAATTTGCTCTCTGTACTCAACAGTAACATTTTTGAAACTCACCCATGTTGATTTTCGTCTTCTCTGTAGTATTCCACTGTATGAATATGTCATAATACAGGCATACTCCTGTTGATGAACTATTGAGTTTTTTCCATATTCTATGCTATCACCAGCAATGTTCACATAAACAGTCAAGACTGTGATGCCTAGTGCATGTATGTGAGAATTTCTCTAGGGCAGGGCTGTGCAATGGAACTTACTATGATAATGAAAGAGTTCTATATCTACACTCTCCAATATGGCAGCCACATGTCATTACTAAGCACTTGGAATAAGACTACTACTACTGAGAAAGTAAATTTATACTTCAACTTTAATAAACAAATTTAAATAGTCACAAGTGGCTAGTGGCTACTATATTGGATGATTTGGTTTTCGAATACACAACCAGAAATAAAGTGTCTGGGCTATAAGAGTACATGCATCTTCAATTTCACAAATATTGACAAATGTTTCCCAACTTGTGTGTAATATAATTTTTATCTCCACAAGCAGTATGTAATAATTGCCAATAGTACTTTTTTACTGCCTGCCTTTAAATTTTTTACCTATCAAGAAATAACATGGCATCTTATTAGAGTTTTATTTCACATTTCACAGGCATTTGTGTGAAATGCCTGTTTAGATCTTTTTTCCTTTTTCATTGGGTTGTCTTTTTTTCCTATTGATGTTCAGGAGTTCTCTACATATTTTCAGTATTATTTTTTAATTTGTCTTGACACTGGATCTGTTTAACTATGGAAGCCCCATGGAAGCAATTTTCTTTCTAAAATTGAGGATTTCATATTTTCTAAAATTGTAGAGTTCTGCTGCCAGTAGATTTGCTCCATGAGGTATCATGGGGCTCAACAATATCTCTTCTGGATGGAGATGGAGGGGAAGGTCTGAAGAATCCTATTCTTAGGGAAATGTCTGCCTAGCTAGATCATCTGGAGCAGACCCAGTGGAAAATCAGTTTCCCTCTGCTCTTCTCTGTGTCTATACGGGGGCTGAGTGTATGGGTGTGACTTGCTGGGTGGAAAGCTGGTACTGAGGGTGACACCCTGGCAATGAGGGCAGAGCAGGAAATCTGGAAAAGTGATGATGATAGAGATTTGGGGGCATGGGATGGGGAGATGTAGTCATTGGCATGAAAAGGGTGGCAGGAGCTTGTAAAACTGGCCCCTCCACCTTCCCCAGTGATTCCATCTCTTCTTTTCCAGAGGTTTCTATTTTAGCAATTGAACATTCCTGCCATGTATTTAATCTCTCATCTGCACTGGTTCCTGCCTTTCATCCTCCAGGTAAACATTAGTTTTCCTTTTCTCCCCAAAGACCTTCCTTCCCTCTCAGCTTACTGCAATGTGGTGGCTTCTGCCCATCCCAACATTCACTGAAGCTGATCTATGGTCACTGTTCTGAGACTTAGACTTTCCAATGATCTATTGTATCTATTTTATCAACTGTAGGTCCCATCCAAATATCTCACAAAAGGTTAACATTTCAGAACAAGGAAACGTTAGTATAAAAGGTCCTCCATGTTGGGACCCTGTTGTTTCTGGGCTTCCCTGGTGGTTCAGCTGGTAAAGAATCTGTCTGCAAAGACCTGCATTCGATCCCTGGGTTGGGAAGATCCCCTGGAGAAGGGAACGGCTACCCACTCCAGTATTCTGGCCTGGAAAATTCATGGACTGAGCGATTTACACTTCACTTCACACTTCACTTCCTCAGTTCCTGCTGCTGCTGCTACATCACTTTAGCCGTGTCCGACTCTTTGCCACCCCATGGACTGTAGCCCACCAGTTTCCTCTGTCCATGGGATTCTCCAGGCAAGAATACTGGAGTGGGTTGCCATTTCCTTCTCCAGAGGATCTTCACAACCCAGGGATCGAACCCATGTCTCTTACATCTCCTGCATTGGCAGGCAAGTTCTTTATCACTAGTGCCACCTGGGAAGCCCTAACAAACCCTTAACTGTCCCAGTTCAGACGATCTGTCCTCTCTCCCAAGGAGCTCTCCCTAACACTCCCAGTCTGACTTACCTATTCCTCTTCCACACTCCACGTTACACTATGCAAACCTCTACCAGATCATAGTGGTTAGGGTCAGGGTGATTCACCGGGACAATATATCCCCTGTTCATCCACTTCCTTTCATCTCCATTCTTGCCCTCTTGAGCCCGGTCACCATTCACCTTTTGCCTGGACAAATTACAGTCTTCTAACCGCTCTCGGACTTACTTACATTCCCGTCTCCCTTCAGTCTGTCATTTACACAGCAGGCAGAGTGATCATCTTAAGAGGAAATATTTCATATGGACAAAAATAGAAAATGTGTGAAATCAGATACAACAAATAAGATGAGAACCCACGTACCCACCACCAGTTTAATAAACTTGATATTGCTAACACCTTTGAAGCTGTCTGTGTCTCTTCCCCAAAGGCAAACACGACCTTCAATTTGGTGTTTAATACAGCCTTGTTTTAAAAGACAATTCCTTTACCATGTATATTTGTATGTCTAAAAAATACATTAATTTTGTTCATTGTTGAAATTTTAAAATGTGGTTGTGTTCCATTTGCTTCCCAATTTACTTTTTGCCTTCAGTGTTACATTTCTGAAATTCACCCATGTTGATCTTCATCTTCTCTGTAGTATTCCATTGTATGAATCTGTCATAATGCATGCATACTCTTGTTGATGAACTTTTGAGTGTTTTCCAGGTCTGTGCAATCACCAGCAATGCTCACATGAACAGTCATGACTCTGATGCCTAGTGCACATATGTGAGAATTTCTCTAGGGCAGGGCTGTCCAATGGAATTACTGTGATGATGAAAGAGTTCTGTATCTACACTCTCCAATTTGGCAGCCACATGTCATTACTAAGCACATGGAATGTGACTACTACTCCTGAGAAAATAAAATTTTAACTTTAATTTTAATAAACAAGTTGAAATAACCACAAGTGACTCGTGGCTACCACTTTGGATGGTGCAGTTTTCGAATACACAACCAGGAGTAAAGTTTCTGAGCTACAGAGTACATGCATCTTCAGCTTTACAAATGTTGACAGATGTTCTCCAACTGGCTGTATTATTTGTATCTCCACAAGCAGTATGTAAGAATTGCCACTAGTCCTTTTTGATAACTGCCTTTAAAAGTTTTGCCTATCAAGAGATAATGTGGGGCTTCCTTGGCTCAGTGACTGAGAATCCACCTGCCAATGCAGGGGACATGGGTTTGATCCCCGGTCCAGGGAGATTCCACGTGCCTCAGAGCAACTAAGCCCGTGCACCACAACTACTGAGCACATGCTCTAGAGCCCACGAGCCATACCTACTGAGCCCCCACGCTGCAACCACTGAAGCCCAAGCGCCTAAACTGTGTGCTCTGCAACTAGAGAAGCCACCACAATGGGAAGCCTGTACGCCAGCAGGAAGAGTGGCCCCACTCACCACAGCTGGAGAAAGCCCATATGGAGCAGCAAAAACCCAGCACAGCCAAAAATACATTTTTAAAAATTAAAAAAAAAAAAAAAAAGAGAGAGAGAGATACTTGGAGTAGGAAATGGCAACCCACTCCAGTATTTTTGCCAGGAAAATCCCCCGGACAAGGGAGCCTGGCGAGCTCCTATAGGGCTACAGTCCATGGGGTCACAAAGAATTGGGACACGACTTAGTGACTAGACAACAAATGTAAAACTCAACCCACCCAGTTCCCCCAACATCCTGGTTTCCCCTCCCCACCCCTTTGTATCTTTAGTTAATGTCCCCAGGGTTCAGCCTGGCTAGAGTTGGAGACCAGAGTAACTTTTGGAAGCAGGGTGGTCTCCGGAGCCTCTGCAGAAAAAGGCTGGAGGTGGCTGTGTGGCTCCACCCAGACCCTGCCCCTTCCCCCAGTTAGAAAATAAGTCCCTGGTGTCTACTGGGAGAGCAGCGCGGTGCTTTGGAATAGGGCAAGCTGGGGCCTGCCTGGACTGGACATTCCAGTGACCTAGTCCCTGCATCACCCGGGGCAGGGAGGTCCCAGGAGTGCTGCCTCCCGCCCCCACTCCTATATCCAGAGGCAGGGATGTACATAGTCTTTGAGTGCCTCCCTTCCCCTGCGGGAGTGCATGGGCTGCAGTACACTCAGAAGGTGGCCTCTCACTCCATGCCATTCCCCCAAAGCAGGTTGGGAGAAAGGGTAGCTGGCTGGACCAGACTAGTTTCCCAGATGACTGGGAGATAGCACCAATAAAAAAATAAAAAATAAATAAATAATGAGATACTGTGGCATCTTACTACAATTTTATTATGCAGTTCCAACATTACTGTTTATTTGCCATTCATTCTTCCTTTTGCTTGAAATGCCTGTTTAGGTCTTTTTTCCATTGTTTTAAATTGTCTTTTTCCTATTAATGCTTTGGAATTCTCTACATATTTTTAGTATTCTTTTTTAACTTGTCTTGACACTAGATCTATTTGTTTAACTAGAGAAGCCCCATGGAAGCAACAGGCAAAAGGCATAGCTGAAATGGCAGGTGATGTCATTCACTGAATTCACAAGGATTCTCCTTTCAAAAATTGTGAATTTCATGCAAGAGTTCTGCTGCCAGTAGCTTTGCTCCATGAGGTGTCACGGGGCTCAACAATATCTCTTCCAGATGGAGATGGAGGGGAAGGTCTGAAGAATCCTATTCTTAGGGAAATGTCTGCCTGGCTAGGTCATCTGGAGCAGACCCAGTGGAAAACCAGTTTCCCTTTGCTCTTCTCTGTGTCTATACGGGGGCTGAGTGTATGGGTGTGACTTGCTGGGTGTAAAGCTGGTACTGAGGGTGACACCCTGGCAACGAGGGCAGAGCAGGAGATCTGGCAAAGTGATGATGATGGTAATTTGGGGGCATGGGATGGGAAGATGTAGTCATTGGCATGAAAAGGGTGGCAGGAGCTTGTAAAACTGGCCCCTCCACCTTCCCCAGTGATTCCATCTCTTTTCTTTTCCAGGGCTTCTATCATATCAATCGAACCTTCTCTGCCACGTATTTAATCTTTCTTATGTACTGGTTCCTGCCTTTCATCCTCCACAATGGACTTAAGTTTTCCTTTTCTCCCCAAAAAACTTCCCTGCTATTTCCTTCTCTCTCAACTTACTGCAATGTAGTGGCTTCTGCCCACCCCACCATTCACTGAAGCTGTTCTCTCTAAGGTCACCTGTGATTCAGTTGCCAAACTTTTCTGAAGCTTTCAGTCCTGTTCACCTTCTTCTTCTTGTCTTCCTGGGATTCCAGGGCATAACTCTTTGGGTCTTCTCCTCCCTCTCTCACTGCTCTTCTGTGTTTTACTGCTGGCTTCTCTGTCTTTACCCACTCTTTAAAGCCACTATTTGCAGAGTTAATGGCACCCCCTTATGGCATCCTTGTAACAAATAGTAAAATGTGCACCATAATCTGGCTGGGCACAGCCTTGGGCCAGGATGCATGGTTTCAAGCCTCATTTGTCCCACTCAACCTGGCATCCTTGTGCCATTAACACCCTATACAACTGCATGCAGCTGCACAGGGTAAGATTCTTGGTGCTCATATTTTTTTTTTTTTTGCTTTATTCTCTTTCTCTTTACAATCTTGTTGACTTTCACTGGATAGAAGACCTATGTAATTCCAGACATCCTTTCATCTGTCTCCTGGACTTCTCTTCCTGAGTATCCTGTGGGTACTTCAAATTTGCCAAGGCCAAAACTAAATTCATTATCTGCTCACGCACATTTTCCCACATATCGATTTTTCGGAATTCTTCTCTAAGTTCATGACAAGTGATGTGATGTGCTCGGTTGTGTCCAAGTCTTTGTGGCCCCATGGACTGTAGCCCATCAGGCTCTTCTGTCCATGGATTTTTCCAGGCAACAATACTGGAGTGGGTTGCTATTTCCTCCTCCAACAAATCTTCCCAACCCAGGGATCAATGCAGGGACTTCTCCTATGTCTCCTGGATTGGCAGGCAGGTTCTTTACCACTAGTGCCACCTGGGATGCCCAAGTTAATGATATCACCATCCATTCACTCATTCAAGTGAAAACTTCCAGGTTATCTGTGCCTCTTCCTTTTGCACAGTTTCAAGCTTCTGTCACTCCCCCAAGTGCACTGCTGGATTAGCTGTCTAAATAGTTTCCCTATGTTTAGAAGCTCTCCCTCCAAATCACTCTCCCCACTACTGTTGTTGTTTTTAAAAATCCAACATTTTTACTTAATGTTTATTTACTTGGCTGCACCAGGTCTCAGTGGTAGCATGTAGGATCTTCTATCACTATTGCATCATTTTTTGATCTTCATTGCAGCATGCCAGCTCTTTTAGTCACAGCCTGCGGGCTCTAGTTTCCTGACCAGGGAACAAACCCAGGCCCCCTGCATTGGGAACGGGGAGTCTTAGCCATTGGATCACCAGGAAATCCCTGTACCTCCTTCTTTACATAGAAATGAGCATGCATGCTCAGATGTTACAGCTGTGACTGACACTGTGGCCCTGTGGACTGTATGTAGCCTTCCAGGCTCCTCTGTTCATGGGATTCTCCAGGCAAGAATTCTGGAGTGGGTTGCTGTGGCCTTCTCCAGAGGATCTTCCTGACCCAGGGATTGAACCTACATCTCTTACATCTCCTGCATTGCAAGCAGATTTACTGCTGAGCCACCTGGGAAGCCCAGAAATGAGCATATTGCTCCCTAATTAAAAAACCGATGTTGGCTTCTAGTTTACCATAAGACAAAGTCTAGATATGCAGGAATGGCAAACAAAATCTTTCATATTCTGGCCCACACCAACTTTTCCAGTCCTAAACTTTGTCCATGATCCTAACACCTTCCCTGATCTTAACCACAACAGACTATGAAATCAGTTTCTTGAACGTGATTTTCCCACATGCTTTAGTGCCCCAGTGCATTTGGTGGTGTCTTGCATGTAATTCCTCTGTGTTTTCCCCTTCGAGATTCCATCATCCACTCTTTATGCTCACAAGTGACCCTTTTTTCAGACACCTCTGGTTCTAATTAACAGCCCCTTTCTCACAGCTTCTAGCACTACTGGCATATTAGTATGAACTGTCTAGAAGCTATTTTGCATCTTTTTCACTACATTTTGTGTTTCTGAAGGGCAAGTTTAAGCTTGTTCATCTCCGTATCATCAGCAGCTTGCCTAGTACCTGTACGTGGTAGATACTGAATAAAATTTCATGAGTTGAATTGGGCAGGATGCTTGAACATCACTTTGTGAAAGGACCAATGACTGCTCTCAGCATAATTTTCAACCTGTTCCTTTTCTTCAGACATCAGAAGAATCTCAGAATGAGACAGTCCATGGGCCCTATTGGAGACAGTTCCTATGTCATATTCCCAATCTTGAGCCAAGTCTCTCCAGGGATACAGAGGCTGTGATTTCTCAAATAACTGATTGGTGTCTGAGTATGGTTTTCCCCAGATATTAGAGTTCCTTGGAATCAGAGATTTTCAATCTAGGACCTAGATTCTAGGTTCCACCAAAGACTCTCACCATTCTAAGAAGCTAAGCAGTTTATTCAGTGGTAGAAAGATCAATATATATTGTTTTTTCACCTGTGGGTCCCATCCCAACATCTCACTAAGGTTTGAGATTTTAGAGTATGAAAGACAAAAAAGAATGACTTCACTGTCTCAAAACCTTGTTAAACCTCTCAGTTATCCTGCAAGCTTAGGGATGAAAACCCGCTCATTTGCAGGTTTTGTAGAGAGCCGAGCAAAACAGTACGGGTGAATCAGACTGACTTCTGTCATTATCCTTAGTTAAACCCCACGGTGCTTGCTGGTCTAGGTAGGACACCCTCACCGACTCTATGAAGCCTAGAATGAGTATTTCCTCGAAATGAGCAATTGAACGCTTGTAAAACCAACCGTGGTAGGTACTGAGGGTAGGAATGAGCTTGATTCCAATTTCCCCTCAAACATAAAAACGTGGTTCTACTAGAATCAAAGCAACAAGTTGCCACTGAAATTGCAGTGACCGGTCAGCAAAGGAGGCCTATCGGAAGCGCCTTTGGGTTCAATTTTGTGACGAGTCAACTCGCCCTAAGCTCAGTGTTTAATTATGCGACCCCTCAGCCCTCTCCACCGCCTGGAGCCCTCTTTTGGCCTCTGAAAAGGTTTAATGGGGGATCAATCCACAATGCTAGTGTATTCGGCCTCCGAGGCCCAGCATGGAATCTCTAAGGTTTCCGCCTCGGGGCTGACCGGATCCTAGGAGGGCGCCCCCGGGGTCGGGAAACGCAATCACAGCGGCCCACGTGGGCCGGAAGCGCGGGGGAACCCGCCGGGGGTTGGGGCGCGGGCGGCTCGGAGCGCGTCACAGCCCGCCCCCTCGGCCCTCCCCTGGGCGGGGCCAGCCCCGACGGCGCTGACTCAGCAACGCGTGGGGGGAGTTTTGTCCCTCCGCGGACCCCGTTTCTCTCGCCCTCCGCCGCTGCCGAGCCGGTTTCCTCTTTCCGGCGCTCAGGGTGCAAGAGGCAGGTCGGACCGCCCAGCCTGCGAAGCGCTGTGCAGTCCCGAGGACCCCGAAACCACCGTTCCCCCGCCGGGCAGCGTGGGCGCCATGAACGGAGCGGGTGAGGCGCCGCTCTTCTCTGCCGGGGCGCTTCTAGGGGCTCGGCTGCGTCCCGGAGGCCCGGTGGCGGGGAAGGGCCGGGGCTGGGACCCCGGGCGACGGCGGGGATGGAGCTTTCTGGGTGGGCTGGAGAGGCCCGGAGGGAGGCAGCTTCGTGGGCGAGGACGCCGGTGAAGGGCTTTTCCGCTGCTCTATGGTCACCGCGGGATGCTGTTACCAAGTTAGAGCCCGAGTGTAGGAGATGAGCCCTCCTCAGCCTCTTTTTGATGTTATGATCCCATCAGGTATTCCAGCAGGACTGAATTCGGAGAAGGTAGCGGCTCTGCTTCAGAAACTGAATTCCGACCCTCAGTTCGTACTGGCCCAGAATGTCGGCACCACTCACGACCTGCTGGACATCTGTCTGAAGAGGGCCACGGTCCAGGGTACTCAGCATGTGTTCCAGCACGCCGTGCATCAGGAAGGCAAGCCCGTCACCAACCAGAAGAGTTCAGGTGAGATCTTCAAACTTCTTGCACACTCTTTCTTGAGAGCATACCATTGTGGCGTCTTACCTAAGAACGGTCTTAAAGGGAGCAGAGTTTGGATGGAGAAAAGTTGGGATAAATTCTTAAGAGAATAGACGCAGATACAGGTAGGTCCAAGGAAGCTACATTGTGATTTGTTTTGCTGCTCTGTGGCTCCTTGGTGTATTTGATTTGAGCAGTCAAGTGACTGACCAGTCCAAGGTCATCTGTTTGAATGTACTTCACGGATACTCTGTTCTAAAGTTATGTGATTGCACCCCCGATGTCTTGGAGATACTCTTTCTTGGTACAAAACTTGGAAAAATAGGACTTCCCTGGTGGAGCAGTGGATGAGAATCCGTCTGTCAATGCAGGGCTCTTGGGTTCCATCCCTGGTCTGGGAAGATTCCACATGCCTGGGAGCAACTAAGCCTTTGTGCCACAACTGAACCATGCTCCTAACTAAGACCCAGTGTAGCCAAAAATTTAAAAAAGAAACATGTAAAAATATTCAACCCCTAGAGAATTCCTCCATGTTGCCTCGAAGGCCTTGTGTGGGATGGAAAAGACACAATGTAATTGCATCAAAACATCATCAAATGTTTTTAAGCATGCCTTTTAGTTGGAACTTGAACAAATGTGCTGAAGGCTCAGTTCCCACTCAGAGACCAGTTTGTACGCCTTGCTGGTCAAGAGCTCTTGTTCTACAGTCTGGCACCACAAGAAAAATGGCTACAGTGAAAGATGGGTTATCTAGGAATCTAAATAAGGAGGACATTCTCACAGCAGAATTATACTAAAAGAACTTTTTAAAGCCTGTGTATGTTAGTTGCTCAGTTGTGTCTGACTCTTTGCAACCCCATGGACTGTAGCCTGCCTATCTATTTAAAAACTTCTCCCAGTCTATTTATTTTGGCAGAAAGCAGATCAGTGCTTGTTTGAAGCCAGCCAAAACTCAAAAGTGTACATTTATGACATAGATGTATTTTATTGTATGTAAATTATACCTCAGTAAAGTTGATTTTTAAATTTTAAGGAAAAAATTATGACCTTGCAATAATTAATGTTTTGTCATCATAGAAAATGCTTGGGGTGGTGTGGCCTGTCAGGCCACAAATGATTCAGTTAGTAATGTCACAGTGGTCTTACATGGTGTTGAATTGCAGTGGCCTCTTAGGGAAGAGCCTGGAAATGTGCATCTGCAACAAATCGGGTCTTAAATGTTCTGTAGTGTCACTTTTACTTACAAAAGATATAGATAGCACATGAGCTATGTAGTTTATTTTCATGCAGTTTTCACATTAACAGTTCTTCTAGATTTCCTCACTAGGAAATAATATTGTGTGTATGAGAGAGGTAACTGAGTCATCAGTAATTTAGTGATTTAATGATTTTCAAAATCATTAGTGATTTTGAAAAACACGGTATGTGTGCTAGTGGTAGAGAACCTGCCTGCCAGTGCAGGAGACATAAGACACATTGGTTCGATCCCTGGGTAGGGAAGATCCTCTGGAGGAGGGCATGGTAACCCACTCCAGTATTCTTGCCTGGAGAATCCCATAGACAGAGGAGCCTGGCAGGCTACAGTCCAGGGAGTCACAGAGTCAGATCTGACTGAAGCACAAAGATCACTTAAGTCGGTACAGAAGATGGTGACATTGTGGAGTTTGTGGTTATCCACTTATAGGACAAATGAAGAATATGATTATATGCTTGAGGGGTAGCATAACATTTTTAGAGCCAGCTGTATGCATGGATTCAAAACATTGCTGTCTCAAAAATAGTAGATGGGCTTTCGGATCCGCCATCTGCGGTGGAACTGCCGCCAAGATGCAGATTTTCGTGAAGACCCTGACGGGGAAGACTATCACTCTCGAGGTCGAGCCCTCGGATACAATAGAAAATGTAAAGGCCAAGATCCAGGGTAAGGAAGGAATTCCTCCTGACCAGCAAAGACTGATCTTTGCTGGCAAGCAACTGGAAGATGGACGTACTTTGTCTGACTACAACATTCAAAAGGAGTCCACTCTTCATCTAGTGTTGAGACTTCGTGGTGGTGCTAAGAAAAGGAAGAAGAAGTCTTATACCACTCCCAAGAAGAACAAGCATAAGAGAAAGAAGGTTAAATTGGCTGTTCTGAAATACTATAAGGTGGATGAGAATGGCAAAATCAGTCGCCTTCGCCGGGAGTGTCCCTCAGATGAATGTGGTGCTGGAGTTTTTATGGCCAGTCACTTCGACAGCCATTATTGTGGCAAATGTTGTCTGACCTATTGTTTCAGCAAACCAGAAGACAAGTAATTGTATATTGGTTAATAAAGATATGAGCTAACATTTAAAAAAAAAAATAGTAGATGGAAGGAAGATAATGTGTTCTGATTAAAAGAAAAAGCTATGACAAACCCAGACAGTGTATTAAACAGCAGAGACATTACTTGGCTGACAAAGGTCCATATGGTCAAAGCTATGGTTTTTCCAGTAGTCATGTATGGATGTGAAAGTTGGACCATAAAGAAGGCTGAGTGCCAAGAATTGATGCTGTCAAACTGTGGTACTGGAGAAGACTCTTAAGAGTCCCTTGGACTGCAAGGGAGATCAAACCAGTCAATCCGAAAGGAAATCAATCCTAAATATTCATTGGAAGGACTGATGCTAAAGCTGAAGCTCCAATACCCTAGCGACCTAATACAAAGAGCTGACTCATTGAAGGAGACCATGATGCTGGGGAAGATTGAAGGTAGGAGGAGAGAGGGTGACAGAGGATGAGATGGTTAGATGGCATCACTGACTCAATGGACATGAGTTCGAGCAAGCTTCAGGAGATGGTGAAGGACAGGGAAGCCTGGGTGCTGCAGTCCAAACTGAATAGCAACAACGTGATGGCAAAGGCACTGATGCCAAGATGCATGTGAAGAGTGTGGAGTAGTGTGACAATGACCTGTGAACATGGAAAACGCAGTGCTTCTATGTCAGTCTATTGTAGTGACATGATTTTAAATATATATTTAAGCTACTAAGTTAAACATTATAGGTAATTACTATTTCATCTATATTTTAAAGTGTTCATATAATCCAGTTAACTAAATAACTTAAAAAAAATTTCTCCTTGGAGGCATGGGGATTGACTTATGTTCAGTTCAGTCACTCAGTCGTGTCCGACTCTTTGCAACCCCATGAATCACAGCACGCCAGGCCTCCCAGTCCATCACCAACTCCTGGAGTTCACTCAAACTCATGTCCATCGAATCGGTGATGCCATCCAGCCATCTCATTCTCTGTCGTCCCCTTCTCCTCCCGCTCCCAACCTTTCCCAGCATCAGTCTTTTCCAGTGAGTCAACTCGTTGCATGAGGTGGCCAAAGTATTAGAGTTTCAGCTTTAGCATCAGTCCTTATAATGAACACCCAGGATTGATCTCCTTTAGAATGGACTGGTTGGATCTCCTTGCAGTCCAAGGGACTCTCAAGAGTCTTCTCCAGCACCAGAGTTCAAAAGCATCAATTCTTCGGCGATCAGCTTTCTTCACAGTCCAACTCTCACATCCATACATGACCTCTGGACAAACCATAGCCTTGACTAGATGGACCTTGGTTGGCAAAGTAATGTCTCTGCTTCTTAATATACTATCTAGAGTCACCTTATATTGAGGCATATACTATGTATTCCAGATTAAAGGGTAGCAACTTTTTGAAACTTTTGCCATATACTACCAAATTGCCTTCAAATATTTTTTACCTGTTTAGATTCCTATCCAAGGTGTGTAAGAATGCTGTGTCCCTGGGTCCTTGCCAATACTGGGCATTATTAATTATAAAATAATGCTTCCCCGCTTAAGAAGTATCTTATGATGAACTTTAAAAAAAAAATTCCTTGGTTATTTGTGTCTATTTTGACTGTTAAATTAGTTGTTTGTGATATCTACTCATATTTCTCTATCAATATTTTTTTCTAATTTTCTTAGGCAATCTGTAATTGATTATGTGATATGTAAAGAGTTTTTTTAATATATTAAGGATATAAAACTTTGTCTATATATTGCAGATAGTCAAAAAGAAAGTCCCTTTCTTGTTTTTGTATCTTTCTGCTTTTTGATTGATCTTAAATTGTCCAAGATGTTGTCATATATTCAGTGTTGGGAAATACAATTAGAACAGTGTAATCTATGTGAACACTCACCCTAATTTCTTGATTTGCTTTCTCCTTTTAGGGCGATGCTGGATCTTTTCTTGTCTGAATGTTATGAGACTTCCATTCATGAGAAAATTCAATATTGAAGAATTTGAATTTAGTCAGTCTTACCTCTTTTTCTGGGACAAGGTATGGAGCTGATTTTTTCAAGAGTCTTTTGGTTTCAGCATCAGCTTTGGTAGGGACTGTTTCTTCATTTCTTGCTTTTCCAGTTGTTGTCTGCCTTCCGTTATAGATGCGACACCATTTGTTCTGGTTTCCAAAGTATCAAAAATTGACTCTTTACAAAGGCAGAACCTTTGGGTTGGTAGGTGGCTTTTTGGCAATGAAATAATAAGTCTAATGACTTACCTTACGACTTCCTTGTGTCTTTCTTATTTAAAACTTTTGTTTTCAATAATTTCTCCTTTTAGCATCTTTATATAGGTCATTTGTCTTTCTGGGACCTAATTCCCTTTCTCTGGGTAGTACTTGTCTGAAAAACAGTAAATAATTTTATTCCTTTTTTTAAAAAAAATCTTTAAAGTGTACATTGTATGTGTCTGTTAGATATTTATTGATTGAAGGCTCTAAGTATCAGATTTTTGTTTCAGAATAAAGCACTGCCTTATTCAGGATAAACTATTACAGTGTGTACACACATTAAAGGAAAATCCTTCACATATTCTCATGAAGCCAGATATTCCTCTTTTTTTTTTTTTTTTTGGCCACACTGTGCAGCATGTTGGATCTTAGCTACTTGCAACTCCTGTGTCTCCTTCATTCCAAGCAGATTCTTTACCACTGAGCCATCAGGGAAGCCCTTAGCTCCCCAACCAGGAATCAGACCCATGCCTCCAGCAGTGGAAGCATAGAGTCTTAACCACTGAACCACCAGGGAAGTCCCAGAGATAGTGCTATTTAGATATCAACTTTAGTTTAAAAATACCTACTCTGTCGGGTCTGTCGTAGTTCCAGGACTCCTGTCGCTAATGCCATTAAAGATATTAGCTCTTTTCTCCTTTAATTTTATTTAACTTCTCTTACTTTAGGTTGAACGCTGTTATTTCTTCTTAAATGCTTTTGTGGACACAGCTCAGAAAAAGGAGCCTGAGGATGGTAGGCTGGTGCAGTATTTGCTTATGAATCCTGCCAATGATGGAGGACAATGGGATATGCTTGTCAATATTGTTGGTAAGAGCCTTTCTGTAAGAGAACTGAAACCCGGCTTCATGAAACAAGGCTCTGTAGTTCAACATAGGCCATTTCTTTGGAGTTTAAGTATAGAGTAGAACTGGTCCCCAGAAGGGTGTACAGTTAACTCTAAGAACCTTTATCTCACGTTCTTACCTAGTAAGTACCTTTCTTAAATTGGAGGTAAAGAGATAGGTACTTTGAAGTTTAGATTAGAGAAGAAAATGTATTAAGTATAACTAACTTTCTATGAAAAAGTTTCTCTCTTATCTATTGATATAATTAAGAAACACATTGAAAACCGCAACTATTTGAAAATATCCTCTTTTGAAAAATTGTCTTTGGGGGAAACTCCCTCATACTGAGTACTTTGCAAAGTGTGTTAGACTAAAAACAGAATTAATTCTAAGATGGATGGATAAATATGCAGTTTAAATGACCTGTTTAATAATATCGTGAGATTGTTCAGTTTTCTGGGTTTCATTTTTGTTGTCATGTCTGACTCTTTGTGACCCTATGGACTGCAGCACACTAGGCTTCCGTCTTCTTTACTATCTCCTGGAGTTTGCTCACATTCATGTCCATTGAGTTGGTGATGCCATCCAACCATCTTGTCCTCTGTCGCCTCTTGCCCTCACTTTCCCAGCATCAGAGTCTTTTCCAGTGAGTTGGCTCTTCTCAACCAGTAGCCAAAGTATTAGAGCTTTAGCTTCAGCATCAGTCCTTCTAATGAATATTTAGGATTGATTTCCTGGTTTGATCTCCTTGCTATCCAAGGGACTCTCAAGACTCTTCTCCAGCACCACAATTTGAAAACATCAGTTCTTTGGCACTCAGCCCCTTTTATGGTCCAACTCTCATATCCATACATGACTAGTCAAAAAATTGTAGCTTTGACGATACAGACCTTTGTTGGTGAAGTGATGTCTCTGCTTTTTAATAACTCTGTCTAGGTTTGTTATAGCTTTCCTTCCAAGGAGCAAGTGTCTTTTAACTTCATGGCTGCAGTCACTGTTGGACTAGCAAAATATGGCCTATTTTTAAAAGCAATAGCTGTTTTTGTCCTAATTTCTGACACTTGGAATTTACGTTTACTTTATGGAACATTAAAATTTGTTTTCTTTTAGAAAAATATGGTGTTATCCCTAAGAAGTGCTTCCCTGAAACTTACACAACAGAGGCAACCAGAAGGATGAATGATATTCTGAATCACAAGGTACACCGTACGGAGCAGGGCGGGTTTGCATGTAATGTGCTTACCTTAGAACTCCTAACTGATTTTCCAGGGGCATTCCTGGGCATTGCAGTGTACACAGGCTATATATAAGATAGCTATTCAGTGCCCATCCAAGGCAGTATAGCTGCATATTAACTAAAAATAACTGATGGGACTTCCCTGCTGGTCCAGTGGTTAAAAATCCACCTTCCAATGCAGGGGACAAGGGTTTGATCCCTGGTCATGGAACTGAGGTCCCACGTGCTGTGGGGCAACTAAAAAGCCCACCCACTGCATCAGAGACCTAGTATAGCCAAAATTAAAAAAATAAATTATTTTTTTAAAAATAATGGCGATTAGTAGGGTGGTTTTTTTCTTCTCTTTAAAGATAAAAAGCTTTTATTTCTGTTGATTTTAATTCTTTCTTATGAGTACTGAGGAATGAAAGCCCCATTCTCAGTGTGGGACAAGCAGATGGGGTGCTGTTCCTCTTACTTGGTTGTAGTGGAGGCAGACTGGGACAGCTTTATGGTCTAGTAAAACCAAACACAACTCTTTGCAAGACTTCCTTAAAGACGAGGCAGAGTTCTTAGGCTTCCCCAGACTACCTCAAGTGTAGTTTATCCACTCACTAAAACATTTGATGTAGTCCCTGAACTGCTTTTTATTGCCTCAGTTATCTTAATGAATCATCTGTCTTCTCTACGTAACCCATTTTCCCAGGGAGGACTGTGAATCCTACAGGGATGCTGCTCTGCCTGCCAGACTTCTTTTTTAAGAACTGGGAGTTGCCAAAATCTGCTGTCTTGATCTATGAGGCTAAAAGCTGGATTTGTCATCCCTGGAAGAAAGACTACATTTTAAAATAAACTGTAAAATGTGTTTCCCCAATATGAGAAGTAGGTTATTTTCCACTCAGGAAACTATGGGGAGTATTATCCATAGGCTAAAAGATCGTTATTAATAAGGCATTGGATTCCATTTCAAGTGGGAACAAGATCCTCTTTAGCCCTGTGGCTAGGTTTATGATTCACCTTTATCTTAGGCATCTCCCAAAATTGAAAACAACAAAAGTGAAAAATATACTGGGGTTTGGCATAGCCATGATCATAATGATTTTACAGAGAAGAAATAGACAACCAGGAAGATTCTAAATTAAAACCAGTGGAGAAGGAAATGGCAGCCCACTCCAGTGTTCTTGCCTGGAGAATCCCAGGGACAGGAGAGCCTGGTGGGCTTCCGTCTATGGGGTCACACAGAGTCGGACACGACTGAAGTGACTTAGCAGCAGCAGAGTGAATTAGTGGCATAATCAGCTTGTCTCCCGTTTTTTCATAATAGGCATTTTGAAATCACATGTTTTCCCCATTCCCAGACACATCACA
Source organism: Moschus berezovskii (assembly GCF_049115385.1). NCBI lineage: Eukaryota > Metazoa > Chordata > Mammalia > Artiodactyla > Moschidae > Moschus > Moschus berezovskii. The sequence goes on along the minus strand of NC_142479.1, from coordinate 33,406,900 downwards.
AAGGGTACCATCAGTTGCAGGGCAGAAGCAGTTGCATCTAGTATTTTAGGGGAATCATCCATGTCTTTTCTCCTTACAGAGAAAGTTTTTCTATGTGTAAGTGGAGTTGTTGGGGAAAACATTTGCTTTTATGAATTTTGCCCTGGGTCTTGACTGAGTTATACTTCAAAACAAAGCTAGCATTGGTCTATCCTTTACAATTGAATTTGGGTAACTGTTGGAATGCTAAATAAATTTCTGTCATAGATGAGAGAATTCTGCATACGACTACGGAACCTGGTACATAGTGGTGCAACCAAAGAAGAAATCTCTGCCACACAGGACTCCATGATGGAGGAGGTAATAACAATTACTGGATTTTTTTGTGACCCTTTTAAAGAACTCTGAGAATGTTCCTATTTGTTAAATTGATTAGGAAGCATGGTCATTGTCATTAATGCTGAATTGAAAATTACTTATTTTACAGCTAAAAAGGCTGAGGTATAAACTTTGCAGTTTAGGATGGGACTTGTGGGATTCCCAGGTGGTTCAGCAGTAAGGACTCAACATGCCAACACAGAAGACACTGTTTTGATCTTTGGGTCAGAAAATCACTGAGAGGAGGAAAGGGCAAGCCGCTCCATTATTGTTGTCAGGAAAATCCCCTGGACAGAGGAGCCTGGCAGTCTACAGTCTGTGGGGTTGCAGAGAGTTGGACACAACTGAACAATTGAGTATACATACACACGGGACTTGTACCTGCATCTTCTGTTTCCCAATTTAGGATTCTGTATAGTTTCATTCTTTATTCATTTCATAAATATTGAATACCTGCTAGGAGTTTGGCACTGGGAATACAGAGATGAGAAAGACAGTTTCTACTCTCAAGGAGGTCAATCCCTTGGTAAGAAAAGCACATGAATAGTTATAATAAATCCTTTGCTGGAGATGTATAAAAAAGGACTTGGTGGTCATAGAGGAGGGAGTGAATAAGTCAGTGAACTGAAGGTTTCATGGGACAGATATTTGAACCAGTTCTTGAAAGAGCAGTAGAGATTTACCAGGTGGAAAACTGGGAAAACCATTCCAGACAACAGGACTTGCATGTACAGTGGCATGAACAAAGGTGAAATCTTCAGACAACAGAGCACCTGAAACATAAAATTTTGTGAGTGTGTTTGGTAGCAGATTAAGCTGGAAAGGCAGAGCTGTGAGGGATCTTAGGTAGATGCCAGATCTTTTGGCTTTATTCTGTAGCAGTAAAAATGGAAAGCTATTGATGGTTATAGTGGTTAAAACAATGTATGTGAAGACATTTTGGAAAACTTAAAGAACATTAAACAAACACTGGGCTGCAATATTTATTATCAAGGCAGTTAAGAATCTTTATTACATAATTACATCAATGGTTACATTTAATACTATCCATAATCCAAATGAATATGTATAAAACTGTGAAATTGCTTTAAGAAAAGTACAAACATTTATATTTTTCATCTAGTGGACCCATTACTCGAAATCACTCAACTAACAGTTCTTTCAGGACTATTTTTGTGGAATTAAAATGGTCTAAATTTTTTTTTTTTACTACAGTGGACGACGTTAATGCTTCACTTGTGTTTTCCTTTAAATTTTAGAGAGGCTGCATAGTGTAGTCCCGAGCATGGTCTCTGAGGTCAGACCATCTCGCCTTCTCATTATTTAATAGCCATGTGACCTGGGATAGTTTCCTCAAACTCTCAAGTCTCAATTTGTTCATGTGTAATTGAACTGAATGCCTCTACCCTCTCGCTTGATACAGTTTAGTTTCTTAAATACTGTTCAGTGGCTGAATACAGAGGTGTCATTTTGCCTGATACATTTAAACTATCTCATATTCACCTCTTTCTTTAATGCCTCTACAGCCTCTAGCTTGATACAATTTAGTTTCTTAAATATTGTTCAGTGGCTGAATACAGAGGTGTCATTTTGCCTGATACATTTAAACTATTTCATATTCACCTCTAATGCCTCTAGGCCTCTAGCTTGATACAATTTAGTTTCTTAAATATTGTTCAGTGGCTGAATACAGAGGTGTCATTTTGCCTTATACATTTAAATTGTCTCATATTTACTTCTCTCTCTATTCCTTAAGTGTTCTTTGTTAAGAAAGGTATCTGTAGTAAAAGAAATAGGCTTTGGAGTAGGACATGGGTTTCACCTCCATCACTTAACAGCTCTATGATCTTGAATAAAATCACTTAACCTGTCTCAGATTCAGTTTGAGTTTAAAATGCATTCCTCATTGGATTTTTGTGGGGATCACATAAAGAATTAAATATCTGAGTATAAGTCCTAGTGCCTGGTATATAGCAGTTGTCCAGTAAATGGTAGTTTTCTTGTTTCTTCCTTAGAATGATCTCTGTTCTTAAGAGGGCTGGCTTGCATAATTTGCCTTTATGATTATACTAAGAAGGTGGGGAGTAGGGGATAGGGAGGAAGGTTCTGTAAAGAGTTAGGGAAATAGGCTCAGATGGTACTTATTGCAGATCACAAGCATCCTGTTGACTTAAGATATTTGCTGTAATGATCTTTTAAATGATGTATCTAAAGTCCATGATCTGACCCTGCGATTAGCTGCTAAGAGGGCGGATATATTTTACATATCTTTTCTCACCTTTCCTAACCTTGGAAAAAGTAAAACACCACCTTGCCAAGTCCTGGTATGAATGTTTTATAGGATTATTCACTTACTGATTCTCTGTAAACTGTTGACTACAGAACTCTGTGTGGTAGGCCTTTAGATTTTTACAATTCCTGAGATGACTTCTCATTAGTGAACCTGACTCTTTGGTAATGAAGAGTCTAGTTGTGGTTTTAAAGCCACAAATTAGTACCTGTGATTTGCCTAGCCTTGTAGGCAGTGATGACTTGAATCAACAGCCATGAAGCTCACATAGCTTTGAATGAGATGTGTTTATGCTAAAGGCATTCTTTCTAAGGCTTCCCTGGTGGCTCAGTGGGTAAAAAATCTGCCTCTGTGATGCAGGTAACTCGGGTTCAATCCTTGGGTTGGGAAGATCCCCTGGAAACAGGAATGGCTACCTATTCCAGTATTCTTGCCTGGAGAATCCCATGGACAAAGGAGCCTGGTGGGCCACAGTCCATGGGGTCAGAAAGAGTCAGACATGAGTGAATTGACTGAGCACAGCACACATCTAGTTATCTCTTTCTTTTTATCTTTCTTCCTTTCTTCTGGAGAGATACCTGTTTCTTTTATTTTTTCAACTGAACAGTTAACTTTTTAGTTGGAAGCATATAATATATTTGAATTACATTTGCTAATCATTCTACCTTGTTGCACATTAGATGCTTTTGAGTGTTATACCAGGAGTATGAATAAGGCTTGTACTTTTAATTTAAGCTTATATAAATATAAAAATTACATACTTACTAACCCAGGGCAGGATGACATAGAAAGTCCTTGTGATCCAGAGGTTATCACTGCTAACTCTGATACTTTTCCTTATGTACTTTTTTTCATTTAAGATCATATAAAATTTAGCTTAAAAAAGGGATCCTATGCACTGTTCCCTGGTGGCTCAGACGGTAAAGGGTCTACCTACAATGTGGGAGACGGGCGTTCAATCCCTGGGTCAGGAAGATCCTCTGGAGAAGGAAATGGCAACCCACTCCAGTACTCTTGCCTGGAAAATCCTGTGGACTGAGAAGCCTGGTAGGCTATATAGTCCATGGGGTCGCAAAGAGTCAGACATGACTGAGTGACTAAACAAACTAGCGCCTATAGTATTTTTTTATACACAACCTTTTTTTTAAATTATTTTTTAATTGAAGGATAACTGCTCTACAGAATTTTGTTTTCTGTCAAACTTCAGCATGAATCAGCCATAGGTATACATATATCCCCTCCCTTTTGAACCTCCGTCCCATCTCCCGCCCCATCCCACCCCTCTAGGTTGATACAGAGCCCCTGTTTGAGTTTCCTGAGCCATATAGCAAATTCCAGTTGGCTATTTATTTTACACATGGTAATATAAGTTTACATGTTACTCTTTCCATACGTCTCACCGTCTCCTCCCCTCTCCCCGTGTCCATAAGTCTATTCTCTATGTCTGTTTGTCCACTGCTGCCCTGTAAATAAATTCTTCAGTACCATTTTTCTAGATTCCATATATATGCATTCAGTTCAGTTCAGTTCAGTTGCTCAGTTGTGTCCCACTCTTTGCGACCCCATGAATCACAGCACGCCAGGCCTCTCTGTCCATCACCAACTCCTGGAGTTCACTCAAACTCATGTCCATCGAGTCAGTGATGCCATCCAGCCATCTCATTCTCTGTTGTCCCCGTCTCCTCCCACCCCTAATCCCTCCTAGCATCAGAGTCTTTTCCAGTTAGAATACAGTATTTATCTTTTTCTCTCTGACTTACTTTACTCTGTATAATGGGTTCTGGGTTCATCCACCTCATTAGAACTGACTCACATGCATTCCTTTTTATGGCTGAGTAATATTCCATTGCGTATATGTACCACAACTTCTTTATCCGTTCATCTGTCGATGGACATCTAGGTTGCTTCCATGTTCTAGCTATTGTAAATAGTGCTGCAATGAACAATGGGATACATGTGCCTTTTTTAGTTTTGGTTTCCTCAGGGGATATGCCTAGGAGTGGGATTGCTGGGTCATGAAAAAAGTGAAAGTGAAGTCACTCAGTTGTGTCTGACTCTTTGCGACCCCACGGACTGTAGCTCCCCAGGCTCCTCCATCCATGGGATTTTCCAGGCAAGAGTACTAGAGTGGGCGGCCATTTCCTTCTCCAAAGGATCTTCCTAACCCAGGGATTGAACCCAGGTCTCCCGCATTATAGGCAGATGCTTTATGGTCTGAGCCACCAGGGAAGCCACCAGGGAAGCTGGGTCATATGGTGGTTTTATTCCTAGTTTTTTAAGAAATCTACATACTGTCTTCCATAGTGGCTGTATCAATTTACATTCCCACCCACAGTGCACTCCCTCTCCAGCATTTATTGTTTGTTTATAGACTTTTTGATGATGACCATTCTGACTGGTGTGAGGTTATATCTCATTGTAGTTTTGATTTGCATTTCTCTGATAATGAGCGATGTTGAACATCTTTTCACATGTTTGTTAGCCATCTGTATGTCTTCTTTGGAGAAATGTCTGTTTAGGTCTTTTTCCCACTTTTTGATTGGGTTGTTTGTTTTTCTGGTATTGAATTGTATGAGCTGCTTGTATATTTTGGAGATTAATCCTTTTGTCAGTTGTTCATTTGCTATTACTTTCTCCCGTTCTGAGGGTTGTTTTTTCACCTCATTTGTAGTTTCCTTTGCTGTGCAAAAGCTTTTAAGTTTAATCAGGTCCCACTTGTTTACTTTTGTTTTTATTTCCATTACTCTAGGAGGTGGGTCATAGAGGATCCTGCTTCATGTCATTGAGTATACACAAGCTTTAAAGGTTACTTTCCATTTACAGTTATTATAGGATACTGGCTGTAACCTCCTTGTTGTACAGCGCATCCTTGAGCTTGTCTTACAGCCGTTAGTTTGTAGCCCCCACTCTCCGATCCTTATGTTACCCCTCCCCTCACACACAGTTAACTACTAGTTTTTCTCTGTATCTGTGAATCTGCTTCTTTTTTGTTAATTCATTATTTTGCTGTATTTTTTATATTTTGCATGTAAGTGATGTCATACAGTGTTTCTCTGTCTGAATTATTTCACGTAGCATAAACATCAAAAATATAAGAAGATCTATAGTGAGCTAGCCACTGGGGGATTTAAGCTGAGGCGTGATGTGGCTTAATTTTTGTTTTAAAAAAGACGTCACCCTGGCCGTTTTGAGAACACATGGTAAAACAGCGGGGAGGAAGAAGGGAGACCAGTGTGGAGGCTGTTGTTGAATAGATGAGATACGGTGGTGGTTTCCACCAGATGGATGAAAATAAGGTTGAAGAGAAGTGGATATATTTGAGGGTGCTGTATCTTCAAAGTGAAGATAACAGGACTTGCCAGTGTGGAGGACAAGGAAGAGGGAAGATTTGGGGTGATACAAATGGAAAGTTTCCAGGTAGGGGAGAGAAGACTTTTGAGTGATTATGAGGGAACCTGTATGTGGTCAGGGATAGCAGTGTGAATGAGAGAAGTAATAACTGAAGAAGCAGAATTTGGGAGGAGGGAAAGAGTAAATGTGCTTAACACAGTGCTTTCAAACTTTACAGTCAGATCCCTTGGGGGTCTTGTTAAAGTGCAGATTGACCCAGTAGATCTGGGTGGAGCTGGAGAGTCTGAATTTTTCACTATTTCTTTGATCCAAAGAGACTCGAAAAGTAATCTGAAGGTAATCATTTGACTCTTAGTTATCATCTTTGTGAGCTCATTTCCTTTAACATCACAAAAGGGCACACACCTTTTAAGTGTAGGTTTTTATGTCTTTCCCTGCCCTGAAATATATCTAATGCCTCCAGGAAGTTTCTCGTCCCCCACCTACTTTTGCAGGCACAAGTAGGAGTTTTGTTTTTAAAGCAGATCCCTGCCTTTCTTTCATTCCCCACCAGAAAGCAGTAGAGAGCTGTCTCCTCTCCCCTTTCTCTGCATTGCCAGCAGTCACCAAGGTCTCCACTCCTCTCATGTGACAGGTTCATTTACCCTCGGCACTGAACCTTCTCCAAAGTTCAGCTATTTTCTGTGACCATTTCTGTGTCCTGGCAGTCATTGTCCTCCTTGATCAATATGTCTCTTTACCTTTGAACCTAATTTCTCCATCAGTGAAACTAAAAGGTCAGAGTAGATGATTTCTTAATGGCACTGTAGCTTTGTGTTTTTTACAGTAGAAGGAAATCATATTTCTATAGTGCTTTAGACTTTACTGGACAATCCAGTATTGTAAATACAAATGAAGATTCCAAGATTCTGTCACTTCTGCAGTGGTTCCAGGCACTGAACTCTTTCAGCTTTACCAGTTTTGCTCCGTTACAAGTAGCTTGGTTGTTACCTTTGCACTACCTTCCCATTCTTTTGGGTTGAACAGAAAGTTCATTCAGGTTTTTCATAACATCCTATGGAGAAACCCAAACGAACTTTTTGGCCAAGCCAGCAACGTTTCTGATGACTGGTTTCCTCCATTCTGCGTCTGCCTGTAGCCGGCTCTAACCCCCCAGCCTTCTAAGCACCCTGACCGACTCTCAGCTGTCGCCTCCTGCCTTCCTCCGCTCGCTTGGTGTCTGTCTTCCAGTAGAGCCATGAGGGTGGGAATTGACTCTGTCCGGCATCATTTGTCTTTAAATTGGTCCATACATTCTTTCCCTGTGTCCTAAATTTCATGCTTTCTGTGTCTTTTGTCTTTTTTCCATCGCCTTTCGGGTTCTATTATTCACCAGTATTCAGTTCTGTATAATGACTTGTGTTCAATGTCCAGTATCTTTTATTGTCCTGAATGTCAGCTTCATCTTGTGAGAAACAGGTAACAACTCCCGAGTTGTCCACCAGAGAGCAGACTCAGATACCCAAAGCTCACTGCCAGCTTTGTATCTTTGGAAACAGGGAACAGTCTTTCAGAATGGCAGACTCTCTTATCAGGAATTGAAGTATCATGGGCCCTGGAGATTATAATTCGGAGAACTTTTAAAAATTAGAGCTTGTTTCATTATTGTTCGTTGACTTGGAGCCAAACATTCCTCCCAAAGTGTTTTAAACGGACTTGAATGTGAATGGCTTTGGATAATTTATTGTCATGGTAAACAAATAATATAAAACAAAGCAACATTGTCTCAGATGTCTCTTGTGTTTTACTAAAATACAAGAGAAAGAGATGTCACCCTTATCCTCATTCATCCCTTGTATATATCTTTGATAAAAATTCAGCTTTATAAAACATATGCGATAGGGCATAAATATTTGTATTCCAAAAAAAGATGAATTATAGAATTCATTTAGATATCTAAAATGCAGATTTCCTTTAGTGCATTTTTGATGAGAAGGAAGGAATGATTTCACACTTTTTACTATAGAGAGGGAGTCAGATGCCCAATAAGGTATATGTAAATCATAGTGTAGAACACTCATATTTATATTTAGAATATGTTTAAAAGTAAACAGAAGTTCACTTACTTGTCTTTATCTTCATTAGGCCTAGCCCTAGTCTCCCCCATTTTTTCGCCAGGGCCTAACTGAACTGGGTAAACCAAGTGGATGACTGAGAATTAATTAAAATGATCCCATATAAAATGTTCATACACATGTGACAATGATTATTAGTTGAAAATACACATCATTTAAGTCTATAAAATCTTCCTTATTTAAACATATTCTTATTATACCCTTTAATTGTCTTAACCATAGTTAACCAGTGGAAGGGTCCTCATGATGAAAATTACCATTTGTGGCCTTGGTGCTGAGGAAATACAAAATGACTCTCTGGTCCTTATGGATCTCATTACAGTTGCTTATGTGATGCCCTGCTGCTGCTTTTCTGTATTAGAAACTAGCCTGAGAATGATATGTTAAAAGAGAAGCAGTTGGGCTTCCCTGGTGGCTCTGTGGTAAAGATTCTGCCTGCCAGTGCAGGAGACATGGGTTCCATCCCTGGTCCGGGAAGATCCCACATGCCGCAAAGCAGCTAAGCCTGTGCGCCGCAACTTCTGAGTTGCTCTAGAGCCTGGAGGCTGCAGCTGCTGAAGCCCATGTGCCCGTGCTGCACAACAAGAGAATCCACTGCAATGAGAAGCCCAAACACCACAACTGGACAGTAGCCCCTGCCTTCCACAGCTGGAGAAAAGCCCATATAGCAACGAAGACCCAGTACGGCCAAAAATAAATAATTTTAAAAAGAGAGGGTGGTGGTGTAAGGACCAGCTGTTCAGGCTCATAAAACATAAAGTAAATCCTAGTAAAGGAAGATTCTCTCTTGGAAAACAAACATAAAATCAAAGGCACACATAACTTCATCTGTAGGTTAATGTGTTTCTGTTAACGTGGTAGAATCAGGCTCTGTCTTCCATATGACATGAGTCTTTTTATCCTTAATTATAGGCCTGAAGTCACAGGCAGGCCTATTTCTAATTTTCTAGCTTTGGTTCAAAGAAGAAGTTTGAACCTTGCCTATCAGGGTATCTGTCCCAAGGCTTTTTTGAGGCCTACTTTTGCAATTTACTGGCTTTAGGACATCAATCAAGCTATTTATTTTCCTGAACTTTGGTTTCTTTATCTGTCAAATGTGAATAGTATCTACCATTTTTGTTGAGAAGACTGAGAGACATGGTATTCACAGATTGTGGTACAGCACAGTAGACAGTATTTCCTTTTTTGTTTTAAACCCTGTACCAATGGAGCAATACTTTTGGGGTTTTTTTGGACAGTGTGTGACTTCAGATCATGATTCTGCTAGTTACTAGCTGTGTGATCTTAAGTAGATTGCTTAATTTCTTTGTCTTCTGGAGGAGGGAGGAAGAGGGGAAATTACACCTTGAAAGAGTTCTTTGAGAATTAAGTTAACCTAGCAGATATATAATGGCTAGCACAAAACAGTCACACTTAATAAATACAGGATCCATTTCTTTTCACTGTGATGGAGTATACAAATGTAAGAAGCAAATAATACAGGTAATAAGTGATGAGACTGGATCAGGGTGGTGGCTGGGGTGGAGAAAGAACAGGCAGATCATAGTGTATATTTTTTCAAAAGTAAAGGAAATTTGATACAGAAGAGAAAGTACTTTCTGTGCTCTGACCTTATACAGGGTATGTCTCTATACTTCTATTTCTGTCGTTGTATAAGATGAAAATAATATAAATAAAATATATCCTTGGATTGTAATGATGCTAACTTGAAGCTTTTGTGACATCACTAGAGAGTATATTATGGTTTCAACCCCAGAAATGGTACCTTACTACTCAGTGTATTGTCCTTCTAATATTACTTATGATAGACTTTGTCATCTAAACTCCACCAAAAAGTTGGTGACTTTTCTGGGAGTAGAGACCCCCATCACAATCAAAGCAAAACCTGGAAGCATAAAGGGAAGGAAATCTATTTATAAGATGTATGTAATTATTTGTCACTTGAAACACAATCACCAGAGCAGCAACCCAGATCTTGTTGTGGATCAGTAGTGAATGATTTCTTGGCTAAGGAAGTTTGACTTGCAGGGCAAATATGAAGCACTAAATATTAACATTTCAGAATTGTATTGTTCTGAGTGTTTATTTAAGAACTCAGAAGTTTGCTGATACCAAATCCTGGACATCAACCTTCCAATTTTTGGAGCAATATTAAGTTTCCTGTGAAATCACTGACTTGAATATAGCCTCTGATTTCTTGTGTTCCCCAAGCTTGAAGAAAAGAGATAAAAATACTGCTTCCCTCTAGCCATTGCTCATCTGTCCTCCTTTTTTCCAGATATTCAGAGTGGTGTGCATCTGTTTGGGTAATCCACCAGAAACGTTCACCTGGGAGTATCGAGACAAAGATAAAAACTATCAAAAGATTGGCCCTGTAACCCCCTTGAAGTTTTACAGGGAACATGTCAAGCCACTCTTCAATATGGAAGATAAGGTTAGAGACTGGTGATGGCAGCCACTGGCTTTTTATTTTCAAATGCCTGTTGACTACAAGAAAGTATCCAGTTCCAGGGTTAATATGCATGGTCATCCAACAAGGCTCTAAACCAAAATTTTCCTCCTTCTTCTGAAGTATTTTATATACCAGTTCAGTTGGCCACTCAGGATTCCCAGTACTCCTCCTCAAAGACTTTTCTAACTGTGGATCCACAGTCAGTTTAATTCCCATCAGCTCCCCTTATCTGGGCCCTGAGTCATTCGCCGGTGCAAAGACAATAAAGGTCTATTGGGCATTTCTTACCATGGGTTCAGAGCTCATTGTACTGTGGGCCCTCTGGGGACTCTCTCATGGAAGGGAGCAGTATCTCAGCTCGATTTTTCCCACTAACTTCAGGACTTCTCCACCTTCCTAGCAGGTGCCAGTTTTTCCTTTTTTATTGGCATCTTGACCCTCTTGAAGGGCTTTCCTGGTGGCTCAGATGGTAAAGAATCTGCCTGTAATGCAGGGTTTGATCCATGGGTCCCGGGAAATCCCTGGGAAGATCCCCTGGAGAAGGAAATGGCTACCCACTCCAGTATTCTTAGCCTGGAGAATTCCATGGATAGAGGAGTTTGGCGAGCTACAGTTCATGGGGTTGCAAAGAGCTGGACACAACTGAGCGACTAACACCTTCACTTTTCACTTCACCCTCTTTAAAGCAAATGGCTTTGTTTTATCATTGGAGTCCCAATTCAACTGTACTACCAGGCATTGAGCCTGTCTTGTAACTTGCCAGCAGGGGTCTTGTAGTGATGGGCTCCTGAGTCATCATCTTGCCTAACTTGGTGCACATAATTCTTCAGGATTAGTTTTGGGGTGACTTTTGCCAATAGGAAAAACAGGGTGATGCAGCTCCCAAATGTCTCCCTTCAACTAAATAGAATATACAGGGACCGCTCTCAAAAGGACCCTGCCACCTTTTGTTTCTTGGTTATTTAATAGTTTGTTCGTAATGCTTATTCTTGTAGACAGAGGTGATGAGCTTGATACAAATATATGAACTTGGAGGGGAGGTCTATGTCTTGATATTCCTGGTGTTATGTTCTGATCAACATATTCTTGATCTCCTAGATTTGTTTAGTGAATGACCCTCGGCCTCAGCACAAGTACAACAAACTTTACACAGTGGACTATTTAAGCAATATGGTCGGAGGGAGAAAAACTCTATATAACAACCAGCCCGTTGACTTCTTGAAAAAGATGGTTGCTGCCTCCATCAAAGATGGAGAGGTTGGTATTGTTTCTGTGTCTTCTACATACAGAGTTAAAACCTCTTCTTCCAAATCTTTGGTGTAATAGGAAGATAGGACATATGTTGACATTCTGTCTTCCTCTTTCCTCTGTTTCTAGGCTGTATGGTTTGGCTGTGATGTTGGGAAACACTTCAATGGCAAACTGGGCCTCAGTGACATGAATGTGTGAGTACAAGAAATTTAAAATAGAAAATCATTTGTGGGTTGTGGCTGTTGGCGTGCACTCTTGGTATGAAGTGACTCAGCTGAGGTTCATTCAGAGATTAAGCCTGAGGGTGGGGCCTGTTTCTTTCCATTTTGTAGAGTTTGAGGATTCATAGCTGAAACGCTGGAACGCCACATATTTATATGCTCTAACCTGGGAAGTCAAGATCATATCTGAGTTGAAATTGTTGGATGCTCCTAAAAAGTCATACTACATGAGGAAGAAACTTTTTTTAAAACTTTTTATTTTGTATTGGGGTATAGCTGATTAACAATGTTGTGGTAGTTTCAGGTGGACAGTGAAGGGACTCAACCATACACATGCATGTATCATTCTCTTTCAAACTCCCCTCCCATCCAGGCTGCCACATAACACTGAGCAGAGTTCCATGTGCTATACAGTAGGTCCTTGTTGGTTATTCATTTTAAATGCAGCAGTATATTCATTTCCATCCCAAACTCCCTAACTTCTCCCCTGGTAAACCACAAGCCCTTCCTCGGAGTCTGTGAGTCTCTTTCAGTTTTGTAAGTAAATTAATTTGTATCATTTCTTTTTAGATTCCACATATAAGGGATATAATACAATATTTCTCCTTGAGGAAGACAGTTTAAAAAAGATTAATGTGTAAATCTGTTAAGTGTATTTGGGATGTAACAAAAGGTTTTCTAGGGCTCTCATTTGATGTTTGATTCTTCTTACTACTTCTATTATTTTGATACCTTATGTATTTTGTCTTTATGACAACTAGGACTGATTTGCATACACACTTTAAAGCATTCCTTCTGGTTGTTGATGACAATGAAGGTTCGTTTGTGAACCAAATCATACTAAATCCTTGACTGTTAAAATTTATCACATTAGTGTTACTTTTAAGTAATCATTACTTGTAGGAAATTGAGTAAATATCTTGACAGTTAACAATAGGAGAAAGGAAATCTGCTAAAAGAATTCATGAGGTTTTCCAAACTTTGAAAATATTCTCTAATATTTTGACATTTATTTAAATTTCACAGTTAGCCATGGTCTGCGTGAATTCAGAAACTGAATTCTACCAGCTCAAAGTGAAAGTCACCCCGTCGTGTCCAACTCTTTGCGACCCCATGGACTATACAGTCCATGGAGTTCTCCAGGCCAGAAAATTGGAATGGGTAGCCGTTCCCTTCTCCAGGGGATCTTCCCAACCCACAGATAAAATCCAGGTCTCCCACATTGCAGGCGGATTCTTTACCAGCTGAGCCACCGGGGAAGCCCAGCCAGCTCAAAAGAGACCATTTTTTAAGGAAATATTTCAAAAACTTTTTGTTGTTGTTGTTTTCTTTCCAAATCGACAGTGCAGCCTTTCATCAGTTTTTTGATTAGGGGAATTTATGTTTAATAACTTTTTATTTTTCTGCATGCTCTTGTGACACAGAGAGAATGGAATCCCACTGAGAGACTAGATTCTGCATGTACCATTTTCTTAGAAGAGCTGCAGCCCAGATTTGTCTGGAGCTGCTGAGCCCCTTCAGTTTCTTCTGTGATCTTCTTAGAGCCAGAAGCCAATTATCCCCCGTGATTGTACTTTCTGTATTCTGTGCTATTCTTTTTTTAACAGCTATGACCATGAGTTGGTGTTCGGTGTCTCCATGAAGAACATGAATAAAGCTGAGAGGCTGACTTTTGGCGAGTCACTTATGACCCATGCCATGACCTTCACTGCTGTCTCAGAGAAGGTATGACCCCCAGCGTGCAGACGCCAGTGTCTGCACAGGTGGACCTCCATTTCCCTGCGGGCCATTTAATCCAGCAGAGCTTCTTCACAGTGTATGTGCTTCCTGTTAGAAGTAAGCTTCCAAGCAAGACATTGTACCCACCTCTCTGGGGGGTTGGCTGCATGCTCTCAGAAGTAATAAAAATAGGAACTTTCCACGAGGAACAAAATTTGGGTCAGCAGGGAGTAAGGAAGTAACTGCTTCTCTGTAACTTTGGAAATTCTCGGTGTGAAAAGAGGTCAGCAAGGAAACTTGGAAGAAGACCACTTCAGTTTAATAAGGAATTAAAGTGTGCCCTGAAAGTGTTCATATCTTGATGATTTATGTTAAGTCTCACCTTTGTCATTCAGATTCTTCTGCAGTAAGATGTCAATAACAGTAATTGGTGGACTCCATGCCCAGTACTGAGTTTATTCAGGAAATTGGGTGTAGAGTATTTTGCATTTCCCTATGGAATATTCTGACTAGTAATACCACTGTTCCTAGGATACAGTGTTGGAAACAACAACTGCAGTATTATCTTTCACAAATAAGCCTCCTCATTCCCAGTCTGTAGAAGAGAGTTTTACTCCTGTGCTCAGGGATCATAAAGAAGAGAAGACATCAAACTATACTTTAATTCTTTACCACTGCAAGCAAAAATGTTCTTTCCAAGCCTATCTAATTACTGGAAAGAGTGTCACAGAATAACGATCTTGACATTAGAAGCAAAATATTAGAAGTAGCTTTTCATAAAATACTATAAATATTGAGATAAAATGCAATTGTAAATAAACTAGAATAAAGTACTATTAAAATACTTAAATATGAACAACTTGGTATTTTATTCTGTGTTTGGACCTGCTATATTATAAAATTCAGTGAATTTACAACTAAGCTCCTTAAAGTTAAACTTTTAAACTATTTAGAAGATTATTAAAAAGGAAAACAAAAACTTTATAATTTCCAAGAGAGTTTGGCTTTTTATCATTTTCCATCTCTGTTATAGAGTATTACTACTTTTCAGAAATAAAAATCATACATACTCCATGTCTTTTTCTCTGGAAGTTCCGTTCTTTGATTGGCATGGTTTAGTAACACGCTCTTTTTTCCTCTGGGAAATGGAGCTACATTACATGTTAATATTATAAAGCAGAATTAATGTTATCATAACTGGAATTTTATATTGAGATTTTTCTCTTCTCTCCACTTTTGACCACTATAAAACTAGTTTGCATTGCCTTTGAATGATAATGCGGAGATAAATGCTTGTAAGTATTCTGGGATATCCTTTCTTGTTGCTGATTTCTTGGAATCCCTGAGAGGGAGTTCCAGATACTATTCTATATCTGTAGATGACGTGGCTTGATCTAGGTCATGTAGGCAAAGGCAAGAAGGCAAGAAGAGGAAGCATTTTCAAACTTACTGTAATAAATGACTTTAGGTGATATAGATTCTAGCAGCGATATTTTAAAAGGAAAGTAAAGATGAACTACAATGCAGGGAGTAGAAAACCAAAACATTCAATAAGCTTGACCCAGAATGAATAGTTTATTGATGTGGTTTTGAAAATCTCTGGGGCTAAGATTAAGGGGCAGTCCAGATAAGCATATTTGAGACTTTTGGGTTTGATTGTTGGCTATTTCTGAGATGGAAAATTCCTGAGATTCAAGAAAACTGTCAGGAGTAAAATTGAATCGCATTTAGATGTGATTCGTGCAGTTTCATGCAAGTGGGAGCTGACAGATGAAATCATTAGAAGATAATTCAGGAGCCAGTTCTCTTCTCAGGCTACAAAGATTTAAGTTGTTTTGACACCAGCTAATGCTCTGGGTAAACATGAAAGAGAACAGTCTTTTCCCAAACGGAACCTTCTTCTCTCTCTGTCACTGTAATAAAGACTGTAAATGAAAATTATCATGATGAGTATCATTTTATGGATGAAGATAGAAGATGAACAGAACTGCCTAGGTTTTGTTTTATGGAAATAGTGTTTTGCTTTGCCATTCCATCTCTACTGTATTCAATTCAATATTTGTGTAACCAAATCAGTAAAAAAGCACATTTGGGAGAGTATCATTTTTTGGTTCCCCTAAGTAGGAAAAGTAGGCTGTATGATGGGAATGTGTTCATTTTCTTTTTTAAACTCTTGACTAGGTCTGAGATTCGTTGCTAAAATAAATACAGTGAGATGCCTCTGCAAAGAATGCTAATTGAAAGCAAGAGTCGCTGGCTTCAGACGGTGTTTACTGCTTTTTGTAATTTTAACATTTTGTTTTTCTTAGCCAGGAGGCATTTTAATGTGCTTATTTTCTGTATACCATAAAATGTAAAGGAGAAAATAGTAGTATTTATTGCTTGGCTGGGTTTATTGTATTTTCACCTGAAGGGATTCAAAATCCACCTTTAATAGAACATTCTCTTAGTTATAGTAGAAGATATACGGCCCTGGTCATGTATAGCATTGCTGTATAGAGAAGACTGTTTCTTCTGAGTGGCTGAATAAGAGCTAAAATTACATGACACCTCATCAGGCAGGACAGATCTCATTTCAGACTCTACGCTGTCATCCACTCTTTTACAGGATGATCAGGAGGGCGCTTTCATGAAATGGAGAGTGGAAAATTCTTGGGGTGAAGACCATGGCCACAAAGGTAAGCTTACGCTGGTAATACTACCAGACTCAAAGTGACTGGGTTCTGTTATACTCTCTGCCTCCTAAGAGATATGGGAAGAAAGAGCTGCCCTGGTGTGGATCATTTTTATTTTTCAGTAATTGGTCCAGTTGGCTAAATTATTAGCTGGACTATTCTAGAGGAAAATCTGAGGATCTCGTTTGCCCCCAGCATTCCAGCCAACAGTGTGGTAGGCCTGAACGCCATGGTTGGCTCTGAGACCAGCATGTGCTGGCGTTTGTTCCAGACCACAGTGACCCTCCTGTACCGGAATCCCTTGGCCAGTAAGAAACTTGAGTGCCCTTTGCCAGGACTGTTGGCTTCACAGCATTTGGTGCCTTTTTGTTGGCTGCACTAATTCTAGAAGATCAGAAGCCTTCCAAGGAGGAGAATGGGCCTGGCAAGAAACTTGAGGCACTTATTGGAGACTCATTAGAAGTTGTGAAGTCTAAAGAGGAAGAGAATGTTGTGGTTACCATTTAGAACTGTTTTATTCTGACAATCAAAAGCCAGGCAGAAGTCTTAAGTAAATTGTAGTAATTGGGCTTTAAAAAGACAAACACACACGGATAATATGTGAGTTGTAGCAAAATAAAAACTACAGAAACTACAGATAAGCCCAAAGTCAGGGGGAAAAAAAAACCTCTAATAATCCTGCCACCCAGAGATCACCATTGATTAACTGTTTAGGATGTATTCTTGCAAATCTTTGAGACCATATTTTTAAAGACTGTTTTTCATGGTAGATAATAGTAGATTATTATCTACTTTTAAGGTAGATAATAAGATGGTGTGCTTTAAGTTTTAGGGTTTCAAACCAAAAAGTGGCAACTGCCATGAACATGATGCATGTCAGCATGTTTGCCTGGGTGCTGTATGCGTCTTATAGCACCTTCTTCCCAGAGTCCACATTCCTTTTCCGGCTTGGAAGGCCCTGTTAACCACAGCTTACTTACTAGACTAGCTAGAAGGCTGGGAGGAAGTAGATAGGGAATCCAGTGAGATAACCCAGACACTTGGAATCGAACTTCGGCTATCTCACCCAAGCAGGAATCAGGTAGAAATTTTTAAAAAAATAAAGGGAAAGAAAAGAAAAAGAAATTAGAGGTCTCAACAACTCTCTACCTGTTTCTTGCCTCTCTGTTTAAATGATTTTCCAGCTAAGTCCTTTAGAGCTCTAGGATTTCCAGGGATAAAAGGTAGAAGGAGGAGGGATGTAGAGGCTGGGAAGTGAGCACATGGAGCTTCAGTCATTTGCATTTGAAAACTGCTGTCTTAGAAGAGCCTTGACAAGGCTTGTGTATGCCCGGATTGAACAGCACAGGCAGTTGTGATGGCCAACACTGAGAGGCCATTTCATCTGTCATTCTAAGTCTTTTCATCTCCCTGTGAAATGATCATGGGTGGATTTTGGCTTAACTGTCCCTGGGGTCTGCTGTGGAACTCTGCAGCTCAGTATTTATATGTAAACGAATATCAGCACTGTTACTCTATTCATCACCATGTAGTTGCATGTCCCCCTTCTGTGATTTTCTGTGATTATGGGACACTTGCTAAACTATTATGAACTAAAGTGCATTTTGTGCATGTATTTTAATTGGTGATTTCTTATGAGTTCATTTTAAGACACAAAAATACCCATTGGAATTGGGTAGAGATGGGTTATAAACTTTAGGAAAGCTAGCAGAAAGATTTAAAATAAGCAATCAGAATTCAGTTATATATGTAAATTGATGATAGTTAAGAAATGAATGCAAAGGAAAAGCCTGAATTGGAAGAATTTGGTGAACCCTGTAATAACAGATTGGTTCAAGATTGAGAAAGCAGTCCGACAGGGCTGTCTGCTGTCACCTTCTTTGTTTTATCTGTATGCTGAACACATGAGAAATGCCGGGCTGGATGAGTTATAGGCTGGAATCAAGTAGGTGGGAGAAATATCAACAACCTCAGAGATACAGATCATACCACTCTAATGGCAGAAAGTGAAAAGGAACTAAAGAGCCTCTTGATGAGGGTGAAGGAGGAGAGTGAAAGAGTAGGATTAAAAGTAAATATTAAAAAGACAAAGATCATGGCATCCGGCCTCATTGCTGCTGCTGCTGCTTCTAAGTCGCTTCAGTCGTGTCCGACTCTTTGTGACCCCATAGGCGGCCTCCTACCAGGCTCTCCCATCCCTGGGATTCTCCAGGCAGGAACACTGGAGTGGGTTGCCATTTCCTTCTCCAATGCATGAAAGTGAAAAGTGAAAGTGAAGTTGCTCAGTTTTGTGCGACTTTTAGTGACCCCACGGACTGCAGCCTGCCAGGCTCCTCCATCCATGGGATTTTCCAGGCAAGAGTACTGGAGTTGGGTGCCATTGCCTTCTCCCTCTGGCTTCATTACTTCATAGCAAATAGAAGGGGAAAAGGTGGACACAGTGACAGATTTCCTCTTCTTGGGCTCTAAAATCACTGCAGATTGTGACTGCAGCCATGAAATCAGTATGACGATTCCTTCTTGGCAGGAAAGCTGTGACAAACCTAGACAGTGTGTTGAAAAGCAGAGACATTCCTCTGCTGACAGAGACGGCTGTGGGCTTCCCAGTGGTCACGTACAGTTATGAGAGCTGGACTGTAAAGAAAGCAGAATGCCAAAGAATTGATGCCTTTGAACTGTGGTAAAAGAGAAAACTCCTGAAAGTCCCTTAGACAACAAGGAGATCAAACCAGTCAACATTAAGGGAAATCAACCATGAATACTCGTTGGAAGGACTGATGATGAAGCTGAAGCTTCATCAGTATTTTGGTCATCTGATAACAGCCAACTCATTGGAGAAGTCCCTGATGCTGGGAAGGATTGAGGGCAGAAGGAGAAGAGAGCTTCAGAGGATGAGATTGATGGATGGCATCACTGATGCAGTGGACATGAACTCGGGCAAATTTCGGGAGGTGGTAAGGGACAGGGAGGCCTGGCTTGCTGCAGTCCATGGGGTCACAAAGAGTTGGAAATGACTGGGCGACTGAACAACGTTTTAAAACATAAGATTGTTTCAGATGAAACTGTGTAGCTTCTGTTTCATTTTTGGTCTTATTTGGTCCCTGTAAATGGTTTGTTATCATGAGATTAGTGTCTAGGAAAAGGACTAAAGTTATGGTTTGTTTAGACCAGCCTGGACCATTGGCTTTTTTCTGAGATATTTTTCTATTAAGAGTCACCGAGTTTGTAGATAGTAGTGATATCCATTTAAGAGAGGACAAACACTTGTAAAGTCGGGCAAATATTCTGTTTTGTGTAGGACGAGTTACTGTCTTTATTACTTTGAATCTAAATACCTACTCTTAAAGGGGATTCTAGGTTACTTTGGTAATTTTTTTTTTCCCCATTCAACTGTACCTCTCTGCCCCACTCAATAAAAGTTTTGCTTCTGTTCACTTACTCATTCCATTATTATGTTGAGAGACCTGGGGTCTTAATCCCCCTGATCTGCCTGTAATCCTTCCTAGTGAAACCTGCAGCTGTCGAGTTAGGACTACACTAACTTTTTGTTGTTGTTCTTGAAAAAGTGAAATGCCTGAGCTTATAAGACTAAAGCATTTCAGTGGAGAGCCAAAAGATAAGAAATTGAACTGAGTGGGTGTAGCGTATAGTTTGTTCAAAGCCAAAAATAAATTATTCTCCTGTGTTTCTTGGTAATGTTCTTTCTGACTTAACAGGAAGGAAGGAAAGAAAACATGATCTAATTTAATTGGCACACTTGACCTGACCTTAGGGAGAGTACGTAGTATGTTGTTATGCTGGCGATGTGTGTTTACCTCAGCAGGGCCCTCCCGTCTGTCATCCCGGTGGGCATTGGCTGCCATGTCCGATACAGAATCCCTTTGTGCTCTTTTAGGAGATGTGACAACCTTAAACACCATTGCTAGGATTTTGTTTCTGTAGATGGCATTGTTAGCAGTTTGTTACTGTGCTCTAGGGCATACAACCTACCTGACTTTTCTCCCCTCCTTCTTGAAATACTTGACTATCCATTTTGTACCTTCTTTATGGATTGTATGAGAAATGGATTCCATAGCTGAATGAGGGAACAGACCTTGGGACCTGTTACACTGTCTTTCATTTTGAAAAGCTGACAGGCTTGTCAGAGTTAAGTAGTTTGTAAAATGTTTAAGAATTCAAAATAGGGGGAATAACCTTTGGTGCTTTTCACTCTTAGTCAGAAATTCATCTGAGAAGAGCATAATCTTTATGCCAGAGTGACCTACAGGTCATCTCACTAATAAATGGTAGATCCAGAATTATAATTTGGACAGTCTGACGTTAGAACCTACTCTTTATCACTAAACTGTGTTTCCTCTTAGCGTCTCTGTTCCAGTAGTATCTGGTCTGCTCATGGAAATAACATTAGTTAAATAGCATGTTTCTTTGATTTTTCCGTCAACTTTTTTTATAACTTAGTTCTTTGATTTTTTTCCCTTTTTAACATGGGCAGTTTCAAGTCTATACAAGCAGAATGGTATTCAGAAATTCCCCATGTGTTCATCACCTAGCTTCAGTAGTTATAAACATTCTGCCATGCATGTAACAAAGTATTGATAGTCAATAAATTGAATTCTTGGATGGTCGCCCTTAATGAACCAGTCTTGTTATGGAACTTCTTTTTATGATTGGTTCACTTAGTCATGAGATGGTATTCCAGTTCTAAAGTCTGATACGTCAGAGCCCTGAAGGTAGAATTATCATAACATACTTCTTATGCTTGTCTAGTCAAGTTTCTTAATATGTTAAATAGCACAGCTTCTTAGTGAGGTTAGGGGGAATATAATTTTCTGACTCGTCAATGGTCACTGAAGGAAAATCTTTATCTTTTAAAAATTTTGTTTCTCTAAGTTTTTATTTTGAACCAAGATTAGTTTTTCATTTTTCAAATTGCTTTTCTGCCTTTCAGCTTCAACTGTGAAGTTGTTTTTAACTCACATTCTTCATCTTTTCTTACATGTAAGCCTGTTCTTGATTTCATTTTAGTAAAATTTCCAGACTTTCTCATGAGGCTTTGGCATGTTAGAGATTAATCTGGAAAGAAATTTAACGAGACTGATTCACATTACATCTGGACTTCTGCTGTTTCGTAAAAACCAAAAGCATAGCCTTTAATTGCCTCACCATATGATTTTGGGAACAGAATGTTCAAAGCTAGGCACAAATTTCATCATATCCTTCACATAATGTTATATGGGAGAACCAAGAGAGACAGTTGCTACTTTCTTGATTATAGATCCTTACGATGTCCTATAGTTTATATGTAGCCATCTAACTGTACACTGTTACATAACTCTAAAGAGTTCAATGAATAGTCTATATTTCTATCAGAGGTACTCAGGACATATAGTTCATGGCATCTTGCTTGCTTCATAAGAATTCAACCGTTGCTAATGCATTTGTCCTGTCCCCCCAACCCTCACCCCCACCCTGCCGCTCATGGCATCAGTTAGAGTAACTTAGGTTATGAACATGGATAATTGCACCCATGTTTTATGGGAATAAGTGAAAACATGCTGAGAGGTTGAGACTTACCCAGGTTGCCCAGTGTTGGAGATAGAATTGGGATTGAGATTTCTTAATTTGACACAGGCAGTTTCCCTAAGAATGTATATTACCTACGAAAGATAGCCAGTTATTTGCAGGTCAGTTTGAGATTTGGTTTGGATTTCTAGCACAAATGTAAATTGTAGACATTATTGAACTGAACTTGCCAAAATAAGAAAATTATATGAGCCAAAAGCAGAGGCATGTGATTTCCTGTAAAAGAGCAACATACAGATTTGTTTTGTCACCTCGGGGTTTTCATGTCTCTCCAGGCTTTCGTGTCTCTCTCTGACACTATCAAATTCGGGTATCTGAGTTCTCTCAGAGGGACTCATCAGCCATCTTCATTAACCACTGAGCGTGGTTGACACACGCTGAAAAAATAGTGAATGTGAGTGGAAGCGCGTGCTCTCAGGTGGACAGTTGCTTCCTTATCCAAGTGTGTGACTGGGACAGGGCTGTGCCTGCACGCTAAGTTGCTTCGGTTGTCTCTGACTCTTTGCAGCACTGTGGGCCGTAAAGCCTGGCAGGCTCCTCTGTCATGGAATTCTCCAGGCAAGTATACTGGAGTAGATTGCCATACCCTTCTCCAGGGCATCTTCCCAACCCAGGGATCAAACCCACACCCCTTATGTCTCCTTCATTGGCAGGCAGGTTCTTTACCACTAGCGCCACCTGCCTACCATTTATGAGAGAAGGCTCCTCCTAGCCTACAGGCTGAAATTGATTTCAGGGAGAAATCCTTTCACCTTTAATGTAGATTGGTGTGTATTTCCTTTGTCCTGTAGAGAGGATTTGTCATTTTCCCAGGTGGTCTCCAAGGTATGTTTGCATTGCTTTGAGAAGGATAGAGGTCAGACACAGAACCCAGCACCAGATGCCTGGGAACACATCCTGGCTGTCCCACCTATTGGCTGTGTAGCCTTGGTCATGGTGTTTAACCTTTATAAGCCTTAGTCTTCTGATCTGTAAAACGGGAATAGTAATTGTACCTACCTCATAGGGTGTTTGTGACAACTGTGCCAGGCGTATAAGAAATGCCCGGAAACATGAGCCGTCATCGGTACCGTTGTTAATATTCTCTGTAGACAGGAGAGCAGAAGAGCAGGAACATAAGATCGCCTCCTTCTGGGAGAGGGCTGTCTAACTTGCTCACAGTTCTAGCATCGGGGCTGTTAAGAATTCAGGACCCTCGGTGACCATTGGACTACATCTCCAGTTTACTGGGTGGATGACTCGTCATGTGGGCTTAGTCTTTCACGAGGGAAAGCAGCGGAGGTGAAGAAACCCAGTGCCAAGGAAAACCCATTAGCAACAGTGTCACCTCACATTTATCGATGGGATGCAGGGAGCCGTGCACAGACTGCGGTGCGAACGTCTCTGACCCTCAGAGGAGTTCATGCTTCTCCACGATTTGAAGAGGGCTGTGATGTGACAGAAGTGGCCGTCGTGGTGTGCTCCTCAGACTGTAAGATACAGGATAAATAGCCAAGAAAAGCCAGAGAAGGGGTGATTTCTCCAAGAAGGCAGATGACAGCGAAAGAGGAGGAGCTGGGGAGAGCCCCCTCAGTGGGGCAACAATAGAAAGACCTCGAAGCTGAGGGTTACTGAAGTCACGGGACTAGGTGATGTCAGGGAAAACTTGGTGGAAAATAGTGCTGCAGTGGGGCAGCCGGAAATAAGTCAAGCGGGGAGGCTTTGGGACTGGGCGTTAGAGCAGGCTTGGGGCACTTTAGGTGGAGGGAGGGCAGATGCCCACTGTGCTGTTAGTGCCAGGCCAGGAGCATAGTGTGCTTGCTTCCTCCACATGCTCGGTATGGAGAGTGGGCAGGCTGGGTGTTGAGCTGGGACCATTAGGCTGTAAATCTTGCTCCGTATGTTGTTTGTAACTTACTATAAGAACAAATATGTAAAACACAAATATGAGAATAAATGCACAATAACATAGGGGATAAACTACAAGAGAGACGATGAGTGATGGGAACTGGGGAGGCTCCTTACCGATCCTTCAGAGGTGAGCAGAGTTTTAGGAAAGATGCTTGGGTTGTGGGTGTTTTGGGAAGGGACGTGGGAGGCCAGCCAAGGAGAAGGGGGCTGAGAAGCATCGCTCTTGACCTGTGGAGCGTGCTTCAGGCAGGTCTGAGGCGTGGGGCCAAGAAATAACGTGGCTTATCATCCATGGAGCTTTAGAGGAAAGAGCAAAAAGCTGGCTTTGCCTGAAACAAATAGGAGTAGTAATGTTTGGGGTCAGAGAGAAGTCATTAATTTTTGGCGAGAAAACAGACCCTTGGATGACACCTGAATTTGTGTTTTTTCCTCCTGTCCATCATCGGAGATGCTGGCAGGATTTTGTGTGATCTCAGACTAGCCTGGATAGTGCTCACAGTCCAGGGAAACAAAACAGTCAGACTGGCTGGTGCATTGCCTTCTCTCATCAACCCAGAGGCTGACAGGCTTCTTCTGGGCTCCTTAGGAGCGGGCACTTCCTCAGGAAGTGTGCACTTCTGCAGACTGAACTTTGTTGTGGTTTGATGGTTTTTAAAAAAATGCAGTCCACAAACCAAAACAACCCTCTTTCCCAACCACATTTTCCACTCTGCCTTCTTACCAGGGAGATGGAATCTTCCATAGCCTTTGTTTCTGAACAAGGCCACAGGTAATAACCAACTGTAAGAGTAGCCCTTCCCTTCTCAGCAAAAGGTTCAGAATCCTGAATGTATGCTCACCACAGAGCCAGACTTTGGTATTTGGCCTGGAGGAAAAAGAGACCTCTCCTCAGATCCCTGTCCAGATATCTGTCTCAAGCGGTAGGTTTGTTTTCTTTCCAAAACGTCCAGCCCATCCTGTTCTCCAGCCTTCTAAATAAATGCACTTAAAACACATAACATCTCTTTGATTTAAAGAGACAAAATACCTCATAAACAAACTCTGCAAAACCTGGGTGCCTGACCATCAGTGTGGGGTGTGTGGGCAGATGGAATTGGTTCCAGACAGTGCCTGGATTAGAAACTAGATTATGTGGTATCTGTTGGCCA
The DNA here is from genome assembly GCF_049115385.1 of Moschus berezovskii. Taxonomy (NCBI): domain Eukaryota; kingdom Metazoa; phylum Chordata; class Mammalia; order Artiodactyla; family Moschidae; genus Moschus; species Moschus berezovskii. The sequence continues at coordinate 33,381,849 of NC_142479.1, read as the reverse complement.
GAGGATCACTACCTGACACTCTCTTTGCCACTGAGTACTCTCTCGGAGGAAGCTGAGCCCCATGGAAAAGACTGAATTTGAAGTTAAGACCTGGATTTGAGTATGGGCTTTACTTACTTACTGGCTTTGACTTTACCAACCCCACCTACCTCATAGTGTCTCTGTGAAGATTAAAATTGAAACAAGGATAAATAGTGGATATAAAATTGCACTTTGAAGTGTAGGTTCCCTGTAGAGCTGTGTGTGTGTGTGTGTTTGTTTCATTTTGCTTACTAAGGTATAATTCTTTTACTAAATAATTATACTGTTCCAAAATCAAAACACAAAGAAATACATAAAGAGGAATCTTGTTTCCGTCTCTCACTCTATTCCTTCCACCTCCCGCGTTTTTTAGGTTCTCATTCTCTTCATTTCTGTTGTGACTTTCCAGTGTGTTTTAGTGCACTGAAGGTAGCATATCTTATCTCCCCGCTCTGCATCTCCTTCTCACTTCACTTAGCATGTCACAGAGGCCTGTCAGTACGTTTCCACATCAGTACAGTTTTATTATCTTGCATTGTCTGGATGTACCATAGTTTACTTAACCAGTTCCCTTACTGATGGAGCTTGGGTTGCTTCCAGGCTTTTGCTGTTACAAATAGTATTGCACTGAGTTTATTGTACAGTGCTTAGAACAGTGCCTGACAATAGAAAGCTGAATGTTGTTGTTACTTAGTCGCTGTCATATCAGATTTCTGGACCCCATGGACTGTAGCTCACCAGGCTCCTCTATCCATGAGATTTCCCAGGCAAGAACACTGGAATGAGTTGCCACTTTCTTCTCCAGGGGATCTCCCTAATGCAGGAATTGAACCTGCAACTCCTGTGTTGGCAGAGATGTTCTGTACCACTGAGCCACCAGGGAAGCCCAAGTTGAATAAGTATTAGCTATTGTACATAATTACATGCATATTGTGTGCAGGCAGGTACTTTGTGTCTGTAGGATGACATTCCAGAAATGGCATTGCTTAGTAAAGAGGGCAAAGGCACTTGAATGTTTCCCATTCCATAGGACTTGTGTCATTTTGTATATTTGTAGCATACTCCATTGGAGAAGGCAATGGCAAGCCACTCCAGTACTCTTGCCTAGAAAATCCCATGGATGGAGGAGCCTGGTAGGCTGCAGTCCGTGGGGTCGCTAAGGGTCGGACACGACTGAGCGACTTCACTTTCACTTTTCACTGTCACACATTGGAGAAGGAAATGGCAACCCACTCCAGTGTTCTTGCCTGGAGAATCCCAGGGACAGGGGAGCCTGGTGGGCTTCCGTCTATGGGGTCACACAGAGTCGGACATGACTGAAGTGACTTAGCAGCAGCAGCAGCATACTCCATACAAATGTAAGGCATGCTTTACACAGTGGGTGACTAACAGAAGTAGTTGACAGATTGTTACTACTTAATTACCTGTGAAATTGTGTATGTTCATAGCTGTGTCAAGGCCTTAATGAGTGGTTTTCATTGAGACTGTGTTTCTTATGTTTTCTTACCATTTACCCTACTTTGCTTTCAAATTTTTCTTTAATATAATAGCAGGGAAATGTTTATCAGTTCAGTCCAGTTGCTCAAGTTGTGTCTGACTCTGTGACCTCACAGACTGCAGCATGCCAGGCTTCTCTATCACCAACTCCCAGACACTGCTCGAAGTCATGTCCATCGAGTCTGTGATGCCATCCAACCATCTCATCCTCTGTTGTTCCCTTCTCCTCCTGCCTTCAATCTTTCCCAGCCTTGGGGTCTTTTCTAAGGAGTCAGTTCTTCACATTAGGTGGCCAAAGTATTGGTGGCCAAACTGGTTAAACTATGGTACATCCAGACAATGCAAGATAATGAAACTACTGATGTGGAAACATCAAACAAAAATGTTTATAAACATAACAAAAAAACTTAGAAGTCATAAAGAAAAAGATTGATAAATTTGACTTCATAAAAAACAAAAAAAAATTTAGTACACTAGAAAACATCAACAACTAAATTAGAAGGCAAATTACATAATAGGAAAAACGTTTGCAATCATTATATTAATGTTCAGTTCAGTTCAGTCGCTCAGTCGTGTCCGACTCTCTGTGACCCCATGAATCACAGCACTTCAGGCCTCCCTGTCCATCACCAACTCCCGGAGTTCACTCAAACTCATGTCCATAGAGTTGGTGGTGCCATCCAGCCATCTCATTCTCTGTCGTCCCCTTCTCCTCCCGCCCCCAACCTTTCCCAGCATCAGAGTCTTTCCCAGTAAGTCAACTCGTCTCATGAGGTGGCCAGAGTATTGCAGTTTCAGCTTTAGCATCAGTCCTTCCATTGAGAGCCCTATTTCTGATCACTGTGAAAATGGCAAACATACCAGTTAAAATTAGGCAGAGGTCCCAGACTCTTTACAAAAGAAAACTGAATAGCAGGCACCCACAGACAAAAGTTCAGATTTGACCCAAAAAGAAAGTTGTAATTATATATACCCACTATTGATAAGGACATAAAGAAATTAAGTAGATGATTAAGGACATACACAGAGGTTTAATTACAAAATTGTTTATAGCAGTGTTGTTTCTAAGCATGAAATAATAATTCAGATTCCAGCAGTAGGGAATTAAACACATTTTGGTTTTACTCTAAATTCAGCACTTAAAAATTATGGGGGTAGATAGTTTTTTTGTTAATAAGAAAAGAATGTTGGAAAACAGCGTATGTGATACTCTGTGGTATAAGAACATTATGCTATCTCATTTTTATTAAACGTATAGTGTCTATGCATATAAATTTTTATCAGAGGATGTACATGGGATTTTCCAGGCAAGAGTACTTGAGTGGATTGCCATTTCCTTTTCCAGGACATAAAATCTAACTAGGGCCTAACCTGAGCTTCCCAGGTGGCGCTAGTGGTAAAGAACCTACCTGCCAATGCAGGAGATTTAAGAGACATGGGTTAGATCCCTGGGTTGGGAAGATCCCCTGGACAAGGGCATGGCAACCCACTCCAGTATTCTTGCCTGGAGAATCCCATGGATAGAGGAGCCTGGTGGGCGAGCTATAGTCTGTGGGGTCACACAGAGTCGGACACAACTGAAGCGACTTAGCACGCACGCACAGGGTCTAACCCAGGATGGTGGGATCGTAGGCAGTTTTAAAATGTATATTTGTCATCTTTTCATCCACCTCTTCCTTCTGCTCCTCTTCCTTCATTTTATCATCTTCTTCCCTCTGTCCTTCCAAGATTTTTTATAAGGAGCATTAATTATTTGGACAATCTTTAAGGAGTCAAAAAGCAATATAATATTTCAGAATTTTGAGGGGAAAATCACCTACCCTGTGATATAAAATTATCATTGTTTTTCTTGTTTTCTCCCTCTGTGTATTTGGAATTTTAACATAGTTATAAAGGATACACTATTTTTATATACTTTTATCACTTAAACATTTTTCTATGTTACTGCATAGTCTTTGCAACTTCATTTTAAATGACTGATTAATATTTTGTGGAGTGATTTCTCACTATTTATTAGGAAGTTTGAAATATGAGACAAGTGTCAGTGAGGCTTTCCTTCCCTTTCTGGGAGCCTTTCTTCAGCCTTGAGTTATCAGCATCAAGTGAAAGATTGGCAGTGACTTAATGAGGCCTCAGTCGTCTGGCTTCCTTAGGTTCAGGCTGCCAGACAGATTCATCACAGCTGAACAGATAACTTGATTTTGTCATACCTTTTTTAAAAATAGCAACAACAACAAAAATTGAACCACAAGTAATCTTAATTTATGTCTGAAAGGTTTAAAACTTAGATCTTTGGTAGATTTTCAGAAAACTGATTTTTTTAGGGTAAAGTTTTTCTTTCCCTTAAACGAACCCATTGGAATCCCTTCTGTTTCTGAGTGCATTAGGCCTAACCTGTCTAGAGCTGTATCTACAGATGCTGTTTCTCCCTTTACAGACCCATGCTGTTTTTTCTCTTAACAGATATAGAAATGTTGCCAGTGTCTTTGAGGGACTGTTCACTTATTTTATTTCTTCCTCTTCCTTTCTTTATTTTATTTCTTGCGTGTAAGCAAGACATTTAATGTTTAAACAAAATTTAATTTCACCTTAGTCCCTAAAGCTGACTTTCTTTATCTGTTTATCTGTTTGTTTCCCTGAATGCAACGTCAGGATCCTTGGGGCAGATTTTTGTTTTCCTTTTTTGTTTGTTTCTTTGGTCTTTGGGGAACACCAGTTTCTAATGGCCAAGATACATGAGGGCTAGAAGCTGCAACTTTCCTCAGATCAAGATGGTCGCTCTAATCCTGCCTGGGTGGGCACCTTGCTGCTCCTCTCCACAGCACTCACTCGGGTTTCAGACACACTGATCCTAATCTTCTCAATCAAACTCCGGGACACGCAGTATCAACAGTTACAGCAGCCACAAGGTCATTATCTACCCAGGGTGCAATTACTCGGCAGCCACCTAGACTGTGAGGTTTTGTGGGCCCCCAGAGAACTCATATCCTGAAGAGAGAGACTAATCAAGGCAGGTCCTCTTGGCGAGGACCCTGAAAGGGTGGATTACAATCGATAGGAGTTTTAATTTGTGAGGACTTAATCTTATCTCCTGCTTTTGGAACAAGATAGCGTAGATGTACTTATTGTCCATTTTCTCCGGGCATTTTTTGAAGACTCATTTGATTGTGTGATGATAGTATTGTCAAAAGGACACGGAATTTTATTACATGAATCTGCCTCCATCCCTCACCTGCCTCTCTGCCTGCCCCAAGCCCCTCACAGGATTTATTCAGTGAGCGTTAGGGTGAGGGGAAGGATGCCTAATGTCTCAAATGGTGTGGCACTTAGTAGCCTGGTCTCCTGCCCACTGAAAACTCCTCATGGGCAAGGCAGATGCTGAAACTTTTTCTCAGAAAGCATTTATTTAGGATGCAGCAAGAAATGGTACCAGCTGGCCCTTCAACTCATCAGGCTTTGGCTGCTGGAACTCAGTGGCAGTGACGTGGGTGATGTGAAAGGCCAGGGACTTTGGAATATTTGTGTGTGTTCTTCCCGGTGTCTCCTGTTGAGAATGGAGCCCTGGATCATGAAGGGATCGTCGTGATCAGACTTGGCATGAGCGCTTGTGCACTTTTCCTGGCATTTTTTGGAGAGGGCAAACACGCGGTGCCATGTCAGGATGAGCTGCCTTGACTCCTGTCAGGGAGGGGCAGAGTGCGGCAGAGACGAGCTCCCCGAAGCAGTCCTGTTTTCAAGTTAAATAATGTCCTCTGTCATACCATTTAGTTTATAAAAGTAGACTTACCATCATGTTGCCTTTTAATTATTTAAATCAGCCTTGCTTTTAGAGCAGCATTTCTCAGAGTGGGCCCTGAGGACCCCTGCCAGGTCCCTGGGACCCCTTTAGGACAACTACAAGGTCTTCCTTCCTCTGACAGCATATCTGCTTGAGGCCAGATTTGCTTCTTCTGCTTCATCCAAAAAAACAGTTGCAGCAGACTGCACACAGAAGCAGATATAAGAATTCAGTTGTCTTCTGCATCACAAAGTAATGCCGCTTTCCTTACTAAAATTTCTTTTGTATTGGAGGATATAATTATTTTTTCCTGAGTGAATCAATGTCTTTAGCTTTCTGTTTTAATTTTTAGTGTGGTTACCATCACTCAGTATAACCCGTATCAACAACTTTTTAGAGTCCTCAGTGGTTTTAAGTGCACAATCGTGAGCCTGGGGCCAAGAGGTTTGAGAACAAATTTACTAGAGGACCGCCTTAGGAGGAACACCTGCCTCTTCTCCCTCTCTCTCGGTCCTCTGTAGTGGAAAGCGATAAAGCACAGACCTAGATTTGCACACTTGCAGAGAAAAAACGGCTCAAGTGTCTTGTGTATAGCAGGTGCCAGCTGTGGTAAGATGATGCTGAAGATGGCTGGCTCCTGTGAGTGCTCGGCGTGTCGGCAGTAACCTGTGTCGGCACACACTTTTGTCCTCTGCTCCCTCAGTGGCCCAGCCTTACTTTAAATGCTCACACTTTCATCTCTTGCCCTAATTTCACTCTTTGTGTTAGCAGTGCTTCAGCTGAAGTGCCTCCTCAGTTTGGTAGCGGTACGATCCTGAAGAGGAATTTATGCTGTCCTAGTGGAGCCTACAGGCTTCCCAAGTGGTGCTGGACATAAAGAACCCGCCTGCCAGTGCTAGGAGACGTAAGAGACACAGGTTTGATCCCTGGATCAGGAAGAGCCTCTGGAGAAGGAGATGGCAACCCACTCCAGTATTTTTGCCCAGAGAATCCCATGAATAGAGAAGCCTGGTGGGCTACAGTCCATAGGGTCACAAAGAATCAGAATGATTAAAGCAACTAGCCTAACACCACAAGTGGAGCCTGGGATAGTCTCCCTGATGGGAAAAGGCAGGTATCTGTCATCTGATGACATGACACCACACTTTTTCTCAGATAAGCCTCAGTCTGGGGTGTTAGTACTGCTGTGCCCTTGTTCATTCCTACCTCTGGAGAGATCCATAAATCGCAGGGCCTCAACAAGGAATATAGGTCAAGTGACTGTCTCTCCTTCACCACGGATTTCCTCCTAAGAAAGCAGAGACTCACACAGTATTATCTGCAAATAAGTGGCTCCCTGGGAATGAAGACCAGACCCCGTCAGGATTCCCCTGATGGCTTAGCTGATTGTTGGGTAGAAATTTATGGTAGAGAGGAAGGAGAGAAAACAGCCAGTGATGCTGAGAAGGTGGGATGGGTATGCTTGCCCTTCTGATCCTAGAGATTAACCCCCAACATATGGCTGTGTGAACAAGAAACATTTCCACCTACCTTCAGGGTGTTTGACTCACCCTCAGTGAGGCAGCCTGAGCAGTGGAATAGCACAGGATCTTCGGTCCAAGGTCCAACTTTGAACTTCACCCATGTAACCTGGGCTCATCACTTAGTTGCTCTGAGCTCCAGTTTTTCTAACTGGTAAAAACATAACCCTGCTGTCCTGTCTGCTTTGTAGATTGCTAATAAGACTTCATTAGGGGGCTTCCCTGGTGGTCCATTGGTTAGGAATCTGCCTGCCAGTGCAGGGGACAAGAGTTCAATCCCTGGTCCGAGAGGATCCCACATGCTACAGAGCAGCTGGGCCTATGAGCCACAACTACTGAGCCTGAGCTCTAGAGCCCAAGGACCACAATTGCTGAAGTCCACGCACCTTAAGCCCACGCTCCAGAACGAGAGGCCGTCTCAACGCGAAGCCTGCACACCACAACAAACAGTGCTCGCCACAACTAGAGAAAGCCTGCGTGCAACAACAAAGACCCGGTGCAGCCAAAGATAGATAAATACAAATTTTAAAAATGATCAGGTTAAATGAAATTACAGATGGGAAAGCTGAAAAACACGTACACACGCTAGCTTTGTGAAAGATTTTCTCATAGTGCCAGTGGGGTTTTTGCTCTTTGACCCTTGCCCTCTGGATTCACGAGGCTCCTGTTCTCTTCTCCAGGTTACCTGTGCATGACGGATGAGTGGTTCTCTGAGTACGTCTACGAAGTGGTGGTGGACAGGAAGCATGTCCCTGAAGAGGTGCTAGCTGTACTGGAGCAGGAACCCATTGTCCTGCCAGCCTGGGACCCCATGGGTGCTTTGGCCAAGTGATGTTGCCTCCAGCTTTGCCTCTTCCCATGGGACCTGAAGTAGCTGCAAAAGACAGATCCAGGGACTGAAGCCAAAGTGACATAGGTGACTGTGTGTTCCCACGGGACACAGTCAGACTCTTGGATTTCTACTCCAGGAACCTCTTTGGGGAAGTGTGCTTTATGCTGAAACAAAATATTCTTAAAGAAAAAAAGGGAAAGATCAGGTCACACTATCTACTCTCCTCATCTCCAACAGCTCAGGATCTCTTAGCATTTTAATCAGATGTAATTGTTTGTCTTAACTCTGTCACACTGGTTTGGTTCTGTGTCTGTGTTAATAAGGCAGGAGAGGATGAGCAATTGAGGTATGTGGAGAGAAAGCAGACCTAGTGCTCCTTGTTCCTAGAGTAGAGTGGGGGGAGGGTGCCCTAATATTTGAGCTCTCAAAACTGCATGCTGCCTGACAGTATCACTGTTCCTCCTAGGTGGCAGTCACTGAATTCAGTTTTTGTCAAGGTAATTCTATGTGCCTCAGATAGCCCAGGAATGGGAGGTTGATCAAAACTGACATGATTCCTTCCAGTTGTTCTGAACTGTGGAGAACACAGCTCTACTTGAGTCGTGCTTCAGTAGAGGGTTAGAGAAAGTGGGTGAGAGAACAACCTTATCATGATCTGAATTATAATCATTAGAGGGAGCTCTCGCCAAATGGTTCAACTTCTGCCTCTGGAATTGGGAGTTGGGTGGGCACAAAAAGGGGATATCATCATTCTTTCTGACAACTAGATGGTGCTGAGAAGCTTTTGAATAAAACACTTTGCTAAATGAGAGTATGTTGGCTTATTTGACCTAAGAAGTGAGTGTTTATTTGGCTATAAAGGAAAGTAGCCAGGTGGCTCATGTTCTTGAAAGTGAAGAAACAGCAAGATGGTTCAGAGCTTCTCTACCTTGGCTTCTCTGTGGGATGTGTGATTCTTCCCAGCCTGTGCGGATCCTCACTGGCTTCTGCAGAGGGCTTCTAGGCACCATGTTTAGGAGAGCTGGTGCCTCTGCTGCTTAACCATCATTTCTCCAAGCAACAGGGTCACTGCAAGAGTGGGAAGTAAGGCTTGGCTGGGTCCAGCCTTAGAGTGGGCCGAAGAGTATGTATTTTACTAAGACTGGCCTCTCTTTCACTGAAAGCAAAGAAATACAGCATCCTAATCAACAATTCTGTTGGTGCCTGAGTCCCCTACCTTTCAGGCTCTGAAAGCGTCTTCTCAGTTCTAGCATGGAATAGTGTTTGTCACAGCACTTTCCAAGATAACAGTTACAGGCTCAAGTGTTAATCAGTGTTTACAATATTCTAGTAATTCTGTTCCAAGCAGGATAAATCCATTTCCAGACACATCATGGTGAAACCTGAGAACAAACCTTAAAGGCATCCAGGAAGAAACGACAGATTGCCTCCAAAGAAAAGACAATGAGCTTGACTGCTGACTTCTCATCAGCAACTGTGTGTGTCAAAGACAGTGGAAAGTGCCTTCAAAGGACAAGTGGAAATGAGCCATGAACCTGGACTTCTGTACCGAGCAAAACTGTCTTTGAAGAACAGAGGTGAAATAAGACAATTTCAGTCAAAAATTGTTGCCCAAGGAGAACAACAGTGATCTCTTAATATAGAAGTTCTGAAATTCAACGAAGGAATGTAGAATTGAAGAAAAGTGATAAACATGTGCACCATCTAAACAGGAAGTGACTATGGGTAGTCTTATACAGTTCCAAAAAAGATTAAACCAAAATACATAAAAACAGGTAACGAGGGAGATGATTAGAATAAGCATACATACTCTAAAGTCCTTAATGTCATTCAGGAAGAAGATAAGTATATTGATTAACTTTAGGCTTTGCTATGTTTATTGTATGTGCTAGAAGTTTCCAGATTAACTACTAAAATAAAACAGGATGTACTTTCCCATCAAGAATATTTTATATATATATATATATATATATATATATATATATATATATATATATATATATAAACAAGATAGTGGAGAGAAAGAAAACACAGGGCAAGTCCAAAATAAGATAGAAACCTAAAAGTGTCAATAATTTCAATGTCCATAAAAGACTTAAATGTTTCAGAAAAAAGCAAATTGTCAAATGGAATTTTTTTTTAAACTGATGGATTTTATTTTCATTTTCCTTTGTTGTTGTTTATCCATTCTAAATGTAATAGTTTGCATCAGCTAACCCAAAACTCAGTCTGTCCCTTTCCTTTCTCCTCTTCCCCTTGGCAACCACAAGTCTGCTCTCTTATGCCTGAAAGTCTGTTTCTGTTTTGTCGTAGGTTCATTTGTGCCATATTCCACATATAAATGATACCATGCAGTATTTTTCTCTTTCTGACTTCACTTCGTATGATGGTCTCTCATTGCATCCGTGTTGCTGCAAATGGCACTGTTTCATTCATTTTTATGGCTGAGTAGTAGTTTACTGTTGTAGTCTATTGGAGTTGGCGATGCACAGGGAAGCCTGGCGTGCTGCAGTCCATGGGGTCGCAGAAAGTCGGACACGGCTAAGCAGCTGGATTAGGCTGAGTATTCTGTTGTGTGTGTACCGCGTCTTCATCCATTCATCTGTCAGTGGACACTTAGGTTGAATCCATGTCTTGGCTATTATGAACAGCTATGAACACAGAGACGTGTATCTTTTTGAATTATTGTTTTGTCTGGTTATGTGCCCAGGAGTGGGGTTGCTGGATCATATGGCAACTCGTTTTAGTGTTTTTGAGGAGCCTCCATACTGTTTTCCATAGTGGCTGCACCAATTTACATTCCCACCAACTGTGAGAGGGAGGGCTTTCCTTTTCTTCACACCCTCTACAGCATTTTTTACTCGTAGACTTTAATGATGGCCATTCTGACTGCTGTGAAGTGATAGCTCATTGTAGTTTTGATTTTCATTTCTCTAATAATTACTGATGTTGAGAATCTTTTCATGTGCCTATCGGCTGTCTGTATAACTTCTTTCGAGAAATGGCTATATAGGTCATCTGCCTATTTTTCAGTTGGGTTGTTTGTTTCTTGTTGTTGAGTTATATGGGCAGTTTTTATATTTTGGAGATTAAGTTCTTGCCAGTTGCATCATTTTCCAAATATTTTCTCCCATTCTTTAGGTTCCCTTTCTTTTTTTTTCATTTGTGATTTCCTTTGCTATGCAAAAGCTTGTAAGTTTGATTAGGTTCCATTTGTTTATTTTTGGTTTTACTGCTATTGCCTTGGGAGACTGACTTAAGAAAACATTGATATGATTTATGTCAGAGAATGTGTTGCTTATGCTGTCTTCTAGTTTTATGGTGTCGTGTCTTATGTTTAAGTCTTTAAGCCATTTTCGGTTTATTTTTGTGCATGGTGTGAGGGTGTATTCTGAATTCATTGATTTACATGCAGCTGTCCAACTTTCCCAGCACCACTCGCTAAACAGACTGTCTCTTTCACATTTATATTACAAGTGGTTCTTTAAAAAAAAGCAAATTAACATATTGGGTAAGAGTGATCCCCCCCAAAGTACAGACACACACAAAAGAAGTTGAGAGGAGGCTACCATTATACTGCAGATAGAAAACTATAAGATACCCTTAATGTTGTCAGAAGTGACAGTGAAGGGACCTGTTTGGAAGACATATATCCCCCAACCCCGGGAAGAAGGGAGAGAAGAAACAAACTGAAAAGCAGAGTGGGACGTTGAACGATTTAGCAGAACTGAAAAAGTTGAATCCTGATTGAGCAGTGGAGACAGCTAGTGATAAGCAAACCAGTTTACACTGTATAACCCTCTCCCGCCACCCCCGACCCCGAAGCTCAGACATGCTAGCATCGGAGGGTTTCTCTGGGTTACTGAATGCCAGATTCCCTCGCTACCTTGGGTAGCTAGGTGCTCGCCCCTCCCCCTCTCAGCAGGCACCAATTCAAGATTTATTCTCCATAGAGAAAGCTAGTTTATGGCCTGGAGGTCAGAAACTGAGCTGAAGATGAAAGTACCCTATGTGGGTATTTGCATTTTGAATATCCTCCGTCAGACTGGGCTCCTAGAACCCTGGTGCACAGAGATTGCAAGTGTTCTCTGGGGAATTTCGATTAGATTAAGAAGAAAGACATAAAGAGCTATTCTGTGGCATAAAGGATTATTTTATGAGGCTGCCATAACCCTAACAAAAATAGTAAAAGAAAAAAGTACATGCAAATCTCCTCCATAAAGAGATGCAAAATTCCTAACCAAATATTACTAACCGAATCCAAATATATAAAAGATAATCTCCATAACCAAATATTGAATAGAAGTTATTTTCCAAATAAAATTAGGATCCTGCGGAGAGAAACAAAAGGATGACGGGTATGTCTTCTCTACTGAAGATGAAAGGCAGTGGGCCAGAGTTTTAGCCAGACATCTGAACTGGAAGAACTTGCCAACGTTTGGGTGGCTGGTGAACTCAGAAATGAGAAGGTGTGAGTTATCTTCCTGTCGCTCTTTGAATGATGCTCTCACCTCTGGAAGGTCCTTGCCAGCTCCAGGAACCCTCTTGAGACATGTAGAGTCATGCTGACCCTACACATCCAAGAAGCCAGGGCCTGATGATGAGACATCATTCGTCCAGGATGTGGTTGTGGATCCATCAGCATGCTCCGGTTTGTTGTCAAAGAGCCACTGAATTCTCATTTGCTGTTGGCAGCTCCAGGGCACTTGCACTTTCATTCCCACTTCTCTGATCATGTGGCCTGGGTGAAACTTGTTGCTGACTGGCCACAGTCACTGATTAAGCTAGATTTCTTTTTCCTTGTAAGTAATATCAGATGAGCATCCCCATAGTTGAGACCGCTTGTTCAGAACCATTGCTGCTTTTCATGAAGATGACCCTACTTCCTTGGGGTCTGTGACACAATTTGAAAACTAGGAATCAATTGGCCAGAGTTGTTCTTTTTTCCTTTTCAAAATTCAAACCCTTTACACATGACCACAGAGGGAAAGGAAGAGAGAGGGGGACTGTCCTATTCATGGCAGCCACAGGTATTTGTAAACAGGACTGTGTGAAGACAGGAAGCCCTTTGGCACGTTTGTCTTCCTTGGTACAGTTTGAATACCACCTGCCTTCTCTCTCTCTCTCTTGCTTACTCCTTTAGAAAAACTATCTAGTAGCTCCTCTTAAAGTGGATGGAGTGGGCTCTGGAACCATCTCTCAGCCTATCCTAAGACAATGTTTTGTTTTATTTTTAAAAATTATCTGCTTTGCAGAAGAATGGAGTGGCTGAGACAGGGCGGGTACATGGTGGAAAGTATCAGAGTGTGCTTGACTTAAATTGCAGCCCACTTGCCTCTCACCCGAGAGGGCCCTTAGCGGTCATCTTGTTTAGACTTCTCCAAGATGGATAAGGAATCCTTGAAGTTCCACATGGACACATTCAGTGACAGAAGCAACAGCCTCCTCCCTTGGGGCCCCTGCCCACCTCTCCAGACCCAACTTCCTCCCTTCCCTTCTTGTTCACCCAGCATCAGACAGTCACACCCAACTCCCGCTTTGTCTTTCAAACACACCAAGCGCATTCCCGCCTCCTAGCTGTTCCCTCATCCTAAGACTGTTCCCTCAGCCTAAAAGCTGGCTTCTTATGATTCAGGTCATGGCTCGAACATCAAGGCCGTCACCTCACCTGAGTAGCCAGCTGCCTCCTTACTGCCTCCACCACCTCTGCCCTTGCCTCTGGGGTCGATTTTCTTCTATCACTTTCTGAAATTCTTGTTTGTTTCTTTGTTTATGTTTGATACTTCCTGTCAGTTCCCAAGGGCAGCAGCTTCGTCTTACTCGTCACTGGATTCACAAGCCTGGCTCATGGTAAATATGGTTGACTGACTGATGGAAAATGCCCTATATTCTGACAGCTGTATTCAGTTAAAAGTGTTTATGTATATCTGAAGTGGGCTTCGCACTAACTTGCTCAGGAGGGACGAGTAGAATGAGAATAAAGCCCCTGGGGATCTTCGTACATCAGTGCTTAACAGGAAGGTCTAGATTTCAGGGTGACTGGCCTTAGGGGGGTAGAAGAGGGAGGTAGAAAGCTTCAAAGGTTTTCTTCACTTTTCTCACTGCCTGCACCTTTCTGGCTTCAAATCAGCCCAGCAGGGATTCCCAGTGGCTCAATGATAAAGAATCCACTTGCCATTGCAAGAGACACAGGTTCAATCTCTGGTCCAGGAAGATCCCACGTGCCTCGAAGCAACTAAGCCCATGCGCCACACTACTGAGCCTATGCGCTGGAGCCAGGGAGCCTCAACTACTGAAGCCCATGCACCCTAGAACCTGTGCTCTGCAAGAAAAGAAGCCATTGCAATGAGAAGCCTGTGCATCTCAACTGGAGAGTTACCCCCACTTGCCACAACTAGAGAAAAGCCTGCGCACAGCAGCCAAGACCCCGCACAACCAAAATAAATCAAAATATTTTTAAAAGAAAAAGTCAACCCAGGAGAGGGAGAATCCCAGCAACTTTGGACTCAGGCAGGAGGGTTGGCTGAGCTGCTTGGAGCCATGTCGGGCAGGGACCAGTCACCGACCCTCTCTGAGACTCGGTCTCCATACCATCTTTATTGAAAGCTTTTTGAAATGTATTAAATAGGAAAGGTCACAGCTCAAAAAGGAGAAAAACTAAAATCTCTTTTTAATAACACAACATACAGCCAAAGGGTTGAAAAACGCATATTACCCATGTAGTCGGAGAAGGCAATGGCAAGCCACTCCAGTACTCTTGCCTAGAAAATCACATGGACAAAGGAGCCTGGTAGGCTGCAGTCCATGGGGTCACGACTAGTCGGACACGACTGAGCGACTTCACTTTCACACACTCGAGAAGGAAATGGCAACCCACTCCAGTGTTCTTGCCTGGAGAATCCCAGGGATGGCGGAGCCTGGTCGGCTGCCATCTATGGGATCGCACAGAGTCGGACACGACTGAAGTGACTTAGCAGCAGCAGCAGGAAAAGAAAAGAGGAGGCAGATAATGTGCGTGGGAGATAGAGGCTCGATAGGTGGGAGCTATTGGTAACAACCAGTTCTCATGGAGCTTCTCCCATGTGTCCGTCACTGAGCCTTCTGGGGGTTAAAGCAATTGCCTGCCCTTCAGAACTTTATCGTGTAGTTTGCAAAATAAGATGTATATACATGAGCCCGTGGCAAAAGCAGATGACTTGCTGTGAGTGAAGTTTTCCAGTAAATGTCATCATAGTTAGGAAAGGGCTCGAAGTTGGAGAAGGAAAAGAAAAACTGACCCATTTTAATTTAACTTCTGACCACAGTGACCACAGACATCAAGGATGAGGGTGATTAGTTTTCCAAGAAGAGACAGGGGAAAAACCTCCCTCTATGCAGAGGCCCCAGTTATCTTGAAGTTCCTGGAGGGGAAGAAGAGCTAAAGAGAGGGTGAGTGTTCTGTCGTCTTGAGCAGACCAAGAAAGCTGGGAGTGGGAGGGAGGAGAGAGGCGTGACTTCAGGGGCTAGAAGCAGAGAACCTGGCTTCTAAAAATAATTCTGTCCCTCTTGCTCAGACCCTGAGCAAAGCCTTGGATGTCATCTCCTGGCTCACAGCATCCTTATTAGTAAGTTAGAGAGAATATATTTGCCTCCTTCCTAAGGGAACAAAAAAAAAAACCTACAGTGGTACTGAGTAATTCAGCCCCGTTTGGGAAGGAAACAGTTTGCACTGCAAGAGATGGAGCTGCCCTGAAAATCCTCCAGGCTTCTCCCCTGCTTTGCCATAGCTTGGGGCCCCTTTCTGTATTCTTTCTTTCTCCTCTCTTTTTCTTTCTTTTTAAAAATTATTTTATTGTTCTTATTGTTATTTTGTTCATTTTTATTTTTTGGCCATGCGGTACGGCATGTGGGATCTTAGTTCCCCAACCAGGAA
The DNA here is from genome assembly GCF_049115385.1 of Moschus berezovskii. NCBI lineage: Eukaryota > Metazoa > Chordata > Mammalia > Artiodactyla > Moschidae > Moschus > Moschus berezovskii. The sequence continues at coordinate 33,366,289 of NC_142479.1, read as the reverse complement.
TTGAATCTGTGCCCCTTGCATTGGAAGCGCAGTCTTAACCACTGGACCACCAGGGAAGTCCTTTCCTCTTTTTTTTTTTTTTAACTATTACAAATTTTTTTAAGTGAAGCTTTTCTGGAAAAGTTGTAGAACAGTATTACCAACATGACAAATATTTAAGTAGTATGAAAGGTAATACAGTGGAAAAGTGAGGGTTCCCTCCTACCCTTAATGTCCTTTCCCTCCAAAGCACTTAAGATTCCCAGTTTCTTCTACATGCTTACAGTGATTTCAATACACAGAGAAAACCGCCTCACTCCTTTCACTGCTGGGCAATTCTCCAGGGTCAGCTATTTCATGATTTACTCATCAGTCCCCAAAGTGCTGCTTCTTACACCCTTTAAGTCGGCTGATGATGCTGTGAAAGTGCTGCACTCAATATGGCAGCAAATTTGGAAAACTCAGCAGTGGTCACAGGACTGGTAAAGGTCAGTCTTCATTCCAATCCCAAAGAAAGGCAATGCCAAAGAATGCTCAAACTACCGCACAATTGCACTCATCTCACACGCTAGTAAAGTCATGCTCAAAATTCTCCAAGCTAGGCTTCAGCAATATGTGAACCGTGAACTTCAAGATGTTCAAGCAGGTTTTAGAAAAGGCAGAGGCACCAGAGATCAAATTGCCAACATCCGCTGGATCATGGAGAAAGCAAGAGAGTTCCAGAAAAACATCTATTTCTGCTTCATTGACTATGCCAAAGCCTTTGACTGTGTGGATCACAATAAACTGTGGAAAATTCTGAAAGAGATGGGAATACCAGACCATCTGACCTGCCTCTTGAGAAACCTGTATGCAGGTCAGGAAGCTACAGTTAGAACTGGACATGGAACAACAGACTGGTTCCAAATAGGAAAAGGAGTACGTCAAGGTTGTATATTGTCACCCTGCTTATTTAACTTATATGCAGAGTACATCGTGAGGAACGCTGGGCTGAAGGAAGCACAAGCTGAAATCAAGATTGCCGGGAGAAATATCAATAACCTCAGATATGCAGATGACACCACTCTTATGGCAGAAAGTGAAGAAGAACTAAAGAGCCTCTTGATGAAAGGGAAAGAGGAGAGTGAAAAGGTTGGCTTGAAGCTCAACATTCAGAAAACAAAGATCATGGCATCTGGTCCCATCACTTCATGGGAAATAGATGGGGAAAGAGTGGAAACAGTGTCAGACTTTATTTTTCTGGGCTCCAAAATCACTGCGGATGCTGATTGCAGCCATGAAATTAAAAGACGCTTACTCCTTGGAAGGAAAGTTATGACCAACCTAGATAGTATATTAAAAAGCAGAGACATTACTTTGCCAACAAAGTTCCATCTAGTCAAGGCTATGGTTTTTCCAGGGGTCATGTATGGATGTGAGAGTTGGACTGTGAAGAAAGCTGAGCACCGAAGAATTGATGCTTTTGAACTGCTGTGCTGGAGAAGACTCTTGAGAGTCCCTTGTACCGCAAGGAGATCCAACCAGTCCATTCTAAAGGAGATCAGTCCTGGGTGTTCATTGGAAGGACTGATGCTAAAGCTGAAACTCCAATACTTTAGCCACCTCATGCGACGAGTTGACTCACTGGAAAAGACTCTGATGCTGGGAGGGATTGGGGGCGGGAGGAAAAGGGGACGACAGAGAATGAGATGGCTGGATGGCATCACCGACTCGATGGACATGACTTTGAGTGAACTCCGGGAGTTGGTGATTTGGCGTGCTGTGATTCATGGGGTCGCAAAGAGTCGGACACGACTGAACGACTGAACTGAACTGAAGAGTAGAAGGCATCTCCCTAACCGTCCATTGCCACCACTTGTGTGTGGGGCGTGCTGTGTGATGACACAGGGATGGGTGTTAAGATCTGGAGAGAGGCAGAGCCCCTTCCCTTGGGAACTCAGAGCCCAGTGGAGGAGGTGGGCATTTAGGAAAGATCTGAGGGCTCTCACAGGTCTGTGTGTAGCTGGGGTGGGGGTGGGGGTGTCCTGGTACTTGTGCTTCTCCTGGCTTCAACTTCTCTGCCAAGATGGAAGGTAAACACAGCTGCCTTCCAGACCGTGGTAACGGCGAAAGTGTTTATAATCAGGGGAGGGGATCCCACAGGAAGGAAGTAAAACCAGAAACCTTGACCCAAAGATATCATAGAGCATACAGTAGTCACGACACCTGTCAAATTTGGGGGAAAAGGGTCTTGTCTAGCAGATGTAGTAGCTCATAAGGAATGGGAGACCCGGGGCCAGGAAAAAGTGACCAAGGACACACATCACCTACTTGCAAACGTTGTCTGCCTTCCTTGGGGCATTCCTCTCCCACACCCCCTGCACATCCCACCCCTGGCACTCCTGAAGGGCTTTCCCTCCCCTCCCCTTGGCCTTGCTTCACCTGGATCAGAGACAGGCTCCACTGGGGGGCTTCTAGGTAGAACCCTATGGGGACGAGCCCAGGGCTCACAGTGACAGCAAATCCTGCCCTGGAGGTGCTGTCCCCGCGCATGGTTGACCATGGACCCTGTCACCTAAACTACACTATGTCCCAGGAAAAAGAAGCGGGGTTGCTGGGAGTGAGTCTGGATGCTGGGGAGAGACAGGGCAGGTGTGGCATGAGCATGGGGAGCAAGACAGGGAAAGCTGTGCTTTAGGAAAGCGAGAGTCTGGGTTTGTTGAGGCGGAAGTGGGGCAGCGGAGGCCACCTGGTCTCTGTGGGACGACACCCATGGGGAGGAGAAGAGAAAGCACCTGTGTAGAGGGTAGATCCCCATCTGCAACAACTTTTCACGGACTCCTCCAGGGAAGCCGTGAGGAACAAGGGAGAGGGCGCGTCTGTGTAATCCCAGCGGCTATTTCTGATCATGCTCCTTGGCCAGAGACTAAGAGGGGAGAAGGCTGGTTCCCCGGGCCAGCGGAGGAGAGAGGGTGGGTGGGCAGTGTCCTTCAGCCGGAGAGGGCACTGATGCTACTGCACACGTCAGCCCCTTTCTGCCCGGCACCCGGGGGTGCCCACCACCCTCGTGATCCCTATTTTACACACCAGGGAGCCAAAGGTCATACCAGCCGAGAAGGAACTTCCTCGTTGGGGAATAAGCCCGTGCAGACTACAGGGTCAGAGCTGGGGTTTCACCCAGGCCCCGTGGTCTAGGTCAGCAGCACACCCAAGAAAGCAGCTCTGAGAGGGGCTGGAGGGGGGTGTGGGCAAGAATGGGCATTAGGGTCTCAAAAGGTGGTCATGAGTGGCCAGCAGGCTCGTGCGACTCTGGCATGGTGTTCAAAGGTCACACTGAGCCAACGTGGAGGCCAGCCTGGGTGGACACAAGAGTCTTAGCCAAGGGCTGGGGTCCCAGTCCCCTCCCAGGCCCTCCTCAGAACCACACCTTACACTTGTTACACTCGTTCACACAGTGGTCACACACGGTGTCCATCTGAAGGAGGGGCTGCCTGACGTGGGCCTCTCATCCCAGGATTTGACCCAGGGATGAAATGCCCAAATTGACCCGGGAGTCGCCAGCCCCGCTCTACCTGCAATCCCCACCCTGACGTCTAGGTGGCGCCCGAATCTCACACCGATTCCTCCCAGGTTGGGGCGCCGCCCACGCCCAGTGAAGGTTGTTTCAACTCGGTCCCTGCAGACTCCAGGTCTACTCAGCCGGATTCTCCCTCAGTTTTCTGGGTTCCGTTCAGTCCAAGTACCGGGTGTGGGGAGCGGGGAGGAAGGGGTTGCACACTTGTAACTGCTGTTTCTTTTCTGCCTTCTACTTGACTGGGACCCTGGCCTCTGGGAAGAAGTAGGCGGGTCAGCCCTTGCCCGCCCATCTCAGCCTCAGGGACATCCCAGAGCAAGTATTGCATCTGTTTCTTTCAAATGTAAAAAATAATTTTACTGAAAAGATAATTTAACATTAAGTTTATTTTTAAACTTAAGTTTTTAAAATTATCAAAGTAATATATTGACATGATTCAACACAATAGGCTCCTGTTGATTTTCTTCAGATAATTAAAATGTTAACAATTCACCCCCTCGCCCAACACCACAGGCACACACGTTTACCAGATCGCCACCCACACCCTCTGTTCTCATACTGCTTTCCACTGTAGCTGGTTAACAAGGTGGGGAAGTGCTTTCATTCATTTCTTCTGCTAGTTATTTACCTTGAGCTACTAGGCTGGGCTGTATGGGAGGAACCGGGGATGGCGAGGAATTAATTCCTTCTGGTCCTTCTGGACGAGAGTTCAGCTGAGCTCTTCCTGGCTGGGTTCACGTCCCAGCGGTGAAGCCGGACGGAGAGCCAGGGGCTAAGTCCCAGGAAGAAAAATAGGGCCGGATTCGGGATGAGGGAAGGTGTCCGTGGTCCAGAGAGAAGGTTCTGAGAAAGTGATACCGAGCTGAAACCTACACGTAAAATTTCGGGAGCTATTGGCTGGGGGAGGAACTGCACCTGTGGGCTGTGGAGCAGCTCCTCCCCGCCGAGCTCAAAGAGCACGAGGGGTTAGGACTTCTGTCTCCGCTCAGCCTGCTGCCCGCCCCGGGCGGTCCTCTGCGGGGCGAGTGTGCGTGCGTGTGTAGTGGGAGTGTAGTGGGTCCTTCACGTCCCCCGTCTCTGGCTCCCCGTCCACGCCTGCCCCCTCCCCGCCGCCACTCTCCGGAGCGCCCGCCCCCCCAGCCCTCCCCATCCCCAGGAGGAAGGCAGAGCGGCGGCAGCGGGGAAACGTAAAGTTTCTGCTGCTCAAAGTGACGCAAAAATTCTTAAAGAGCTCTTTGGCGGCGGATATCTAGAGATCAGACCATGTGAGGGGCCGAGAGTACAAATAACGGCCGCGCCGGCGCCGGAACAGGCAGCGGCGCCCGGGTGCCTCGACGGCGCGAGGGTGGCCCGCTCCGAAGCCCCGGACCAGCCTCCGCGGACTCCCGGCAGGTGGGTCCGCTTTCCTCCTGGCTTCTCTGGCCCACTTCTCTCCAGAACTTCATCCCGCGAGGCCCCCCCACTCCCGGGGGCCGGCGCGGGGGTTTGGGCAGGGCGGGTGCGCACGGAGTCGGACCAGGGGACTCGGGCGTTGCATACGCTCGGAGCGCTCCTTCCTCCCCGGAGGCCTGGGGGGCGGCCCCAGTTACCCAGGAAGGTCCTGAGCTTGGAGGTAAAAGTTGCTTTACTTTCAACCCAGGGCTTCTGTTTGCTCTTCGCTGACCGCCATCGCGTGCAGGGGGCTGTGTGCAGGCATCTCCTCGGGGAGCCCTGCTGGACACAATATCTGGATAAATCTAAATATCTAAAGAAATCTCCGAATAACACTTAAGTGGGACGAGTCTCCGTACGCTTGTGTGGTTTTCGCTCGCAGAGCCGGTGCACGCTCAGTCATTGAGAATTCATGTGAAACCCAGAACTCCAGCGAGCTGTTCTACATGGTTGAAGTGTGTGCCCATCAGTTGCTTGAAAAATGTGTACGTTCAAATTTGTTTTCTCAAAGGCTCTCTGGAGCTAAAGAACACTAAGAAGCACATTTCTTTTTGCCCTGGGTCTTCTGTGTAATGAATTTTATTTATTTTTTTTCAGTTGGGGTTCTAAAGATTTCAGAGGGATGGTATTTCTAAGAGTCAGACCGTAAAAAGGCTTCTGTGTTAGTATTTTTATGATCAATTTTGTCCAGAAAAATGAACCAGGTTAATGGATTATTTATGAGCCTGCTAGCTCTCATCATAGTAAAAGGAGATCAAATATTTAATGTGTGTTGCCTTAACACACATTAGACATGGGGAAAATGTCTAAGAAAGCAACATTGGGATTTGTAGCTTAATGAAGTGGGCACATGGATGTTTGGGGAGCGGAGAGAAACACACCGCTTTTACTCCCCCCATTACTCGCTTTCCTGTGAAGCCACGGGTGCGCAAAGGTTGACGTTTTCCTGCCTGCAGACTGCGGTGAGGGTGGCTGCTTCTAGCATGGAGGAGAAGGCAGGTTCTTAAGAGGTTTGTGCAAGCTGTTTGGGGCCCAGGTTTTCATTTTTTTCCCCCTGAACCTGAATAGGAGCGGGTTGAAACTGCTTCACAATTAATCAAAAGTCCCCTCAACACTCAAGTGATCCATCTAGGACATTTTGTATGTGACCCCAGCACAGATATTCAAACCCATTGCTTTCCGTCTCCTTGCTTAAAAAATATTTATACTAGGGGTGAGCGGCAGGGTGGGGGTTTTAAGTTTCAAACTTAAAACATTGAAGTTTTAATGCAATCAACAAAACCTCAGAAATTTCTCTCTGGGGAATTTTTTAAGTGTTCTGAGCATTTTGATGACACTCGGAGAGGCATGTCAATGGGTCACAAATGGTTGGGGTGACCGTGGAAGGAGGCACTTGGCTGTGAGTGTTGTCTCTCACAGCGGGCTTGCAGAAACATTCTAGATATCTCCATTCAAAGAGAATAGCAAGTGATGCCAGACATTCAGCCAGTGAGTGACCGTTCTTCTCCTTCATACACTGCAAACACTATCATTTGGGAGAACAAAGGCAGGGCTGCCTGAAGTTTAATTTGGCCTAATGAATCAACAGGATATGATCATGAGTTGACTTTTTAAGTAAAGATGACTGGGCGGCCAAAGGGAAAACTATACGGTCCTGTTTTGTCAGTTTAAGAAGGTACCTCAGACCTTAATTATTCCCCGTCAGGCCAACCCCTCTGGTGTCGAGGTTTTAGCTGTAAGCGAGGGGTGGGGCCTGCATAACCGATGTCCATGTCTCCTCCAGTCCCCTCTGCCCACTCTGTGGCCCTCGCTTCTCTGCTTCAAGCAAACTTGAGTTTAAATGATGGTGCAAAATGCCTGAGGGCCGGGACAATCTGCCCGGATGTTTCCGTCAGATTAGGGTCCTCTGGGGACCCATGGCTTTCACTCTAGGGCCGAGGCTTTGCACGCAGACATGCACAAGTTAAGCTCTGCAGTTCAGCCGTGTCCAACCAACAGGGGCCTGAGTTCCCGGACTCCTCGAATCCCCTTTGCAACTCCTTCACCTAGCGTGTGGGGCAGGAGAAACAACACGCCGCCCCCCCCACACACACCCCCGAGCTTGTGGTGTTCCGCAGGACAGGCTTGGGGGCAGAATCCAAGGTCTCATAAAGCGCCCTGTTTCTGTGGAGGGTCCCACTTCTGGGCTTAACCAGACAAAGTAGAACCCTAAGGAAAGAAAACTGCCATCTTTCTAGGAAGGAAAGGTGGAAAATAGATGAAACTAGCATTTTAGAGAACTCTGGCATAAATGACTTCCCTTGGTCAGAGGGTGACCTGCTTTTCTAGGGTGGGCACAAGACCCATGGTCAGCCAGCACAGGTCCCCACCTCCCCGCTCCACCATTACCTGGCAGAGCTCATCAAACTGACCTGGGCCCATGTGCAGAAATGATCCGAGTCAACTCTCAGTGGAGGAGGCATTCCCTCCTGCCTGATCTTTGTCAGCAGTAAGCGTCTGGGAAGATGAAGGCTTATTTACTGAACATCAGCAACATCTTTGTAAGCCAGGTCTTTTCCACCCTGTGTCTAATGGGGTAAGGAACCCAGTGGACATAAGGCCTGTGCGAAGTACTCTGGTTGCCTTATTTTCTTCTCTTTGGCTCTGCTGGAACCCAGTAGCGTTTCCCTCGCTGCCACCCAGCCCTGGACCAGGGGCACTCAACTGTGGGTATTTAAGCCTTTGTGCTCAGTTGTGTGCATTTCTTTGCCACCCCACACACTGTAGCCCAGCAGGCTCCTCTGTCCATGGGGTTTCCCGGGAAAGAATACTAGAGTGGGTTGCCATTTCCTACCGCAGGGGATCTTTCCGACTCAGAGGTCAAACCCAGGTCTCCTGCATTGCAGGCAGATTCTTTACCAATGGAGCCACCAGAGAAAGCTTATCTTTCTTTTAAAAGTGAAAGTGTTACTTAAAAGTGAAAGTGTTACATGCCACACTCTGCTACCCTGTGGACTGTAGCCCGCCAGGCTTCTCTGTCCATGGAATACCTCCAGGCAAGCACACTAGAGTGGGTAACCATTCCCTTCTCCAGGGGATCTTCCCAACTCAGGGATCGAACCCAGGTATCCCACATTGTAGGTGGATTTTTTTTTTTTTTTTTTTTTACCATCTGAGCCACCAGGAAAGCCCCAGCGGTGCTTGGGATAGCTGACTGTAGTATTTAAGCTATAGAATTTTCTAAAAGCCAGGACAGGATAGCTCTCCATTAACCCCCCAAACTGAGCAAGAGAGAAACCCCAGCAACAGGAGACAGGAAGGCGGTGTCCCAGGGCCAGCTTGATGGTCAGGGTCCCCAGGCACTGACATGTGGCCAGTGGCATGGGGAAGGTCTCCAGGGATCTTGAGGTCCAGGTCTTTGTGTAATTATTTGAGGTCGGAAGGGAAGAGGTGGGGGGTGTGACAAGGCCAGTGGCAGACCTGGGAGAGCTGCTTGTGTGCTTTGTGTGAATCCTGAGCTGGAGGCTGGTAGGTGGGCTCGGGGAGAGGGAGCCAGTCACTGGGCCTTTGCCTCCTTGTGTTGTGTGGTCTTTCTGGGTGTATTCAAGGAAAAAGAAAATTGTACTTTGCTAGGGAAGCTGCTGCAAGAAAATAAACATTCCCCCCACCCCCAAGGGATTCCCTAGAATCAGGGAAGGGCAGAGTTGGAAGGGGACTTGTTCACAATCTGCTCCAAGTCCTCCATGGCTTGTTCAAGTTTGCCACAGCCCTGAGGACCTGGCCAGGCCTTAAACTTGAGCCTCCTGAACTTTTCTCTCCACTGGGTGTGTTGTGTTAAAGGCTAACTGAGTTAGCTGGCTCTTTTCCTTGTTTCAGAGGAGAGGAGCTGGGGCAGGAAGGAAAGAGAGAGGCGGGAGGGAGAGGGGAGAGAGAAGATCCGCTATTCCAGGCTGCGGCGAGCTTTGACTGACTGGAGGTTTCTCAGCCCATCCCAGGGCTAGAATTCTTTTTCTCCCCTCAGTGTTTCATACTGAAAAATTTCAACTGAAAAGTTGGAGAAACGGTCCCCTTCACCCAGATTCACCACATTTTGCCGCTTTTGTGCCTGTGCTTTCTAATTAGACACATGTCCAATTTTTACATATTTAACACATATAATTTGATACTTTCTGTATAAAGTATAATTAATGGAATGATTATACTACATATATAATTTTGTTGTTGAACCTGTGAAAATTTGCAGACATCCAAATACTTCACCCCGAATGCCTTTTTTTTTTCTCCTGAGATATTCAGCACTTTATTATAAAAGAAGCCTTGTGTAAGATCATTTTGCCCAACTGTAGACTAATGTAAGTATTCTGAGTGCATTTTAGGTCGGCTCGGCTAAGCTATAATGGTTGGTCGCTTAGGTGTATTAAATGCATTTTTTTTCACCCCTGAATTCTTCAGCTTATGTTTCCTAAGCACAAGGACATTCTCCTACATAACCAGAGCCCTGTTGTTATCACATCTGGAAAAGTTAACACTGATAAAATATTTTTATTGAATGTACAGTCCATATTCAAATTTCCTCCACCATCTCGGTGACGTCGTTTTAGCTCAGAGCGTTACTTTTTGAGACCATCAACTCCTAGGGATGAGAAACAACCTCTTGCCCTGATCTCAGTGCATCTGAGAATCAGATCAATTCTGTGTCACCATGAACTGATTCTTCATGAATGTCCCCGAACCATGTGTGTGACACGTTGTCAAACACATTTCAGAACTTGTAGGAGCACAGGCACCTTCAAGCAACATTACCCAAATCACAAACAACTTGTGGCTCTAGGGCACCCCCGTGCCCCCCTCCACTCTGTTGTCAGACCCCATCTGTCCCTTCACTTAGCTGTCCCCCCGCCCCCACCCAGAGCAAGGGCCCCCGTTCCCCCTTCACTCATCCTCACTCATACTGTCCTTAATTCCACTTCCAATCCCTTTCTCTCTCCCACCAGCTGCCACAGGTAAATCCGCCCTTGTTTCATAACACCCTGTCCCTGGGGCTGGTTTTCTGTCTCTCTCCCTTGACTTCCTTTGTGGGTCTAATCCTGTCTGTTTCACACAAAAATAGTTTAGTAATACACCTGTCTTAAGGAAAAGAAAACTCTTGCGTTTGGAAATGCTCCCATGTGTTTTTGAAAGCTTGATTTCTACTTAGGGCATAAATTGCCTTGTAACAATAAAAGATTTAGAAGGTGTAAGTGATACTCTTCATTCTGCCTAATCGAACACGTCACCTGTTCGAGTTTCCCAAGTCTCTTTCCTGGCCTTGTCCACACCAAAACAGATGGCAGCCCCAGAATGAAAGCTTTCTGCAAAGAACTGCAGGTTGTGTAGTTAAATGTAATAAAGGATCTGTGCCCTCAACCTGTAAAGGCACTTCCACAGATTCTATACACGAGTCTCTCTACCTCCTTATTCTCCTCTCCTTAAATTTAGTTTTTCTCAGGAGCCAGAAAGAACGTTAAACTTCTGATGAGTTTGTCAGTTCCCATCCCCTCTTGTAGTACTGAACAATGCTGTATTTTACAGCTTACAGTTTAGATGTTTGAGTATCTTTTGGTTAAACTAGGGGTTTGTAAACTGGCTTAGGAGATTAACCACTATTCGCAACATTTCTTTCTGCAGGTTGAAAATACACTGCAAGTTCCAAACCAGCAACTCACAAACGAGTGTTTGGAACACAGACCTTTGATGGGCGTGCCCGCTGGTACTTGTTCAAGGTCTAAAAGCACAGCCTGGGCTCCTCTTTAGCCCTAGACATGCCGGCCTTCCCCATTCCAGAGTTCATTACAGTTGTTGCTGTGATGGTCCTTTCTCCCCAGAGATGCTCAGCAGACCTTCCTGGTGGGTGAGGAGGGAAGAGGGGCAGACCCCCCTGAGGATAGGACCCGGGAAGAAAGAGTAGAGGCTCACCTGAGCCTCACACCAGCCAGCATGGCCCGAGCCCAGGAAACCCGAAATAGACCCTGTGGGCTGGGAGCATGCACACACCTGATCAGCAGGTATTTGAGGCCAAAGTGTATAAGTCATGGACTGGAGATGCTCAGAAACTGGACACAAAAGGATAATAAATGATGCTTGATAATCAGGAATTACAGATGGGATCATCTTGGGCTGGGTGGTGAGAGAGAGCTACATGGAGGAGGTGGACAGAAACTTAAGCCAGGTCTGGAGAACATAGGATGATTAGAGGCAGCGAAGGGGCAGGGTTGGGGATGCACTGGGCATGCTCAGTGGCCCACCTGCCCCTAATAACCTGGGTTCTCGCTAACGATGCAGCACCCACGTGGATCTCTTTATTAGAATCTCTGAGCAAGTAGCCCAGGAATCTCCTGTTTACAAGTTTCCTAGTGACTCCAAGCCACTGATTGAGAAGAACAAGCAAGAACAGGTGAGGGCCTGTAGAATGGGATGGTGGCTCAGGGGGCCCACCTGTGCTGCGGGCAACAAATCACTGACCCTTGGGGGCTCCAGCTTCCTTCCCTGGGGTGAGAAAAGCAGAATGGGTTGTGTATGTGTGATGGCAGAGTGGTCATCTACTCACTGGCATGTGTTGATGCTTTCCATGTGCTGGACACTGAGTTAAGCATTTGTCATACTTTTATTTAATTCCTACAATAGCCTTTCAGTTCAGTTCAGTTCAGTCGCTCAGTCGTGTCTGACTCTTTGCGACCCCATGAATCACAGCACGCCAGGCCTCCCTGTCCATCATCAACTCCCGGAGTTCACTCAAAGTCATGTCTATCGAGTCGGTGATGCCATCCAGCCATATCATTCTCTGTCGTCCCCATCTCTTCCCACACCCAATCCTTCCCAGCATCAGTCTTTTCCAGTGAGTCAACTCGTCACATGAGGTGGCCAAAGTATTGGAGTTTCAGTTTTAGCCTTTAAGGAGCAGGAATTTTAATGGTCTGTTTTCACACATGAGCAAAGGGAAGGTCAGAGAGGTTAAGTAACCTGCCCAAAGTCACACAGCCAGTCAGTGATAGGTCTGGGATTCCAGTGCAGATTTATGCCACAGACTGTTAAATGACACCTCAGGAAGGTGGTTAGTCTAGCTTTCCTGTTCATGTTCACTGCAGGAGGGCTATTTCTCCCTATCCATGCCAGATCCATTTCTTTTTTATTAAACAATTAATTTTACTTTTGCCCAGCCTCTGGAGTGATTTCAACCCCAGCACAAATGGCTAATCCTCTCAGTTTTACCCTCTGTGTGGAGGGAAGCTGGAAGCTATCCTTCCCCAAGGAAAGTTCTGGGCGGAGACCCTTTTTCCTTTCTCATGGTATCTGGCCCAGATGGCCCTGAGGATTGTAGCCTGTTTAATTCCTCTCCAGAAAGTTAAACTGTCTCTTACAAGGGACTCTTTGGGTAAGGAGATGACTGTGATAGTCATTTCTGTCCCTTATGTCCAAAAAACAAGATTTTCTCTACTCAGTTCGTTCAGATCATGAAGTCTTTCTACATTGTTTGAAAGGCGAGAAGGAGTCCCAGTGGCTTATGACCTAAGACACCACACCCCTCAGAGAACTCAACAGTCTCTTCAACAGATACAACAGCAAAGCTTCATTTTGCGCTGTGGAGACATGACCCAGAAGCAGCAAAAATCCAGGGTCCTGTGTCGGAAGCAGTGCATGCAATAGCAACAAAAGGAAGACCATTAAAACGCAAGGACAGCTTGAAGCTAAAAACACAAGGTGTCTGAACATGCTGCATCCAGGCAGCAGATACCTCGGTTTACAGCAGGTCGAGTGGCAGCACTTGCAAGCAGCACCAGCCTCTCCCTCGTTCCGCATGCTGATCAGATTTTGGCCTTCTACCATGGACTCCTTGAAGGCAGGACCAGGCCTGCCTTGTCTGCAAGAGCCTTAGGTATAGTAGGCGGGCAGTATGTGTCTACTGAATTAGGGCCAATCCGTGGCAGCGGGCCAGGCTCAGTGTTGACTGAACATATGTAGGCATATATGTTTGCTGTGTTTAGTAAACATATATGTTTAGTGTTTACTATGTTATAGGCACAGTATAACCCTGTACCGTGTTACAGGGCTCTGCAACTTCTATCATCCTTGGTGTCGTGGGAACTTTAGACTCCCTCTGAATAGAGAGTACAAATTGCCACTTGGCTCTATAACCTATAATTAATCTTATCTCAGTGGTAAACCCATAATTCATGCTGGTTTTGGTGGGGGGTAAGGGGGCATTGTTTTCATGTATTTTTTTTTTTTTTGAAAACGAAAGTGAGTGTCCCAAGAAATGAACTCACTTTGATCTGGACACGTGAAGTCAAAGTACAAAATTTCTGTAGTGTTTCTTCCTGGAATGCACTGAGGGGGGTCAAACAGACAAGTAGGGTCATGGGCATCTCCAGAAGGCTGGGTGGTTTCGTGACTCATCCATAATTATCTGCTTGTTCAGTTACTGGTTCCCTTGGCTACAGAGACCGAGCTTGTGGCAAAAGGAATGGAGATGTGATCGGGAGAAGTTGAAATAGTAACAGTTCTTTTTACTAGGGGTGGGGAGGTGGGGTGAGTAAGCCCACCCCCTGGGCTGAGAGGAAGCGCAGCTGTGAATGGAAAGTCTTGGCATTCTGTCACCTGCACCCCGTGTGGTCCCTCGTGTGCAGAGTCGCGGGGCGGCGGGGGTGGGTCCTGGGCATCAGGCTGTGGTCCCACCATGGAGCTGGGTGACCCACCCACAGCCCATCACCTGCTCAGCTTGGGAAAACGGCACATATCCCAGCTACACACGAAGGCTTCTGGGGCTGTTTCTGGCCACAGGGAATCTCATGTCTCCAGGAGGAGGTCACAGCTGTAACAGTGACCTCCTTTGCAGTCTCTCTACCCAGCAGGGTAAAAATAACTTTAAAAAAAAAAAAGAAAGCTTTCAAGAGAGCGTTCTTAGAAACCAACCTTCTTAACATCTCTTTCTTCTACATTCCTGGGCTGGCTCACTCTCAACTACTGCTGTCTGCTGGTCTCAGGGGGAGAAGCTGGTCAGTGCTCTGCAGAACCAGGGAAGTGGGAAAGGAATCTGGTTCCACAGGCAGCATCCTGTAGACAGAAGGGGGCCCAGGTCCCGCCATCTATCTGCTCCTGGCCGACAGATTAGTCCCTGGGAGGGGGTTCCTTCTGAAAGGCAGAGGAGTGAGTTGAAGAAAAGGAGACATGCGTCTCCTTCCTGTTTGGTGGCTTCATGTGGCTGTAACTTATTTTCTTGCACCCCAGGGTCTTTGATTGGGGTGGGAGAACCCCAGAAAGCAGAGCTGGATAGAGAGACACCACCCTCAGGGGAGAGGCGATCTAAAGTCCCGACTGGGCTAAAGGACCCTCTGAACAGGTTTTCTTACGTGGGCCATTTCAGCTGTTGATAAAACTTTTTTTTTTTTTTAATGCTGAGGGATATTTCAGGAAAATAAGACATTATAATGCACAGCAATAACAGTCTGGTGTATTTCTCTTTTAGGAGTTGCTCATAACAGTTACCAAGAAATCGGGATCCTTGGGGGCTGAACCCCAGAGGACCCTGAAGAACATACATTGCCACCCTTTCCCCGCAAAGTTCACCAGCTCACACACATTCTCCAACTTCCTGCAGAGTGCCCCAAGGGAGGAAGTAAATAAAGTCTAGAATAACACAGGACTCCTGCAGCAGGAGGGTGACAGAACCACTGGATGGCTTAACGGTTATTCCCCCGCTAACATGTTCTTCCCAGATGGGTGATGTTTTCCTCCTAGAGAGCGTGTTGGACGTGCTGGAGGAAGGTTGGGTGATGCAGTTGATCTTTGAGCTTCAATTTTAAATGAGAGAAAAGTTGCAGCATTAAAGGTTGGGAAGACATCCCTACAGAAAATTTGGGGTAAAATTTTGAAGATGGAGAAAGAAAGACCTGGGTTACAGGCAAGTGTCAGCTGGGTGCCGTCTGACCATCCGCACCTGGTAAAGCTCTTTATCTCTGCCATCTGGTCTTCAGGTTCTTCAGTGTTTAATGTAGAAAACATGTCACTGATAGAGGCCAGAGGCAAGTACAGAGGCCTTCTCCAAACAACACAACCAGAGACTGCCGAGTTCAGGTTTAACTGTGTATTTAAATATATTGATATCTCATCATCTCTCTACAAAAAACCCAAAAAAACTAAAACTCCCTTAGCCTGGTGAATGCTTCCTCACGATGGATGAGAGGATGTGTTCTTATTTTAGAAGTCCATCAAGTCTAGTTGAGGTCCTGGGGAAGGTGGAGTGGGTGGGGTGATGCGGAAAGCTGGACAGAGGCATCGAGGTAAGCAGAATGGATTTTTATCTAGATCACTCTTTGTCAGAAATTCATTGCCTTCTCTAGGTCACGTGTGCCTCCTTGAGCTGAGGATAGAGTTGGGGGTGGGAGCCAGTTAGATCGAGTAGAGCCCAGGACACCTACCCTACACTTCCCATACACACACCCCCTCGCTATAAAGAGCTGGTTTCTCTCTTGTTGCTCTAATATTTTTGGCATCAATCAATCAGTGCTTTAACTTTTTTGTTTTCTACTTTACAGAAAGAAACTACACAGTCAGCAAGGAAGTCTAATTACTTGCATCCCGTTTTCCTTTCTAAGCCTTACCAATATTTATGTGCATAGACATCAGTGTGAGGCAACTACTCTGTGTCCTGATTCTTCACTGACTACATTTGTCGCTACGCGTCCACATGTAGGCAGGTAGAGCCAATGACAGCCCCTCCAGGGTAGGAGACAGTCACTGCCATGCTTGCAAACTCCCAGTTCCTAGTCAACCGCTGACTGTTAAATTTAGCAGATTCGTATCAGACATTTGCAGTTAATGAACAGCAGTAGCAGTCATCCCTAGACACCTTTTCCTACAAAGGTATAATGTGATTTGAATTAAGCTGAAACATGTTTCAACTGCAAGCTGTTTCAGAGTTTGAAAAGTTCAAGCCCAGAAGGTCAAAGTTAGCTGGAAGGTCCTGGCTCCTTACTACTTTATAACTGGCATAGGTTTAAAGTCCAAAAGGGCTAGGATTTCTAACCCATGTAGAAATCTCAGGGAGCTGAGCTGACTTCCCTGCACCCTGGCCCACAGCAGTGACATAAAGGCGTGGCAGCCCTGAGGCAAGTGGGGACGGACACCAGCCACTTTGGCATCCGTAACCTCCGCGCTTCTCTCTCTGGCTCTTCTGGCGTGAATGAGAGGTGACCCTGCCCGCCCACTGTCACACAATAACAAGTGGATTAGCCCCAAGAGTTGCTGGGAGTGGCAAGAAGAATGAATGGTGAGCAGCAGTGCCAGTTAAGGCTCAGTCAGACTTGCAGAGGCATGAGGGGAACGCAGAAAGGTGAGGTACTGATGGACTGGACGCAGCTAGAGGCAGCTCAGACCTGCCCAGAGGTTTCTGAGAGCTGGGCTCCTGGAAGAGTGAAAAAGTCTGCACTTAAGGAGCTAGGGGTGCCTAACAAACAGTGGCCTTTTTACCTCTCTTCTATGCTCCAAATCACACCTATAGTTGATATGAAATATACTTTTGAGTGTTCAATTTAAATGATGGAGAGGACTATTTGCTGCCAGAAACTGCTTGTTACTTTTTTCCCAGCATAGCATCCAAGACAAAGTAAGTGTTCTGTGAGGCTTTGTGGAACCTTTGTTCTTCTGAGTCCCTGGTAAACTCCAGGGTGGGGTTCCAGTCCTTCAATTGAAGTCAATACTTTGTTCTGTCTGTGAAAAACCTGGGTTATTTGCTATCTATTTTCGACTGCCTTTTTTTTTTTCCTTTTTAAATTACTCGGTTGTGATTTGATACCTAGCATGGGTTGAAAAATGTTGATTTTATTGACTCTTCTGTAGCAAATAGGATATCTCTTGTTTAAGAGATGGCTTTGTGATCCCATTACCTGATGTAGTTCAAGATGTATGATGAGTTACCAAAGACAAGTAAAACACCCAATTCTGTTCTCCTTTTGCCTTTCCAACAGCACTCTCAGTCCCACCGATATAAAGTTCTGAGGAGATCCACAGATCTGAGCACCAAGAATTCAGGTCGGTTCTTGGCCCATGGGCATCAGCATCACCTCCTAGCCAGCAGGATGGAGACCACCCCCTTAAATTCCCGGAAGGAGCTATCAGCGTGTAAGGATGGAGAAGATTGTCAGGAAAATGGGGTTCTACGGAAAGGTGTCCCTGCCCCTGGGGATAAGGCAGAGTCTGGCCAGATCTCCAACGGGTACTCAGCAGTTCCGAACCCTGGCTCAGGAGACGACACTCAGCACTCCATCCCGGCTGCCACCACCGCCCTAGTGGCTGAGGTTCAGCCAGCAGAGCGGGAGGCCTGGGGCAAGAAGGTGGACTTCCTCCTCTCTGTCATCGGCTATGCTGTGGACCTCGGCAACGTCTGGCGCTTTCCCTACATTTGTTACCAGAACGGAGGGGGTCAGTATCGCGGGCTGCGGGCAGAGGCTCTGACCCAGGGGTGGTCTGTGGGTCCTCTTGGGGGCCAGAAGATACAGCATGTTTTTCCTTTCTTGTTTAACTGATATGAGTCTGGGAACGTGGTTGCTTTGACTTTCAAGCTAGTCTGTGTGTGCCGGTGTGTGTGCTAAGTCGTTTCAGTTGTGTCCAACTCTGTGACCCCATGGACTAGAGCCAACCAGTCTCCTCTGTGTGTGGGATTCTCCAGGCAAGAATACTAGAGTGGGTTGCCATGCCTTTCACCAGGGGATCTTCCTGACCCAGGGATCGAACCCACATCTCTTGGTGTCTCCTGCATTGGCAGGCGGGTTCTTTACCACTAGTGCCACCTGGGAAGCCCCCAAGCTAGTCTGATGCTGCTGCTGCTAAGTCACTTCAGTCGTGCCCGACTCTGTGTGACCCCATAGACGGAAGCCCACCAGGCTCCCCCGTCCTTGGGCTTCTCCAGGCAAGAACACTGGAGTGGGTTGCCATTTCCTTCTCCAGTGTGTGAAAGTGAAAAGTGAAAGTGAGGTCAGTCAGTCGCGTCCGACCCTTAGCGACCCCACAGACTGCAGCCTACCAGGCTCCTCCATCCATGGGATTTTCTAGGCAAGAGTACTGGAGTGGCTTGCCATTGCCTTCTCCGCCAAGCTAGTCTAAGAGAAAACAAATCCCCACTAAACCGAAACTGTAAATCTAGGCATGTCTGCGGCTCCCTGGGTCATGAAGTTGAATGAAAGCTCCCCTGAAGCTGACCTCACCAGATTTTCAGCAGCATTAGTGCTCCATCTGTGGAAGAGCCCCTCCTCTCATCCTGGCATTACAGAAGCCCTCTCTCCACGGAGACGTGAAGGAAGGAGTTGTCTCAGCTGTGCTGAGTTCTTTCATTCCTGCTGACTGGCTTTGATCACAAAAGTTAAGAGCTGTTAGATCTGTGAAAGAAGTTGGGAAGTGGCTCCAGGGTCCCAGACCCTCCTGGACTTTTGGACCTGTGTGAGTTCAGGGTATCAGCTCAGGTCCAGAGTCTAAAGTCACAGTCTGGGCGAGATCTGTTGCTGAACCCAGCCATGTTAATGCCAACCCAAACCCATATATGGACATGCCTTATATCTCCTACAAGAGTGTTAGATTTTTCAGGAGAGATGATTTCTTGTTCCTCCTATCCCTAATGCCTCCAGAGAAGTTTATTTATAGATTATCAAAACTAGTAGCTGACTGTAGGCATGGACATGGGAGCCCAGAGAGCAGAGCAGGGTAGCAGAGTGAATAGGTATGGGCTCTGTTTTGACAGTGGACTTGCTATCGGAACAGGAAAAGGACCAGAAATGGGAATCAGATCAGTCAGTATTTGACGTGGGCTCTGGTAACAGATTTAGGAGGGCAGTTAAAATGAGGTTTGAGGGGTAGTTCTTTTGCGTCCCCACGTTTCCTCCATGACCAGACACAGAGTTGCCTGGACTTGCTGCATCTTTTAAGGACCTGGGCCCATTACCTGCAATGGCCATTCCAGCGCGGGGGCCTGGGGGGCTTTAGGAAGCCCAGTCCTCCCAGCCTGGGAGGAGTGGAAGTTGGAATCATCTTATCTCCAGCTTGGGAGGACTCACCTTTAGCCTGAAGATTGTATAAGAGGCTGGGTCACCACTGATGTTTCCCCTACACTCCTTCCCTATGTGAAACCAGTCAAGCAAACCCTTTGGACAGATGCCACCATGAGAACACAACGTGGTTCTTGTTCTCAGGCCGGGTTTACCCAGCATGACTGTAAGTTAGGTGAGACCTTTCTGAGTTGCACAGACTTCAGGTTTCTAGGTTCAACTGGGAGGGAAAGTTCTCAGGAAAACTCACAGCCAGCCCACCCTTTGGGCCAAAACTCAGACTGCAGGTGAGCAATCCCCGTTGTGGTATTTCCAGGTCTTGGATCAGCCATGAGAGCCAGCAGACACCAGCATCTCCAGTGAGGCGCAGTTCTGCACTTTTTTGTTCTGGCTCAGGAGGGAGCACACCCACAAATCTGGCTCAGGAGGGAGCATTCTGGCTCCGTGGAATGATGGAAATATAACCAAACATCAATAATCAAGTGTCTTGAGCCAGGATACAGATGAACAAAGATAGTAATTCAGTGACTCGTAGACTATGACAGCTGTTGTACAGTTGTCACAGGAGATCTGTTCCAGGGTCCCAAGCACTGGCCCATGTACTGGCTGCATCAGAATCACTTGGGGAGCTTAAAAATCTGTGTTATACCCATATCTGAAATTTTGCTGCAGGAGGTCAGGGTGGGCGTGCGCTTTTAAGCTTACCCGTGAGTCTGATGTGTAGGCTGCATTTGGGAACCTCAGTTCTCAACCCTCCTCTTCTAGTAGAGGAAACAGAGGCCCAGAGAAGGGTCCTCCCGACAGTTAGCCGAGGAGCTGGTCCCAGTGCCTGTTCTGTTGACTTCTAGGCCCAGCTTCCTTCCCACGTACTCTCTGCTGCCACCCAAACCTCACTTCTCTGTGGAGCTCTGTCTGCAACTTCCGGCAGTGCCCTGAGACAGGGGAGCAGTGTGTGGGCCACTCAGGACAGGGTGGCTTCATGGCTCTGGAGCATCAGATGGCTCTGCATATCTGGGTCATCTGGGCTGTCCTGGACACTTGTGGGCAGGGAGTGAAACTGTCTTTCCTCTGCCTCAGGGGCATTCCTCCTCCCCTACACTATAATGGCCATTTTTGGGGGGATCCCGCTCTTCTACATGGAACTCGCACTGGGGCAGTACCACCGAAATGGATGCATTTCGATATGGACGAAAATCTGCCCGATTTTCAAAGGTAAGAGAAAGGCTTGGGTGGTTTGGGTGGGTGAGTGGGTCCACCAAGGAAGTGATGATTTCCATCACTGGGTGGGAGCTGGGGACCTCCTGGAATCAGTTAGACCTCAGATATCCCTAGGAGATAACCTGAATGAGTAAGGTTTTGACTGCTTAATTTGTATGAGACTGCTAAAGCAAAATAGAATAATTGGCAATTAAAAGTAAACTAAATAGGGCAGCCTGGATGGTAGGTGAGTTTGGGGGAGAATGGATGCATGTATATGTGTGGCTAAGTCCCTTTGCTCTCCACCTGAAACTGTCACATTGTTATCAGGTACATTATAAAAAGTTTAAAAAATAATAATTCCAATTTAAGAAGTAAATAAAAAAAAATAGCACACATACACATTTTCTGTAACGTGTGATCTTGTAAATACAAATTCGGAATTTACCACATGGCCACTTTTCCACCGTGTCCCAGTGTCTGGGGGATGAAATGAATGGCAGCGCCACCTTTGCCGTGCCCAGGCTGCAGTGCCTCACTGGCAGCTGCCCTTGAACTGTGGCCTCCCTCGCCCTCTCACACAGGGATAGGGTACGCCATCTGCCTCATCGCCTTCTACATCGCCTCCTACTACAACACCATCATGGCCTGGGCCCTCTACTACCTCATCTCCTCCTTCACGGAGCAGCTGCCCTGGACCAGCTGCAAGAACTCCTGGAACACTGGCAACTGCACCAACTATTTCTCCGAGGATAACATCACCTGGACGCTGCACTCAACGTCCCCTGCAGAAGAATTTTACACGTAAGTGCATGTAAGTGAGGGGGTGGCCTGTTAGGGGCAGGCCACACCCCTGGGCCTTGGCTTCTTGGGAGGCCAGTGGGGGCCAGGGGCCCTTCACCTCTTGGCGATGGTGTTTTAATTGGAGGAAAACTGCTCCACAGCGTCGTGTCGGTTTCTGCTGTACAATGCAAACCAGCCATAGCTATACATATACCACCTCCCTCTTGAGCCTCCCTCGCCTCCCTACTGATGGATTTTGGAGAGAAGCTGCCAGGGAAGGGGAGTAAGTGTGGGTGAGGAGTTTGGGAGAGGCTACCTTGAGTATTCCACAGTCTGGGCCTCTGTGCTGCACCCCTCTTTTCTGTCGTGCCCAGGCTGGTCCCTACCTTCACATTCCAAAGTTATTCCCCTGCATCAAAACTGCCCTTCTTCCTGGGCCCTCCCTCAGCCAGCTGGCATGGAAGCAAACGTGGGTCTACCCTTTGGAAGAAGATGCCCGGAGTAGGGAGTTTGCTTTCGTGCTGGAATTTCAGGCAATGGCAGCCCAAAGGGTGGGGAAGGGGCAGGGGAAGGGGCCCCCTGCCCACACATACAAATCCTCGTGCACCGAAAAGCCAGTCATGTTAGTCACTGGTTGGGTCCCTGCCCAGGAGGGAGAGACCTGACGTCTGCCTTTGGGCCGCGTGCTCTTCCCAGGGTCGGTTGGCTTGAGCGCCCTGTTCTCTTCTTAAGGATGGCCAGAGCCCCTCCCAGCTCTCCCCGAAGCTTGGCGGCCACTTGGTCCTTGCAGTGCGGTTTCCGTCCTTTCTCTTGGCCGCCACCTAGAGGTCAGGCTCACGGCTCAGACCCCATCACAGGCCCTCCTTTCTCTCGTTCAGGCGGCACGTCCTGCAGATCCACCGGTCGAAGGGGCTCCAGGACCTGGGGGGCCTCAGTTGGCAACTTGTCCTGTGCATCATGTTCATCTTCACTATTGTCTACTTTAGCATCTGGAAAGGTGTCAAAACATCTGGCAAGGTGAGGAGGACTCTGGCTGCAGATCCAGAGTCTGCCAAGGGGCCCTGGAGGATCTCAAACTCAGAACTCAGTAGCCTGGACAGCCACAGACAGGGGGGACGTGGTATCCTTTACACCGAACCCATTCCGCGATTCTCAATTTTTCTTCAACCAAATCTTTTAGCCACTTCTAGAAATGGGTCAATCCCAAGAACTATTATGATTTTTTTAAAATTCCTTTAATCCACTGGTAGTGTCATAACTCATAGTAGTGGCAATACATTGGTATACAACCAGTGGATACACTGGTTGCTTTATTGTCTCCTGCTGGGTGTTTTCCCCACTTTACAGATGGGAAATGGGTTTAGACATGGTACCCGCAAACAGGGAATCAGATCCCTGTCTGATTCTAAAGGCTGTGGTCTTTCTGCCACACCACCCTGCCTCCTAAAATTACAGAAAAAAACAAGATAGATCTCCCTTCTTGGAGGTTTTTAAGAATAAGACACCAGCATTCATGTGGTGATAACCTGTGTTTCCTTCCTTACAGGTGGTTTGGGTGACAGCCACCTTCCCTTACATCATTCTTTTTATCCTGCTGGTGAGGGGGGCCACCCTCCCTGGAGCCTGGAGGGGAGTTCTATTCTATTTGAAACCCAACTGGCAGAAACTCCTAGAGACAGGGGTAAGATAATGAGGAAAGCAGTGTGCATTTGTCTGTCTTTATACTAACTGAAGCTAGTCCTAGGACTATAGGAACAACTAAAATTTGGGTTCAGTGGTTAAGTCTGCAATGATGCTTTAAACTGGAAAAAAGCATGAAAAGTACAGTTGAGGCCACTGCATTGGTTTATGCCTAAATGATAGGCAATCATATTTGTCTGCACTTGGTATGTGGCCATCCTTACAAGGAACTCTGAGTGCCTGTTTTCTGTCTCAGCACATAGCCACGTGGAGGCACAAGGGCGCTGGCCCAGCGATGGCCTAGGTCTCGGCCCCGACCTTTGCCTCTGCTCTATTATAGGTGTGGGTGGATGCGGCCGCCCAGATCTTCTTCTCTCTCGGCCCTGGCTTTGGGGTCCTACTGGCTTTTGCGAGCTACAACAAATTCCACAACAACTGTTACCAGTGAGTATCTGGGACTGCCCCAAGCAAAGCGTGGAAGTAGAATGAGCATAAATAGACTGGAGGAAGGCGATCAAATTGATGGCCTCACACCTGGCCAGGCTCAGGCCATGTTGACACTCTGACCCTCAGGAGTACCACAGGTGCCTGACCAATTCACTCATGGCCAGAGCACCCACCCAGAACACAACCTCACCCAGGCCCCTCAGGAGATGAGAGAGGCCCCAGAATTTTGTTCTGTGAGATTTTCAAGAAAATTAAATTCTAAAGCAGGTTTATAAAAATTGTGATGTGATATATTATATATATACACACACACACAAAGAGTAACAATTGTGCTGTTCTGATCAACACAGAATGCTATGATTTATGTGAAAATCTCATCTCAGAAATTTAACAAAACAGGTAATATTGAACCAATTATGATTTAAATATCACTCATCATCTTTAGAGTTAATTTTGTCTTACCAGTCTATCACAGATGATGATGTTCAGTAATTTGACTGTGTTATTCATATGGCAATTACAGAATTTTTTTTAAAGGAGTTTACATGCACCCTAAGCAATGTGGCCTTGCATTGGGACATCAGCCTAAAGTTGTATTATGATGAGGTCCTCTCTTAAAAGTGTCAGGATGTCTTTGTGGCACTCTTACAACCTCATTTACAAACATCAAAAGTCTAAATCTGAGGTCTTCTCAAGTGTGAGGCCAAGGCCCCCACTCTAGCTCAGGCCCTGTTTCAGAACAAGGCTTGTTTGAAATCCAGCAGCGTGTGCTCTGCTGCTTTACAGGATCATCTCTTGAAGCCACTCCTGACCTGCTGCTCTCCCCATGCCGTGCATGGTGAGAATAGCAGCTTGTGCTTCGAGGTGATGCAGCCTAAGAGGCTGCACTCTGGGAGGAGACAGGCTTGAAGTCCCTGTGAGCTCAGCCCGTTCATCCTTATCAGTCTGGAGACAGATTCTCCTTCAGACTCCTGACTTAGAAATGTCTCAGTCCCTTGGGTTTTCTGCTCCAGAGACGCCCTGGTGACCAGTGCGGTGAATTGCATGACGAGCTTCATTTCAGGATTTGTCATCTTCACGGTGCTGGGGTATATGGCTGAGATGAGGAAAGAAGATGTGTCTGAGGTGGCCAAAGATGCAGGTAGGGACCTTGGGTTCTGTTTGGGTTACTTGCTCCCACTGAACTGCTTTGCTGCTCTTTGGTTCTTTACAAATATCTTAACTTTTGCATTATTTCTCTTAAATTTTTCAAAGGTTTTAGAGATCTAAACCCTTTCCATGTGTTCAGGCCATAGTGGGGATGGGACAGCTTTCTTGGGGCCCAGCACTAAGGCCTTGATACACTGTGGGCTTGAGAATATGACTTGGATGACAGCTCTTAAAACTAGTGGGTCTGGGTCCTGTGATGGGTCCAAGTCTAGTAAGCAAATGATTCCCAGTCCTTAGAATTTCCTTTTGCAGAAAAAGAAACATAGATGATGCGGTCACTGAACTCTACTGAAAAAGAGTGACAGGCGTTGAAAGAGAGGTGATGGAACCTTGTGCGTGGAGTCCAGGGCTTCTTGCCAACCTGTGTCTGTCTGTGGCCTGACGTCGTGCTCTGATCCTGTCAGCCTCATGCCCCAAACTAATGTGCCTGATTTGGACCATGGGAGGTTGAGGACATGTTCCTCATACTATCAAGAGAGTCAAAACAGATGGAAGGCTTTCTTCTAAGACTTCTATTATTCTAAAATCAATTTAACATTTTCTACTATTCTGGAGCTAAAGAGAGAGCTAAATGCTGTGAAAATTTTGGAGATCTTGGTGGGGGGGTGGGGAAAGCACAGATTTATTATATAGTGGAAACTATTCTTCGTGTGCGTAGATTTGCTAGTCCTGGGGTCTCAGGTTTGTTTCTGTTCTCCACGTTGGTTGAGGACACACACTCTCCAAGGCGGATACTATTCCGTTCCTGCTTCCCAGGATGTCAGGATAGCCAGGTAGGGTGGTGTGGGGTGTGAGGAGGCGTTTGGTACACGTCCAGGCCTGCTTCACACGTAAGGGCTTATGACAGGAGTCGTAATTGTTGGTGTGGTCATTTCCCCCGAGACATGTCTGTAGGGCCCGTCTCAGTGACCACCTCCTCCTGTCTCCGTCTCAGGCCCCAGCCTCCTGTTCATCACATACGCAGAAGCCATAGCCAACATGCCAGCATCCACATTCTTTGCCATCGTCTTCTTCCTGATGTTAATCACCCTGGGCTTGGACAGCACGGCAAGTGAATGGGGAGGGAAATCCAGCCCTGGGGAGGCGGGAGGAAAAGGAGAAAGGGGAGGAAGAGGAAGAGGCAGCTGTGCCCATTCCCTCCTGCCCTGGCCACTGCAGGCCGTGTTATCTGCTGCCTCCTGGTGCTTCGCCAGCGCCTGTTCACTTGGGCACTTACTACCCTGTAGTATATTAGTCATCAATGGCAGCAGACCCCAACCTTCCTGGCACTAAGGGGCCAGTTTAATGGAAGACAACTACTCACCTCCTGCTGTGGGGCCCAGTTCCTAACAGGCTACACGCTGGTACCAGTGCGTGGCCTGGGGGTTGGGGACCCCTGATTCATGGGATAATGAGGGTAAAGTGCCAGGCAAGGCCAAGAGCTCAGCACATGTGAACTGCCGTGACTGTGCTCTGTCCCGTGACCAGACTGGCAGCACCTCAAGGCCAGGGCAAGGTCCCTCTTACATCTCAGTGCTCCATGGCCAGCACTCACATCAATAACATGGAACGAGTCTCAGCTTGGGGTTGGCGTTTCTGGAAAAACCAAAGTCTCCCCGAGAGACCTCATGTGAAGAAGTCCTGTCCATGTGCTATACTTCCTTTCCTTGATGTCCTTAGGGATCTAAATGATGGGGTAATATGGAGATAGGGCCAGTGAGGAGGGGGAACCGGTCACGATCAGCTGGACAGGCCACGTGGCAACCTTAACCCCGCCCTCCTTTCACTGTCCTGCAAGTAGCAGATTTGTCCCCAATCTCCCTGATGACTGTGTGCCCCACTCAGTTTGCAGGCTTGGAGGGGGTGATCACAGCCGTGCTGGATGAGTGTCCACACATCTGGGCCAAGCGCCGGGAGTGGTTTGTGCTTGGCGTGGTCATTACCTGCTTCTTTGGATCCCTGGTCACCTTGACTTTCGTGAGTACAACCAACCCCAACTGAGAGTCAGCTTTTCACTGGGCATTGGGACACTGCACGAAGCTCTTTCTTTCCAGCCCACAGGGAGCCCTGGCTTTGGTATTAAAGGGGGAGAGGTTGTTACTGCTGTTAAGAAGTTAGTCATGAAGAAGGAGAAAAGTTGTTTCTGGCGGCATCTGTCTATAGAATTTGGGCTTGGAGCTGGAGGTTCAGCATTTTACAGCAAGTCCAACTAGATTTCTATCTGGAGAAAAACTAAGACATGCTTTTTCAGTCTATTTCCAGTCCTTACGGCTGCTTTCATGGGGATACTGCCCAGAATAACTGGAGGCTGGCACCTCGGGTTTGTCACTTTGTCTCCTCCAGAGAAGTTGCAATGGTGATGAAGTTAGACCCTCTGCAGTGATTTCTTTTTGAGGGGGATGGGAGCTGAGGTAAACACTATAAAACTGTACATCAGACAGTACCCATAGGCATGGCAGGCTTGTATCCTCCTGACTCAAGGCGGATTTTGTAAATCAACTTATCTTCAGGCCATGACCCAAATGGCTCTGGAGCTTCAGCAGGGTTTTGGGACCTGCGTAGGAACCATGGGATTTGTGAGTTAGGACAGAGGCAAAACCATGACCACTTGGCCCAGTGTGTCTACTGTTGCAGGTTCTCCCAGATTCAGTCTTTAGGGACCAGGATTCTCCAGGGTAGAGTACACAGTAGGTGTTCAGTAAACTGAAAAAAGTAGATTGAGAGGTGCTTTTCAGTTTGTCTTTAAAGCTTTGTGGGGAAAGGAAACAAGAGAGTGACCGGTAGGGCTGAAGAGGAGTCTGATAGGATGAGATCTTGCCTAACCTGCCAAAGCCAGTCTAAGAGGCAGGCTCTGGGATATTTGTATTAGATCCAAGATGAGAACTTTGCAGGATTATCCTAAGAAGTTCTTTTGTCTCTGTTAAAAAGAGGAGGCAGTGCCTCAGTGGGCCTTGAACCAAGGTGGTGGTCTCATTTCCAGGGCGGGGCCTACGTGGTGAAGCTGTTGGAGGAGTTCGCCACGGGACCTGCAGTGCTCACTGTGGCCCTGATTGAAGCAGTTGCTGTGTTTTGGTTCTACGGTAAGATGCTTCCTTCCACCATATCCTTCCTGCACCAGCCTATGTAGGCACCAGAATACACAAGGGAGGGCTGGATTTGTCAGAGAAAGGCAGGCCAACGTACAAGATGTAACCTCCTGTGTGCCTTCTTCAGAAACAGGTCATCGTTTCCTGCAGACTCTGTACAACAGATTGCCTAAGCTCCTGGGAAGACGTTTTTCTGAGTAAATGTTTACCCAGTGGACAGGCTGAAGTGGTTCCCTATAGCTTATCCACAGTGTTGCTTAAAATCTGACAGGCTCTGTGAGTTGGACAGACAGCTAAGAAATAGTGCATAGTGATTGCATCTGCAGAGTGTACAGTATTCTCCTGTTACAGAGTGGGCCCCAATTTAAATTTCACAATCAGGTTCTCCCTCCAGAGCCCTGAGACACAGTTAGGAGCTTATCTTCCAGGCAAGAGACTAGAATGTTTCTGTTTGGATTATCTGTCTTGGTAAAACCTCCAGTTTATTCCCCTTCCCCCAACTGTGGGATGGGATCTGATAAGAGTGAAACCACCAGGAGTGCAGAGTAAGCTGACATGGGTTCCTGGGCAGGGATCCCAAGAGCCCATGGGCAAGGTTCAGGAGGGCACAGACAGTGGAAATGAAGAAAACCAAGTTCAGAGATCTTTAAAATAAAAAAGTGATTATTTCATTCTGAATATATTTATTTTCCCAGTTTCTATGATAGCACAGCAGCTTGAGCATGTACATCATTACACATAACATGAAGAAGGGGGATACCATGTTTTGAGTTATACGTGGGCCTGGTTTGGGGACTTTTTTGTGTGTTTGAAAGAAGTCCTCACCCCCTCAGCACTTCAGAGAACCAAGTTCAAAGTCTGTGATGCTACAGACCTGTGGGCACTTTCAGGGAAGCAACCACAGAGCGCTCTTCCTTCCCCTTCTCCATCTCTCCCCAGTCGGAGTTCCCACTTCTCACTTTCCTGCCGGTTACTTTGTAGAGAAGAACCTTGATCTTGATCTGACAATATGAATGAGCAATAGTGTGGTTAGAATTTTCTCTTGAAAGTTTCTAGCATATGGTCAGAGTCAGTCTCTATCAAGTGGGTTCAACATTTTTAGACAAAGTTCAACTTCCTTTTCTACAGTAAGGATAAAATCAGATATATGGTGAAATCCTAGAAGGGTGGTGTGGGCACCAAGATGAGGCTTTAAGTCCCTCCTCAAATGTCCACCAGTCCTCCCACTCTCTGTATAAAGAGCTTTGCTTGCTATAACAAGCATTTTTGTGACATGTTCCCCATCCCACCCCAGATTGGTGTCCCTGAACCCCTCCTACAGAGAAATTCCAGAGTTGCTACTCTCTGAGTCAGGGGCTAGGAGGACAGTCTGTTTCCTCTCTTAGTCAATCTCCTTCTCTCTTGGATGACTGTAGGCATCAATCAGTTCTGCAGTGATGTGAAGGAAATGCTTGGTTTCAGCCCTGGATGGTTTTGGAAGATCTGCTGGGTAGCCATCAGTCCTCTGTTTCTCCTGGTGAGTTGTCATCTCCCTTCTCCTTCTGGCCCTGGAGAAAAGATTCACCCTCAAACACTCACCACCACCCCCAGAAAGTTAACCGCTCTTCTGGCTTCTGTCACATTATTTCATCACTTCCCTGCTCCATGATAATAACACATAACATTCATTGAGCAAGAAATGCCAGGCCAGACTTTATGCTAAACTTATATCCACTGCTGTTTTTTTAAAATTAAAAAGGGTGAATTTATTATGAATATGAAATCATTATAAATTACACACACAAAATAGCAGAGTCCCCAAGATATATGAAGCAGACACAGAACTGAAGGGAGAAACAGACATTTCTATGATTATGCTTGAAAGCTTCAATCCCTGATCAAACTTCTACACAGGCTGTCACTGAGGAAATGGAAGATAAACTCAGGTCTCAGTTCGATTTTTGGTCTAAAGTTTTACACCCAAGGTGAGGGCCTTATTTGCCTTTCCTGAGTCTCAGCCCCAAAGCATCATTCTTTCCCTGCGTGGAGAATATGAAAGTAAACTAACACAGACATGGGTTCTTTCCTCAGGGAACTAATCCAGTGTCTCTCCTTCCTTTGAAAAACAAATGAAAGGATTTAAGTAGATTATCTAGAATCACTGGTAATAATATAAATTAATAACCCATTTATGTCAAGACTTCTGCTTCTAGTAATGGCAGACTAGTGATCCAGACCAACCCCCTCACTGAAAACAGCTAAAATCTCTGGATTTAAAAATACATTATGTTTTAAGTTTACCAAAAAGCAACAGCAAGATGACAGGGTAATAAGGAACTATGAGGCCACGATCTAGAGGAACACGGGAGCCCACAGCATATACCAGAGCCCTTGGCCCTGAGAGTATCGGCTGCTTGGGGCAAAGTTGGCTTTGGTTTTGGAAATCTCCAGCGTCCAGGGAATGGAAGTCAAGGAGAGTTTCTGTGGTAGACAGAGAGAGACGCATGCAGCATAACAGAAGCAAGAATGAGCATGGTGCCTATCTTACAGATGAATATCGAAACATGCAGGTATACAAAACACAAAAAATAAAGGACTGCCCTGGGAAAGTCAAAAAGAATGCAAAAGAGTTGTTTTGAAAGAAGGCACAGCTGTATCCATGTCCTCTGAGAAAATGGATGGCCCAGATATCCTAATAAGCTGGACTGAAGGAACAGTCTCTGGCTCTAGAAGATCAAAAAGCTCCTTCTACCTTAAATTGAGTTACAGATAAATGAAAGAAGTGAGAGTAATCCCTGCTGGTGTGCACGG
Organism: Moschus berezovskii; assembly: GCF_049115385.1. Taxonomy (NCBI): domain Eukaryota; kingdom Metazoa; phylum Chordata; class Mammalia; order Artiodactyla; family Moschidae; genus Moschus; species Moschus berezovskii. Next base: position 33,336,104 of record NC_142479.1, on the reverse strand, counting down.
AGTCACTTTACCCCAGGCTACCTCAGAGCACACTTGGGATGTTAGCAGGACACTTATCCATCTTTGGGCAAACAGGCAACTCTTGGAGCTGAGCACTCATTTGACAATAAATGAATTCTATGTCTGACTCAAGATCTATGCCTAAAGAACTTTGGCGGGGGTCATCTTTGAGAAAATGAATACAGAATTACTAGGACACCTGTCAGGTCCTTCATGAGCAACACAGTAAGTCTTAGTAGCCAAGATAAATAATAATAATATTATTATTTTGACCACACCAAGCAGCACACAGGATCGTAGTTCCCTGAAAAAAAGATTGAACCCAGGTGCCCTGCAGTGGAAGCAGAGTCTTAACCACTGGACAGCCAGTGAAGTCCCAATAAATACTGTTTTTATGCAATATTTTTAAAAAATTAAAACTAATGCAAAAAAAATTACTGATGAACAAATTCCAGCATTTTAAATACACACAAGATCTAACCATATACTTGGCATGTCTCACCTCACTCACTCTATTCTGGTCCTATCAAGAGTTTGTCTTTTTAAAGTATTGCACTGAAATATTATTTCTTGATTACTGAATTTTGGCACCCCCTTAAATGCTGTATCCAAGGTGAATACCTCATATGCCTTACTCTAGTCCTGGCCCCAAGCTTTTGGTATTTTCATTTCTGTGGTGGTCTGGCAAACTGGGTGAACACCTGGGCTACCATCAATGAGTTTCTGTGCCCAGTAAAATCCAGGTACAGATCTGGGTTTGGGCATGTGACTTATAATTTCTGTTCACTATACTCACTTCTTCTAAAGGTTCTTCAGGGCACAATTAAGAGGAGGCAAATCTGTCCTCCACTTCTGGGTTTACTTAACAGATCCCTTGCTCTGGGCTTTTTAAGGCTGCTTTAGGTAAACAATGAGTAGCTTACTTAAAATATTCTTTTTCATTGAAGCCAAGTTATGATAAAGAAAATATCGTAAATGAGCAAGAGGAGGTGGGGGTGTCTGGAGCAATACTTAGTGGCCACACTGAGAGCTTCCAGCCTCCCTGGACTGCGTGAGGTTCCACACACCTGACACCAAGATGAGACGAGTTACAGCAGACATGGCTCCTGACCAGACCCTACCTTTCCCTGTTCCAAAATCACCTTCCTTAGTAGCTGGGGCTGGGGCTGAGGAGAGTCTGTCTGGAGAAAGGTTTGTGAATGGCCAGGCTCATTTTGAAAGCCTTTTCCTGGACTTGGGATAGTACTGTGCTGAAGATGGATTTGTGTTTAACAGTTTCCCATTTTTATTACCTGAGGACAAAGAAAAAAAGATAAAAATAGACATTTAACCACACAAATAATTTACATTACTGTCTTCTTTATGACTATGAAATAATAAGATAAAATTAAATCAAGAGCAATAACGATTTCGGCACAGCGGTTACTAGGCAAAAACTGGCATTTACATTCTCTCTGGAAAACAAACTGAAATAAGAAAACTCATAAACTGAGTGTTGGGAGTGCAGCGTCAAATTTTTCTTGGTTGAAATCTTCACTGAATTTTCAAGTAAAAAGTGTATTAAGCTGCTGTTTTCTTCCATTATTCCTTTCATTACATGGGCCGGTGGCAGGCAGGCATTTGTTGTCAAGATGCCTCGTGGCAGAACCATCCTTGTTGAAACTCTAGTCCTTAGCTTGGGGTTAATATAAAGGGAGGGGAGAGAAGAAACAGGTACTTAGGAGTCTGCATCCTCTCCAGGTCTTGAGAACCTTATCATGTCTCCTGGATGTAGGTGCCTTCCATCTCACCAAAAGCAATCAGCAGAGAAATGCAGGGGGAAATAAATAAAAACAAAGCAGAGAGAGAGAGAGATAAAGCCCTAGGACTGGCAGGAGCTGTGGAAACGTTGCCCAGTTTATTCCTCCACCATCTGACAAACTGGGGCCTGAACTACGCCTGATGGATGCTAGTCTCTTCTTTGTATCTCCCCTCAATAACTCTCTGAGGCCTTGGCATCCTGACTGTAGGGGTTGAGATGGGGGTTGGGGAGGAAAATCAAGATAAGCCCTTCCTTGTTTGCAGTTGCTGGAAAAGAGTCTGATGCTGAGAGGGATTGGGGGTAGGAGGAGACGGGGACGACAGAGAATGAGATGGCTGGATGGCCTCACCAACTCGATGGACATGAGTTTGAGTGAACTCCGGGAGTTGGTGATGGACAGGGAGGCCTGGCGTGCTGTGATTCATGGGGTCGCAAAGAGACGAACACGACTGAGTGACTGAACTGAACTGAACTTGTGTCAAGAGATCAATCTAGGATATCTCACCCTTACGCAATTTCCTGGAATTTTCTTCCCTTTAGCATTGGTGGCTTCCGCAGTGGCACAGCAGGTAAAGAATCCACCTGCAATGCGGGAGACCTGGGTTCAGTCCCTGGGTTGGGAAGATCCCCTAGAGAAGGGAAAAGCTACCCACTCCAGTATTCTGGCCTGGAGAATTCTATGGACTGTATAGTCCATGGGGTCGCAAAGAGTCAGACACAACTGAGCGACTTTCACTTCACTTTCTGCAGTATCAGGACTGTCTCTGTGTGGGTGTTATGAAAATTTTTTAACGTTTCTTGAAATTTCTGTTTTAGTTCATCATCTGCAGTTTTTTGATGAGCCCACCACAGCTACGACTTTTCCAGTATGATTATCCTCAGTGGAGCATCATCCTGGGTTACTGCATAGGAACCTCATCTTTCATCTGCATCCCCACATATATAATTTATCGGCTGACTGTCACTCCAGGGACACTTAAGGAGGTATGTGCTAGTTAGTGTGTGTGTAGATTGGTAATTGTTTGGGAAGAAAAGGGTTCTTTTCTTATGCTCTATTCAAAGGAGAGAAGTCCACCACAAGGATTCACCGAGAGGCTCTCAGCCTTATATAAGCATATGTCTACATCATTATGTAGCCTCTGATAGCTGCCACTGTCATCTTAAGGCATCTCCCATAAGCCTCAAGTATGAAGGTGAATGGGTGAGCTGTTGTTTGGATGCGCCACAGCACACAGCCTGGTATATAGCATTCTAAACAGAATACTACTTTGCCTCCTGCATTCCATTAAGCACAGACATCAGATCAGTGGTGTCTGGAGCAATAATACAAATTTAAGTGGATTTACTTTAAATCCACTTAAGTAGAGAGTATGGTGGAAAATGCCTGTGGTTACTTTTCCAACAGCAATGTGATAAGGGCTATTTCAAAAATCATCACTAAATAAGGATGTTACAACAATATTATGTGTGTGTGTTAGTCACTCAGTCGTGTCCAACTTTTTGAGACCCCATGGACTGTAGCCCACCAGGCTCCTCTGTCCATGGGATTCTCCAGGCAGGAATACTGGAGTGAGTTGCCATTTCCTTCTCCAGGGGATCTTCCCGACCCAGGGATCAAACCCAGGTCTCCTGCATTGCAAGTGGATCCTTTACCACCTGAGCTACTAGGGAAGCCCAATAATATCATAGTTTTAGCTTAAGTTACTGGAGTGAGAAAAAAAAAGCTGCCATTATAGCAGGATTCATGTCAGTAAATGAATAGTGTGCTGTAAAAATTTCAATAACAGAACTTTATAATTTGTATAAGATTGTATATATTTTAAAGTATCTTCATGTAGATTATCTTACTTTGTTATCAAAATGTGAGGTAGATGGGCAGATATCCTTAGTGAAGATACTGAATCTGGGAATAATGCTGTTCACGGTTTCCTTATTTCAGTGACTTGTATAGGGACACACAGCACAGGCAGGCTCCGAATCCAGGGCTTCTGGTTTTTGGTCCAATGCTCTTTCACTTTTAGGTGCAGCTTCTCTTTTGTGTCCTCAGGGTACTAGTAGTTTGCAGATGTAGAAATTGGCTCTAGAGGTTAGGGAGACGAGTTGTCACTTTTCATCCTATGCTGTCAGAGTTAGTAGTTCAGGCCACCAGGATTCCCAGCAATGTCAGCAAAATTGAAAATGCTGGGTCGTTACTTACTTGGTTGTGTTTCATGCCACAGTGAGGTTACTGTGGTGGGAGAGCCTGAAGAAGTGGCTGCTTACAGAAGTCTGTGGGTGGGTGCTTTTGTCAGAGGCGAGCTCAAAGGTGAAAAGTGGTATTTGGGGGAAAGCTAGAGGGATATGCTAACAACCTGAGATCAGAGCTGGGCTAGTCTGTGGGCTCTAAGAAGCAAAACTCAAATATGAGTTTATCACACTCGTCTTCCTAAAACATTTCACAAGAAACATGAAGCAAGAGAGTCTGAGGCAATTAAATAGCACCTCTTTTCTGAGAACTGAGATTGCTTCTTTTTCCAAATATAAAAACTGAATTCTAGGTGAACAGAACTCTGCAAGGAGTTACTAATTTCCTACACCCAGAACAGCCCTATTACAACCTCATTTCTCCCAAAGGGCCATGGATTCTGGTGTTGTCTGAAATACATGTTCAGGCCAGAGTCATTGTGTTTGCTCCTTCAGGCTGTTCTTTATGGTAGTCATGATAGTCCACTGACCCCACTGACTCAAACCCAGAGGCCAAGGTCAGGGTTGGGAATTCAGGTCAATAAATTTCAGTATTCTTTGGTCACAGACTGTACCTCAATTCTTGGTCATCTTTCTTGCAAATTCCCGCTGGCCACAAGGAAACGCTACCCAAAGGTGTACAATTAAAGACAGCTCAGATCCGTTAGTAGTAGAGGTGAAGGCTGACAGGGCCACATTTGGCAGAGGCCACCAGACGGGAAACAGTGGGTTAGGAAGCATCACGGTACAGCCAGTCAAGGGGGCCTGGGAGGGAAAACACTATGGCAAGTCACTTACCTTCTCTGGGCCTTAGTTTCTTCATCTTTAAAATGTGCTCACTGAACTGGATTAACATTTCCAAAGTGTGTTGTAAGGAGCTGTAGTTCCATGGGATATCAATTAAGTGTTCAGTTCAGTTCAGTTCAGTTCAGTCGCTCAGTCGTGTCCGACTCTCCGCGACCCCATGAATCACAGCACGCCAGGTCTCCCTGTCCATCACCAACTCCCGGAGTTCACTCAAACTCATGTCCATCGAGTCGGTGATGCCATCCAGCCATCTCATTCTCCGTCGTCCCCTTCTCCTCCCGCCCCCAACCTTTCCCAGCATCAGAGTCTTTTCCAGTGAGTCAACTCGTCGCATGAGGTGGCCAAAGTATTGCAGTTTCAGCTTTAGCATCAGTCCCTCCAATGAACATCCAGGATTGATCTCCTCTAGAATGGACTGGTTGGATCTCCTTGCAGTATAAGGGACTCTCAAGAGTCTTCTCCAACACCACAGTTCAAAAGCATCGATTCTTCGGCGATCAGCCTTCTTCACAGTCCAACTCTCACATCCATACATGACCACGGGAAAAACCATTGCCTTGACTAGACGGACCTTGGTTGGCAAAGTAATGTCTCTGCTTTTTAATATACTATCAAGGTTGGTCATAACTTTCCTTCCAAGGAGCAAGCGTCTTTTAATTTCATGGCTGCAATCAGCATCTGCAGTGATTTTGGAGCCCAAAAAAACGAAGTCTGACACTGTTTCCACTGTTTTTCCATCTATTTCCCATGAAGTGACGGGACCAGATGCCATGATCTTTGTTTTCTGAATGTTGAGCTTCAAGCCAACCTTTTCACTCTCCTCTTTCACTTTCATCAAGAGGCTTTTGAGTTCCTCTTCACTTTCTGCCATAAGGGTAGTGTCATCTGCATATCTGAGGTTATTGATATTTCTCCCGGCAATCTTGATTCCAGCTTGTGCTTCTTCCAGCCCAGCGTTCCTCATGATGTACTCTGCATATAAGTTAAATAAGCAAGGTGACAATATACAACCTTGACGTACACCTTTTCCTATTTGGAACCAGTCTGTTGTTCCATGTCCAGTTCTAACAGTTGCTTCCGCTGGGGAAATGTTACATGGTCAAATAATTTTGCAGGATGCTGGATTAAGGCAAAGTTAAATAGGTCTCGTTACAACAGGACTTCTGAAAAGCCTTAACATGCCTATGTGCATGCTTAGTTTCTGAGAGGAATGCTTTTGCCAAGCACCCCAAGGGACTATTAATTTTTTTGTGAATACCAGACTTTATGGTCTGTAACATTCTATGTATGAGGGAGGGAGAACTCATATGACATTTTGGTATGGTTTAAAAAAAAAAAAAAGACTAGGAGAAAAGTAAATTTCTTCACTCTTCTGGGCCCTAGCCATATACAAGGCTGGAGTTTGTGGAGTAAGTCACCACCTGCTCACCTGTAATTTAGAGCCTGTCGCGAGCATCTGCAACCTGGAGGTCTCAAGGTTGGAGTCATCACCTGGATTAGGTGACTGTCAGAGAAGCCCTTAGTGACCTGCAGAAAGATACTGGGAATATGGTCCCTAATAAGTAAGCAATCATGAAGATGGTAACAGTGATCCGTTGCTTGCATGATCAGCTTGCAGAAGGCCAGGGACTGGCAAATTTTGAGAGCAATAGTAGTCTGGCAACTGGAATGCTGCCCAAATATGGGAAATAAGTGGACCTGGCCTTTTGGGAAATGAGCAGTCAGAAGGGCAGCAGAATTGGCAAGTAGAGGTTAGAGCACAAAACCTTTTGTGCTTTTCACTGTGGGTCTTGCCTCTGCCATATGCCTGACTGCTCTTCTCTCTCTGCACAACATAGCTTCACTGAAGACTAGTTAAAGTGATGTGTCCAGTTCTCAAAAGGCCTAATTCTCCTTTATCGGTTATGGGTCACAGATTCATCTTTGGGAAAGAATGGTTTGTGAAAATTTGCTTTCTATGACTAGACATGTCTGGGTAGCTGATGAGCACTGTAGTATAACTCCTTTTTAAATGGATTCCCAGGGTGAGGTTTCATTACGGTCATCAAGAACACAGCATGTACAATTTTGTGAATTTCATTACCTATGAGAATGGGAACTTTTAAAATTCCATAGGCCCTGCTCCTTAAAGAAGAATTAACTCCCAGAACCAAGAAATAAAAAAGATTAAAGGGGCCCACATACTTTTTCAATCCAAAATAAAAGGACAAGTAGCAGAGCTTCACCTAAAATCAATAAATCAAAATATACTTTCAGATCCAATTTTGCTTTGTTAACCATAGGTTCAGACTTTTGGCCATCAAAGATTTTACTGAGCAACTGAGTATTTTCTTTCCTAAACCTCTGCAGTGCTCCCCACATCTCTGAGCTGCTTCACGTCACCCTGATGCTAAGTTTTACAAGGCAGGCTGTATATTTCATACCCAAACCCAAGCATATTTCAGATCTGTCCCAAAGCTTCTGTGCACCTCAGCTGTTTCTATGGTAAAAATTCTCAGTCTTTTCCCTGTAATGAGTACTATGTCAAAATGAGATTGCTTTCAGTTCAGTTCAGTTCAGTCACTCAGTCGTGTCCGACTCTCCGCAACCCCATAAATCACAGCACGCCAGGTCTCCCTGTCCATCACCAACTCCCGGAGTTCACTCAAACTCATGTCCACAGAGTCGGTGATGCCATCCAACCATCTCATGGCTTCCCCTTCTCCTCCTGCCCCCAATCCCTCCCAGCATCAGGGTCTTTTCAAATGAGACAGCTCTTTGCATCAGGTGGCCAAAGTATTGGAGTTTCAGCTTCAACATCAGACCTTCCAATGAATACCCAGGACTGATCTCCTTTAGGATGGATTGGTTGGATCTTCTTGCAGTCCAACAGACTCTCAGAGTCTTCTCCAACACCACAGTTCAAAATCATCAATTCTTCGGTGCTCAGCTTTCTTTATAGTCCAACTCTCACATCTATACATGACTACTGGAAAAACCATAGCCTTGACTAGACAGACCTTTGTTGGCAAAGTAATGTCTCTGCTTTTTAATATGCTGTCTAGGTTGGTCATACCTTTCCTTCCAAGGAGTAAGCATCTTTTAATTTCATGGCTGCAATCACCATCTGCAGTGATTTTGGAGCCCCAAATATAAAGTCTCTCACTGTTTCCCCATCTATTTTCCATGAAGTGATGGGACCAGATGCCATGATCTTAGTTTTCTGAATGTTGAGCTTTAAGCCAACTTTTTCACTTTCCTCTTTCACTTTCATCAAGAGGCTTTTGAGTTCTTCTTTACTTTCTGCCATAAGGGTGGTGTCATCTGCATATCTGAGGTTATTGATCTTTCTCCCGGCAATCTTGATTCCAGCTTGTGCTTCCTCCAGCTCAGCGTTTCTCATGATGTACTCTGCATACAAGTTAAATAAGCAGGGTGACAATATACAGCCTTGACGTACTCCTTTTCCTATTTGGAACCAGTCTGTTGTTCTATGTCCAGTTCTAACTGTTGCTTCCTGACCTGCATACAGGTTTCTCAAGAGGCAGGTCAGGTGGTCTGGGATTCCCATCTCTTTCAGAATTTTCCACAGTTTATTGTGATCCACACAGTCAAAGGCTTTGGCATAGTCAAGAAAGCAGGAATAGATGTTTTTCTGGAACTCTTTCGCTTTCTCCATGATCCAGCGGATGTTGGCAATTTGATCTCTGGTGCCTCTGCCTTTTCTAAAACCTGCTTGAACATCTGGGAGTTCACGGTTCACATATTGCTGAAGCCTGGCTTGGAGAATTTTGAGCATGACTTTACTAGCGTGTGAGATGAGTGCAATTGTGCGGTAGTTTGAGCATTCTTTGGCATTGCCTTTCTTTGGGATTGGAATGAAGACTGACCTTTTCCAGTCCTGTGGCCACTGCTGAGTTTTCCAAATTTGTTGGCATATAGAGTGCAGCACTTTCACAGCATCATCTTTCAAGATTTGAAATAGCTCAACTGGAATTCCATCACCTCCACTAGCTTTGTTAGTAGTGATGCTTTCTAAGGCCCACTTGACTTCACATTCCAAGATGTCTGGCTCTAGGTCAGTGATCACGTTATCGTGACTATCTTGGTAATGAAGCTCTTTTTTGTACAGTTCTTCTGTGTATTCTTGCCACCTCTTCTTAATATCTTCTGCTTCTGTTAGGTCCATACCATTTCTGTCCTTTATCGAGCCCATCTTTGCATGAAATGTTCCCTTGGAATCTCTAATTTTCTTGAAGAGATCTCTTGTCTTTCCCATTCTGTTGTTTTCCTCTATTTCTTTGCATTGATCCTGAGGAAGCCTTTCTTATCTCTCCTTGCTATTCTTTGGAACTCTGCATTCAGATGCTTATATCTTTCCTTTTCTCCTTTGAGATTGCTTTAGGAATGATGATTTGAATGGGCACATCTTTTAAAATTACGTAATAATTTGCACCCTTATATGAACTACAGGTGGATTGACTAAGGCAGTAACATCTTGGCCTTTACAATGACTGACAGCACTATGCACTTGCCTGTAACATGTATGCAGGGCACAAGGAGCCTGGCTGAGGTGGGGGGAACCAGAATCCAGTGCTCACTCTGCTCCCCAAGCCCTGTGGGCCACATGAAGCCTCCTCTGCCCAGAGAAATGGATGTCCTTTCCCAGGCCATCAAAGGCATGTTATGGGCCAGCATTGGTTCTATTCAAGTGTCATCATTTTCTCCTATTAGTGTTAAAGTGACTTTTTAGTTTACAGATGATTTTATATAGTTCCTTTATATGGCATTTCTACCCATATTTGAGAACAAACAAATTAGGGATTCCTTTCGTTTTTAAATCTTTCTTTGGCTGTACCTCATGGCATGCAGAACTTCTCCAACCAGGGATCAAACCTGCACCCCGTGCAGTGAAAGCATAGAGTCTTCACCACTGGACTGCCAGGGAAGCCCCGGGATTCCTTTCTTAACAAAAGTCAATAAAACTATTCCAGTTTACTATTAACCATCATTTAAATGCTATTTAACCTTTAATATTATATTGAAAAAAACTTTAAGCGTAAATTACAAGAATACTTATAATGTCATATCTTCTTCTTAACAGCGTATTATTAAAGGTATCACCCCAGAAACACCGACAGAAATTCCCTGTGGGGACATCCGCTTGAATGCTGTGTAAAACATGAACAAAAGGAAGATGGCTTCCCAATAACCTCTTCCTCCAGTCCTGACAAGTCACACCTCGCCTTTTCCCTCTAAGTCAATGAGTATCCGGCTAAGCCTATCAATGGAGGGGCCTTCTTCATAGAGAGACAGTCCCAAAAGACTATGGTGCCCAGATTCTTTCGGCCTCCAGTCACTTCGTGTGAAATCTCCAGGACATGTTACCACGTTAGATTCTGTGATGCAGCTAAAGTGGACTGCTTTGAATGTGTGAAGCTGTATGGAGGTGATGAAAACCACCACGTCATCATTAGGACTAGTTTAGGATCAAGTCTGTGAAAGTCGCCTGTGTCATTCCTTCTTACGATCATCAGTATCTAATATCGTTTGCTTCCAAAGATTTCAACTGTTCATGACTGCATAAACCACGTAGGAAAAAACAGGGATACTGTCTTGCCAGCCACATGTTTTCCGAGTAGCAGAGAATACTATATAGCTGGAGTCTATTAGAACCCCGTAACCTGTGTGCTGCTGTGGAGTCAGGAAAGGACGATGTAAGAAGCTAAATTGAAAAATAATGTGTATGTGTGAGCATGTGTGTCTGTGTGTACAACTGTTCCAGTGTATCCTTACCCGTTACAAACTATATGAATTTCCTCTAGTTTTTTTTACATTAACAAATTCCACCTACTGAAATTTGTATGTATGTTATTATTTGAAGGGTATAATGACTACGACAGGCTCTGCCACCTATTCCTTTTCCAAAGACACTGCTTTAGCCCATATGATTTCCTCTATGGGCTGGCCTTTAGTATTTGCTGCACTTCACTGCCATCTTCCTGTCTCTCTCTACTAAATATACAGGGTAACAGCCCACAGGCTAATCTGGCCTATTTCATTAGTCACTGTGGCTTGGCTGTGAATTACTTGGAAGATGAATATTGATAAATGCATCTTCATTGTTCAGTTGGCTATCTGGTTTAAGCTCTGTCTACTTCAAATGACTGAGTCTGACCACTAAGGTTATTTTGCTTTGTGAAGAGTAGATAAATCTAATTCTCACAGGGTGTAGAGGTCTGACATCCTGACCTAAACCAAGGTCATCCTCAATCCAAAAGTAACTAAGAGAGTCTGGTAAGTGAACCTCCTCCCAACTCCTTGATTTTTCCTGAGTGGCTATCAGGATACTGAGCCCTCCAGATAAATTTTCAAGATTGAGTTTAAATAAGGCTGATTGGAAAAGGGACACTTAAGTTAATAAAACCACATAAAACGCTTAATACATATCTAGTAAATGTGACTTCAGTGGCTTGAGACACTTAGATGCATAGGTAGAGAAGCAAATTTTACCTTGTAGTGACATTTCCTTAACCAAAACCTTAAAGGCTAGTCAATGATAAAAGGACTCAATCTTCTGGCCCCATATCACATCAGTCCTCTATATGAATCTAATTCAATCCTAACCACCTTACAGAAAGAAGATCCCTATAGTAGAGGCCTAATTCCATCCAATTATAGATCTTTCTCCCTTGGCTTCCTTTCCCCAACAATATTCCCCAGCCACCTTCCTGTATTCCACTACATCCTTCTATTTCTGATGCCCTGCTTTCCCCAGTGGGGTATTTTCCCCATAGATGTCTGTTGAGAAATTTCCCAAATTATCAGAGGAAAAGAGGAGGGCCTTTAAAATGACTCTTAGTGACCTACCTTATCTTTGCTTTTTCATTCCTTCTTGCTACCTTATGTCCATTCTCTTTGCTTTCTAGGGTGCTGAAAGGAGAGAGGTAATATAAGTGGCAGTGTATTTGGTGGTAAATAGCTTTGCAAATTTTAAGAACTTGCTTTATATGGATTCTCCCCCTCTCACACACGCTTATGCATTTTCAAAAGATACCATTTTTTAAACAACACTTTTTCAGAGTTTTGTCAAGCCAGGTGTTATACAGGTGTTTTGAACATTTTCAAAGGTCACTAGACTTTAAAAATATCCAAAATCTCTCTTCAATATAGTCTGCATTTACTTGATTCCTATTTATCAATACTACTCTGAATATTTTTTAAGGAAAACTTAGTTGGTATATCAACTTTAAAATAACCTTTTAAAGACCTTTTACATCTAATGTAGTATTTACATAAAAGTAAAAAATAAAAATGGAATGAATTGTAAAGTGCTGAAGTTAATTTCTTTTCTGTAATTTACTAGCAAGAAATAGCCAGGGAACAGACAAGACACAACAAAAGAATGGAGGCCAATTCAGTTGACTGAGATTGTTCCTATATGTTGATATGTAATGGAGTCCAAACAATTTATCTCCATTCCAATTAACTTGAAACCCATTTAAAACTTATTCCATTTGTTGTGTGGAATGCATGACTTGTAACCTAAATTCACTGCCCTGGCTGCCCCATCCGGAGACGGAAGCAAAGACCCCTACAAACCCACCCAGTCAATCAATGTCCTAGCTCCAAAATCATATAAGGACAAATCAAACAATGAATCTCAAAGTGAGGCAGAGTGATTCTGTGGGATTAGTCACTCTCTCACCAGCCTCCTTATGCAGCTTGTTAATTTGGTGTCACCAATACCAAACTTTTAAGTACAAATTTCCATTTAACTCATCTACCCCAAATCTCCTTAAAAGGGAGATTATTCTCCTAGAATTAGAACCATGTTCTCTCTGAAAAGTAGGAAAGACTGACCTGGTATGTTCTATCTGTTGTACAGTCGATTTGGAGGTCACCGTCAAAGCAAAGCTTAAAACCACGGAATGCAGCGGCTTAACTGACTGTTCTTACGCATCTTAAGACAATCATTAGCTATCCAATGGTACAATCCTTCCCTGGTTCCTTCGTAGCACGTCTTTCGGCTAATAAATCAACACCTGGTGCTTAAGATATCATTAAAACAAGGCAGTATTCAGAAGGCATTTTCTCCATTTTTTTTTGGTCAGAGACAGTTAGGAAGAGCAGTAGATCCCTCAGACTATTACAACCTGTCACCACCATAAAGCAATTAAAACAAAATAGTCCTATGCAAAGTAGGAAGTTGTATACTTTAATCATGGAGCTCACCAGTTACTTAAAAAAAACACAAGGAGAGTTACACAAAAGGCTCTAAATTAGGAAGGTGAATTTAGAAAGTGCTTGCAAAGTATGCTGGAGACTGAAATTTATAAATCCAAATATTGAAGAAAAAAAAAAAACATTAAGACAAGGAATATCCCTATGCTGTAGAAAGCTTTCCTGGTGAAACATTCTGAGTTTTTTTCTTCAATATCACAGATAAGTCAATGATATTAAAATGTGTCTTTAGTTCCATGGAAGGACTATTTCAAAAGTTCTAAATCATTTTTTGTTGTTTCTATAGTATCCCGTTTCCCCCTCATTAACTGTTAACTGTCTCTAAATCTCAATGATGGAACAATGTTTTAAAGTTTAGATAACTACATTAGAGGGCAGAAACAAACCTAGTTACTTTCTCTACTCTTCCCGGGACCTAGAAATTTCTAAAGAAATATTTCCTCTCCTAGAATGACATAATGCTGCTGCTGCTGCTAAGTCACTTCAGTCGTGTCTGACTCTGTGTGACCCCATAGACGGAAGCCCAGCAGGCTCCCCCGTCCCTGGGATTCTCCAGGCAAGAACACTGGAGTGAGTTGCCATTTCCTTCTCCAATGTGTGAAAGTGAAAAGTGAAAGTGAAGTCACTCAGTCGTGTCCGACCCTTAGCGACCCCACGGACTGCAGCCTACCAGGCTCCTCCATCCATGGGATTTTCTAGGCAAGAGTGCTGGAGTAGCTTACCATTGCATACTCCTCTCAACTTTTTAATAGGCATTTACTACGAATGGAAAAGATGGAATCTTAAGTATGCCTTTGCTTGTGTAACATAGTTGGAATCCATTCAGTACTGTTTCTACATGAGGTGTAACAATTTTTTTTTTAATGATTCACAATATATTTCAATTGAAATATAAGCTTGTATTTCTCTTTCCAACACCTCATAATATCCACACCAAACTGCTCTACCACCAATCAAGTTTTTATTTCCTTATCAAAAAGAGATTATCTTCACTGGCCAAATCTACTTTGGAACCAGTGTGCACTGGAGGAGCATGTCATCAGAAAAAAGTTTTATGTCTGCTAAATTAAGAACCTTATCATTTAGGAGACAGAATAGGTGATTTCAGTCCTTCAGTTCTACAACTGAAGACTCCAATTACAGTAGATAATCTATTTCTAACAAATTGTAAACACTGACAGTTCAAACAACAAATATTTAGGAAAGAGGAGCTAGCCCATCTCTAGGCTTAAAATGCCTGAAGTGAAAGTGACATACATCAAAAAAATCTCTCAGAGAAATGTTGAAAATAAAGGAATGAATGTGAAAGTCAGTTGTGTCCAACTCTTTGCACTCCAATGGACTGAAGCCTGCCAGGCTCCTCTGCCCATGGATTCTCCAGGCCAGAATACTGGAGTGGGTAGCTGTTCCCCTCTCCAGGGGATCTTCCCAACCCAGGGATCGAACCCAGGTTTCCTTGCAGGCGGATTCTTTACCATCTGAGCCACCAGGGAAGCCCCAATACCTACATTTCCATAAACAAATAAGAGTATTTGCTAATTTTTTGAAAAAGCTACTTGATTCTTACTCAAACTCTAATACTATAAGTATGCCTTAAAACTTGATACATGAAAAATGCAAAGTTTAAAGGATAAAACTAGGGACTTATGTAACATAAGAATTTGCAGTTATTTCTCCAGTAGCATTTAAATATGATCTGATTTACACACAAAAAAAAAACATTTTCAGGATACTTTGTGTTGAATGTATCAATGGTAGTGATTTAGCTGCTAAGTTGTGTCTGACTCCGGTGATGCCATGAACCATAGCCTGCCAGGCTCCTCTGTCCTTGGGAATTCTCCAGGAAAGAATACTGAGTGGGTTGCCATGCCTTCCTCCAAGGGATCTTCCCAACCCAGGGATTAAACCCGTATCTCCTGCATTGCAGGCAGATTCTTTACCAACTGAACTACAAGGGAAGCCCCGAACGTATCAACGGGGTGCTTCAAATTCTGGACTATATAGTTAACTGAATTATATAAATGGTACTTCATTTTCCTCATCTTTAGTTTCTTCTTCCACATTACTTATAGTTAAGAATAAATAAATATTTTCTACTATTCACCTGTCAACTGTGGTTATGTGAAATTGTCCAATATTATTTTTTACATGAAACAATTATTTTTCAATTTCAGTGACAGAATTAAACCTGTTTTATTTATACAAAATAAAGAGTCTCCTCTTTAAGATGCATAAAATGCCCATGTACTCATTTATGCAATTTAGTCACAGATGTTCCAAATTATATTTTAAGACATCAGTAAATGCCTTTTGTTGTTAACTACTACTGCAGTTACTCTTAACATCATGATGATTAGACTGTCTCATTAAAAAGAAGAAAAAACAGAATGAAACAAAAATCCCTTCCAAACTCTTAAGGTTAAAAGAAAAATCTTAACTGTGTATTGTCAAAACATCCCCCCCAAATTATCACTGCATGTGATCTGCAAATACTTAGCATCAAAAGTACCTAGAATTAGAGATATTAAATTTCAGTAAAGCAAAATGAATTATTATAATCTGTGTAGAGCTGCAGTTTATAATGTACTTTCACAGATAGGTTTCCCTGGTGGCTCAGATGGTAAAGAATCTACCCACAATGCAGGAGACCCGGGTTCAATTCCTGGGTTGGGAAGATTCCCTGGAAAAGGAAATGGCAACCCTCTATAGTATTTTTCCCTGGAGGATCCTGTGGACAGAGGAATCTGGTGTGCTAAAGTCAGGGGGTCACAAAGAATCAGACACGACTGAGGCGACTAGTACTTTCACAAATATCATCTCACTCGATCATCAGATCTATGTGATAGATGTCATTTCCCCAGTTTTGTAGATAGGGAGTGTGAGGCACACAGTGATTAACTGATTTGCCCAGGTTCGCACAGCTGGAAAGTTCCAGAACAGACCTTATACCTAGGTTTTCTGATTGCAGGCCAAAGATTATTTGCATGAAAGTGAAAGCCGCTCAGTCGAATCTGACTCTGCGGCCCTGTGGACTATACATACAGTCCATGGAATTCTCCAGGCCAGAATACTGGAGTGGGTAGCCATTCCTTTCTCCAGGCAATCTCCCAACCCAGGGATCAAATCCAGGTCTCCCGCATTGCAGCTGGATTCTTTACCAGCTGAACCACAAGGGAAGTCCATTATTTGCATGTCTATCTTTAAAAACATCATCCATATAAAACTCCTAGAAGAGCATAGGCTAAACATTCTCTGCATAAATCATACCAAAGTTTTCTTAGGTCAGTCTCCCAAGGCAATGGAAAGAAAAACAAATGGGAATTAATCAGACTTAGAAACTTTTGCATAGCAAAGAAAACCATAAAATGAAAAGACAACCTATGGCATGGGAGAAAATATTTGAAAACAATGCAACTGTTAAGGGCTTAATGTCCAAAATACATAAACAGCTCAAACAACCCATTGAAAAAATGGGCAGAAAACCTAAATAGACATTTTTCCAAAGAAGACAAACAGATGGTCACAGGCACATGAAAAGGTTCTCAACATCACTAATTAGGAGAGAAATGCAAATCAAAGCTACAATGAGGTACCATTTCATATCAATCAGAATGGTGACCATTAAAAAGTCTACAAATAACAAATGCTGTAGAGTGTGTGGAAAAAAACGGAATCCTCCTACACTGCTGGTGGGAATATAAGTAGCTGCAACCACTATGAAAAACAGCATGGAGGTTCCTCAGAAAACTAAAAATAGAATTACCATATGATCCAGCAATCTCACTCCTGAGCATATATCTGGACAAAAGTGAAGTCGCTCAGTGGTGTCCGACTCTTTGCGACCACATAGACAGTAGCCCACCAGGCTCCTCCCTCCATGGGATTCTCCAGGCAAGAGTACTGGAGTGGGTTGCCATTGCCTTCTCCAGGGTATTTTCCTGACCCAGGGATTGAACCCAGGTCTCCCGCATTCCAGGCAGACACTTTAACCTCTGAGCCACCAGGGAAGCCCTATCTGGACAAAACTATAATCCAAAAAGATACGTGCACTCCTATGTTCATAGCAACACTATTCACAATAGCCAAAGACAGAGACAATATCCAAGACATGGATGCAACCTAAATGTCCACTGACAGATGAATGGATAAAGAAGATGTGGTACATACACACAACGGAATACTACTCAGCCATGAAAAAGAACCATGCTATTTGCGACAACATGACAACAACAAATACCGTATGACACACTTACATGTGGAATCTAAAATACAGCACAAACGAACCCATCCACAGAACAGGAACAGGCTCACAGACACAGAGAAGAGATTCTGGATTCCAAGGGGTGGGGGGGAGGGAAAGGAACAGACTGGGAGTTTGGGTTAGTAGATGCAAATTTTTACATTTAGAATGGATAAACAGCAAGGTCCTACTGTACAGCACAGGGAACTATATCCAATCCTCTGGGATAAATCATAATGGAAAAGAATACAAAAAAGAATGCATATATGTATATAACTGAGTCACTTTGCTGTATAGCAAAAATTAAAATTAATTAATTAAAAATCAATTAAATATTTAACTTAAAAAAAAAAAACCATCATCCACAGAAGCCAAAATAAACAGTACTGGAGCAAGAGTAAACAAGTGGAGGGAGAAGGAAATGAGGACAGTGAATCACAGAACAGTTGTTTACCAATTCATGATATTTAAGTCCATTATTTTAGACCTCAACTATTTACAAGAACACATATCCAGCAACACATATAATGAATCCCTTATTTATATTGATCCAAATAGCTCATTATCATTATCCAAGAACTGCTACCCTGTGCTCTAGTATGACAACTCTAACAAAGGAATTCAATTTTTCACCAAAGCTGAAGACTTTTAGCTTGTCATTCATGGTCTTCCATGATCTCACCCGAAATTTTCCAGTTACACTGTACTACACCCCTCTGTGTTCACTCAGTCTATGCTTCTGCAGTATTTGTCACTGTCACTGATAAGACTCAGTACAGAACCTCTATATATGGAACTTGTAATAAACTGTACTATATTTTTAAGAGTATATTAAACAAGACATGTTCATAAATAGGCTACCCAGTTCTTTAGCTAATTATTTTATTTAGTGTATTTTTCACCCTTAGCTAAAACTCATTTATACACATAACTAATACCTTGCTAAGGTTTCAGAAAAGAGGAATGGCGGCATGACACAAGTGACATTTTAAATGTGACACTTTTAAATAAGCATAAATTAAATGGTACAAATGTATCACCATTTTTATTTTCATTTAAGAGAGGTATGTTGTGAGCTAAAAAGCTTAGACAAGATCTGTGATCTATATTTTACACTTTAATACAAACTTTAGGACATAAAGTAAAACGATATTCTCCATTCAAATCCACATTATTTTTATCTGAAACACAGTATTTATAAAATAAACAGCTCTTGCAACAAAATCAACAATAGAAGAGTTGTTTAAATTATCTTTTAATGGTCATAGTAGAGCCAATTTTCCTCATATTACCTATGAGGATTTAGCATTCTCTTTAGGTTACTTGAATATAACCAGGAATGTTGTACTGATAAGTAAATATTACATATTAACTTAGTTAAACATTCAAGATAAAAGGACTGACTTCTGACTTAACCGAAACCCAAAATGAATTTTGAAAATACATTTTAAAATACCCTCCCACCCACTCTTAACACACTCCTTTATGTGTTCACACAGCATGTTTCAGGAGTTGTAATTTTCTGTGCTTCCATAGGTCTTTCTACAGGGGCAGCCATCAATCATCTTCTTTCTCAATATATGTCTTTGCATTAATCCTCGCCATTTGCCGGGCCAAGTATCTGTCTCTTGCCGACATTACAGTTTCTTCATTGCTCCGCTTTGCAAACTTGTTCACTGTCTCATGTGGCCTCTCCTGTTCTTTGCCCGTCTCGTGGCATTCCTCTGTGATTCTGTGTTTTGCTCCCAATGACACTTCAGAACTAGAGGGTTTCTCTGGGTTTCTTTCTTTGTCCTTTTCCATGTCTCTCATTTTACTGGCTCTTTCCTGGTTAAGAAACCTATCCTTTGCCCTAGAATTTGGGCTGCTTTCCTTTCTGTCTCGATTTCTTTCTGAAGATTCAACAATGACTTCTCGTTTTTCTCTATCTCTGTATTTATCACTGTTTTCATATCTTTCTTTTCTTTCTTTCAAATGTTCTTCCTTTTCTTTGCTTTTCTCTTCCTTCTCGCATCCTTTCTCATTGTGTCGGTCATAATTATTTTGTTGTCTGCGTCTTTCCTGTTCTCTGGAGGGATATTTATCCCTGTCTTTCTCCCTTTTCCATTCTCTGTCATTTCTTTCTCTCTCGTCTCTTCCCCTCAGTCTCTCTTCTTGTTCATGCCTCTTCCAGTGTGAATCTCTGTGACTGGACTCTCTGTGCCTATGGGAATCCTTTTTTTCTTTTTGAGAATCACGGTCAGCATAATAGTTGTCCTGCTCCCTGGACGGTCTCTCTTGGTGTTGATCTTCCCTTTTCTCATGTCCTCCTGACTTGGAACTTTTTGTGCGGCATTTGGTACCATGTTCTCTTTCCTCACTAGATGATGGTGAGTGGGTAGGATTCCTGTGATGCTTGGAGTCATTTTTTAGGGTCTCTGTGCCCTTTTCCCTTCTGCAGTTCACTTTACTTTCCTCCGTTTCATCATTCTCACTGCTCTTATCATCAAAGTCACTGTCTGCATCTGGGTTTTCCTCTACTTTCACACCCGTTCGGCGAATGCAGTTCTCATGAGGTATTCTGCTCTCTGAACTTACTTCATCAGAATATCCTTTTGATTTCTCTTCTTTTATCCCAGACCTTAAGAAAAATAATGTAACACAAAATGCCACATTATTAATTATAGTAAATAAATTCTATAAATAAATTCATAGAATTTTTATCAGTACTTAAGTCAATACACTTACAACTGTATATACTTTCTGATAATCCCAAATTCAAAAAGGTGATGATGTCTATTTACCTGGTAAACATCTATCATTAGTATATTCTAATCATTCAGATTATTTTCAATATTGGTAGAAATGAAAAAGTAAAAATCAGCCCTTCTGTATAGACCACTAGAACCTTCAGGTAGGGGTCTGTGGAAGGTTTTCTAGAACCTTCAGGTAGGGGTCTGTGGAAGGTCTTCCTTTTTGCCAAACACAGACAACAAATAATTAGGAAAAGGCATATTCTAGAATAAGTACTAGTTTTCAACAAGAAGTTCAAGTTGTGGCTCTTTGTTGGATTTTTATTTTTCTTTCTTTCTAAAAAATACTTAAAATAGTCCTGAAAAAAGATGAAGATAAATATTTTTCACCACAAATGGTGACAAAATCTAATTCTAAATATCACTAAATAATCCTTCTCACGATTGAAAAGGCATCAGCCTCCTGCTATATACCTCAGCATCTATTACAACAAAATGGAAATATGTGAATCCATCCAGCTATTATGATCAGTTACACTAACACTGTTTACACCACCTACATTTTCCTAGCTGATCAGCATGGTTAATTTATTTACATTACTCACACATTCATTCTCAGTAATCACTTACTCATCACACAAACAAAGCAACAACTATGGTTCTCAAGGAACTGCTTTCCTTAGATACAAATTTAGGACAAGTTTTACCTTCAAATATATATATGTATATATATATTTATAGCATGATAATTTCACTATTCCTATATCTTATGGGCTTCCAAGGTGGCACTAGTGGTAAAGAACCCACCTGCCAATGCAGGAGAGATAAGAGATACAGGTTCAATCCCTGGGTCAGGAAGATCTCCTGGAGAAGGGAATGGCAACCCACTCCAGTATTCTTGCCTGCAGAATCCCACTGCCAGGCTCCCAGGACAGAGGAGCCTAATGGGCTACAGTCCAAAGGTTCGCAAACAGTCAGACATGAAGGATGCGACTTAGTATGCATAATATCTTACAATTTTATTCAAAATTCCTCCAACCCTTACTTTCTAGACCAGTACTAATAAAAATCCCAACAGAAATGAGGAATTCCCTGATAGTCCAGTGGTTATGACTCAGTGCTTTCACTGCCGAGACCCAGGTTCCAACCCTGGTGGGGAATTAAGATTCCACCAGCCGCGTAGCATAGCCCAAAAAAAAAAGTCTACAGAAATGGTAATGTCCATATCTATGCTGTTTAATATTGTAGCCACTAGCCAAATGTGCGGAGAAGGCAATGGCAAGCCACTCCAGTACTCTTGCCTAGAAAATCCCATGGATGGAGGAGCCTGGTAGGCTGCAGTCCGTGGGGTTGCTAAGGGTCGGACACGACTGAGCGACTTCACTTTCACTTTCACACACTGGAGAAGGAAATGGCAACCGACTCCAGTGTTCTTGCCTGGAGAATCCCAGGGATGGGGGAGCCTGGTGGGCTTCATCTATGGGGTCACACAGAGTGGGACATGACTGAAGTGACTTAGCAGCAGCAGCAGCCAAATGTGAAAATGGAGTACTTGCAATGTGACTGATGTGACCAAAATTTTAGATTTATTTTAAACAGCCACGTGAAATTGTGGCTACATACTGGATAATCCTTTTCTAAGCCCCTGATTATGTGAATCTTTATGTTTTACAGAGGCTAGGTTCTATTTATGGAAAGATATGCTTCTCTTTTTATATACTATCTGAACATGCATGCAGAATTATTACAATAAAAATATCTTAAACTAAAGGTTTTTTAATTAAAAAGCTGTAAATCTCTAGTTATTCATTCAATTAGGTCAGGTTTGGCTAACAACAAAATATGCAATACTACAGTCCTCTACTTCCAGGGAGTTTAAATGATCGTGAGATCATATCAGAACTCAAGGGCGGTATCCTTCTTCTAAATATTCCATATGCCACATCTTACCTGGCTTCACGAAAGCTGCATGTAGGTACTTCCTCTTCACCAACTGCTTGATTTAATAGGTGCCTATAAAATCCACTGAGATCTCTCTGCTTGGTTACATCCAAACGTGCTAAGAGAATGAAAGCAAAAGTGAGAATAATATATTCAACAAGGCAAAACGTAGTTCAGTTTTACAGGCACAGAGTATATAACACAGTGTATAAACTGGTCTCTAGGTCTATATAGTCTGCAGGCCAAATTTGGCCTGCTGCCTTTTTTGTCAATAGATTTTTACTGGAATGTAGCCCTGTTTACTATCCTGAGTGGTGCTCTAGATGAACACATAGTACATGCTGAGACCAAGTCTTACACATGTGGTTTTCTTCCTTTTAAAGTTGGTAAGCACTTGACAAATAAGCTGTTTTCACTTTGATCATGAAAAACGACTATGAGTAGAAAGTACTGCAGTAAAGCATTAAGATATTTTTTGGCCTCTGCACATCTTTGTTCTTTCTTGAATTAATGTTATTCTTTTTGTAAATACCTAGTTAATGCTCCTTGGGTGATGTTAGTTTTCTCATCCCAGGAAAATATAACTAGGATTTAAATCTCAGTTTATATTCCCTTTGACAAATGCTGTGCTGTTATGCCTTGTAATCGATGTTTTTACATTTGAAATCATTTTCTAAGGCAATGACTTGTGATGATTACAGTTTTAAGCAACAAAATGAGATATAATTAGAAAGTTGAATAGAAATAAGTTACTAAAGAGTGCAACTGTGTTTTTACCTAAAATCTTCTATTTTATAATACTGTGTAACATCATATACTTTGTACCCTATATTCACATACATAAATTATGACAACATTATAATCTAAAAGTTCAGTGACAGAGCAAATGGCTACCACAGGGCAGAATTCTATTTCTATTTCCTTCTACCCTTCTCCCTCTTTCACCTCACCTTCAAGTGCAGCAGCTCTTCTTTCCCTTTCTTCCTCTTCAGCTCTCTCTTGCAGTTTTTTCTTATAAGCAGATGTTACAAATGCCTCTTTATCATCAAATTCTCCCTTTTCCATTTCTCGTTCTCGCTGTATTTTCTTTTCCATTCTTTTTTCTTGTTCTTTTTTTCTAATTTCAACTGCTTTCAGTAAGCTGTGAATGTACTTGGGCTAGGGGAAAAAATAAGATTATTTAGAAGAGAATCAAAGACAATGAATTGTTAATATTCTATTGTTATCACGAATTAAGACAGAAAGTCAAATAAATAGGATCAACTTCTCAAAATTCAATATAAACTTACTAGCAAGATTGAAAATAAAATTCGTTTCAAAAGAAATTTAAGTATAGACAGAACTTTTCAAAACACCATTTTGTAAAAACTCTCAAACTAAATAGGTAATTTTCCCATTGTTTTTCTCACCCTTTTTACAAAATGCTATTTTTTTTACTTCTTCAGATATGTGAGCAGGAAAGCTTTCCAACTAGTTTTTCCCATTAGTTGAAATACAATTATTTAAAATAGTATCTTTAATATAATTTTATACCACTACTTTATTTTAGATACTGTAAGATGTAAAGATCCTTAAAAACCAGTCTGTGCTTTGTGAAAGAGTAAGAGCGACAGAAAATTTGAACTTATTTCATTCAATCTCCACACCTTTACATTTTTGTCAAACTAAAAATCTGATCGTGATACACATGGGTGATTCAGTTACCAGCTAGGAAGCAATAAAAAATTATAAAACACAAACATGAACAGGAGGAGCAATACAAAGACTTTCCTAAGAAAAACTTTCCAAAAATAATTTGAAAAAGTTTTAAAGCAAAAAACAAAATTTATAAAATTGTTAGATAATTCTCTTGCTCCTGGTTAGGATACTTTACATACAGCTTCCTAGATTCTAACAAATCCACACTATCTGGAACTAGGGGCTCTTTACATTTTATATACCTAAAATTTTTTGTCAGATCATTCTCATGGTGAAATAAGAGTAAGATACAAAATGCAGGTCAAAGTCAAAGAAAGTTTGTATTTTCAGCTACAAACCTTTCGGTCTTTTCCCAAAAGCAATTTGGGGTTACTTTCTTCCTTCTTTTTCTGCATTTCATCATAAATACTGTCATATTCATATACAGTAGAATCTTCTGCAAGAGCCTTCTGAATTTCAAGTTTGGTCTTTAAAAAAAAAAATCGAACGTATTTCAAAAATATGAGCCAACTAACAGATACCAGAAAAAGTTTTAAGTAGTTTTCTGGGGACAGGATCATAAATCAGAAATATATCATAAAAATTGTTATCAATCACATTTTAAACTTAAAACACTTAGAACAGAGCCTTACACAGAGTAGACATTAATTAAACATTGTGCTGTGCTTAGTCACTCAGTCGTGTCTGACTCTGCAACCCTGTGGATTACAGATCCCCAGGCTCCTCTGTCCATAGGATTCTCCAGGCAAGAATACCAGAGTGGGTTGCCATGCCCTCCTCCAGGATATTAAACATTATTTATTATTATCTATTCTGCTTCATTGACTATGCCAAAGCCTTTGACTGTGTGGATCACAATAAACTATGGAACATTCTGAAAGAGATGGGAATCCCAGACCACCTGACCTGCCTCTTGAGAAACCTGTATGCAGGTCAGGAAGCAACAGTTAGAACTGGACATGGAACAACAGACTGGTTCCAAATAGGAAAAGGTGTACGTCAAGGTTGTATATTGTCACCTTGCTTATTTAACTTATATGCAGAGTACATCATGAGGAAAGCTGGGCTGGAAGAAGCACAAGCTGGAATCAAGATTGCTGGGAGAAATATCAATAACCTCAGATATGCAGATGACACTACCCTTATGGCAGAAAGTGAAGAGGAACTCAAAAGCCTCTTGATGAAAGTGAAAGAGGAGAGTGAAAAGGTTGGCTTGAAGCTCAACATTCAGAAAACAAAGATCATGGCATCTGGTCCCATCACTTCATGGGAAATAGATGGAAAAACAGTGGAAACAGTGTCAGACTTTGTTTTTTTGGGCTCCAAAATCACTGCAGATGCTGATTGCAGCCATGAAATTAAAAGACGCTTACTCCTTGGAAGGAAAGTTATGACCAACCTGGATAGTATATTAAAAAGCAGAGACATTACTTTGCCAACCAAGGTCCGTCTAGTCAAGGCAATGGTTTTTCCCGTGGTCATGTATGGATGTGAGAGTTGGACTGTGAAGAAGGCTGATCGCCGAAGAATCGATGCTTTTGAACTGTGGTGTTGGAGAAGACTCTTGAGAGTCCCTTATACTGCAAGGAGATCCAACCAGTCCATTCTAAGGGAGATCAATCCTGGATGTTCATTGGAGGGACTGATGCTAAAGCTGAAACTGCAATACTTTGGCCACCTCATGCGACGAGTTGACTCACTGGAAAAGATTCTGATGCTGGGAAAGGTTGGGGGCGGGAGGAGAAGGGGACGATGGAGAATGAGATGGCTGGATGGCATCACCGACTCTGTGGACATGAGTTTGAGTGTACTCCGGGAGTTGGTGATGGACAGGGAGGCCTGGCGTGCTGTGATTCATGCGGTCGCGGAGAGTCGGACACGACTGAGCGACTGAACTGAACTGAACTGATTCACTTACAGATAAGGAGTTATGTGTTTAGTCCCTCAGTTGTGTCCGACTCTTTGCAAGCCCGTGGACTGTAGCCAGGCTCCTCTGTCGATGAGGTTTTTCCAAGCAAGAATACTGGAGTGTATTGCCATTTCCTCCTCTAAGGGATCTTCCTGACTCAGGATTCGAACCCAAGTCTCCTGTGTCTCCTGCATTGCAGGTGGATTCTTTACCCAATGAGTCATTAGGGAAGCCCCCAAATAAACAGTTATCCGCATCAAAAAGTCAAAAGGACTACGGTATGACTTAGGAACATCAAACCTTAATTTTGAGATGCCTATATTATATTACATATTAAACTTTCATACCATTTTTAGTTATGTTACCAAATGTTCAGGTTTCAAAAGGTAGGAAATACTTTAATTGAAAAATGCTTTATTTTTAGAGATGTCACCTCTAGAATTTAAGTAGTATATTCACTAAAGCAATTACTTTGCAATACAAGTAGTTTAAAGAATTTTTTGTCTGATATATTTTTCATTAAAAATATTTTAATAATTATAAGGAACTTTTTATTTTCACTGAAGTATAACTGACATAGACTATGATTTGACATTTGTGTAATGATCACCACAGTAAGTCTAGTTACCATCCATCACCATACAAAGCTACCAGAAAAAAAAAAAACTTCCTCAAGTGACAAAAACTTTTAAGATTTACTTTCTTAATTTCCAAATTTGCATACAATGTCTATAGTCACTACAGACTACAGTCACTATGATGTATATTACATCACCATGACTTTTTTAAAAAATAACCTGAATTTTGTGTACTTATATGCAGAGTACATCATGAGGAACGCTGGGCTGGAAGAAGCACAAGCTGGAATCAAGACTGCCGGGAGAAATATCAATAACCTCAGATATGCAGATGACACCACCCTTATGGCAGAAAGTGAAGAGGAACTAAAAAGCCTCTTGAGGAAAGTGAAAGAGGAGAGTGAAAAGGTTGGCTTGAAGCTCAACATTCAGAAAACTAAGATCATGGCATCTGGTCCCATCACTTCATGGGAAATAGATGGGAAAACAGTGAAAACAGTGTCAGACTTTATTTTTTGGGGCTCCAAAATCACTGCAGATGCTGATTGCAGCCATGAAATTAAAAGACGCTTACTCCTTGGAAGGAAAGTTATGACCAACCTAGATAGCATATTAAAAAGCAGAGACATTACTTTGCCAACCAAGGTCCGTCTAGTCAAGGCTATGGTTTTTCCCGTGGTCATGTATGGATGTGAGAGTTGGACTGTGAAGGAAGCTGATCGCCGAAGAATTGATGCTTTTGAACTGTGGTGCTGGAGAAGACTCGAGAGCCCCTTGGACTGCAAGGAGATCCAACCAGTCCATTCTAAAGGAGATCAATCCTGGGTGTTCATTGGAAGGACTGATGCTAAAGCTGAAACTGCAATACTTTGGCCACCTCACGCAATGAGTTGCTTCACTGGAAAAGACTCTGATGTTGGGAAGGATTGGGGGCAGGAGGAGAAGGGGATGACAGAGAATGAGATGGCTGGATGGCATCACCGACTCGATGGACATGAGTCTGAGTTGGTGATGGACAGGGAGGCCTGGCGTGCTGTGATTCATGGGGTCGCAAAGAGTCAGACACGACTGAGCAACTGAACTGAACTGATCCCCTTCATCCATTTCACCAAGCTCCCCAATACACTTCCCCTCCATGGAGAAGAGAATCAACCTCTTCTCTGAGTTTTGCTTTGTTCATATGTTTTTTTAAATTCCATGTATATGTGAAATCATGATATTTGTCTTTCTCTGACTTATTTCATTTAGCATAACACCCTCAAGGTCCATCCATGTTATTACTAATGGCAATATTTCGTTTTTTATGGCTGAGTAGTATTTGTGTGTGTTTGTGTGTGTGTGTACATTTCACATCTTCATTATCCATTCACCCATCAATGGACGTTTAGGTAATTTCCATATTCTGGCCATTACAAATAACGCTATAATGAACACAGGGGTGCATGTATCTTTTCAAATTAGTATTTTCACTTTCTTTGGATACATACACAGAAGTGGAACTGATGCATCCTGGCAGCTCACACTAGCAGGAATTATTAAACCATGCAACCCACTGTCAGACTAAGTCATCTGAAAGCAGAAATGGGTTTAATCTAGAATATAGCAATAAGGAACTAATTCTTCAGTGTGTGTTTCTCCCTTAAAATGTATACAAGAAACCTGAAATCTATGCAAATCATCTTACACATTTTCAGAAAACAAGCATCAAGATAAAATTATTTAATACATACTTACTGTGGAGTCTCAGCTGCACAGATCCCAAAACTGATACTTTAAATGTGAGCTGAAATAATTACTTCACCAAATACATTTAATTCACCCTTTCCACCTTACCTGTTTCATTGCTTGCTTCTTGGCAGCTTCCCTCTGAAGGCTTTCACTCACGGAGGTCTATAAAACAGGAAAATGATGTCCTTGTTTAAACCAATTTAAAAGTTCTTTTCCAGTATTCTGGTTGGCAACTAATTCCTTACTTATGGTCAAAAATATAGTATTATGAAATAACATTTTCAAGGTCTTTTCCCTTAGGAGACAAATGAATTTTTAATTTAAGTCATCAGGATATAAGAGAAAATAAATTAGTATGGGACCTGAGGTAACACGGATTTTCAGTCCCAGCTTCAACATTGTAATTCAGCTTCTATGAATTTCAATTTGCTTTGTGTGTATATATTAATGTACATGTGCTGAGTCAGGGAGGATTCGTGCCTTCCAATACTAAAATGGTATAACTCCCCAAAACAAAATGCACATTATTTTATTATTCAACACTGAATATATATATATCACACTCCTAGTACACGCTGACAGATTAGGGACTGCCAGAACTACTTGCCGTTATAATAATTCAATAAATATGTACCAAAAAGCCTACCATGACATTGTTCGAATTTCTGAAGATAGCAGAAAAACAAGAACAGTCTCTATGCTTGAGAGATAAATGGTCTGAAAGGAAAGAAAACTAAAGAGATAATTATAAATATGATAAGCAACATAATAAAGGGATTAAAAAAGGGGGCTGTGAGACTAAATGTCTGAGGAAACAAGAAAAGACTTCCCAAAAAGAGATATGACATTAGACCGTAATCAAAAGGAATTTCAGAGAATGCCAGAAGAGTACAGAAAGTAGTAACCACATGGCAAAAGTAAAGACTTGCAGCTAAGAAAAGAAATATAATTAGAATACTTGGGAAAAACTGTTCGCCTAAAAGTTTAAGGCCTTGTAAATATCCTAGCCAACACGGAAATGTAACACAGGAAAGGGGTGCAATTTATGTTGTGCAAATTATATCTTAAAAAATACTCATGAATTTATTTTTAACTGAAAATATAATCCTCAGATCTAGAACTACAGTTCTCTAGCCTATTGCCATTTGCGGTTTTCAACTGTAGAGTATCAACTGGTGCATGCTTGTTTTCCATGGCAAGAAAGAAACAAAATGAACGAACTTATTTCTAGTTTTCTATGACCATGCGGATGAGTAAAACTAATACGCAAAAGCCAGGCAGTAATAACAGAACACTTAATAAAATAAGTGTACAGGCAGAGACCAAGTTTATTTTTGGTGACAGTAAACTGACTCCAACTAGAGGAAGAGATATTGTTTAAAAAAATATTAATAGTAACTAATATTTATAGGGAAAGTGAAAGCCACTCTTTGTAACCCCATAGACTGCAGCCCACCAGGCTCCTCTGTCCATGGAATTCTCCAGGCAAGAATACCAGAGTGGACTGTCATTCCCTTCTCCGGGGGGCGGTCTTCCCGACCCAGGGATTGAACCTGGGTCTCCTGCACTGCAGGCAGAGTCTTCATCTGAGCCACCAGGGAAGCCCTAATATCTATAGAGTCAGGTGCTAGTATGCTAAGTATATTACTTGTGTATTACAAGTATTACTCATTTAAATCAAATATACCTGTTATGTGATATGACACATTTTTCACTCATTAGAATATAAATTGTAAACATGAAAATATTAAATATTCTAGTAAGCGTATCTCATGAAATTCTTTCCAATGCATTTTGTTTGTTGTTTTTCACAGTTTGCAGGACCTTCGTTCCCAAACCAGGGACGGAGCCTAGGCCTGACTGAAAAGTGCCAAATCCTAACCATCGGAACAATGTCTCAGTCTAATTAGCGTATACTAAATTTATTTTTCTTAATCATTGCGTCAACAGTGTCCTCAAGATTGACTAGAAGAGTAAATCCCCAGATGCTGGACTTCTGCAATTATTTTTATTATGCTTTCCTACCTCTCTTCCAGTCACCATTCACGTGCTATTACTTTCAAACTGGTTGCTTCAACCTGAACTACTGAACTTGAAAAACAAAACACAAGGCTATTTTTTAGATGTTTATATAATGTAGAATAAGCAGAAGAGAACGGCCTCTCCAATCTAAAAAGGTACACACATTTTGAGACATCTAAAGAGACTTTGTTTTCATGTTTATAGCTGTTTGGAAAGATGGAATCTGGCCTTTGGAAACATCAGCTGCTCTTACTTACAGGAGTGATAACACACGGAGACAGTGATTTCACACACCTATCCACCAACTTACACCCCAGATTCCAAGGGCACTGGTGGGTGAAGAAGTGACTGAAACTAGCTGACAAACTCAGGGAGGACTATCTTCTTTGGAAGTTCACCTCTGTTTTCTAGCTAAAAGAACTTAAAATGATTATTAATGGTGATGGCTAAAATGCTCATTGTTTAAACACAGATAACTTAAAAAACTGAAAATAGCAGCAAAAAAACTTTTGTTTCAATAATAGTGATTCTATATAAAAATCAGTGCATGTATTAAGTAACATTTTAAAATCTTCCACGTAACAAACATAAGAAACTCCAGTTCAGATTCATATTAGAGATGGTAAAATTAAATGCAGAATCAATAAGACTATATTTTAAAGGTCAAGTCCTTCTAGGTTTTAAGAGATATTCTTAAATTACAATATTAATACAAATGTTAGGACAAATTTAGTCTGGTTTCCATGAAAAAGAAGGATATGCAAGAGAAGATAAAAATGAAAAAGGTTCTCGTGCATAAGTCAGGGAAGGTTTCATCTTACTGACTTCAGCAAGAAAAGAAACAGATTTCGTACATGTGCCCTATGAATAAAACAAAACTAAGATATATAATAACTGTAAACATGTCAGCCTCTAAATTTAAGAGTTCCTGAAGGAGGAAGTGCAGAATAATGGTCACATGTGTAAGCTCAGGAATCTGACTTTCAAACTGTTCTCTCTTACTAGCTGTGTTATTTCAGGTGTTACTCATCTATACAGTGGTACCACCTCACAAGGTGGTTTTGAGGATTAAATGAGATAATATGTAAAAGTACTTTGCAAGTGTCTGGCTTAAAGAAGAGCTCAATAAATATTAGCTATCATTACTATCACTATTATTATTAATACTATGCTAATATTTAAGATTAGTGGGCAAAAGAAATGCTTATATTTAAACAAATGAAAATTAAGTTATGTGAAAATAGTAGCTATAGGGTTTTTCCCCTTGGAGTATTACAATTAAACCAAAGTGTTCACCAAAAAAGCATGTACACTATGTTCCACTTTATGTTTATCACTGTGCTTAATAAATATGAAATTGGAATTTATATGAAGTCGTAGTACAGTATGATTCAATCTGCAACAACTGAAATAGAAAAACATAGTCTGCTGAATATTTAAAAGGTGTACATGTTTTCTTTTGTGTGTTAAAATTCTTTAAGGTTTCATATTCAGGACACCAAAACACAGGAAAATGGAGGATGCGTACATTTGAATCCTTCACAAACCATGGGAGCTGTGGCATAGCTAGAAATGGGCATTCTAGAACTGAGAGTGATTTTACTAGCAACCATAAATGAAAATACATTGCCCCAAAGCATGAGATTAGACAGAACTCTTTTCTTTTTGAGGGAGTCCTCTGCTGTGATGCTATAGTCAACACTGGATGATGGGAGATGACAGCAAGGAACGAATGAATGGACTTCTCTGCACCTTCAACAAAAGAAGATTGGTTAAGTAACTGTATATTCTTCAACAGAAAGTTCTCTAGCCCATTGAAAATCTGCTTTCAACAATATTTAACGGTATGGGGAAACTATAAGACTACACCCATGTGTAGTCCTTGTTGACTACTCAAGAAGCCACCCAATAACCACCTCCTCTCATTTGATGGCCACACTGCTTCTTGTGTGTTTTTAGTTCAGTTGCTCAGGCGTGTCCGACTCTTTGTGACCCCATGAATCACAGCACGCCAGGCCTCCCTGTCCGTCTCAAACCTTCCCACTGAGTCCTTTAGAAACCCCACCCTCATCCTCTCTGATGAATTTTTCTTTTATCTCCCTGACTAAAAACTGGCTTTTCTCTAAGGACATCTTTCTTTTGAAGCTGCTCACGGCTCACACACCCTGTACTTCAGATTAGGAAGCTGTGTCCTCCTGATTCTAGTTTCATATACTGTAGGTAAAAATCCCTGTTCCTATGAAGCTCATACTATATGACTGTGCTACACTTAAACTCTTCTCTCAGTTTCCGTCCGTTCCGTTCAGTCGCTCAGTCGTGTCCGACTCTTTGCGACCCCGTGGACTGTAGCCTACCAGGCTTCTCTGTCCATGGGATTCTCCAGGCAAGAATACTGGAGTGGGTTACCGTTTCCTTCTCCAGGGGATCTTCCCGACCCAGGGATCGAACCCGGGTCTCCCGCATTGGAGGCAGACGCTTTAACCTCTGAGCCACCAGGGTAAGAGCCCTTTATTACTTGAGCTCAGTCTTCCTCTCTACTGAGGAACATCATGCCATCTCTCTGGCATGATCATCATCCCAGATAACCCATGCCACAAATACTGACCTTGTTTTCCTCATCTCCAGTTATGTTTTAAAAGGTTTTTAAGTTTCCCTTTTAGTCGTATCATATCTGAGTGCAATTTACTGATGGTTTCCTCTCTACTTCAGCCACCCTCTCTCATGGTCACTCTTGTCATCATCTTCAACTGACTCAGCTCTGAAACTATAAACTTGGGCAACCCACTTAATAACCATCACTACCCTTCTACCAAATTTCGCTGAACATAAGATGTGCATTACTTCACGTTTTAACACTGCTGACATGGGATACAGCTTACGATCAGTGGCGTCATCTAATTACTGTTGAACCAGAGGTGTTCTTAATACCTTAGTTGATAATACTGCCTGCGTGTGTAAATATTAAAAGTATCAGCGTCAAAACTTGAAGAATGAGCATCACTGAGCGTTTATGCTGCGTTTCTTAAAATTATGCAGTTTTGTAGAGATAATTTACTTTTGATTGCCACTTGGGGTTATTACTTCACCACCTCCAAATACCCTCCTTAAAACCATCAGGTTTGATGCCAGAGAGAATGATATAGTGTGGAAATACATAATCTGAGTGAAAAAGCGAGTCCAAAAGAGACTGTAGACTTGAAAAAGCTTTAGAAATCCCTTAAGCAACTAACTTCACTTATATTTTGCTTTTTATGTATGTTTAAGAATAACCTAAATTTAAAAATCTGTATCTAATTAAGACTAAAAGAACTCTTCAATACTGTATCATGTACTAAATACATAATTAGAATTCTAAGTGACAAGAAAGACTCATATTTGATACTGTTCTTTTAGGGGTACCTGGTGGCTCAGAAGGTAAACAATCTGTCTGCAATACAGTAGACTTGGGTTTGATCCCTGGGTCAGGAAGATCCCCTGGGGAAAGGAATGGCTGCCCACTCCAGTACCCTTGCCTGGGAAATCCCAGGACAGAGGAGCCTCTCAGGCTACAGTCCATGGAGTCGGAAAGAGTTGGGCACAACTGAGCGACTAACACTTTCACATAAAATAACAGTGCAACCTACAATGTTTTAGATTTGAAGAAATACAGTAGTTCTCTTGATCACTTATTTCCACTGTATCTTTTCTTTGATTTTATGGATAAAATAATTTCATTTTCTATTAGAATCTTTATAGTAAATTGTCAACTATTCTTGCCAATAATCTTAACTCCGTTGCTATACTGCCTATCTTCTGCACTCATCTGACAAACCCAGTCCTGAATCAATCCAACCATGTATTGTCTGTATTAGGCCTGCCGAGCACTTCTGGAAAATATAATTTCTTATTTTCTAATTGTAATTGGGCCCTAATGCTACCTACCAATTCTTCTTTTTCACTAGTCAAGTCTATCTTCTTTCTCCAACTACATCCAGGCTCATCTCTTTTTAAACCTCTTAAGTCTTTGTCAAGGCCCTGTACACACATTACAGATTACTGCCACCTTTCAAAACTATTATGAAAAATTGTTATGTACAAAAAATAACATCTGTGAATTCACTATCCAGCCTAAGAAATCCCTATACATCCTTCCCTAATCTCATCTCCTATTCGTTCTACTCTGAATTTTGTTTATAGTCTTACTTTAGTTTTGCTACATACTGAAGGTGCTCAAGACATGCTACCTGAAAACATGCTGCTTTGACATTCTGATATTCTGAGTTAAAGACACTTGAGAAACAGCAGGTGCAAGGACACTCTGATCTTCCTTTTGTTCCCTAAAGCAGGAAATAAAATTCAATAAAATAAAGGTGCCTTCCCTATACTAGGAGTTAGAAACATTCTTATCACCAGATATGGGGGAGTCAAGGCCAGGAGAAAGCTATACAAACAGATCTTGTTTACGTAACTCTTTCTTTAGTCTGCTCCAAATTTTACTTCTTCACCAATTTCTCCCTTTGTTAACCTACTATACAAGCCCTTAGTCTATTCACTTCTTTGGGTTTTTATTTTTTCTTGTGAAGGCTCCCATATACATGTAAAAGAATTTCCTATTCTTTCCTCCTGCTTATCTATCTTATGTCAGTGCCAGCTGGAGTCTCTAGTAGGGTAGAGGAATAGTTTACCTCCTCCACAGTTTACATCTCTAAATGATGTTGCTTTATTTTATGGAATATGAACTAGCATCCACTCCTCTGCTGATGAACACCTGGGTTTCCCCTTTCTGCAAACAAAAAAGCTACGAACCTCATTGTGCATGTGTCCTAATACACATGTGCAACCATTTAGGAGCAGAACTGCTACACTGTAGGATTATCTTCAATTTCAATAAATACTGACAAATTATTCTCTCAAGTAGTCTAAACAATTCACATTCCCATTTACAGTGTATAAATTCTTACTACTCTATCCTTGGGAACATTTTATATTATGGAACATCTTATTCTTCAGGCAATTTTATGGACATAAAATTATTTTATTTTGCATTTACCTTATCATTAACAAGGCTGAACATCTTTTCATGTATTAGTCAGCTAAAGTTTCCTTTGTTGTGAAAACCCTATTTATGTCTTTTGTACATTTTTCTATTTGGGTTCTTTTTTTTTCCTCAATGATTTGTTGGAGTTCTTGGTACAGTCTGGGACAACAATCTTTTGTTTTCATGGTTGCAAACATGCTTCCACTATGGCTTTATCTTTTCCCCTTCTGAGTGATATCTATGATGTTGGCATCTTCGAAGACAAACATCAAAAAAAGAACTCCTACAACCCTCTCACAAAACCTAAAAACCTTAAGTGGGCCAGAACCCAGGCTCAAATCTCTCCTGTAAGAAAACAAAGATCTCTCCCCCCCTGACCCAAACAGCCACCTTAAGAATCCTGGCATCCCTTTAGAGCCAAAGTGGTCTACCCTTGTTGCCTCTATTCACATTCATTCCTCAACCCCAGCATAGCCTGGCCTCTATCCCTACCACTCCAGCGAAACTGTTCTCTATAAAACCTTTGCTGTTAAGCCTAAACAATACTTCGGGCATTTATCTGACCTCTCAGAAATATCTGACATAGTTGATCCTGGCCTTGCTTTAAACTCTGTCCAGGGAGTTCCCTGTTGGCCTAGTGGTTAGGATTCTGGGCTTTCATTGCCGTGACCACTTCAATCCTTAGTCGGAGAGAACTGAGATTCTACAAGCCATGGAACATGGCCAACAACAGCAATGACCAGCCTCCCCCCAACAATACAAAAGGATAAATACATATTCAAACATATATATCAAATATCAGAGTATATTTAAAAGGGAATGGGAGAGGGAATGAAGAGGAAAACTGATAAAGTAAAACAGTCTTTGCAGGCTGATAATGTGAATGTGCCTTGAAATGAGAAGTATGGCTAACAATTCTGTTTCAAAAATGAATCTTACTACATGCATAATAGTTCTTTCCTTGTCAGAGATGTCAGAGTTTCCGAAAGACAAACACACATGTGCACAAGCATACAGAGATAGAGAAGAAAATGTCATAAAGTATGCTGTTCTGAAGTAAAAACATTATTTCATATGACAATTTCTCTGGGATGAAAAGCAAAAAGTGGGAGAAGTATAAAAGGAATATAAATAAAAGTGTAATTTTAGACTCCTCATAAGGAAAAGAATAGTTCTTTAATATTCATGTATAGGATTAAAGGGGGAAAAAACCCTCAAACATGATTCTCAATATCCTATGCTGTGTCAGTCAAAAAGAGTGGTAGAAAAACATTTTGTAAGATTTAGTACTAATAAAAACATTTATTATAATAACATATCTTCCAATTATTGCTTAATTTACCAATAAAAGGAAAACTACAATTTATTCCACTTATTTCCCAAAGGAACATCATTAACCCTGTCGGTAGTAACCAGCACATTTATAATCAATAGTTGAAGGTCTTCTAATCCTTCTCCCCACACAAGCCAAATTTTAATGAAATACACTTGGTAATGTACTTTTTTCAAAAGACAAGCAACAGTTTGGCACCTAATATATAATCATAATGACCGAGTCAGGTGTGCAGTATCCCCCAGTACAGACTTTATTAGAGTTCAGTTATACATACACAATCTCTTGACATTGAAGATGTAGTTCTTACAGATAAAACCCAAAGGCAGGAAATGAATCTCCTCCCAAATGCTGCTTCTTATCTTTAAAGTAGCCTCAAATTATTACTAAACTAATAAAGTAATTTTGTTTCAGAAAGTGATCTGATCTATTTTATTTTCAGTTTTTGATAAATCCAAGAATAAGTTTATTGCTTTTTGTCTGACTACACACACTGAAACACAACAGGAAAATAAAGAAAAAACTTTTTTTAATGGTTTTTATGGTGAAGCTAGAATAAGCAATATCAAAGCCTGTCGGTGAATGAGAAAGATGCATATGGTTTTAGAAAAACAGAAAGCTAATTTTGTTATTTAATAGCAAATTTAGAAGTAAAGCTTTTACCATTTTCTAATCAGAAATTGTCAGTTAAAAATGACTAAAAAGGGTTCAATGAGATTGTATAGAAATCAAATAAAACAATGCAAAAATATAATTATGGTTATTACTGCCTTTTTCATAAAAATTTTTTCTAATATAATGATTCTGAGTTAAAGGCCACAACCCAAAATGAAGATCAAGATTCCATTAAAAAGTCTCAAGAAAGCCAAGCTACCAAATTCAACAGTCTACCACAAAGTGGGATGGAGACAGTACAAGAAACTTCCAGATGACTAGTGATTAATGATGCCAGCTATTGCACACAAAGAAGATATTATTTTTATTGTAGCAATACAGCTATCATTTGGGCTTCCCAGGTGGTGCTAATGGTAAAGAACCTGCCTGCCAACACAAGAGACTCAAGAGACATGGGTTCAATCCCAGAGTGTCGGGAAGATCCCCTGGAGCAGGGCATGGCAATGCATGCCAGTATTTTTGCCTGGAGAATCCCACGGACAGAGAAGCCTAGAGGGCTACAGTCCAGTGTCGCAGAGTGAGTAACA
The DNA here is from genome assembly GCF_049115385.1 of Moschus berezovskii. Taxonomy (NCBI): domain Eukaryota; kingdom Metazoa; phylum Chordata; class Mammalia; order Artiodactyla; family Moschidae; genus Moschus; species Moschus berezovskii. Next base: position 33,298,650 of record NC_142479.1, on the reverse strand, counting down.
ACAGGTGACTTAGCACGCACTCACAGCTACTGTTTGTGATACTTCTATTCTGTGCATGCAATGTACTAGGCACTTAAGGTAGTTTTGGTCCTTAAAATAAATATTTAAATATTATAGAGATTTTTTTTTTTAAATGTGGAACTAAAACTAAGAGATTAAACAATTTGCTCAAGATCTCAGAGCTAGGAAAGCAAAGCAAAGTTTCTGGTTTGAAGTGGCAGATTAACACATGCTGCAGCCTCCTCCTCCCCCAAACCCATAGAATGACAGTAAAGAAATCCATAATCATGCTAGAAAATAAGAAAGGATACTGTCAACAGACTGGAAACTTGAGGAAGACAGAAGACTAGAAACCAAAATTGCCCAGAGGTTGAATGCCAGAAAGATGGGTATGGTTCCCAGGGTACTACATGTTCTGATGTAAAGGATACAAAGAGCACAAGACAAAGACGAATTAACTGGCATTTCTGAATTAGAAGCAGCAGTGCAGGTGACCCATGTTATATTCTGCCTTTTTTGGAAAAGGCATACTAAAAGATTTCATTTCTGCCTTTAATTAAGAAAAGCGAACACACGACTGCTCAAAGTTTAGAACACCAAGAATAAAGAGAAAAATCCTAACAACACCTGGGAAAGAAGCCGAGCGTGATGATTTACTTACAAAGAATTAGACTGATACCAGGGTCCTCCACTTGGAAATAATTGAGATAAAAGGAAAACAAAGTATTATTTTAGAGTTTGGAAGGAAAATGATTTTGAACTTGAAATTCTGTATGTAGCCAAACTATCTTTCAAGAGTAAAGGCAAAATAAAGACATCTGTAGATCTGCAAGGATTTAAAGATTATCACCCACAGATACTCTCTAAAAGAATTACTCAAGAAAATACCACTGGAAGTACGAAGAAAGTACCACTGGAAGTACAAAGAAGTAGGATGCAGAAATCAACAATGCATGAATGGTTTAAAAAAAAAAAAACCTACTAAAATCTCAGAGGCAATCAACCTAGCAGAAAAAGAGAAAAGAGAAGGAGGGAAAAAATTGCTAAGGTTTTTGATTAAGAGAGAATGTGAATATTCTAATCACCATTAGAGTAATATAAGTTTAATTATTGTGCTGAAATTTTAAGGGTAAACATTAAAATAACAGAACGTGAAACTCTTGGAGGTAAAATGGAACAGCCACCATCACCACAGCAACAAAACCTTAATCCAACAAACAGAAGAAAAAATAAGAAATAAATAAGTAAGACTAATAAGAAAGCATGGTAAACAAGAAATACAAAATGACAAGAGTTAAGTCCAAACATCACAATCACCTATTTAAAAGACAAGGACAAAACACTGCTATATCCAACAGATACAAAAAAAGTAACAAGTAAATGAATGGATGAATTCAGAAAAGCTGAAAATAAAGAGATGATGAGAGACACAGCACAAACAGGCTAAAAAAGGAAGAACAGAGCAATATTAATTTAAACAAATCTTAAGTCAAGGCAAAAATGGAACAACCCAGGAAGATACTAATGAATCTTTACAAAATTGACATTTTTTAAATAAAATTTATTTAAAAAGAGAAACCAGAAAACTGTAACCATCGTGGTAAACTATCATACCATCCTCAGAAAAATATCGAATAGATAACAAGTGAGAAAGGGTACAGACTTGAACAATACAGTTAAGTCTGGACAGGAAAGGGAAACTCATTCTGGAGCCTGAGAGATGCAGCCTATAGTAATCAGTAGGGACTGGCAGAAACCATAGCTAACCAAAGAGTACAAGCCCCACCTAAAGGTAGTCACACTTCAAAAAAAATTTAAAAAGATTGTCATGACGGATGGCAACTTGCTTGTGTCTATTAAATAACTGAATGTATGACTATACACATGAACATGAATATATATTCATATATATGTTTATAAGTGTTTATTACAGTACAAGTGTGTGCAGTACCTTACATAAAACAAAAATATTTTCATTTGAAATATACCTGGGTCAGTCACAAAACCTGTATTAAGCCATGAAGGAAATGTCAAGACATTACAAAAAGCAGAAGTCTCACATGGACCATGTTCACAGGCAAAATGCATTAGCATCAATAATAGCAAATGGGAAGGAAAAAACCAGATACCTGGAAATTACAATTCTAAATGATTCTTGCGTTAAAAAAAAAAAAGGAATCAAAATAAAAATTATAAGCTCGTTAAAAAATATACGAGAGTCAGCAAATAACAAAGCCTATGGCAAGCAAAGCAGGACTATGGAAAAATTTATAGCCATTAATAAATGTTTTAGGAAACAAAAAGGATGTTCAACTAAAGAGTGTAAGAAGAAGAGACAAGAACAAAGATTGTATGGAAACAACAGAGAACAAAATAAACAAAATAGAAAACTAAAAGATAACTGAATGACCAGTAATCAGAAAGTTAATTCTTGTAAAAGGTAATGTAATAGGCAAACTTTTGCCAGGTCTGATCAAGGAAAAAAAGAGAAAAATAGCAAATAAACAACATTGGGGGGCGGGGCAGGGGAAGGAGACATAATTACAAGTTCAGAAGAGATTTTTAGTAAGTATTTTATTATTAAAATCTTCTACAAATATAATTTGAATTCCTAGAAAAATGAATGTTTAATTTAGGAAAACACAAATAACCAAAATTGACTGAAACTGTAGAAACTGAAATAGATCAAAAAGGAAGAAACTGAAATAAATAGTTAAGGACCAAATGCAAAATATTACAGTGTATTTTAAAATATTTTAAAGGCACGTATTTTCTGTTAACTGTTCTAAAGCAGAGGCTATCAGATGTTTTGGTCTCAGGACAATGTTACACTAAAAATTATTGAGGACCCAAAGAAATTCTGTTTATGTGAGTTATACCTATTAATATTTACCATATTAGAAAGTAAAGCAGAAAAATTTACATATTTATTAATTCATTGAAAAATAAAAATAAATCCATTTCATACTCAAAATAGTCTTATGAAAAATAGCTACAAGAAAATTTAGTAAGAAGAGTGGCAGTGCTTTATTATCTTTGCAAGTCTATTCAACTGAAGACTGCTGGGTTTTCTCCCACTGCTCTGTCTTCAATTTGTTGCAATCCACATGTACTGCAATATCTGGGAAACTCCACGGCACATTAAGAAGAAAATGAGAGTAAAAAAAGGCAAATTAATGTCTTATTATTGTTATGAAAATAGTTTTGACTTTGCAGACCTCATGAAAGGATCTTGAGAACACCCAGGGGTCTCCATATTACAACTGGAGAGCACTGTTATAGAAAAGAAAAACAAAAGATGGAAACCTACACCAATATCAGATAAGAACAGAATAAGAAAACTATAAGCCAGTGTGACTTAACAGCAAATACTTACCTTAAAACATACACAAAAATTAGCTAAAAACTGATCAAAGACCTAAACCGAAGAGTTAACACTCTTGGGGAAAAAACAGGGGAAAAGCTTCATAACATTGGATTTGGCACTGATTTACTGGATGTGACACCAAAAGCACAGACAATGAAAGAAACTGTGATAAACTGAGCTTCATCAAAGTTCAAAATTCTGTGCATCAGACAAAATCAACAGAGTGAGACGGTAACCCAATGAACAGAAGAAAACATTCACAAGTCAAGTATCTAATAACCAGACTACATTCCTACAATTTAACAATAATGGGCAGAAGGACCTCAACAGACTTCTCCAAACCAGATCTACACACGCGAGCGATAAACACATGAAAGATGCTCCACAACATCATTTATTAGGGAAATGCAAATCAAAAGCACAATTAGATACTACCTCACTACCATGAGAATGAAATGAAGTGTTAAGTCACTCAGTCTGTCCGACTCTTTCCAACCCCATGGACTGTAGCCCAGCAGGCTCCTCAGTCCATGCAATTTTCCAGGCAAGAATATTGGAATGGGTTGCCATTCCCTCTCCAGGGGACCTTCCCGACCCAGGGATCCCACCTGGGTCTCCTGCACTGCAAGTAGATTCTTTACCATCTGAGCCACCAGGGAAGCCCAATCCATGAGAATAGCTATTATCAAAAAAAAAAAAAAGTCAATAATAACTATTAAAAGTTTTGGAAAGGATGTGGAGAAACTGGAACCACTGTTCATTGCTGGCAGAAATGTAAATTGGTGCAGCCACTGTGGAAAACAATGTGGTGGTTCTTCAAAAATATAAATACCATATGATCCAACAATTCCACTTGGGTATATACACAAAAGAACTGAAAGCAAGGACTCAAAAGACACTTGTACACAAATGTCATAATGGCATTACTCACAACACTCAAAAGCTGGAAAAAACCCAAGTGTCCATGACAGATGAATGGATAAACAAAATGTGTTACATACACAAAATGGAATGTTATGCAGCCTTAAAAAGAAAGGAAATTCTGACACATGCTACAACATGGATGAAACTTGAGGACATTATGCAAAGTGAAAAGTGAAGTCAAAGTTGCTCAGTCACGTCCCAAGGGTGACTCTTTGAGATCCCACAGGTCATAAAGTCCATGGAATTCTCCAGGCCAGAATACTGGAGTTGGTAGCCATTCCCTTCTCCAGGGGACCTTCCCAACCTAGGGAATGGACCCAGGTCTCCCACACTGCAGGCAGATTCTTTACCAACTGAGCTAAAGGAAGCCCAAGAATACTGGAGTGGGTAGCCTATCCCTTCTCCAGGGGATCTTCCTGACCCAGGAATCGAACTGGGGTCTCCTGCATTGCAGGCCCATGCTAAGTGAAGTCAGTCACAAAAAGACAAATACTGTATGATTCCACTTATATGAGGTAAGAAAAGCAGTCAAGTTCATAAATGGTGGAATGGTGGTTCCCAGGAGCTAGGGAGAGGAGGAAAAGGGCAGTTATTACTTAATGGGTACAGAGTTTCAGCTTGGAAAAATGAAAAAGTTCTGAAGATGAACATGAGATCTTCATGTGGTGATAGTTGCACAGGAATGTGAATGCACTTAATGCCCCACTTAAAAAAATAGCTAAATGGTAAATTTTATGTTATGTATACTTTGAGGCATGCTCAGTAATGTCTGACTCTTTGTGACCTCAAGGATTACAGTCCTTTCAGTCTCCTTTGTTCATGGGATTGTCCTGACAAGAATACTGGAATGGGTTGCTATTTTTCCTCCACGTATCTTCCCAACTTAGGGATCAAACCCACGTCTCCTGTGGCTCCTATTTTGCAGGCAGATTCTTTATCACTGAGCCACCAGAGAAGCCCTATGTATACTTTACCACAATTAAATAAAAAAAAAAGGGAAACGAAGTCTAGCTGCACATATAAAGTAACAGTATACTAAGACCAAGCAGGATTTCTACCAGTATTTAAAGAGTGGATTCACTCTAGAAAAATCTGTCACTATAATCATAACAGATACTGAGACTGAAAGTGCAGTCCTTATCTGCAACATGCTGTTCATATGGCAGACAGGAAAAAAAGGAATGACTGAACCAGATGACTCTCAAAAGCTTCTGCTCAGATATAGCTTATCACTTCCATTCACTTTCCACACTGGTCAAAACAAGTCTCATAAATAAGCCAAGGGTCAGGAAGTACACTCTCCCGCAGGGAGGGGCATCGATGGGAGGACTCTATAGAGATGGACCCAGTTAGAGAGGTCTACCCAATAATTGTGAACATAACTTGGGGATGATCAATCTATATTGCAAAGGGCAACTCCCTGAAAAAACGGTACTTACCATGAACCTAGAGCAAAAATAACTATTGCTATATATCAACAGTAAATGCTTAGAAAATTAATAAATGCAACAATAAATTTAAAAGATCTCAATCAGACATGAGCTATGAAGCCAATTAACTATGTTATCTTCAGACAAACTCTGGTTGTTTCTTCCACTGTGAAGATAATGAAAACCTATTTCACTGGTTCTAAAAATAAATTTTTTCACACTTTAACCTCTCAGAAATTGATGACTTCTTGAAAGAACAGTTGTTTCCCAGGAAGCAATAATGTAGTATATGAAAATTTTTCATTGACACTTCCTGATAACATCAAGAAAACATCAAATTATCTTACACTTGATAAAATATGGTAACATTTAGTGTTATTGTGATCACATGAGCTAATTCATATAAAAGAGCACTACTTAATATACAGCAAGCTCTCAATAAATATTAGTTTTCTTATTCTTTGTCCTACTATATTTAATCAAATATATATATATATATATCCATCAACCCACTCCAGTATATATTTTGATTACATATAATCAAAACAGATTATAATGCTAGAGCAACTGAAATAAAAAGGCACTGAAGCAGGATTAGAGAAAGAAAATGGAACATTACGAATAGTTAGGGATACAGACCCACAAATTTATAGGAATTTAATACACAATAAACAAATCATTACGTATGAGAGGATAGCACATAATGGTAGTTCTCATCGTTTCATACTCAATACCCTCCTTTTATTTGTAAATATCCCTTGTGTGTTTTACTCGCTCAGTCCTGTCCAACTCTCTGCAACCCCATGGACTATAGTCTGCCAGGCTCCTCTGTCCATGGAATTCTCCAGGCAAGAATATTGGAGTGGGTAGCCATGCCCTTCTCCAGGGGAGCTTCCTGACCCAGGGATTGAACCCACGTCTCCTGAATTGCAGGTGGATTCTTTACAGTCTGAGCCGCCAACGAAGCAAATGCCCTTAACCATACTGAAAATGGATAATGTAAACTGTACACACAATTTTTGAAAGCTATACACACACACTTCTGACTCAGTTTTGGATACACACACACGTACATCCTTACAGAACTATAAAGAACAATTAGAAATTAATTTATAAAATAATAATATATAAATGTGTAACCACATTGGTAACTCAAATACCTGGACAGGGACATGGTTTTCTTAAATGGTAGACTCTCGATAAAGTTCTAAACAGACAATGATACAATCTTCACTCTACAAAACAGTTACAAGTAGAGGAAGGACTTCCCTGGTGGCGCAGCAGATAGGAATCCATGTGCCAATACAGACAACATGGGTTTGAGCCCTGGTCCAGGAAGACCTCACATGCTGTGGCAAACTAAGCCCGTGTGCCAAGACTACTGAGCCCACACTCTAGAGAGCCTGTGAGCTGCAACGACGGAGCCCATGTGCTGCAACTAATGAAGGCCATGTGCCCAGAGCCTGTGCTATGCAACGAGAGAAGCAAGTCAGTGCAAAGAGAAGCCTTTGCACAGCAACACAGAACAGACCCTACTCCCAGAGTAGACCCTGCTTCCTTGCAACTAGAAGAAACCCCACACAAACCAAAGACGACCCAGCACAGCTAAAAATAAATAAATAAATAAAATTACAAAAAAAAGAGAGGAGAATTTTAGCCTACATTTTGCCACATATAAATAATACTTTAAAAAACAATTGAAATTTTCATTCTATTAAAAACTTTTATTAATAAAAACAGAATGCACAAAACATATTTTGTGTTTATGTGAGTCCAAGGCTCCCAAAATTATAGTTTTTCATCTGTATACATCTTCAGAGGGATTTCATCTATATGGATCAGTTCAGTTCAGTCGCTCAGTCGTGTCCGACTCTTTGCGACCCCATGAATCGCTGCATGCCAGGCCTCCCTGTCCATAACCAACTCCTAGAGTTTACCCAAACTCATGTCCATCAAGTCAGTAATGCCATCCAGCCATCTCATCCTCTGTCGTCCCCTTCTCCTCCTGCCCCCAATCCCTCCCAGCATCAAGGTCTTTTCCAATGAGTCAACTCTTCACATGAGGTGGCCAAAGTATTGGAGTTTCAGCTTCAGCATCAGTCCTTCCAATGAACACCCAGGACTGATCTCCTTTAGGATGGACTGGTTGGATCTCCTTGCAGTCCAAGGGACTCTCAAGAGTCTTCTCCAACGCCACAGTTCAAAAGCATCAATTCTTCGGTGCTCAGTTTTCTTCACAGAGGGTAACAAAATACAGACTATTTACAATCCCTGGGCCACATCAAAACTTGGTGCCAATAATACACTCAATAACTGTGACAAGTAAAAGTTATAAAAGTCACTTTATAAGTTTCTTAATGCACCTCTTGAAGTGTTGAAAACCCTTGGAATAAGACTGTTCAAAAAATTGGACAAATGAACACCCATCTCGTTGAAAATTAATAGACTCATCTCCTCAAAATAGTCCTAAACCACAAGAAAGCAAAGCTGTATAATTTCACATGATAAAAACTGCAACTCAACAGTAAGCTACTTGTGTTCCTGTTCCAACCAGTAAACAAATTGACTCCTGAAGTCTCTGGGCTCTGCCAATTTTCCAACTAACCCCCTTTCCACTGCTTCTTTCAAACTTTTAAAATTCCATTACAAACAAACTGCCTCTCATGAGGAGTAATTATCATGTTTAAAAGCACAGACTGTGGATAAGGTAGATCAGTTCAGTTCAGTCACTCAGTTGTGTCCAACTCTTTGCGACCCCATAGATTGCAGCATGCCATGCTTCCCCATCCATCACCAACTTTGGGAACTTGCTCAAATTCATGTCCATCAAGTCGGTGATGCCATCCAACCATCTCATCCTCTGTTGTCTCCTTCTCCTCCTGCCTTCAATCTTTCCCAGCATCAGGGTCTTTTCCAATGAGTCAGTTCTTCCCATCAGGCGGCCAAAGTATTGGAGCTTCAGCATCAGTCCTTCCATCGAATATTCAGGACTGATTTCCTTTAGGATTGACTGACTTGATCTCCTTGCAGTCCAAGGGACTCTCAAGAGTCTGCTCCAACACCACAGTTCAAAAGCATTGATTCTTTGGTGTTCAGCTTTATAGTCCTCTCATATCCACACATGACTACTAGAAAAACCATAGCTTTGACTAGATGGACCTCTGTCAGCCAAGTATGTCTCTGCTTTTTAATATGCTGTCTAGGTTGGTCATAACTTTTCTTCCAAGAAGCAAGTGTCTTTTAATTTCACGGTTGCACTCACCATCTAGATTTTGAAGCCCCCCCAAAAAAACAGTCTCTCACTGTTTCCATTGTTTCCAAAGTGTTGGAACTGGATGACATGATCTTAGTTTTTTGAAAGCTGAGTTTTAAACCAACTTTTTCACTTTCCACTTTTCCATCAAGAGGCTCTTCAGTTGTTCTTTGCTTTCTGCCATAGGGGTGGTGTTATCTGCATATCTGAGGTCACTGATAGTTCTCCTGGCAATTTTGATTCCAGCTTGTGCTTCATCCAGCCTGGCATTTCACATCAGGCAGATCTTCTGGGGTCAAAATCTAGCTCTATTACCTAAGTACTCCGTGTGTGACACAGGTCAATTTACTTAACTTCTTGACACCTTAAGATTCTTTAGCATAAAATCTCCCTTTTCCTTTAGCTTCTTCCCTTTAAAACATGCACAAATCATCTCCATCTAAGACAACAAAAAGGAAATTTCCACTAACTCTACCATTATTCCTTCTATCATCTCCATTTCCTTCTTGCTTTTCCCAAACTCTTTCAAAATAAGACCATTAATTAAAGAAGTTAATGATCACGTAACAGGAAAAAAAGGATGGAAACAGAGACTGAAAAACTAAGAAAAAATATGAAAACTAAAACACACCATTAACCACCACTAAAACTAACAATTAAATTAGAAACAACAAGACAGAAAAGAGGTAACTGAAATACTTGATGCAAAAAAAAATACAAAGATTGATATTTAACTCTCTTTAATATCAGTTTAACTCTCTCATCTTAACCCGACTCCACTTTCTCTTGGTCCTCATTATCTTCTAAAACTAACAAGTAATTTACTAACCTGTTAACCATTTATCACCTCTTCTCTTCCCAGTAGAATGTAAACTCCAAAAGGGAAGTGGTTTTTCTGTGTTTCATTGGGACAGAACAGGAATCACTAAACATGTGAATGAACTAATGAGTGCATGATGATATGGAAAACAGATGATCCTTAAAAGAGTTACAAAGCAAATGAATCAGAAAAAGTATTGACATGATGAAAATAAGATTCTATGAAAAGAAATAGTTACATATTTCAGGTAAAAAGTAACAGTGTATTCCAGGGAAAGTAATTCAAAATTATTTGTACCAAAACACACAGATCTTAAAGGATATAAAGAAAATAGTCACCAGCTGTCCAAGCCAATAAGAAAGTAATTCTTCGGAAGTGGGATAAAATAACTACAGTACTGTACTTTGTCACCGACTCGATGGACATGAGTTTGAGTGAACTCCAGGAGTTGGTGATGGACAGGGAGGCCTGGTGTGCTGTGATTCATGGGGTTGCAAAGAGTCGGTCACGACTGAGCGACTAAACTGAACTTTGTAATAAAAACATTCAGTCCCAGGGAAAATGACTAAAGTCTACAAAGTTTTGAAATAAATTGTTATTCGAGAGTTCACCCATTCAGATTATTTAGGTGATAAAAACAACAGACAATCAATCATTCCTTAACAATTAAGAATTTAGGAAATAATTCCCCATGAGAACATGTTGAAAAACTCAATAAGGAAATTAAGCAAAAGACCCCAAAAATGGAAATCACTGGTAAAAGAACTAGTAGAGTGCACTGAATGAAATTAAATTAAAAAACCAAGGAATTTCAAAATACAGGAATACAAGAAATGATTTAACATTAATATAAATTCATATTGATGCTAAAAAATTAAAGTTTAATATTCTTAGGATAAAAATTATTACTAAACTAGAAATAGTATCCAAAACTTAAAGCAAAAATCACATTTGAGAAATTTCATAGGCAATTTCCATTGAAGTCAGGAATGTAACAAAGTTTCTATCGTTACTTCTATTTATCTCTATATTGCAGTTTTCAGGCAATATAATAAAACACAATCACATAGCAAAACAAAAAATATGAGGTAAAAGAACTAAAAAGAGAAAATTATCCTTGTTTACAGACAATATGATTGTCTACAAAGGAAATACGAAAGAATCATGAGGCAAACTATTAGAACTATATTTACTAAAATTAAATCAACAATAACAAAAAACAGAAGCTTTTATAATTAATAAATTAGAAAAAGTTTCCTTATATAATAACAGGGCTATAAGGTACCTACAAATAAATCTAACCAAAGATGGATGTCACCTTTACGGAAAAAAAATGATAAAACTGTACTAAAGGATATATAGAACACCTGAATAAATAAAGAGCCATTTTCATATATGAAAAGAGTAAAATACTAAAATACCAATTCTCTTCTAAACTATATATTCAATGCAATTCCCATCAAAATCCCTATAGTTTTTTTTTTTATTATGAAACTGTGGTGTTAGTCGCTCAGTCGTGTTTGACTCTGCGATCCCATGAACTGTGTAGCCCACCAGGTTCCTCTGCCCATGGGATTCTCCACACAAGAATATTGGAGTTGCCATTCCTTTCTCCAGGGGATCTTCCCAACCCAGGGATCGAACCCAAGTCTCTGACATTGCAGGCAGATACTTTACCATCTGAGCTATCTGGGAAGCCTGCTATAAAACGGAAGGTGACACCAACATCCACTTAAATGACTGAAGGCAATTTTAAATAAGGAAGGAGCAACAGAACGAAGAACAGCTGAAGAAAAGAGAATGCAAGACGATGCACGACTCTGTAGGTCAAAAATGAAGACACTGGTCTCTAAGAGCAACGGGAAGTGAACAGTGATTTTAAAACAAGTAAGATGACTTTGTCTAAAGTGTGCAAAAAATGGATCGGAGAGGCTTAAAAGACAACCCAGAATGTCACTGAAAATGGCAGAGTACAGACCTAACAAACATTCGCTTCTCCAAAATACCATAAAAACACTGGCCAAAAAAAGTTAGAATCAGCTTTTTTAAAACTCTGGAAATTAACCAACAGCTTAACAGCAGTCCAGGGAGCATTTATCCAAGAACAGCTGAATCTTGGTAAGAACTCTATGGTGTTTTAACTTACCCTATTTCCATCACCCCCTCCCTAGTACCATGGTAGCCTAAAAACAAGAGACCACAATCACAGTAGAAAAATCAGCCGTCTGGCAGCCACTACAGAGGGCAAATGAGGTTCTTTCAAAACCCTATCCAAGAGAATTACTGGGACTGTCTGATGGTCCCTGAAAGACGCCACTCACAAGGCTGTTTTTATTTGACTTGACAAGAGTTGCTGTTGTAAAACAGCCTTTACCCTGGAGGTATCTGTCAAAAACAAAGACAACTGTTGAATATCAGGGTAGCCTGAGGCAGTGGGTAACAGTTTTAATAGTTGGGGAAAACAGTAGGTTTGGGTTAAGCAAAAAGCTTAAAGCAGAACAGAAAGTCCACTGGGACTTTGAAATCTCCAAAATGTTTCTGGAGATCATGAAGACCACATGCATACACAGACCTTTGTGCATGATCAGGAAAGATCTGAGAAAGTCCTAAACTCTCAAGACTGATCTTGAGGACTGACATGAGGCTTTGTACAAGCAAAAGTGAAGGTTAAGGCAAAGTTGTAAAAGGCCTGGTTACGTACTGAAGGCATATGCCAACATGTACACAAAGCCTCTCAGCAGACTGGAGACCTATTAGTTATAGGTGTTTAAGGAAGTCTGTCAAGTCATTAGTTGACCACTAAGGTAACCAAGCAGACTTTGGTGGCCACACACAACAAACATAGACTCAAAGAATTAGTTCAGACAATCACTAAACAAAAAAACAAAAACAGCAAAACAATCAACAAACAAACAACAAATCTTGGGAACAGGGGCAGCTCTTGATTGCAGAGCTGCCATTTTCTATTATTCTAAATTTTCAATTTTCAACCCAAAATTATGAGACATACACATAAACAAGAGAGTACTATTCACAAACAAAATAAAAGACTTCAATGACCTAAAGGAAACTATGTCTAAAGAACTAAACTATGAAGAAGTGAAAGTGAATGTCGCTCAGTCGTATCCAACTCTGAGATCCCATGGATTGTAGAATTCTCCAGGCCAGAATGTCTCACCAAATAGAGAATACCAATTAAAAAAATTAAAACAAAGAAACAAACCAAACCAACCTCAGGAGTTGAAAAATACAACAGTGCTTCTGAATTATATTTCAGACCAAAGAAGATAAGAAAAAAAAAACAACCCTCAGACATGTGTCAACACAATTTGGCAAAACACTCATAGATTTAACCAGAGATTCACAAAATAACTTTACATCTAAAAGGATTCATGATTAATACTACCATTTCTTTCCTAGAAAAGAACAAAAATTCCTGCTTCACTCATCTTCTTAACCTGGATTAGCTTAGCCACTTCTGTAATGCTCTAATCCTACTGGAGGATAAAATAAGGAGAACAGAGTTCTCTTGCTGTGGCTCCCACTCCTAACAAAATTATATCATTTAAAGTTGCCCTTTGCTCTCTTCCTGTATTTCCTTATGTTTCTATTTCATTCATGGATGCTGCTGCTGCTGCTAAGTCACTTCAGTCGTGTCCGACTCTGTGTGACCCCATAGATGGAAGCCCACCAGGCTCCCCCGTCCCTGGGATTCTCCAGGCAAGAACACTGGAGTGGGTTGCCATTTCCTTCTCCAATGTGTGAAAGTGGAAAGTGAAAAGTGAAAGTGAAGTCGCTCAGTCGTGTCCGACCCCTAGCGACCCCACGGACTGCAGCCTACCAGGCTCCTCCATCCATGGGATTTTCTAGGCAATAGTACTGGAGTGGCTTGCCATTGCCTTCTCCGGTCATTCATGGATAACAGGTTAAAAAACGAATTTTTCGCAAAATTACACATTTACTTACAATCTTTGCTTATACTGTTCAGTTCAGTTCAGTTCAGTCGCTCAGTCGTGTCCGACTCTTTGCGACCCCATGAATCACAGCACGCCAGGCCTCCCTGTCCATCACCAACTCCCAGAGTTCACTCAAACTCATGTCCACAGAGTCGGTGATGCCATCCAGCCATTCTCATTCTCTGTCGTCCCCGTCTCCTCCCACCCCCAACCTTTCCCAGCATCAGTCTTTTCCAGTGAGTCAACTCATCGCATGAGGTGGGCAAAGTATTGCAGTTTCAGCTTTAGCATCAGTCCTTCCAATGAACACCCAGGATTGATCTCCTTTAGAATGGACTGGTTGGATCTCCTTGCAGTCCAAGGGACTCTCAAGAGTTTTCTCCAGCACCAGAGTTCAAAAGCATCAATTCTTCGGCGCTCAGCTTTCTTCACAGTCCAACTCTCACATCCATACATGACCACGGGAAAAACCATAGCCTTGACTAGACGGACCTTGGTTGGCAAAGTAATGTCTCTGCTTTTTAATATACTATCTAGGTTGGTCATAACTTTCCATCCAAGGAGTAAGCGTCTTTTAATTTCATGGCTGCAATCAGCATCTGCAGTGATTTTGGAGCCCCCCAAAAATAAAGTCTGACACTGTTTCCACTGTTTATCCCTCTATTTCCCATGAAGTGATGGGACCAGATGCCATGATCTTTGTTTTCTGAATGTTGAGCTTCAAGCCAACCTTTTCACTCTCCTCTTTCACTTTCATCAAGAGGCTTTTGAGTTTCTCTTCACTTTCTGCCATAAGGGTGGTGTCATCTGCATATCTGAGGTTATTGATCTTTCTCCCGGCAATCCTGATTCCAGTTTGTGCTTCTTCCAGCCCAGCATTCCTCATGATGTACTCTGCATATAAGTTAAATAAGCAAGGTGACAATATACAGCCTTGACGTACTCCTTTACCTATTTGGAACCAGTCTGTTGTTCCATGTCCAGTTCTGACTGTTGCTTCCTGACCTGCATACAGGTTTCTCAAGAGGCAGGTCAGGTGGTCTGGGATTCCCATCTCTTTCAGAATTTTCCACAGTTTATTGTGATCCACACAGTCAAAGGCTTTGGCATAGTCAATGAAGCAGAAACAGATGTTTTTCTGGAACTCTCTTGCTTTCTCCATAATCCAGCAGATGTTGGCAATTTGATCTCTGGTGCCTCTGCCTTTTCTAAAACCTGCTTGAACATCTGGGAGTTCACAGTTCACGTATTGCTGAAGCCTGGCTTGGAGAATTTTGAGCATGATTTTACTAGCGTGTGAGATGAGTACAATTGTGCGGTAGTTTGAGCATTCTTTGGCATTGCCTTTCTTTGGGACTGGAATGAAGACTGACCTTTTCCAGTCCTGTGGCCACTGCTGAGTTTTCCAAATTTGTTGGCATATTGAGTGCAGCACTTTCACAGCATCATCTTTCAAGATTTGAAATAGCTCAACTGGAATTCCATCACCTCCACTAGCTTTGTTAGTAGTGATGCTTTCTAAGGCCCACTTGACTTCACATTCCAAGATGTCTGGCTCTAGATCAGTGATCACGTTATCGTGACTATCTTGCTCGTGAAGATCTTTTTTGTACAGTTCTTCTGTGTATTCTTGCCACCTCTTCTTAATATCTTCTGCTTCTGTTAGGTCCATACCATTTCTGTCCTTTAGTGAGCCCATCTTTGCATGAAATGTTCCCTTGGAATCTCTAATTTTCTTGAAGAGATCTCTTGTTTTTCCTATTCTGTTGTTTTCCTCTATTTCTTTGCATTGATCGCTGAGGAAGGCTTTCTTATCTCTATTTGATATTCTTTGGAACTCTGCATTCAGATGCTTATATCTTTCCTTTTCTCCTTTGCTTTTACAGTGGAAGTGAGAAACAGATTTAAGGGACTGGATCTGATAGATAGAGTGCCTGATGAACTCTGGACAGAGGTTCGTGACATTGTACAGGAGACAGGGACCAAGACCATCCCCATGGAAAAGAAATGCTTATACTGTTGCTGCTGCTGCTGCTGCTGCTACTAAGTCACGTCAGTCATGTCCGACTCTGTGTGACCCCATAGACGGAAGCCCACCAGGCTCCCCCTTCCATATTAATATATTCAGTATCATGAATTTCTCAGGATTCAGTTTAGTAGCAAATGATAAAAGTGAAAAAAATTCTTAGCCATCATTAAAATAACCCTAATTTCCTGCCATTTTCACAAATAATACACTTTGTCATGTCTATACAACTCATTTTATTTGAACTATACTAGACTACCTCCAGAGAAATAGGAAATTTCAAGACTGATAAACAGTGAAAAATGCAATTATGATGTTCAGAGGTTAAATTTTTAACTTTTTCTTACCATTATCAAGCCAAACAGGCTTCCAACTAAAATAAATTCATTTTTCATGAAGAAAAACAGACCTATGAAGACTACTTATTCAAGAAAGTGTTTTTAAAATATTGGTGAAATATTGTTTTTAAAGTGGTGAAAGACAAATAGGCATAACTCTCCCAGACTTCAGAATGTACATATCTATTCCACATCTATTTAGACATTTTTCCAAAGAAGACATTCAGATGGCTGGTAGGCGCACAGAAAGATGCTCAACAGTGCATCTTTAGAGAAATGCAAATCAGAACTAAAACGAGGTACCACCTCACATCAATCAGAATGCCCATCATTAAAAAGTCTGTAAGTAACAAATGTAGAGGGAAAAGGAAACCCTTCTCACACTGTTGGTGGGAAAAACAGTATGGAGATTCCTCAAAAAACTAAAAGCAGAGTTGCCATATGATCTAGCAATCCCACCCTTTGCACATACTCAGACAAAATAATAATTCAAAAAGATAAAAGCACCTCTATGTTCATAGCAGCACTATTTACAATAGGCAAGACATGGAAACAACCACAATGTTCACCAACAGATGAATGGATAAAGAAGATGTGGAATACACACACATACACAGGACTACTACTCTCCCATGGAAGAAAATGATGAATGGATAAAGAAGATGTGGTACACACACACACTGGAACACTACTCACCCATGGAAGATGTGGAATACACACACACACACCACACCACCCACACACACAGAGAGGACTACTACTCACCCATGGAAGAAAATGAAATAATGCCATTTGCAGCAACATGAATGGACCTAGAGCTTATCATACTAGACAAAGTCAGAAAGACAAATACCATATAACATCACTTACATGTGGAATCTAAAATAGAATACAAATCAACAACTCACAGATAAAAAGTGGTTGCCTAGAGGAAGGAGTAGGGGAGGAAATGAATGGGAGTTTGGAATTAGTAGAGACAAACATACACAGAATGTATAAACAACAATGGATAGCACACTATTCTGTGACAAAGCATAACGGAAAAGAATATTAAAAACAATATACGTATGTATGTGTGTGTGTGTGTAATTGAGCCACTTTGTTGGACAGAAGAAATTAACACAACTATACTTCAATACCATTTTTAAAAAGGGAGTAGTGAAAGCAATGAAAACATGTTTTGTAATCCAGTAAACTGCAAATGTTTCTAACTTTGGGAATATACAACTATGAAAGTGAAAGCGTTAGTCATTTAGTCATGTCTGACTCTGCAACCCCATGGTCTTCCCCAGGCAAGAATACTGGAATGGGCTGCCATTCCCTTCTCTGGGGATCTTTCTGACCAGGGATTGAACCTGGGTCTCCTGTATTTCAGACAGATTCTCTACCATCTGAGCTACCAAGGAAGCCCATATAACCATAGTCACATTTTTTTTTTAAAGCACTGATTTCCTTCTGTTCTCAAAAATTGTAACAATGGAATAGACCAATTCTGAAAAAAAGAAAAAAGCTCATTTATCACTAAAAAATCCCCTCAGATCAATTTTCACTTATTTTCTACTGATCTATGCACACAGTTTTCTACAACCACGTATACATATTCAATTTTATATTCTACTTATTTCATCTTATTTCATGCTTTTAAACAGTTCCAGTACTCTCTTATTATGCCTTCTCAGATTAAATATGTTATTTCCTTTCATATTTTAATATGATTTGGAAGCTAAGTATCTTACAGGAAATTCTTAAAGTCCAGCATAAATTTTTCTTAAAAGATATTTTTCAACAGGAAAATACAGAAAAGCATAAAAAACAATCACTCATAAGTCCACGAAAGACAACTACTATTAATATTCTGAAATGGTTTCTTTACTCTTTTTTCCTTTCGTTTTATTTATAACAATTTTGTACAGACATTGTACCTCACTTTACTTAGCCATGCTTTCACTGTTGAAAGTTGGACTGGTTCTAAGTTTCTACTATCATAAACAACTCTGAAATAAAGACCTCTGTATATCTATAAATCTTTAACACAAATTTCTGACCATGTCCTCAGGAGAGAATTTTAGAAAGGAAAATACTGGCACAGCTTCCACCTTCTGACTGATACAGTGGGTTAAACATACCTGACCCTTAAAGGATTGATACAAATTGCCAACTTGTTTCCTGAAAGGGGCACTGATTTATATCAACAAAATTCTGAATTTTCAAATTTCCCATTTCATCAAAACTTTGCCATATCATTTTCAAAAGTATTATCTATATTAGTTTTTTTAAAAGGCAGCTTACTGCTGCCCTTATTTATACTTCTTAGATATGGTAAGATTAAGTATTTTTATTGCTTATTAGATATTTCTATTTCTTTTATACCTTACATGTTTTCCAGTTTTCTCTGGGGGCTTTGGTGTTTTTCTTATAGTTTTTATAACTGCTTTATATCTTATGAAAATGAAAGCTTAACCTATAAAAGGACTACCTGGCTTCTGAGTACTCAAAGTGCAATTATCATCATCCACCATTTATCTGACATGTTTGGTAAATATTAAAAAAAAAAACTAAATAAACTTTAGTTATCTGTTTTAAATTAATATTTTCTTTTAAAGATACCCAGAAGTTTTGTATCTTTATCCAACAGCAACAATTCTCAAGTGGCATGAATCATACCTCTTCATGGCATATGAGTTATATTGCAAAACTGGATCTCATGAGAATATCATTATCTAGAAATAAGTATTTCAATTGCCAAGATTAAAAGGAAAATTCATTATATTCTGCGAAATGAGCAAGCATTTATCACAGAAATATCTAAAAGGAAGTTTCATGTTTTCACTTGTCATGCAACATCTATTTTAGTCACTAACCACTTTAAAACACTTGTGAAATACTTGTTGTCAGAAGTACTTTGGATAATTGTATACATCAGTGGACAGCAAGTACAGCTAAATTTCAGCTATCCCCCCCTTTGTAAATAAAGTTTTATTAGAACACATTAGTCATGCTCATTCATTTACATGTTATCTAATGGCTACTTTCACACTATGAAAGCAAAGTTGAGCACTTAGCTTGCAAAACCTAAAGTGTCCACTATCTGGCTCTTTACAACACAGCTAAACATCTGAGTAAATAATTTTACTCATTCTTTGAAGTCAGCACAGATAGATCTTAACTCCTGGAGTTCATACTCTTGCACAATGTAAAACTTGTATGCAAATATCTTACAATATAAGGTATAAAAAGCTAAGTGCTCTAAGAATGATAAAGAGTGTCAGAAAAAAGGAAGAGTGTTTTCAGTGGGGAAAATCTTGAAGAAGGCAGCTTTTGCACTGGGTTTTAAAAGATGGCTGTAATTTGACATATAGGATGGAGACACTTCCAGTGTGAAGAAAAGTAGAGTTGTAAAAAAATACAAACATGGCAGTGTACTCGGCATGGAGAAATGTAAGAGAAAACGCTAATGAGCATTCTGAAGCAAAAGCACAGGGAAGGCTGTCTGTGTCAAGATGAGAAGTTTAGATTTTAAATACATTCAGGTTCAAAAGCAAGGAAGTAACAGTGATTAGAACTGTTTTAGGTAGATCAATCTATCAACAGTATCTGAAATGAATTTAAGGGGAGAGAGGTGATAAGTAAACTAATTATAAAGCTATTAAAATAATTCATGACAGAAGTGATAAAGGTGGTAGCAATGGGACTGGAATAAAGAAGAATTGGAAAAACAGAAAATAAACATATTAGCACCACAGCAAAACTACTCAAACACTTATGACCAGCATTTGGATACACTATAAACCTTACTTATAGGGGCTTCCCAGGTGGCTCCTGCCTGATAATGTTGGAGACACAAGAGACTCGGGTTCGATCCCTGAGTCGGGAACATTCCCTGGAGAAGGAAAAGCCAACCAACTCCAGTATTCTTGCCTGTGAAATCCCATGGAAAGAGGAGCCTTGGCAGGCTACAGTTCATGGGGTCGCAAAGAGTCAGATGTGACTAGGCACCTGAGCACACATACATAAACCTTACTTACACGGGGTAAAAACTCTTTGACTCCACTGCATTTGAAAAAAATGATAACTGTCTATTTAGTTTGGCTAATTTCAAAAAGAGGGACTATTTAAGTAATAATTTAAAGTGCTAGACAACCACTTTCTCCACTACCACTTTTTAAACTAATTCTGGATACCAGCACATATTAAAACAGATTTCATTTGGTAGGGCCCCCTCTGCTGGAACACTGAAAGGAAAGTGTGATCTTAAATTTGGGTTCTTAATTGATTCTGTGGAATTGCTGATAACAGGAATAGTTGGATTTGCTTTGGAAGCTCATCAGGTGTATCAAATGCTCTCTTCAGGAGGGGAACCATAAAATATCTTTCTCTGTCTTTTCCAAAATAGGAACAACCTTACTGTTGCTTAAACTGATTAATTTTTAAAGAGAGTTTCAGACTCACAGACATAGAGAATAGACTTGTGCTTGCCAAGGGGGAGGGGAAGTGGGGGAGAAATGGACAGGGAGTTTGGGATTAGCAGATGCAAATTATTATATAGACAATAAATAAACAACAAGGTCCTACTGTACAGCACAGAGAACTAGATTCAATATCCTATGATAAACCATAATGGAATATGAAGAAGAATGTGTATATAGATATATATGTAAAACTGAATCACTCTGCTGGACAGCAGAAATTCACACAACATTCTCAATCAACAAAACTTCAATACAATAAATTTTTAAAAAAGAGTTTATATTCAAAGCTTCAGTTCAGTTCAGTCACTCAGTCATGTCCGACTCTGCGACCCCATGAATCGCAGCACACCAGGCTTCTCTGTCCATCACCAACTCCCAGAGTCCACCCAAACCCATGTCCATTGAGTTGATGATGCCATCCAACCATCTCATCCTCTATCGTCTCCTTCTCCTTCTGACCTCAATCTTTCCCAGCATCAGGGTCTTTTCCAGTGAGTCAGCTCTTCGCATGAGGTGGCCAAAGTACTGGAGTTTCAGCCTCAGCATCAGTCCTTCCAATGAACATCCAGGACTGATCTCCTTTAGAATGGACTGGTTGGATCTCCTTACAGTCCAAGGGACTCTCAAGAGTCTTCTCCAACACCATAGTTCAAAAGCATCAATTATTCGGCGCTCAGCTTTCTTTATAGTCCAACTCTCATATCCATACATGACCACTGGAAAAACCACAGCCTTGACTAGATGGACCTTTGCTGGCAAAGTAACATCTCCGCTTTTTAATATGCTATCTAGGTTGGTCATAACTTTCCTTCCAAGGAGTAAGTGTCTTTTAATTTCATGGCTTCAATCAGCATCCAGTGATTTTGGAGCCCAGAAAAATAAAGTCAGCCACTGTTTCCCCATCTATCTGCCATGAAGTGATGGGACCAGATGCCATGATCTTAGTTTTCTGAATGCTGAGTTTTAAGGCAACTTTTTCACTTTCCTCTTTCACTTTCATCAAGAGGCTCTTTAGTTCCTCTTCACTTTCTGCCATAACGGTGGTGTCATCTGCATATGTGAGGTTATTGATATTTCTCCCGGCAATCTTGATTCCAGCTTGTGCTTCATCCAGCCCAGCGTTTCTCATGATGTACTCTGCATATAAGTTAAATAAGTAGGGTGACAATATATATCCTTGACGTACTCCTTTTCCTATTTGGAACCAGTCTGTTGCTCCATGTCCAGTTCTAACTGTTGCTTCCTGACCTGCATACAGGTTTCTCAAGAGGCAGTTCAGGTGGTCTGGTATGCCCATCTCTTTCAGAATTTTCCAGTTTATTGTGATCCACACAGTCAAAGGCTTTGGCATAGTCAAGAAAGCAGGAATAGATGTTTTTCTGCAACTCTCTTGCTTTTTCCATGATCCAGCAGATGTTGGCAATTTGATCTCTGATGCCTCTGCCTTTTCTAAAACCATCTTGAACATCTGGAAGTTCACGGTTCATGTATTGCTGAAGCCTGGCTTGGAGAATTTTGAGCATGACTTTATTAGCGTGTCAGATGAGTACAATTGTGCGGCAGTTTGAGCATTCTTTGGCATTGTCTTTCTTTGGGATTGGAATGAAAACTGACCTTTTCCAGTCCTGTGGCCACTGCTGAGTTTTCCAAATTTGCTGGCATACTGAGTGCAGCACTTTCACAGCAGCATCTTTCAGGATTTGAAACAGCTCAACTGGAATTCCATCACCTCCACTAGCTTTGTTCGTAGTGATGCTTCCTAAGGCCCACCTGACTTCACATTTCAGGTTATCTGGCTCGAGGTGAGTGATCACACCATTGTGATTATCTGGGTCGTTAAGATCTTTTTTGTATACAGTTCTTCTGTGTATTCTTGCCACCTCTTCTTAATATCTTCTGCTTCTTTTAGGTCCCAACCATTTCTGTCCTTTATTGAGCCCATCTTTGCATGAAATGTTCCCTTGGTATCTCTAATTTTCTTGAAGAGATCTCTAGTCTTTCCCATTCTATTGTTTTCCTCTATTTCTTTGCACTGCTCAAAGGTTACTAACATTTAAATAATATGCGAGGATAAACAAATTCATCACATTTTTTTGGATGCATGGCACGGCTTGTGGGATCTTAGTTCCCTGATCAGGGGTCAAACCTGGGCTCTCAGCAGTGAAAGAGAAAAGTCCTAACCAGTGGACCACCAAAGAATTCCCCTAGACTGATTTTCTATAGTTAAAGAAATTATGTTAAGGAACAGTTTTATATTCTCTACTTATGAAGAACTGCAACTCCTTCATCAGTAGGCATCTGACTGGGCTCTATCAAAGAGATACCAAGATAGTATATTGGAGGGTAGAAGAATGAGATACGACTAGTATTTCTCCCTGCCTTTGTCTCTAAGACTGAATCTTTCCTGCAGCTTCAATTCCTTTTAGAAAAGTTCAGTTCCCACCAAGTAATCCTAGCCCCCAGCCTCCAGAACTCAACTCCTACTTGAATCTCTCCATTTATCCCTTCTTGCTTTTTACTACTGCTAATCTTTGGGTTGGGCTTCCCAGGTGGTTCAGTGCTCAAGAATCCACCTGCCAATGCAGGAGACACAGATTCAATCCCTGGGTGGGGAAAGATCCCTTGTAGAAGGAAATGGCAACTCACTCCAAGATTCTTGCCTGGAAAATCTCATGGCCAGAGGAGCCTGATGGGCTACAGTCCAGGGGGTTGCAGAAGAGTCAGCCACAACTTAGCGAGTAAACAACAACAAACTCTGTGTTGCTTCACCATCTCTTGTAGCTTCTCAAGTCTTCAATCACCCATGGAACCAATTCTCTGCATTAAAGTCCCTCTATGTAAAAGGAAGGGGGACAGAAAGGAAGAGAAAAATGGCTCTAGGTCTTTCTTTTCTGACTATACAGTACCCACTGTCCAGCTACCACTAGGCTCATCTCACAATGGAAAAGAAACAGTAATCATACAAGTAAACTTTCTAGATCACTTGTACAAACCCATCCTTCTCAAATTGGAGCAATGCTGCTTTGTGTTACATGGGTATGCCAGAATAATTTATATGAAACCTCAAGATAAGTGCGTCATATTTTTCTGTTGTATCCATAATGATTTTAAAAATTACTTGTACATTAAATTTTTTCTGACATTATTGACTATACCAAATCCTTTGACTGTGTGGATCACAACAAACTGAGGAAAATTCTTAAAGAGCTGTGACTATCAGATCACCTTACCTGCCTCCTGAGAAATCTGTATGCAGGTCAAGAAGCAACAGTTAGAACCGGACATGGAACAATGGACTGCTTCCAAATTGGGAAAGAAGTACGTCAAGGCTGTATATTGTCACACTGCTTATTTAATTCATATTCAGAGTACATCATGTGAAACGCTGGGCTGGATGAAGCACAAGCTGGAATCAAGGTTGCCAGGAGAAATATCAGTAACCTCAGATATGCAGATGACACCAAACTTATGGCAGAAAGTGAAGAAGAACTGAAGAGCCTCTTGATGAAAGTGAAAAAGGAGAACTTAAAATTTTTTTTTTTAATGCCTAGACAACATATTAAAAAGCAGACACATTACTTTGTCAGCAAAGGTCCATCTAGTCAAGGCTATGGTTTTCCCAGTGGTCATGTATGGATGTGAGAGTTGGACCATAAAGAAAGCTGAACACCAAAGAATTGATGCTTTTGAACTGTGGTGTTGGAAAAGACTCTTGAGAGTCCCTTGGGCTGCAAGGAGATCAAACTAGTCAGTGCTAAAAGAAATCAGTCCTGAATATTCACTGGAAGGACTGATGCTGAAGCTCCAATACTTTGGCCACATGATGTGAAGAACTGACTCACTGGAAAAGACCCTGATGCTGGGAAAGATTGAAAGCAAGAGGAAAAGAGGACGACAGAGGGTGAGATGGTTGGATGGTATCACCAACTCAATGGACGTGAGTTTGAGCAAGCTCTGTGAGTTGGTGATGGACAGGGAAGCATGGCATGCTGCAGTCCATGGGGTCACAAAGAGTCAGACACCACTGAGAGACTGAACTGACTGAACATACATTAAAACAAACCACAAGGGTACTGTCAATTCAATGGGGAAGAGCCTTCAACAAATGGTGTTGAGACAACTGGATATCCTTCCACATTCAAAGAATGAAACAAAATCCCCCATCTCATATCAAATACAAAATTTAATTCAAAATGAACCACAGATGTAATCTGAAGAACTAAAACTACACAATTCTTAGACAAAAGCATATGCATAAACCTTGACCCTGGATTAAGCAATGGTTTCTTAGGTAATGACACCAAAGCAGTAACAACTGAAGGAAAAAAACATACTGGACTTCCTCAAAATTGAACTTTTGTACTTCAAAGGACATTGTCAAGAAAGTGAAAGGACAATCCACAGAATGGGAGAAAATATTTACAAATTACATCTAATAACTTATTCTTGCCTGGAGACTCCTATGGACAGAGGGACCTGGCAGGCTACAGTCCGTGGGGTCTCAAGAGTCGGACATGACTTAGCAACTAAACCACCACCACCAAGTGATCTGTACCTAGAACATACAAAGGAAGCTTACAACTTGTAGCAAAACGACAAATAACCCAATTAAAAACTAGGCCAAAAAAACCCAAAAAAACTAGGCAAATTATATCAACAGACGTTTCTCTAAAGATGATACATAAATGGCCAACATAGGTCATCATCAAAACGTAAATCAAAACCACAATGAAATAGTTGTCTGGGGCAGAATACAGGAAAGTAAATTAACTGCAAATAGGTATGAAAGAACTTTCAGGGAAGAGCGAAATGTTTTACATCTTGACTGGTGGCTCAGATGGTAAAGAATCCGCCTGCAACGAAGGAAATCTGGGTTCAATCCTTGAGTCGAGAAGATTCCCTGGAAAAAAGAACGGCAACTCACTCCAGTAATCTTGTCTGGAGAATTCCATGGACAGAGGAGGCTGGTAGGCTACAGTCCATGAGGTTGCAAAGAGTTGGACATGACTGAGCAACTAACACTTTCACTTTGAGGCATATGTATTTGTCAAGTCATCAACCTGTACACTTAAAATCTATTAATTTCAAATTTCACACTTTTGGAAGGGTGCACTTATTTTGATATACTTGTTAAGAACTGTGGGCTTCACAGAAAAACACTGTTTTGGCTGCTAAAACAGAGAATGTTCATATTAGATGTTATTATTCCAGTATTATCAATGCTAACTTTATACCCTACCTAACTACACTGAGTAATTACATTCAGCAGATATTGAATAACTACAAAATTCGTCTTACAAGAAACTATTTTCCTGATAAAAATTTCTAGGAAATTGGTGACATCTCAATAGCTTATTTCCTAGGATCTTTACACTAACAATTTTGTTGTACCAGTATTAGTTCTGTGAAATTACTTTGTCTAACTGCTTAAAAATAGCTGAAGTTCATAGCTGTTGAAAGAAAATCTCTTGGATTACCTATGTATCACTTACCAAAAAAAAAAAACAAAACCCAAACCACCAATGGAGCTTTCTTCTTTAAACATTCCTTTGATACTTTTGTAAATTATGCTACAGATACGCTGTACTAACAAAACATTTGAAGCAAGCAAAGATATCAAATTCACAAGTTCAATTTAAAAACAAAAACATTTCCAACAATGCAGTAGAAAAAGTTTCCCTTACCTCATCATCATCATCATCAGAATCATTCCCAAACACTGAAGGTTTTTGCAAAACAGGGTGCAACTGCTGTGCTTTCTTTGGCAAAATAAGCCCATACCTGCATATTTTTTGTTTTGAAATAGAAATTACACCATTATTTTTAAATGTTAAAACACTAATACATCCACTACCTCTTCCGGATGAAGCTACCAAGTCAAAACATGTCACAGAGCTTATGAGCACACAACCCTGTTTCTGATTTTCAACGATCTAAAAGCTGCAAAATGCACTAAGAATTTAAACTATTATTCTAGGTTAAAGAAAAAAAGTGAATGAAGAGTTTGGAAGTTTTAGATAGTGAAACGATAGAAAAGTTAAAAAAAAATGTTAGTGGAAAGCTCAGTTGAGGTCCACTAAAAAGAAAAGACTCTAAATTATCCTTGTGGCCTAACAAGAGTCAAGAAAACATCCCCCCCCCGCCCTTACTGGGTATATATCATTTTAAAGAAGTTAATAAAAATTGTCATCCATTAAAAATTTTTAAAGATTACATTAACTGAGAAACACAAGTAGCTGTGGGGCAAATTCTCATTACACTTTATAAAGCTCACGTGCTTTGTCTTGGAGCACCTGAAAGAATCATCCCAACAGACCCAACTCAATTGGTTTCTCACGTTTGGGCCTTTAAGATGCAGATATAACGGGAAGCCGCATCACAACTGAGGATTATACATCTAAGGTAAAGCTTCCAAAAACATGTAACATTTCTCTTTTGCGGCAAGGTATACCCCAATTCCCTATGTGCCTACCCTTTTCTGTGGCTTCTCAGCACATTCCTAAACCGAGAAGGGAGGGCGGGAATCAGAACTTGAGCTGCCAAGGAGAACAAGGCCCTCTAAGAAAGCCAGGAATTGTCTCTCTTCTCAATTCCCCTGAAAGCATCCAACCGGGGAGAAACTCAAGCGCGGGGTAGGAAGCAAGACTGAGGGGCCTCAGACCGAGCTTTTGGAAAATAGAAAAGTCTCGCTCTCTGCCCCTCAGCCTAACTTCCTTTATTTCCTCACAAGTTTCTCCCTCAAACTTCGGGCTTCCATCCTGCAAAATGTGGGGGGATGGGAATATATATTCCTTGGGATTTCTCGCTTTCCCCGCCTCTATCCCTGACTACACAGCCCCTTCCAGCCACAGCCCCTTCCAGCCACAGCCCCTTCACTTCTACTCCTCGGCCAAAGACACAGTCGCCGTGGTATCTCACTCCCCAATCTGACCCTAACTCCCGGATCACTCACTGCCTGCCCGGAATCGCCATCTTGCTCCCGTCTCCGCTGAACGTGGCCGACGCAGACGTAACGCTGACGCAGACGCTGGCGTCATCACGCGTATTCTCGCGGGGTTTTGGGCGGCCTAGAGCTCGCCTCGGAGAAGGCAATGGCAAGCCGCTCAAGTACTCTTGCCTAGAAAATCCCATGGATGGAGGAGCCTGGTGGGCTGCAGTCCGTGGGGTCGCTAAGGGTCGGACACGACTGAGCGACTTCACTTTCACTTTTCACTTTCACACATTGGAGAAGGAAATGGCAACCCACTCCCGTGTTCTTGCCTGGAGAGTCCCGGGGACGGGGGAGCCTGGTGGGCTTCCGTCTATGGGGTCACACAGAGTCGGACACGACTGAAGTGACTTAGCAGCAGCAGCAGAGCTCGCCCAGCCGCTGCGTTTGACTTTGGGTTACTTCTGCATTGCTGGGAATGGAATCCTTGGCCTTGGGAATTGTTTGAAAACCGACGGATTGCCTCGAAATCAGTGGTAAGAAAGGAATAACAAAATTAGGCCAGTGATTCCAAGAGTGTGGTCCCAGGAATTGGCATCCCCCGGCAATTTGATAGAAATGGAAAATTTTGGCCCTGTTCCGTAACTGTGGAATCAGAAACGCTGGGATGGGCCCAGAAATCTGAATTTTAACAAGTCCACCAGATAATCCTGATACTCAAGTTTGAAAACCACTGCCCTAGACTGTCGAGTGTTTCTTGTTTTTTTTTTTAACCCTTGAGGTGTTTAGTGTAACTATCCCTGGGTGGGAAAGATTCCCCGGAGGAGGAAATGGCAACTCACTCCAGTATTCTTGGCCTGGAAAATTTCATGGACAGAGCAGCCTGCGGGCTACAGTCCAGGAGATCGCACAGGGTCGGACATGACTGAGCACGCACCCATTCCTGGCTTAGGGTAACTTGACAGAAGATGAAAAATCTATAGGCTAAGTATATTACTATTGGACAGTAGTGATGATTAACAATACTTTAGTGTCACTGGGTATAGAAAGTAAAATCATACATGATATTAAAAAAAAATTTAGTCACATTTCACGTGTGAACCCACTCTTTCTGAGCCCATGCCAAACTAGTTGTACAGCAGTCGAAGAGATCTTGTGAACTGCCGACAGAAGGACGTTTAAAACCTCCAAGTGCAGTTGTGGATTTGTCTATTTCTCCTTTTATTCATGTCAGGTTTTGTTTCACATACTGCATTTTGAAGTTTTGTTATTAGATACTTGGGCTTCTCTGGTGGCTCAAATGGTAATCTGCCTGCAGTGCTGGAGACCCAGTGTCAATCCCTGGATGGGGAATATCCCTTGGAGAAGGGAATGGCTACCCACTCCGGTATTCTTGCCTGGAGAATTCCATGGACAGAGGAGCCTGGCAGGCTACATCCTCGAGGTAGCAAAGAGTCCAACGTGACTGAGCGACTAACTTTCCCTACTGCTGCTGCTGCTAAGTCACTTCAGTCGTGTCCGACTCTGCGTGAGCCCATAGACGGAAGCCCACCAGGCTCCCCCGTCCCTGGGACTCTCCAGGCAAGAACACGGGAGTGGGTTGCCATTTCCTTCTCCAATGTGTAAAAGTGAAAGTGAAGTCACTCAGTCGTGTCCGACCCTTAGCGACCCCACGGACTGCAGCCTACCAGGCTCCTCCATCCATGGGATTTTCTAGGCAAGAGTACTCGAGTGGCTTGCCATTGCCTTCTCCGAACTTTCCCTACTGCATAGTTAAACATTTAGAGTTGTTTTGTCCTTTTATATTGACCCCTATACCATTAAGAAATGATCCTCTTTATTTCTTTTATCTACTGAATCTAAATATTAGTATTTATAACCAGCATTGGTTTTTAGCATAGTATATGTTTTCCCATCCTTTTACATTTAACCTATTTTAATCAATTTGTGTCTTTTCATATAATACATAACTTTTAATATAAAGTGGATCTCTTGTTGCTAACATATTGTTGGGTGTTGCTTTTAATCCAATATGTTCCTAGCATATTGTTGGGTGTTGCTTTTAATCCAATATGGCAATTTCTTCCTTTTAAGTTGATATTTAGAACATTTTCATTAACACAAGTATTAGTGTAGTTGCAGTTTGTTTTTTCTTTTTCCTGTCGGTTCTTTGTACCCTCCTCTGCCACCTTCCCCTTGACTTTGGATTAATCAATAAATTTTTATGACTTAGCTTAAGATTTTTATGATTCAACTTTTTTGTTGGTTTATTGGCCATACTTGGCTTTTTTCTTTTTTTGGCAAGGTTTTGCTTTAAGGTTTATCACAATCTATCTTCAAGTAACAATGTACCACTCAAAAACTTTAAAAAGTATACTTCGAATTTCCCTCTCTGAAACTGTGTGCTGTATTCTGTATTTAGTCATGCGTTTTACTTCTAATAATGTTATAAATGCACAATAAATTATTTTTCTTTAATCAATTACCCTTTAAAAATATTTTTAAATAAGAAAAATATGTTATTCCACATGTTTACCATTTCTTGTGTCTTTGTATCTTTGTGTAGTATAATTTTTTTTTATTAAGCAGGAAGGGGTGGGGTAGTGGAAGGAGAAATTGGATGAAGATGGTCAAAGGGTACAAAGTTCCAAATGAATAAGTATTTGGATGTAATGTATAACATGATCAATATAATTGACTTGCTGTATGTTATATATGAAAGTTGCTAACAGAGTAAATCCTAAGAGTTCTCATCATAAGGAAAAATAGTTTTTGTTTTGTATTTATGAGATGATGGATGTTCACTAAATTTACTGTAATCTTTTCATAATGTATATGTCAAATTATTATGCTAAATATACAGTGCTGTATATTAATTGTATCTCAATAAAACTGGAAGAAAAAAGTTAAAAGAATCCACACATGTTTTATTAACTGTCAGAACAATGACATCATCACACATCAAGAAGCCTCTGGAAAGTTCTCTTGCACACTGTTGTGAGGATGAGAGTGAAAAAAGGCAAATAATGTCCTAGCATTGTTAGAAATATAGTTTTGACCTGGAAAATCCCAAAAGCGTTTTAGGGACCTGCAGGAGTCCACAACCCACACTTTAAGATGTGGTTTTAAATGAATTAATGCTGAAACATACTATTATAGGAATTACATAACTTTGCATATAGGAATGTGCTGAATGTCTTTTTTTTCCCCCAAAGTGATTAGATTACGGCCAGACAGAAGCCAGATATGAACTCTTGGGGCACAGTGTAATAAAAGGATATATATGTATACACATAATGGACTTCTCTGGTGGTCCAGTGGTTGAGAATCCACCTGTCAGTGTAGGGTACACAGGTTCAGCCCCTGGTCTGGGAAGATCCCACATGCCACGGGGCAGCTAAGCAAACGCCACAACTGCTGAGCATACACACTGCAACTGCTGAAGCCCCAGGGCCCTAGAGCCTTGCTCCACAGCAAGAGAAGCCACTGTGATGAGAGACGCATGCACTGTAACTAAAGAGTAGCCCCCACTCACCACGCAACTAGAGAAAGCCCATGTACAGCAGTGAAGACCCAGAGCAGCAGCCAAAATAAAAGTGAAAAAAAAAATATATAGAAACATACATTGCTTTCTGCCTCTGATTCCTGGTACAGATCTCCTAAAACCCTTGTGATTTCCTGAGTAATAAAAGCACGAAGAGCAACTTCTGTTTTGATATTTGATCTTTGACCCTGGTCCCTGGTTTGCTGGGTGATAGGGTTTTTGTTTCAATGAGGTAACCCTGGATAGCATCGGATGGGAGCTATCAGAGACCACACCATAATTAGAAGCTTGGAATTTTCTTTCCCACCCCTATCCTCGGGGAAGGAGAGAGGGCTTTTAAACCAAATTAATGATTGGTCTTGCCTACATAATGAAGTTTCCATTAAGAAAACTCAATATATGGAATTCTGAGAGCTTCTGGGTTGGTGAAAATATCCACCTGCCATGAGGATGGTGACCCCCAACTTGATGAGGACAGAAATACCCTTACTGACCTTACCTATATATCTCTTATCTGGCTGTTTACATGTATACTTAATCATATCCTTTATATAGTAAATATTTGCAACATGAAAAATAGTTACAACTTACTACATGGCTCGGAGAAGGCACTGGCAAGCCACTCCAGTACTCTTGCCTAGAAAATCCCATGGATGGAGGAGCCTGGTAGGCTGAGTCCATGGGGTCACTCAGTCGGACACGACTGAGAGACCTCACTTTCACTTTTCACTTTCACGCATTGGAGAAGGAAATGGCAACCCACTCCAGTGTTCTTGCCTGGAGAATCCCAGGGACAGGGGAACCTGGTGGGCTGCCGTCTTTGGGGTCGCACAGAGTCGGACACGACTGAAGCGACTTAGCAGCAGCAGCAGCAGCAGTAGCAACTACATGGCTAAGTCCTAAATAAGCATACATGATCATGATAATGCAAACACTGAATAAGCAGCTACTCTGATCTAAATTACAAGGTAGTTGGGAAGAACGAAGGAGTAGGAAGTGTATGTGTGGGGGGATGCACACGCTGAGAAAGGAGCTAAATATTGCATTCTGGGAGGTTAATAAATATGGCCAAATTCAGGAAAAGAAAAAAAAAAACGTCACATGGCATGTTGTTTTGCAACATGGAGGTGCATGTAAAAACTACAGCCAAAAGAGGTTGGCAAACTTTTTGTGCAAAAGGTCAAATAGTAAATCTTTAGATTTTATGGGCCAGAGGTCTCTGGCAGCTACTCAGCTCTGCCCAGGGGTGTGTGAGAAGTCACAGACAATTTGGGCATGACTTTTCCAATAAAACTGTATCATGACAGGCAACTGGCTTTTAGCTTGTACTGTTTATTAACTCGAGCTAAAAAAATTGAAAATAATTGACTCAGAAGCAAGGAAAATAGGGGTAAGGTGGAGCTGGGAAATGCTCTGGTTTTGACAGAACTTGTATGACAGAGGATTCTTTAAACTATGAGCATGTGTTGCTGCTGCTGCTGCTGCTAAGTCACTTCAGTCGTGTCCGACTCTGTGTGACCCCATCAACGGAAGCCCACCAGGCTCCCCTGTCCCTGGGATTCTCCAGGCAAGAACACTGGAGTGGGTTGCCATTTCCTTCTCCAGAGCATGTGTTACTTTGCTTTAAATAAAAAGAATCAGTAAAGGGTAAATAATAAAGCCCTCCTGCCTGGACTATCTGCTTCTTAAAGAGACTCGTGGAGAATTAGTTACACAAAATTACAGGCTCAATATCCTATATAATTCGAGCTTCTAAATTAGAATATTGGATTCTGTATTCTCCTATTGCCTACAGGCTGCTGTAATGAAGCAGTTGTGAGGTTTTCCTAAAGCTAGAGGGCTGATTTCTCAGTGTTGCGGAGAGTTTGAGTTCTCAATTACTTGACCTGGTTTGCAGCAAGGCTGGTAGTTGCTACAGTGGATCAGAGACTTGAAGAAGTCTTCTGATATTTTGAACCTGTATTTGGGGTCTTTAATGGGAGAAGTTGTAATGACAGAAGCAGAGTAAGCCAGTTAAAGGCAGCAGCATCACTCCCATACTTCAGTTACACAACAGAGAATTCTGTCTTAGACTTGCCAGAGATAAGATTTCAAGCACAGAACAGTCAACTAGACTTGGATGCGAGACAACTATAGGACCCTCAGCACCCAAACTTAAGGATCTTGATTTAACTTTTTGACACTAGTATTACCTATCCCTACCCTTTCATTCTCTGCTTCCTTTTGTGCCCACTCTTCCCTAACCCACTACAGTTGACTCTGGAACAGGTTTGAGTGATCAAGCCTGGTTCCTGGTCCTGAAGCTAAACCTTCTTCTTCGGAGATCACAAATCCAACATCGTTCACTGTGTTGTCATCTTGGGGGCTCGTCCGGAATCTTCAAGACAAGACGCGAGAGACGCCCGGCTCCCGGCGGCGCAGACGCGAGAGACGCCCGGCTCCCGGCGGCGCAGACGCGAGAGACGCCCGGCTCCCGGAACTTCTTGGCTCTACTCACACATGGATTTTCTTTTTTTCCGATAAATACATACTAGATAACCACAGACCCATGGTTAGTTGAATCCCCAGAGGCAGAAGGCTGACCAAAGTTGTACGTGCATTTTTGATTGCACATTGGGTGGTTCACCTCTTAACTCCTGTGTTGTTCAAGAGTCAACTGTACTCACTTTTCTCAACCTACAGGTTCGGCTAATTTGTGGTGTCTGGATGGCAGCATGCTTCAAATTGTTTAAGGCCTATCGTGACATTTTTGGCCTCTCTAAAAAATACCTTTCTAGACAGTTCTCTATTGCTTTTTCCCAGTTTGGTTTGTCCATGGTTTGGGTGCTTTTGATATTAGACTGTTTCACAAATTGGTCTCCCTTTGGCAAATGGTCAACCCCAATTCAAACAGTTGTGGCTACAGAGTCAGGGTCATATGAAACAAAACTTGGCCACCTCGAGTGCTTCACCAGTTATGATCTGTGGGCAGGACAGTTTAAGCTCAGGCAGTAGACTGAGCAGAGGTAAAATAGGGTAATGACTAGGAGATGGAACACCCACCAAGGGGAATTACAATACCTACAGGAGAAAGAAATAGGCGGTATTTAATTAATTGAGCTTGTCTGTTGAGAGGTCTTTATAGTAAGATCATGTGGGGGAGAGCAGGAACACAGAGTTAAGGATGATGTAGGGTGGGGTTAGGGCTTCCCAGGTGGCACTAGTGGTAAAGAACCTGCTTGCCTAATGCAGGAGACGTAAGAGACATCAGTTCGATCCCTGGGTCAGGAAGATCTGGAGGCGGGCATGGCAACCCACTCCAGTATTCTTGCCTGGAGAATTCCATGGACAGAGGAGCCCAGAAGGCTACAGTTCTTAGGGTAACACAGTCAGACATGATTAAAGCAACTTAGCACACGCTCAGGGTGGGGTTAGGTGGAGTGGCATTGCATAAAAACCTTACAGAAGAGGAATGAAAAGTTCCTAAATTACCTGCAAAGGGTCTTCTGAGTCAGTGATTGAGAATGTCTGTAGAAGTTAAGGGCTACTGGTTGCTTAATCACATTTAGAATAGGAAGGAATGGGAAGTCAGTCTCAAGAGACCACATATAATTCTTTTTAAATAAAATATCCAGAATAGACAAACCCATAGAAAAAGCAAGATTTGTAGTTGCCTAAGACTAGAGTGAGAAAAATGGGGAGTATTGCTAAAGGTACGGAGTTTTTTATGGGGGTGATGAAAATCCTCTGAAATTGTTGTGAATAGTTCCACAATTATGTGAATATACTAAAAACCATTTAGTTGTACACTTTATGTGAATTGTATAGTATATGTGTTATATTTCAAAAAAGCTGTTAAAAGGGCCAATAGGAGCTTCCAATTGAATTCCAATATCATTGTCTTGAAACATTTATTTTGTTCCTGGACCATGAAAAGCTGTAATTATTAATATAAAAGAAAGTGATATGGAAGGTCTTCAGTATGCAGTGTCATTGTTACCTATAAGCTGTAGAGAAAGCTAAAAAAATTACAAGTCTGAGCTTCTGAAGTATATGTAAATACAAGTAAATCAATCAATCGAGTGAGTCCAATAAAAAGATTTAACTTTTAACCATAAACCAACATCTAAATTTTTGTCAAGTACAAATGACATCCTCTTCACTAAAAAAATAAGTATCTGGTGTCAAGGGATAGGATTTTACTTGAATGATAGTTAAATAAATTCAAGCAATCCACATTGTTGGTTGCTTCATTTTAAAGTAGTTTCCAGGGACTTGCCTGGTGGTCCAGTGGCTAAGACTCCACACTCCCAATACAGGGGGCCCAGATTCAATCCTTGGTCAGGGAACTAGATCCCACGTACTACAAGTAAGAATTCACATGTCACAACTCAAGATTTCGCATGCCAAAACTAAGACCTGGGGCAAGCAAACAAATAAATAGATTAAAAATAAATAAAGTCATTCCCAAAAGACTGATAGCACAATCATTAGCCTAGTGAAGTTTGGAAAGTGTTGATGAAATATCTAGCGTACTGCCAAGATCAGTAAAACAGAAATCGACACGTGAAATTGTTCAGTCCTATGCGACTCTGCGATTCCATGGACTGTAGCCTACCAGACTCCTCTGTCCGTGGCATTTTCCAGGCAAGAGTACTGGAGTGGGTTGCCATTTCCTTCTCCAGGGGATCTTCCCAACCCAGGGATCAAACCCAGCTCTTCCGCATTGTGGGCAAATGCTTTACCCTCTGAGCCACCAGGGAAGACCAACAGGACACGTGGGTGCCCCTTACTCATTGTAACCTAGCTAACTCATTCTTTGAGCTTATTTCCTCGTTTATGAAATGGGGATAATCATATTGAGTCTGCCAACTCTGCAGGTTGGGGAGGATCAGATGAGCTAGGATGTGAAAATACTTCAAGTTGAAAAGTCATGCAGATGTGTGATATTTGTTATCATTAAGCTGCATGCCATTTAGTTATTAATAACCTAATTCCTATCATGATGGATCAACAGGTCACAGTCTGCAAAAATTTTCCCTCCTTGCTGCCTAAAATGCTATTTGTATTCACAGTGGACCCCTTAAAAGCTTGTTCTGAAGCCATCAGAGTGTGTGGCTATCAGATTAATATCTTCAAGAACATTGTTCCTAGAAATGTTGCAGCAAATGCCCTGAAAAGCTCACTTTCAAATATGAAACAGGCTTATAGGTTAAAATTGGGCATGGGACCAACACTGCCATTTTATCACCGAAGGTTAAAAAGGGACCTCCAATCTCAAATTATAAGATGTTTGGAACACATTACATTTTGTCAACCAAATAAAGAAAATGAAGTTTAATTTCCCAAAATTTTATTAAAAATGGACTCTGTCATCAGATATCTTACTGAAAAGATGAAATCTCACAACAGGGCAGGAAAGTTTGCTGTAATAACAAGATTTAAATAAATATAAATTCTGCAGTTCTTGAACTCATGAAGATTTTGTTATAGAAAAAAAAAGTTTATTTTCCGTGAGTCATGGGCAAACCTTTCCCCAGAATTTCTATTTATTGAAATAACTTTTAAAGTTGTTAGGGTAAGTGGGGGTGAGGGAGTGGAGATGGGAGAAAGAGGATGTGGCGCTCATAAAAGCCTTTGAAAAATTAGAAATACAATTCCCAGTCCATTTCTTAAAATCTTTATTAAATTTTTTTGATGTAAAAACTGTGCTCTTTTGATGTAAAAACTGCCATTTTCCCCCTAAATACTCAGTCTGTTCTTTACTTTGTACCTGAAAAGAATTGCAGTAACTCACTCAACCAACCATAATAGGCCCACAGCAGATAAAATGCTAAAACTAAAAGAAACTTTAAAATATATTCCATAACATACATTTGGTTATGGCTACCTTAACTGGAAATTTTCTTATATCAAATTTCTCCCTCGGAGGCACTTTTGGTTTTAGAAAGTGCTGAGGTAAAGGTCTCGGAGAAAAATATGTCTATGTGGCACTCCTTTCCAACTGAAAATATTTTTATAGTTAACAAGCAAAACTGAACATGACAAAAATACTCTAAATATGGTAGCAATTCCATTGTCATTTCCCTGGCAAGCTTCCCCCTGGCATTTTTGCATACACATAGGAGTCAGTCTTGGATGGCAATGGGGGTGAAATAGCACTACTTATTTTTTTGTTCAGCTTTATGAGAGCTAAACAGATGTGTGCCCAGTGGTATAAGTATTCGATGGCAGAATTACCAAATTTCCATACTTCGATTCGAGAATGATCTGTACAAAAAAAAAAAAGTGTTAGTTTTGTACTTTTATTACTAAAATATATTTTAATACTAAGATATAAGAAAAATTATGACAAAAGTTCATTAGATATATTTTGAGTCAAAACCATAGGAGAATCTTGTTTATGTCATTATAGGAAAATGGATAAATTAATTTTGGTATATTCATATAATGGATCTCAACCCAGGGCTCAAACCTGGGTCTCCTGCAATCCAAGTGAGTTCTTTACCATCTGAGCCACCAGGGAAGCCCTATAATGGAACCCTATGCAGCATTTAACAAAGAACTAGAGCGACATATGTCACTGTGGATATTTCAAAAACATATTGTTGAGGGAACTTCCCTGGTGGTCCAGTGGCTATGACTCCTAGCTCCTAGCCTGAGTTCCATCCCTGGTCAAGGAACTAGATCCCACATGTCACAACTAAGACTCAGCAGTAACTATATTTTTAAAAACATATTGTTGAGAACAAAAAGTAAGCTGTATAATAATATGTTCTTTTGGATACAGTTAAAAACAATTTTAAAACCTGCAAAATAATATTATATTGTTTATGGATTCACGGGCATGTAGTAAAAGTAGAAATCATGTATGAGACTGATAAACACCAAATTCATAATAGTGTTAGCTCTAGGGAGGAGAAGGAGAGAATGAGATATGGGGGGAGCATAGAAATTCTCAACTGTTCCTGTAATGTTTTCTTTCTTTAAAAAAAGTCTGGCTCAAAAACATATTAAGACTATGGCTCTGTAATGACTACACAGGTATTAGTCTCTAACCTCTATGTTTGAAATATTTCCTAATTAAAAATTATTTTTAAAGCTATTATCACTGCACACCAAAATATTTCATCTGTTAAACTGCAAACTATTTTTAAAAAATTACTTTTGGGACTTCCTGGAGGTACAGTGGATAGGCGTCCACCTGCCATGCACGGGACATGGTTTCCATCCCTGGTCCAGGAAGATTCCACGTGCCACAGAGAAACTAAAGTCCAGGAGCCACAACTGCTGAAGCCCATGTGCCTAGAGCCGGTGCTCCACAACAGGAGAAATCACTGCAGTGAGAAGTCCGTGCACCTCAGCAAAGAGTATTCCCCACTCACCACAAGTAGAGAAAGCCCACGCACAGCAAGGAAGACCAGAACAACAAAGAATAAATAAACTTTTTTAAAAAATTACTTTTTCTCAGGAGTCAGTCAGTCAATGACTATTCAAATAGAATGGTCCAATGGAAAGAGAACGTACTTAAACAGAGCTGGGTTCTAATCTTGGCTCTACTCCAACTAGTTTTGTGACCTTGAAAAGTCACTTAATTGCCTTGAGCCTGTTTCTTCTTCCACAAAACAGATACCTCACAATTGTTATGGGGATTAAAGAGGAAAGACATGCAAAAACCTGTCAAAGAGTAGTTGCTCAAAAAAATATCTTCGTTCTTTCAGGTCCCTTCTACCCTCAGGTCTATGTTTTACATTTTTGTTACTATTAGTGGCTAATACAGTTCCTAACCCAATAAATGTTTATTGATTTGACTTGAATCAAACCATTACATGATATTTATAAAGAAATAAGAGGGCTTCCCAAGTGGTGCAGTGGTAAAGAATCCACCTGCCAATTTCGGAGATGCAAGAGACATGGGTTCGATCCCTGGGTAGGGAAGATCCTCTGGAGTAGGAAATGGTAACCCCTCCAGTATTCTTGCCTGGAAAATTCCATGGACAGAGGAGCCTGGTGTGCTATACAGTACATGGGGTCGCAAAGAGACAAGACTGAGCACACGTGTATACACATAATTGATTAAGAGATTTTAAATATTGTCTTCTATCCAATAGCTCATTAATAACGATGACAATTATGTCACTCATGGGTTGTCCATTAGGATGACAAAACAACATATTTCCTTGTCTTCTATCAACGTGAAGGAACAAGTTTCCCTGAATTAGGTTAAGATTTTCCATGGTTCTCAAGGTTTCACTACCACAAAAGGTACAATGTGGAACAGGAAAGGCACATAAAATACAGAAAACATACTCAAACCTCAATTTTATTTGACGCCCACTGTATAAAACATGTGAGTACAATTTTCTAAAGTTTCCTCTTTTAACACACACACAGAAGCACTGTCTTTTTTCTCAATTGTAAGTGTTTAATAAATGTTGATTGAAACAACATTAAATTGTGGAATAATTAAGTTAGGCTTTTCAAATATTGAAGCCTTTTCAGATTATAGCTCAGTAACATTAGTGACAATTATGAATAAAAATGAAAGCAGATGTCAGACATGAGAGTACCTAAAAAATACCTGATTAATATCATATGAGTAACACTAGACCAATTAACATACAGCTGAAAACATTGGGTCATTTTAAGATATTTCTAATTAAAATTCCATTTTATGAATCTCTGCTTTAACATTAGATTAAGTTAAAAGCTTTGGTAGTGATAGACAATTAGAAATTTGTTATAATTGATCCCTTTTTGTATTAAGTAACTTCCTGGAAGCTTTAAAAGTTAATGCTATAGGCTGAAAAAATTACTTTATCATTATGTCCCAGTGTTACAAATCTAAATTAAAGTACACCCTAGAACGCTTCTAAAACCAGTCCTAATTTTCTGAGATACAACAACTCTGCTGCTCCCCACAGCCTTTACTCTGCCTTTTCCAAATCCCCATTAAGAGCTCTGTTGCACTGACGCCTGCCAGTGTTCTTATCTGACATCCAAATGAATAGACCCCTATCTGCAGCCATTATTAAGCTAGCAGGCCATCTCCATGGTGATTTAAGGACGTGAGGATGGGGAGTAAAGTCGCTCCATTTCACAAGCCCCTGTTGCTTATTTCCTGTCTTATTGTTACCAGGGACAGAAGCTCCGAACTTATCTGGGCAAAGGTTCCTGTTTCCCTGCCTGTTCCACTGAGGGATTTGTGCCTTAACAACTGGCTCATTATGATTCCTCTATTGAAGGAAGCCTCCATTGGTTCGCGGGTTTCCCATTAACAACGGTTGAGTGTTACTGCCCTCTTGTGGTGGATAGATGCCAGCTCTGCATTTCAGCAGAGAGCCAGTGTGCACAGATTGAGTAATTCTTCCTTGGTAAAGGTTATAGTAAATTATTTGAATATATCTGATTTAAAAAAAAATTGCTGGAAAAGACTCTGAGGCTGGGAAGGGTTGGGGGCGGGAGGAGAAGGGGACGACAGAGAATGAGATGGCTGGATGGCATCACCGACTCTGTGGACATGAGTTTAAGTGCACTCCGGGAATTGGTGATGGACAGGGAGGCCTGGCGTGCTGTGATTCATGTGGTCGCGGAGAGTCGGACACGACTGAGCGACTGAACTGAACTGAAACTGAACTGAAAAAAATTGCTGGCTCAACCTTTGAATCTGTTTATGAACCGATTAATTCAGAAACATTTTATTTTTTTTGTAGATTCTAGCTTAATCAACGGAGAAGGCAATGGCAAGCCACTCCAGTACTATTGCCTAGAAAATCCCATGGATGGAGGAGCCTGGTAGGCTGCAGTCCGTGGGGTCGCTAAGGGTCGGACACGACTGAGCGACTTAACTTTCACTTTTCACTTTCACACATTGGAGAAGGAAATGGCAACCCACTCCAGTGTTCTTGCCTGGAGAATCCCAGGGATGGGGGAGCCTGGTGGGCTTCCGTCTATGGGGTTACACAGAGTCGGACACGACTGAAGTGACTTAGCAGCAGCAGCAGCAGCTTAATCAAAATTTTAATTTTATAGCAAATTCATTCTGCTGAAAACATTGGGTCATTTTAAGATATTTCTAATTAAAATTCCATTTTATGAATCTCTGCTTTAACATTCAGTTCAGTTCAGTCGCTCAGTCGTGTCCGACTCTCCGCGACCCCATGAATCACAGCACGCCAGGCCTCCCTGTCCATCACCAACTCCCGGAGTTCACTCAAACTCATGTCCACAGAGTCGGTGATGCCATCCAGCCATCTCATTCTCCGTCGTCCCCTTCTCCTCCCGCCCCCAACCTTTCCCAGCATCAGAGTCTTTTCCAGTGAGTCAACTCGTCGCATGAGGTGGCCAAAGTATTGCAGTTTCAGCTTTAGCATCAGTCCCTCCAATGAACATCCAGGATTGATCTCCTTTAGAATGGACTGGTTGGATCTCCTTGCAGTATAAGGGACTCTCAAGAGTCTTCTTCAACACCACAGTTCAAAAGCATCGATTCTTCGGCGATCAGCTTTCTTCACAGTCCAACTCTCACATCCATACATGACCACGGGAAAAACCATTGCCTTGACTAGCTTTGGTAGTGATAGACAATTAGAAAGATGTGCAAAGCAAAAAAGAATGAAGTTCTTAAGCTTCAAGTTCAAAGTTAATGTGTAGCTGTTCCTTTCAACTAACAAAACCCAAGATCAGTGAGCGATATTTCTTTAAAAAATTTTTTTTTCATTTATTTACTTATTTTTTGACTGTGCTGGGTCTTTGCTGCTGCTTGGGCTTTTCTCTAGTTGCAGTGAGCTGAGGCTACTCTCTAGTTGGGCACCCAGGCTTCTCATTGCAGTGGCTTCTCTTGTTGCAGAGCAGTCTCAATAGTTGTGGTGCCTGGGCTTAGCTACTCCCTGGCATGTGTAATTTTCCCAGATCAGGGATTGAACCCATGTCTTCTATATTGGCAGGCGGACTCTATACCACTGAGCCACCAGGGAAGCTCTAAGCAGTATCTATTGAATGCTCTTCTCTTCATCATTAGTTCTCTTAATTTTAGTTCTTTTATTTCTACTGTTTCACATAATTTCTACCACCTCTTAACATTACTGCCATATACGATGAGCTGAAGATCCATGCAACATCATGCTTTAAAGGGTATTTGTGTGTCAGTTTCAATAAGTTTTTGTGTAGGTAGGAGAACTCTTATTTTCCATGACAGGGACTTAATATGTCACTAATTTACTGTGGTCCTGAAGGTGCTGCAGAGTGCTGCTTCCAGTTTGTTGGGCAAGAGTTCGTGTTAAATGAGGAGGTAAAACCAAATTTTTTCCTGAGTTATCAAACCTTGGGTGGAAGTTTGTCCCAGGCCAAACTGAGTTCTTGCAAATATACTAGTCTTATTCCAGTTGAAGCATAATTTCTATACAGTATCACATTGTATTGACTTTTATTCATGATGTAGTTATAAATAAAATTGTGTGTGAACTGAAATAAATGCAATTTATCTTTACAAAAATTCATACTTCTGTGCAGTGGCTTCCAAACTCTTTGACTGTGTACCTCTGTAAGTTAACAAATGTAAAAGGTTGAATGTCTCAGAAACTGAAACAAAGAAGATGGAAAATAGGAGAGAAACTATAGGGATTTTTGGAGGCGGAATCTAGGATTTCCCATGTCTGAATAATAGGAGTCCCAAAGAAGGAACACAGAAAAGGGAGGGCAGGGCCTCCTCTAACCCCTAGGTCATTTTTGTGTGAAAGGATGAATGCACACTGTGAGCACACAGCTTGGTGAACAGAAAAAAGTATGTGAAGAAGGAGATGCCCCTCTTCCAAGCAGACATAACTGTAAGCTGAAGCACACAGTTTCATGAATGGAACCCTAGTTAGATCTCAGCTCCCCACCCCCTCAGCAGGGTACATTTGTGCAGTACACAAACTGCACAGCCATGTGCAGCAACATTAATGTCAGGGAGGAAATCATGAGGATGTAGGGACCTGCGCTTCACAATTGAAAAGGCCCAGGGAGTGTTCAGATCAATGAACGAAAATAAACCTGCATGGATAAGAAAGTGTGTTATATATACACAAAGGAATATTACTGAGCTATAATAAAGAACTCATTTGAGTCAGTTCTAATGAGGTGGATGAGACTGGAGCCTATTATACAGAATGAATAAGTCAGAAAGAGAAACACCAATACAGTATTAATGCATATATATGGAATTTGGAAAGACAGTAACGACGATCCTATATGCCAGGCAGTAAAAGAAACACAGGTGTAAAGAACAGGCTTTTGGACTATGTGGGAGAAGGTGAGGGTGGGATGACTTGAGAGGAGCACTGAAGCATGTATATTACCATATGTAACGTAGATGACCAGTGCAAGTTCGATGTGTGAGACAGGGCATTCAAAGCCAGTACTCTGGGACAACCCAGAGGGATGGGATGGGGAGGAAGGTGGGAGGGAGTTTCAGGATGAGGAGACACATGTGCACCCATGGGTGATTCTTGTAGATGCATGGCAAAAGCCACCACAACATTGTAAAGAAATTATCCTCCAATTAAAATAAATATAATTTTTAAAAAGATATATCATTTTGAAGTTTCACAGTCGTGGGGATAAAGCAGTGATTCCATAGCTTCTGGAGAAAAACAAAACAAGTCACATGCACAGAATCAAAAAGAC
This sequence comes from Moschus berezovskii, assembly GCF_049115385.1. Taxonomy (NCBI): domain Eukaryota; kingdom Metazoa; phylum Chordata; class Mammalia; order Artiodactyla; family Moschidae; genus Moschus; species Moschus berezovskii. Next base: position 33,254,950 of record NC_142479.1, on the reverse strand, counting down.
TTCAGACTTCAACAGCAAGCCTGGAAATTTCCAAATTTCTACCGACAATGGGGCCATTTCCTCAAGAAGTTAGCCAGAGTTCCCATCTGTGAAAGTGTTAGCTGCTCAGTTATGTTCAGCTCTTTGCAACCCCAGTGACTACGCACAGCTCCTCTGTCCATGGAATTCCTAAGGCAAGAATAGTGGAGTGGGTTGCCACTCCCTTCTCCTGGGGAACCTCCTAATCCAGGGATCGAACCCAGGTGTCCTGAATTGCTGGCACCAGGGAAGCCCCTGTTTTCCTTAAATGACCCCTTAAAAGCATCAAGAACTGTAACACCTGGGAATGTAGAGGTGCCTGTGAATCAGCCACGAGCCATGAGGCTACATAGAAACCTTTCCAGATAGGAATTCATAATCTTCACTCACACCACTCTTCAGTTCAGTTCAGTTCAGTCGCTCAGTCGTGTCCGACTCTCCGTGACCCCATGAATCACAGCACGCCAGGCCTCCCTGTCTATCACCAACTCCCGGAGTTCACTCAAACTCATGTCCACAGAGTCAGTGATGCCATCCAGCCATCTCATTCTCTGTCGTCCCCTTCTCCTCCCGCCCCCAACCTTTCCCAGCATCAGAGTCTTTTCCAGTGAGTCAACTCATCGCATGAGGTGGGCAAAGTATTGCAGTTTCAGCTTTAGCATCAGTCCCTCCAATGAACACCCAGGATTGATCTCCTTTAGAATGGACTGGTTGGATCTCCTTGCAGTCCAAGGGACTCTCAAGAGTTTTCTCCAGCACCAGAGTTCAAAAGCATCAATTCTTCGGCGATCAGCTTTCTTCACAGTCCAACTCTCACATCCATACGTGACCACGGGAAAAACCATAGCTTTGACTAGACAGACCTTTGTTGGCAAAGTAATGTCTCTGCTTTTTAATATACTATCTAGGTTGGTTATAACTTTCCTTCCAAGGAGTAAGCGTAGTTTAATTTCATGGCTGCAATCAGCATCTGCAGTGATTTTGGAGCCCCAAAAAATAAAGTCTGACACTGTTTCCACTGTTTTTCCATCTATTTCCCATGAAGTGATGGGACCAGATGCCATGATCTTTGTTTTCTGAATGTTGAGCTTCAAGCCAACCTTTTCACTCTCCTCTTTCACTTTCATCACGAGGCTTTTTAGATCCTCTTCACTTTCTGCCATAAGGATAGTGTCATCTGCATATCTGAGGTTATTGATATTTCTCCCGGCAATCTTGATTCCAGCTTGTGCTTCTTCCAGCCCAGCATTCCTCATGATGTACTCTGCATATAAGTTAAATAAGCAAGGTGACAGTATACAGCCTTGATGAACTCCTTTTCCTATTTGGAACCAGTCTGTTGTTCCATGTACAGTTCTGACTATTGCTTTCTGACCTGCATACAGGTTTCTCAACAGGCAGGTCAGGTGGTCTGGTATTCCCATCTCTCTCAGAATTTTCCACAGTTTATTGTGATCCACACACCACTCTTGGTCCACATTAACTCGTGTTAACTGTTATGTGAACCTCGTGTCTAGCATTCCCAAACTTCTGGGAGTATCTCTCCTTCCTAAGCCAGAACATCTCTCTCTCCCATCCACCCACTGCTTCCTGCTTCTGCTGCCACAACCTGAGGAGTGTGGGCTGTCGTCCTCTGGGTGGCCTTTTCCTATCTCTTGTCCTAGGAATCTGGTTCCAAGCCTCTCTGTCTACTATATGTGTCCCAGAAGTCCAGAAACCCTTTGTCTGGAGGGTCCAAAGAGAATGGGGGAGAGGGGGACAAGGCTTAGTGAGGGAGTTTTACAGAGCCATATCCCCAATCAATGATTAGTTTTAAATCTTTTTTTTTTTTTTGAAAGAATAAGTTCATTGTTTACTGTTCCATTCACGTAAACAGCCTCAGGTCTCTGGTGGGATAACACACCCACATGGAATGTATACTTGTGCATGTATATTTACGGCATGTGAGATCTTAGTTCCCTGAGCAGCGATGGAACCCATGCCCCCTTCATTGGGAGAGCAGAGTCTTAACTACCTGCTGATGCTCCTCCTTCCAAAAAGTCTACATTACTAGTCTGTAAAGACTCATGCGCTATTGTTTCATTTGGTTCTTCATGGAAACCAAAGATCATAGCTGCCTTTTTGCTTAACAAACTTGGCTTCTAGCCTTACTGCAGCCCCCATTTGCTTTTTTTTTTTTAAAGAATTTTGAATATGGAGTCACTAAGTGGCAGATAAAGGTGCTTCTGAATTCTCATGTGCGTGATACAGACAGTCACTATGGGGATTGTAATAGATTATAGACAATGCCCTTCCTTTTAGAAGACTATAATCAGAACTATTTTCCCCTAAAAATTGAATTTTGGGGGCTTTGGGGCTTCCAGGTGGCTCAGTGGTAAAGAATCTGCATGCCAATTCAGGAGATGTGGGTTCGACCCCTGAGTTGGAAAGATCCCCTGGAGTAGGAAATGGCAATCCACTCCAGTATTCTTGCCTGGAAAATTCCATGGACAGAGGAACCTGGCGGGCTAAAACCCATAGGGTTGCAAATAGTCTGACACGACTGAGCACACATGCACTGCACCCTAAGCCACTTTATTCTAATAAAAATCTCTGGATTGCAACTGTATTTTGTTGCCGTTGGTATAGATTTAGACTATAATTAAGTGGAAATTTACCTTCAAAGTATTCAACAATGAGCTTTAAATTAACTTGCAGTTCCATAGCAGTTGGATCAAAGTCACAAATATTTTCGACTAGCTGTTGGTTTACGTACTGTAAACAAAGAACGAAAATCATGGAATCATCAAGTGGAAGGAGACTGCCTGATTCCTCAGTTTACATAATTCTATTTATACACACTTTGAAACAGGCAAAGTCAATGTGAGGTGTTAGACATCAGGATTCTGGTTACCCTTGGGGTGTGTGAGAGAGAGTGTGTGTGTGTGTATGTGTATGTATATGAGGCTGGTGATGGGGGAGGGTAAAAAGGAAGGCTTTGGGGATGCCACTCACGTTCTGTTTCTTATTCTAGGTGCCTCTTACATTCATTGTGTAAAAATTCTCACCTTTGTGTATCAAGGATTTGTTCAATTAAGATTTGTACATCTAAACTCATGTAGGTTATTCTTCAATAAAGAAGGGTTTTTTTGGGTTTTTTTTTTAATGAAACTTACCAGTTTACAGTGATCCCAACTTTCTAAGTCAATTGATGATTTCAACTCTGGATGAAAGAACACGATAATCCCTTTCAGGATGTCCTGTACTAATTTTATGTTGGCTTTCAGATCCTGGGACTGGCTGTCTGGTGGGTCTTTGTCCTCTGCCAGAGAGTCGTAATCATACAGCAACAGTGACACAAAGTCCGAGGATGTCAGTAGCCCGAGGCACTCCTGTAGCTCCTGTAGCATGACTCTGAAGAAGAGAATGCCTGCCCGCTGGACTTCTCCCACACTTTCAATCTCTAGAATAATAGAAAGACATCCCACATGACTGTTCAGAACACATGTTACTTTTTACACAGGATTCTGAACGTAATATAGCAAACCTTTGTCTTCTTTTTAGGAAAAAAAGACTATATCCTATAGCGTTAAACAATCTTAGCTTCTCTAGTCATGAAATCAAAAGGCAAAAATGGAATCACACCTGTGGGGTTCACAGGCAGAGGCTTTGAGAAAAGGTGAAACCTTTATTTGGAGCGGGACCTTGGTTTGAAACCTGCTGCTGCTGCTGCTAAGTCACTTCAGTCGTGTCCGACTCTGTATGACCCCATAGACGGAAGCCCACCAGGCTCCCCCGTCCCTGGGATTCTCCAGGCAAGAACACTGGAGTGGGTTGCCATTTCCTTCTCCAATGTGTGAAAGTGAAAAGGGAAACTGAAGTCGCTCAGTCATGTCTGACTCATAGCGACCCCATGGACTGCAGCCTACCAGGCTCCTCCGTCCATGGGATTTTCTAGACAAGAGTACTGGAGTGGCTTGCCATTGCCTTCTCCGGGTTTGAAACCTACTTTCACCCTTATTAGTTCAGTTGTCTCTCTGAGCCTCCTTTTCATTTTCTGTGAGAAGAGTTGATCCCTACTTTCCCGTCGAGCTGTGGAAATTAACAGGAGATGGTATATGGAAAAGTGCTTAGTCCCAGGTCTTACACAGAGTGGATGCTCAAAAGATATGAATTTTCCTTTTTTTTTCCTTTTTATCCCACACTATGTAACGGCCAGAAGTGTTTCAGCTTTATCCAACAGTGTTACTCTACTAATTCTATTTATTCCAATCTTGGTAGTGAAAGGTTTCCATGCTTTCTTCTTCTCTCCCTTCTCCCTACACTGATTTTGTGGTAAGAGTAGCCTGGTGGAGGTGGAATCGCAAGGACTGGGGTCTGTTCTTGGCGCTGCAGTAGCTTGCTCTTGGACCTTTACTTTGACAGGCCTTAGCTCCTTTCTCTGTAAAATGAGATGTTCCTGTGAGTTAATGCTGCGAGGGCTTCCCAAGTGTCCCAGTGCTAAAGAATCTACTTGCCATTCAGGAGCCAAAGGTTTGATCCCTGGGTCAGGAAGATCCCCTGGAGGAGGAAATGGCAACCCACTCCAGTGTTCTTGCCAGCATAATCCCACGGACAGAGCAGGTTGGGATCACAAAAGATTTGGACACAACTGAGCACACAAGCACATTGTGGTGGAAAGAGCACCCAAACGGGGGTGCAAATCCAGCCTTTACCACTTGTTAACTGTGTGATTTGGTGCAAGTGGTTTTGTTTCTCTGAACTCTACTTACCTTGTCTGTAAAATGAAATAATCATCATTCACCTCCTAGAGGAGGTAAGGACTAATTGAAATACCATATTTAAAGTGCTTGACACATGATGTGGCATTTAATAAATGCTACTTCTATATTGCCATTATGAGTCCTTCAGTTCTAAAACCATGACTCTAGGCAAGAAATGTGATTCCTTACCCTTTGCTCTAATGTATAGGCCAGACTAATCAGTCCAAGACTGCATGAAGGAAATCCTTCCATGTGGAAAGATGTGTATTTTGCAACAATTCATTTTAGAGAATGCATCCTTCATTGTATTGTCTGATTTCCCCTAAACTTATTAAATCTATGAATTCAGACATTCACAATACCTAGGATACAGTTTTTCTTTATTTCTCCAGATAATTCGCCCAGTATTTCACTGCAGGCAAGCTGGATCACTTTCAGCATTTTCTGTAGATCTTTAAACTCTCGATACAACAACATCTTACTCTTGCCAATGTTAACATCGAGAACTCCCAAAGCTTCTCCTGTTCTCTCACGAAGTGGAACTACGATGTGGTTTTCTCCACAGACAGAGGCCAAAACAACTTCTGAACTGTCTGTGCATTTAAAGAGGAAATCTCTGAAACCAAAACCAAATAAACATAAGGAAGGTATAAAATAAAAGCCTGTTCACAACATTCCACCCAAACACACTGAATCACCTCCTCTTGTGCCTACTATACGCGAGCCACACCAGGCCTTGTTGCTATTTCATCTGTCTGACACATTCCACCCCTTAAATTCTCAGGGTTCAGCTCCCTCAGCTCCCCACAGAGAAGCCCTCCCTGACCTCTGTGATCTAAAGTAGCTGCACCAGAGTCAGACTCCATTCAGTTCAATCGTTCAGTCGTGTCCAACTCTTTGCGACCCCATGGACACAAAGGCTTCCCTGTCCATCACCAACTCCCAGAGTTGACTCAAACTCATGTCCATTAAGTCAGTGATGCCATCCAACCATCTCATCCTCTGTCGTCCCCTTCTCCTCCTGCCTTCAATCTTTCCCAGCATCAGGGTCTTTTCAAATGAGTCAGCTCTTCACATCAGGTGGCCAAAGTATTGGAGTTTCAGCTTCAACATCAGTCCTTCCAATGAACATTCAGGACTGATTTCCTTTAGGATGGACTGGTTGGATCTCCCTGAGTCCAAGGGACTCTCAAGAGTCTTCTCCAACACCACTGTTCAAAAGCATCAATTCTTCGGTGCTCAGCTTTCTTTACAGTCCAACTCTCACATCCATACATGACTTCTGGAAAAACCATAGCCTTGACTAGATGGGACCTTTGTTGGCAAAGTAATGTCTCTGCTTTTTAATATGCTCTCTGGGTTGGTCATAACTTTCCTTCCAAGGAGTAAGCATCCTTTAATTTCATAGCTACAATCACCATCTGCAGTGATTTTGGAGCCCCCAAAAATAGTCTGCTACTGTTTCCACTGTTTCCCCATCTATTTCCCATGAAGTGATAGGACCAGATGCCATGATCTTAATGTTCTGAATGTTGAGTTTTAAGCCAACTTTTTCACTCTCCTCTTTCACTTTCATGAAGAGACTCTATTCTTCTTCACTTTCTACCATAAGGGTGGTATCATCTGCATATCTGAGGTTATTGATATTTCTCCCGGCAATCTTGATTCCAGCTTGTGCTTCTTCCAGCCCAGCGTTTCTCATGATGTACTCTGCATATAGTTAAATAAGCAGAGTGACAATATACAACTTCGACATACCCCTTTTCCTATTTGGAACCAGTCTGTTGTTCCACGTTCATCCACTTTGCCTTATTTTTAAAATTTTATTTCTTTGGCTGTGCCAGGTTTTAGTTGCAGCATGCCCAGGAAATGAACCTGGGACCCCTGCATTGAGAGTGCTGAGTCTTAGCCACTGGACCTCCAGGGAAGTCCAATTCTGCCTTACTGTCTTTACTATAGACTTGTCCTTAACTGAGGGTGTTCATTTTTTGTTTATGTACTGTCCAATAAGTCTTGGTTGAATGCCCAAAGAAGGATGAATGTGTTAGGTCAGGTTCTCTAGAAGCAGAACCCGAGAAAGGGATTCTCTGTGCGAATTATTCACTGAGGGAGTGCTTTTGGGAGAAACCTTTGAAGGTCTGAGGCAAACAGGATGAGGAAGCGGGAGATGCTAAGGGACTTCCTTGGTGGTCCAGTGGCTAAGACTGCACTCCCAATGCAGGGGCCCTGGTTCAATCCTTGGTCCCAGAACCAGATCCTGCCCAACAGTGACTGAGGGTTTGCATGCTGCAACCAAGACCAGGTGCAGCCAAATAACTAAATATTTTAAAAACTGTGATTTCAGGTGAAGTTGATCCTCAGCCTGATCCCAAAAGGAGCTCTGGAAGGCACATTGCACCCACACTCTGCCCCACCTTGAAGCAGGGCAGAGGTCTTTTGTCATTCATTAGAGCTCTAGGCGGAAACAGATACATCTTGACTTAACAGTTGAGTTACCACTGACTTTCTGTGAGTCACTACGGAATGCTAAGAATAGCCAGTTGTCCCCCACCATTAGTAGCTAAAAATACAGACTTATGGATGTAGAAATGAGTCAAGCAGAGTTCCCCATGGACCATAACATAGTTCATGTCTTCTATAAATATTACTCATTAAGAGACTGCTCAGGAGGCTCAATGGTAAAGAATCTGACTGCCAATACAGGAGACGCAGACAAGCTTTCGAACCCTAGATTGGTAAGATCACCTGGAGAAGGGAATGGCTACCCACTCCAATATTCTTGCCTGAGAATCCCATAGACAGAGTAGCCTGGTAGGCTAGAGTCCATAGGGTCGCAAGAGTCAGACACGACTTAGCAATTAAACAACAACATAGCTCCAAGCTGCTCTGGGTGTGTGTTGGGGAGGGGTTTACAGAGCTCATAGGCCCCTCCTGGAGAGGGGCTCCCCTTGCTCCTCCAGGGACAATTACAGGGTGAGTTATTAGCAATAGGATCTGCAGCCCTTGGCAGAAAGATACTTGGGCAGGGCACTGACAGCACCTGTTTCAGTGAGGGACCTGAGGTTTTCATAGAAATGTAGCGGCTCCTTCTTTCCCTCGGGAAGTATAAACACCTCCTTTTATCTCTGTCCCCCTTTCCCCATCTACATGATATTGAGATGTCATTCCTTATCAGTTCAGTTGCTCAGTCGTGTCCAACTCTTTGAGACCCCGTGAATCGCAGCACTCCAGGCCTCCCTGTCTATCTCCAACTCCCAGAGTCCACCCAAACTCATGTGCATCGAGTCAGTGATGCCATCCAGCCATCTCATCCTCTGTCGTCCCCTTCTCCTCCTGCCCCCAATCCCTCCCAGCATTAGGGTCTTTTCCAATGAGTCAACTCTTCACACGAGGTGGCCAAAGTATTAGAGTTTTAGTCTTAGCATCAGTCTTTCCAATGAACACTCAGGACTGGTCTCCTTTAGAATGGACTGGCTGGATCTCCTTGCAGTCCAAGGGACTCTCAAGAGTCTTCTCCAACACCACAGGTCAAAAGCATCAATTCTTCGGCACTCAGCTTTCTTCAACTCTCACATCTATACATGACCACTGGAAAAACCATAGCCTTGACTAGACGGACCTTTGTTGGCAAAGTAATATCTCTGCTTTTTAATACGCTATCTAGGTTGGTCATAACTTTCCTTCCAAGGACTAAGCGTCTTTTAATTTCATGGCTGCAATCACCATCTTTAGGTATCTGTAAAAAAGCTGGTGCTTAGCACAACCTCAGAAAAAAAACACATTTAGGGAATTCCCTAGTGGTCCAGTGGCTAGGACTCTGTGCTTCCACTGCAAGGGGCATGGTTGGGAAACTAAGATCCTTCATGCTGTGAGTATGGCCAAAAAAGCACATTTAAAGTTCACAACACCGATCCTGTCATGATAGAAAGGTTACGCCCTTGTCTGGCTGTTCCTACACCTTTCTGTGGCTGAGCCATGTCTTCATGATAGCCATAATAATGAGATGTCATGCTAAGCTTCCTTGGTCAACAGAGTTTCTCCAAAGGCACCTGCTCTAAGTTATACACAGGAATCCAAGGTTGTAAGTCTGGGTGTTAGAAGGACTCTTATAAAACTCTTAACCAAGACAAGGAATAACTATATGGAAAGAAGCTTAAAACGGAATGAACATTCTGGTTTGAGGCCAAACTGAAATTGAATTAACTTAGGTACTTAAATGTCAAATTGCCTACTAGCCTGAGATAGGTTACTGCCTATTCGACTATGCTGACCCTCTAAGAAGCAGTGTATTCTAGTTGAGCAGGTGTATTCTAGTTAAGATCTGTTTTTGCAGTAGTTTAATAGCGTTCTTTGCAATTCACACATGAGAGGCATTCAAGGTAATCTAGAACTGGGTACTTATTAAAGACAACATTCTCTGCCTCCTCTCCATTTTTGCCCTTAAGTTAAAAAAAGAAAAATGTCTGCAGGCTAGCTAACATTAAGAGGATGAGCTCTGATTAGTGATGTGGGTATATTTTTCATAACCATGGTGGATTTTTGTTAATTTCATGTTAATAAGAAAATTATAAAAAATAAAACACTAAGTTGAAATCTCTTTTAAAAAGAACTTAAGGCGGAAAGGACCCAGGCAGACAAAGGTCTATAGTAATTTTCCTTTAAAGCCCAATCAGAGTGAGAGCCATTATATTCATAAGAAGCAGAAGCTGGCAGTCAAACAAAAGATGTGGTAAGGTATGTCCCATACCTGAAGATGCATGTCTTCCTAAAGATGACAGAGGGATTCTTGTGGATTTCTGTTAGACCCTGCTGCCCTGTGACCATCATATTTCGTAAAACATAGTCTGAATCCTTGAAAAGAGGTAGAAATTTCATTACAGAGAGGAGTGATTAAACTTCATGCTCTCATTGAGACTTTTGGGGACAAATATATAGGAAAAAAATTAGAAAAGTTTAGGTAATATAAAATGTTTTTCAAGTTATAGGTCAAGGTCAATATAATTTTGAACCACTATGATGCCAAACACTTGGAAGGCTTCTAGATTTGGGCCTCAGAAATTTTTTTCCCTAGACTGATTCATCCTATTGGTCATCCCAACCAGTCTCATGGCTTATGCTTTGTTTTGGGCTGTTTTGGTAACATATACACAGCATAATATTATTATTTTTGCCATTCATAAGTATGCAATTCAGTGGGATTAAAGACATTCACAATGTTGTGTAACCAGTCAATGGTTTTAAATATAATTTACTTACCAGCCTGGATTTCCCCCAAACACTAAGCTCATATATCCAACTGCCTACTCAATATCTCCACTTAGATATCTAACAGACATTTCAAATTACAGTTTAAAAAATGTTTTTCAATTTAGTATGTGAGAAATTATCTTTTACTTAAATTTGTGTTTCATTATGAGAACAACTGAACATTTTTCCTATATTTATTGACCATTTGCATGAGGTGTTTTTAAAAATAAAATTGTCTTTTGCTTATTTTTCTTTTGGATTTTCAAAATCCCACTGATTTTTATATAACACTGTTATTCTCTGCCAGATATATGGCAATTAATTGTGTTTATAACTTTGGTGCAAGAAAGTTTTACATTTTTATGTCATCAATATATTAACCTCACTTTAATCACTTCAACCTTTGAGACTCAGCCATCTTTCCCCAGACTATGGTTGTAAATTCCCCCCATCCTTCATTTTCTTAGGTATTCTCATGCATTTATTCTTCCTCCAAATGAAGATTAAATCATTTAGCCAATTAAAAAAAATTATGCTAGAATTTTTCTTGCAATTTTGTTAAACTTAAAAATAACTTTGGTAAAAAATTAGATTTTTAAAAAAGTTATATTTATGGGGAGCTGCTATCACTCTTAGCCTGAAGGTGGTAGTCACTTAGTCATGTCCGACTTTTTGCGACCCCATGGACTGTAGCCCACAAGGCTCCTCTGTCCGTAGGATTATCCAGGCAAGAATACTAGAGTGGGTCGCTGTTTCCTTCTCCAGGGAATCTTCCTGACCCGGGGATCAAACCAGCTTCTCCTGCTTGACAGGCAGATTCTTTGCCACTGAGCCACCTGGGAAGCCCAAAGAGGTAAGGAGAGGAAGCAATTACCAGAACCTAAGAAGATAGCCAAGTAGAGAGGACCATGTGACTAAAGGTACAGTGGTCTTTTTTTTTAATTCCCAACTTTTATTTTTGGCCTCCCCATTTGCAGTCCATGGGGGCGCTGGGGGTCGGACGCGACTGAGCGACTTCACTTTCACTTTTCACTTTCACACATTGGAGAAGGAACTGGCAACCCACTCCAGTGTTCTTGCCTGGAGAATCCCAGGGACGGGGGAGCCTGGTGGGCTTCCGTCTATGGGGTCACACAGAGTCGGACATGACTGAAGTGACTTAGCAGCAGCAGCAGCATTCTCTAAGTATCAAATTACTTTCTTCTTGAATCAAAGACTGTGTACTGAATACGTTTAAAACACAGCTGAGTGCTGTTTTTCTCTAACAGGTAAATATTTTTAACAGTAAATTTGAAATGTGTGTGGTCCAAAGAAGAAGGATAAAGAAAAAGAAGAGATTATGATCTCTTATTTCCCATTAACATAAGATTAACATAAGATTTCATATATTGAGGGCATGGAGCCCTCTTCAAGCAGACATTCTGAGTAGGACTATTGTTCAAAAATGTTAAAAAAGAGAATGTATTAGCAGTTTTCATAACCCACAGAGATCACTTGACTTCTTATCTCTTGAACGGAGACCTGGGGGCCGGGAACTCCTCTTGCCACACCAAGTCCCCAGGATGGCCCTTCATTCTATTCGTGCAGTGGCCTTTTGTTGAAGAACACAGCTAACCCAAAGCAACCTAGAGAGGGAGAGCCAAAATCATAAACACCCCAACCTCACTCTCCTTCTGCCTGCCAGTCTCCTATTGGTGCCTTTCATTGGACAAACCCAAGCAGGAGCTACCTTCTCTGAGTTGGGCTCAACGAAGTATGTAGAGATGGCAGTGATGCTGGGTGTGATGTTGTAGAGCCAGCCGATGCCAGTGATCACAATATGAAGGATGTGCTCCCGGCTGTGGACGTAGTGATAGGCAGTACTAAAGACATTGGCAACACCCTGTAGAGACAGAAATTTAAATTGCCTTCTCTTTTAAAAATAGCAAAATAATTAGTAATGCACCAATTGGATTATCTTTTTTTAAATTTTATTTTTTCTTATTTGGTGGCATCGGATCTTAATAGCTGCACACATGGGCTCTTCATTGTGGTGTGTGGGCTTATTTGCCCCCTGGCATGTGGGATCTTAGTTCCCTGACCAGGGATCAAACCTGCATCCCCTGCCTTGGAAGGCAGATTCTTAACCACTGGACCATCCGGGAGAGTCCCCTGAATTATCTTTTTAATTAATGATTATCTGTTGTTACTGTTACTCTTGTTGTTTAGTCGCTCAGTGTGTTCGACTATGTGACCCCATGGGCTATAGCCCACCAGACTCCTCTGTCCATGGGATCTTCCAGGCAAGAATACTGGAGTGGGATGCCATTTCCTTCTCCAGGAGATCTTCCAGACCCATTGATCAAGCCTACAACTCCTGTATTGGCAGGCAGATTCTTTATCACTGAGCCACCAGGGAAGCCTGATAATCATCTACTTCCTAAAAATTATTCATTGGTTCTCAAAAGGCATTTCAAAAGTGTTCTCAAAAGTGTTTCAGGTTCCACTATGAAAAAATGAAACCAAAAGAGTAAACAGAGATCTACTGGAAATCCACCTAACTTATTATGTTTCCTGATAATCATCCAGTGAAATTAGTGGTATATACTATCAGAAAGCAGTGTCATAAGAACAAGGTGAACTTTGAAATGAGAAAAAAAATGCTTAAAAGCCAAGAACTAATGCCAGCCTTGGACAGATGGGTAAGAGCTGCCCCAATCTGATGCAAGATTAATGTCTGCGTGTTTATATGTCTACTGTCATCAGATCAACTGTGCAGGTATGCTGGGTTCCCAGGCCTGCAGTATCCTAGATTACATGGTTTTCTTTGACACATACAGATAGCCTCTTCCACAAAGAAAGGATTGGAAACCCTTAGAACCCATCTGTGGTCTTGATGTCAAGAAACCCTAGGATGGGACTTCCCTGGTGGTCCAGCGGTTGAGACTTCACCTTCCAACACAGAGGGTTCAATCCTGGTTGAGGAGCAAAGATTTCACATGCCTCTTGGCCAAGGAACCAAAGCATAGAAGCAATGTTATAGCACATGCAGTAAAGACTTTAAAAAATGGTCACATCAAGGAAAACTCTAGGAGGAACCACAAATTCTTCAAAAATATCTGAATTTTATATTATGACCCAAGGCATCTAAGGGTAACTCAAAAGCCCCTCCAAGGGCTAGGAGGTCAATTTAGAATTCACTTTGACATGTTCTCTAAAAAGACCATATATTGTTCACCTAATGAACTGCACATGGAACAACAGACTGGTTCCAAATAGGAAAAGGAGTACGTTAAGGTTGTATATTGTCACCCTGCTTATTTAACTTATATGCAGAGTACATCATGAGGAACGCTGGGCTGGAAGAAACACAAGCTGGAATCAAGATTGCTGGGAGAAATATCAATAACCTCAGATATGCAGATGACACCACCCTTATGGCAGAAAGTGAAGAGGAACTAAAAAGCCTCTTGAGGAAAGTGAAAGAGGAGAGTAAAAAAGTTGGCTTAAAGCTCAACATTCAGAAAACTAAGATCATGGCATCTGGTCCCATCACTTTATGGGAAATAGATGGGGAAACAGTGGAAACAGTGTCAGACTTTATTTTTGGGGGGCTCCAAAATCACTGTGGATGCTGATTGCAGCCATGAAATTAAAAGATGTTTACTCCTTGGAAGGAAAGTTATGACCAACCTAGATAGCATATTTAAAAGCAGAGACATTACTTTGCCAACAAAGGTCCGTCTAGTCAAGGCTATGGTTTTTCCCGTGGTCATGTATGGATGTGAGAGTTGGACTGTGAAGAGGGCTGATCGCCAAAAAATTGATGCTTTTGAACTGCGGTGTTGTAAAAGACTCTCGAGAGTCCCTTGGACTGCAAGGAGATCCAACCAGTCCATTCTAAAGGAGATCAGTCCTGGGTGTTCATTGGAAGGACTGATGCTAAAGCTGAAACTCCAATAATTTGGCCACCTCATGCAAAGAGTTGACTCACTGGAAAAGACTCTGATGCTGGGAGGGATTGGGGGCAGGAGAAGAAGGGGACAACAGAGAATGAGATGGCTGGATGGCATCACCATCTCTATGGACATGATTCTGAGTGAACTGCGGGAGCTGGTGATGGACGGGGAGGCCTGGTGTGCTGTGATTCATGGGGTTGCAGAGAGTCGGACACGACTGAGCGACTGAACTGAACTGAACTGAATGATAATTTGGAGTATAGTTCACCATACTCTTCCACTTTGCATCTTAATATCTTCACATCATTCTTATGTCAGAAGAGAATGAAACTTATTATTAAAAAGATGTCCAGGGGAAACGATTCTACCACTTCCTCAGTTGTACATCCAGTAAAAGAGAGGGGAAAATTTTAAATAATGGTACATAAACATCAAGAGCATCCAGGAGAACAAATGATAGCAACTTCCTGATTGCTGCTACATCCCAGTCCAATGCCTCCATAGGGTTTTCAATCTTTCTTCACTGAAATTTTTATCCATAAAATTAAATTAAAAAAATTTTTTTTCTTTTTGACTGCACTGTGTGGCATGTGGGATTTTAGTTCCCCAACCAGGGATTAAACCCATGCTCCCTGCTATGGAAGTGTGGAGTCTTAACCACTAGACCACCAGGAAAGTCCTAAAATTAAATTTAAAAGCTTGTAGAAATGGTCTAGTTATTTTATAATCGTCAAAGTGCTTTCCAGGGACTTCCCTAATGGTCCAGGGGCTAAGACTCTGCACTACCCATGCAGGGGGCCTGGGTTTGATCTTTGGTCAGGGAACTAGATCCCATGTGCCACAACTAAAGATCCTATATGCTGCAACTAAGACCTGGCACAGCCAAACAAATAATAAAATAAATAAATATATATATATATTTTTTAAAAGTACCTTTCCTTTTTTTAGTTTATTTTGTTTAATTTTATTTTCATTTAGCAGATAGTGTAACATACTTAAACACCATCTTCAATCAAGGGACCTACTTTCAAAAACCTATGTTCTTTATTTAGTTAGCTATCTTAATACTTGTTCATTTATTTGACTGCCTCGGGTCTTAGTTGCTGCTGAGGGATCTTCACTGACGTCATGCAGGATCTTTGGTTGTGGCTTGCGGCTCCCAGGCTTAGTTGTTCCTCAGCAAGTGGGATCTTTGACCCCTGCATTGGCAGGCAGATTCTTAACCACTGGACCACCAGGGAAGTTCCCCTCAAACCTATTTTAATATTTGGGCATTCCTGGGCGGCTCAGTGGTAAAGAATCCTCCTGCCAATGCAGGAGACACAAGTTCAATCCCTGGGTCAGGAAGATCCTCCGGAGTAAGAAATGGCAACCCACTCTAGTATTATTCTTGCCTGGAAATCCCATGGACAGAGGAGCCTGGTGGGCTACATTCCATGTGGTAGCAAAGAGTTGAACACGACTGAGCAACTGGGCACAGTCTTTAAATAAAACTCCACTGATAACCCAGAATAAAACCCACATATTAACCTTGATATAAAGATTTTTATTTTTATTTATTTTTGCTGTTGTTCCAAAGTAAGCATCATGGACTTTATATTAAGTTTAAGCTAATATAATATTTTAAAGAAGAAATACTGGATAATCAACAATTTTACCAAAGAAGCCACAGCATTACAGGTCATGAAAAAGTGCCACTCCCTCTTTGAGATCTAATTTGAAAACTTGAATATTTGAGAAACATTTAGACTTTTCCTTCATTCTTCATCCTCAAAAATTATAACACTAAAATCAAGAACTATGGTAAGGCATATCGTATTTAGCACCATTTGTGTAAAGAGCAAAGGATTTCTAGGTACCTAAATAAAACATAAATATGTCTCTTCTAAAAGTTCATTCCTACTTTTTGGGTTTTAGTAGTCTAATAGTTGGATTTTAGTTCTATAGCAGAAAATGCTGTTCCTACAATTAATACCATGGGACACATACTAACAAGTTTCCCAGACAATCTGAGGCATAGATATGCAACTGAGTCTGAGTCCCTCCATGTGTAATAGGGAACCTCTTCAAAGACTGACACATGTATCATGACACCATTTATATACATAGCTTTACTCTCATCAGGTTTCAGGTTTCACTTTTTCAAAAAGTATAGGAGATGTTATCCTACCATTGATCTTGAAGAACTTTTTTTCTATGTCGTACCTGATAGAATCTGATCTCGTGGGGTAGGAAGATGTTAATTTTCTGGGGATCTCTTAGAGTGTCAACAGCCAAGACCCCAAATATCCTCATATATGCGTCCTGAAGGGGCAGAGCCAGGAATGACCCATTGTGATCACTCTTCTTGCGGGAATGGTTCCAAAAGTAGATGTTCCCATGGTGCTGAACTTGGGGGACGTGTATTGGCTTCCCTTCATCCACTACTGTAAAGCTGAGAAACAGGAATATGAGAAAAGGAGAAAGGCACAGAAGAGGGCTTTAGATGAAACCAAGCAGGACACTAGATCAATCCATCCATAATCATTAGTATTATATGTCAGAGACGTGGACTCAGATAAAATTACCAGTTTGTAGAGTCTGACTTGAGAGAAAAATTTTTTTAAATAAGCTTAATAGTGTGTATATCGAACAATAAGAAAGACTGTACAGAAAACAATGAGGATAGACGAGCCAGGTACAGTCAGATTAGGGGGACACAATGGAAAGGGCTGGAAACTAAGAGTGATTATGTTGTTATAATGGCTGTAATACGAATCCAGCTGCATTTGATTTTGGACTATAAGTGTTATTGGGGAAAGATTGCTACAAAGAGACATAATGTCAATAAACCAGACATAGGGTTCTTACACTATGACAGGCAAAAAAAAAAATAAGCTTAGATCATAACAGAGAAAACATATATAAACAAGATGTAATTGTTTAGTCGCTAAGTCATGTCCTACTCTTTTGCAACCCCATGGCGGGCAGCCCACCAGGCTCCTCTGTCCATGGGATTTCCCAGGCAAGAATGCTGGAGTGGGTTGCCATTTCCTTCTCCAGGGGATCCTCCTGACCCGAGAATGGAACCCGAGTCTCCTGCATTGGCAGGCAGATTCTTTACCACTGGGCTACCAGGGAAGCCCATTTAAATAGGATGTGGAGACATAATTTGACTTTATTTTTGGGGGCTCCAAAATCACTGCAGATGGTGACTGCAGCTATGAAATAAAGAGACGCTTACTCCTTGGAAGAAAAGTTATGACCGACCTAGACAGCAATGTTAAAAAGCAGAGACATTACTTTGCCAACAAAGGTCCGTCTAGTCAAGGCGATGGTTTTTCCAGTGGTCATGTATGGATGTGAGAGTTGGACTGTGAAGAAAGCTGATCACCAAAGAATTGATGCTTTTGAACGGTGGTGTTGGAGAAGACTCTTGAGAGTCCCTTGGACTGCAAGGAGATCCAAACAGTCCATCCTAAAGGAAATCAGTCCTGTATGTTCATTGGAAGTACTGAAGTTGAGGCTGAAACTCCAATACTTTGGCCACCTGATGAGAAGAACTGACTCATTTGAAAAGACCCTGATGCTGGGAAAGATTGAAGGCAGGAGGAGAAGGGGAAGACAGAGGATGAGATGGTTGGATGGCATCACCGACTCAATGACCATGAGTTTGAGTCAACTCTGGGAGTTGGTGATGGACAGGGAGGCCTGGCGTGCTGCAGTCCATGGGGTCGCAAAGAATTGGACACGACTGAGTGAACTGAACTGAACTGGAGACATAATTTATGGAGCAGGTACAAATAATTGAACTGATACTGTGAAGCAAAGTCCCTACATGAAAACCAATGCCCAAGAGCAAGCTCTAGAAAAAAATCAGGTGAAATCACCCAAGACTGGAAAACTATCACCTCCTGCTTGAGAAACTTTGGTGACCTGAGGCATTTCTCTCTTGGGCAGCTAACTAGGAAGGATTTCAGTGCTACTTTACTTCACAAAAGGAATTTTTTTAAAAAAGAAGTGTGAAATCAACGTCTTTGAAAATTCTTACCTGATCCCCTTCATGTCCCTGTAGAGCACTCTTTTCAGAACAAATGGAGCATCGTCTAAAGTACAAGCTACATTTCTCAATAGAACGTTCCCTCTATCAGGCAGAAGTAGGTTTTCTTCTAAGAGGGAAATATGAGCGCTGATCTTCTTATTTCCATGGGCTTCAGCATCCTGTGGCAAAATGTTTCTGACCATTTATTTGCCAACTGCTATTCTCTTAATCATATCTCCCTTCATTAGCCAATCTGTGCATCTGACCCCAATAATTTCATTTCCCTGAGTAAATGATGCAGATATTACCATAAACAGACAGTGGGGTAAAGGCTGACACCACAGCTGTTCCTGAAACCTGAGTTTTAGTGAGTAGAATAGATTTACTTTATGCCAGACCAGTTACCAAACCAGTTCTACTAAAAAAAAAAAAAATCTGTCAAGTCTACTTATATTTAGAGGTTTCAAACTTGGATCCCTTTGAACCATACTCATGTTGTATGGGCTTCAGTTAAAAGTACTTATTTTAGAGGGCTCAGACAAGAAAGATGACTCATATTTCTTGACCATCCACTATGATGTGAATATGGGAAAATGCTCTCAAGAAATTCTTAACATAGTTTGGCTGTGACATTTGACTTACATCATTTCAGGAAAGGATTACTTGGGGCTCCAGATTGCAGACTATATGCAACTACTATTTCTTTTTCTTTTCCGCTGTCCTACACAGCTTGTGGGATCCTAGTTCTCTGATCAGGGATCAAACCCATGCCCCTTGGAGTAGAAGCACAGAGTACTAACCAGTCGACCTCCGGGGAAGTCCCACAACTACTATGTCTAATTAAAATAACTGAAAAGTCTATGTACCTAAAATATTATAACAGTATTATGTGTTAACACATATGCCAAGTGTGGATATAAACTGGGAACATGAGAGACACTTTCTCTGATATTTGACTTATTGTCTCCTCTTCCTATAAACTTGGGTTTGTTCTTTGTGCTTTTCTTTTCCCTTCTTGATTCCTCCTTTTCTACACAGAAAATCAACAGACTAACAAAAATGTAGTAGTTAAGATGTCTCTAAGGGTATGGCAGATTTCTGAAGCAAGTTGGAACAATAACTCTTTTGCCTTTTGGCTGAGCCCCCTGTAGTGGAAATGCATTGTCTTAATCACTGCACTGCCAGGGAAATTCCAATATCTCTTTTCCTTGATTGGTCTACTGTTCTTGGTCCCATCATTTCCAATTATTGATATATTGGAAAATTAAGCCATTCAGGAGATGATTCCCATAATCATGTGTCGCTATTTAGCTGAGATGAATGACATAGTTTCCCCGGATCAATGGAAGCTGTGATACTTGTAGAAGACAGCCATGCTGTTCCTGCCTGGGAAAAGCAGTAAGCTGGAAGCATCCGAGGAAGGCAGCAGAGCTGTGGATGGTGGTTCATCCATCTCATGTCTTTTAAGGGACAGGATTCTGCAATAATCTCAGCTTATTTCTAGGCAGTGTCACGTTGGATTCTACTTTATACTGACTTTATGATTTAAATAGTTCCTTTTATTTTTACTTTATTTTTAATTGGAGGGTAATTGCTTTACAATGTTGCATTGGTTTCTGCTGTACAACAACATAAATCAGTCATAAGTATACACATATATCCCCTCTGTCTGAAGCCTCCCTCCCACCACCCCCCAAATAATTTGTTCCTTTTAAAACTGACTCCCAAAACAGCATTCATGGGAAATATAGCTTAAACTGCTTGTACATCTCCTTACTGTTTTTTTTTAAATGTCAGTTTATTGTCTGTTATAGGTTTCTTTGACTCTCGGCACAAATGAAATTAAGAATTCCAGGACATAATTCTGTTTCTTATACCTTTCCTCTCTGCTTCTACCTTGCCAATCTGCAGTCATTCCAGTTGCATCTACTAGGTTTGGGGTCACTGTAAAACAATGGAATGAGTAAAATATCTATAGTAGAGATTTCTCAAGAGAATTTTGTGTGTTCCTCCTTTGCAATCATTGAACGTCATCACCTGGGAGGAAATGTTTTTCTCTTATATATCATTTTAGAAAGCACACCTGAGTGAGAGCCTTAAAGGTCTCCGTGTACACTGGCTCCAAGGACACGCCACTTGTCTCTGCAGCACGCTGGATTTGGTGCAGCCACTTTTGTCTGGCACAATTTCTCAGATTCTCAACATGGCTCCTTTCTAACGAGTTCGTCAGAAACTCCACAACGCTTTCCAGAACTTCTTCTTCATTGCCCCTGAGTTCAGAGACAACCAATTCTATGTATTTCTGAAACTGTTTGGAAGACAACCTCACTTCATGCCCAGGGGGTAGCTTTGGAAATTGGACATGTAGTTTAGCTAAAAGACAGAAACATAAAACCAAAAACTAATCAAAAGTTTATTCACCTGTGGGGGAAATTTGCATTCTTACAGCAAAACGAAGCCTCTAACAACTGCTTCTCATGGAAAACCAGGTACATCAAAGGCATCTCCAATGGATGTCCAATGGAACATGTTACAGTGACTTCCTATGCTGAACTCAAGATGATTCCTATATCATCTATTTTTTTAAAAAAGTCAATTTATTTATTTTTAATTGGAGGATAGTTGCTTTACAGTACTGTGTTGGTTTCTGCCATACAGCAACATGAATTAGCCATAGGTATACATATGTCCGGAGAAGGAAATGGCAACCCACTCCAGTCTTCTTGCCTGGAGAATCCCAGGGATGGCGGAGCCTGGTGGGCTGCCGTCTATGGGGTTGCATAGAGTCGGACACAACTGAAGTGACTTAGCAGCAGCAGCAGCAGCAGCATACATATGTCCCCTCCCTCTTGAACCTCTCTCCCACCTCCCATCCCATCACATCCCTCTGGGTTGTCACAGAACACTGGATCTGAGCTCCCTGCATCATACAGCAAATTCCCACTGGCTATCTATTTTACATATATGTATATTGTTTCATTTTAATTCTACCTCTCAGCCAGGTGAAACCTTATAACATCATCCTCAGGTCCCTTAAATTCTAGAGTTCATCGTGTCCAACTCCTTTGTTTTCCCCATGAGGACACCTGGCTCTACAGAAGTTCAGTAATTTGCTCATGGTCATGTGATCACTTCAGTTCAGTTCAGTTCATTTCAGTCTCTCAGTCGTGTCCAACTCTTTGCGACCCCATGAACCGCAGCACATCAGGTCTCCCTGTCCATCACCAACTCCCGGAGTCCACCCAAACCCATGTCCATCGAGTCAATGATGCCATCCAACCATCTCATCCTCTGTCGTCCCCTTCTCTTCCTGCCCTCAATCTTTCCCAGCATCAGGGTCTTTTCCAATGAGTCAGCTCTTCTCATCAGGTGGCCAAAGTATTGGAGTTTCAGCTTCAACATCAGTCCTTCCAATGAACACCCTGGACTGATCTCTTTTAGAATGGACTGGTTGGATCTCCTTGCAGTCCAAGGGACTCTCAAGAGTCTTCTCCAACACCACCATTCAAAAGCATCAATTCTTAGGCGATCAGCTTTCTTTATAGTCCAACTCTCACAACCATACATGACCACTGGAAAAACCATATCCTTGACTAGACAGACCTTTGTTGGCAAAGTAATGTCTCTGCTTTTTAATATGCTATCTAGGTTGGTCATAACTTTCCTTCCAAGGAGTAAGCGTCTTTTAATTTCATGGCTGCAATCAGCATCCACAGTGATTTTGGAGCCCAGAAAAATAAAGTCAGCCACTGTTTCCACTGTTTCCCCATTTATCTGCCATGAAGTGATGGGACCAGATGCCATGATCTTAGTTTTCTGAATGTTCAGCTTTAAGCCAACTATTTCATTCTCCTGTTTCACTTTCACCAAGAGGCTCTTTAGTTCCTCTTCACTTTCTGCCATGAGGGTGGTGTCATCTGCATCAGTTCAGTTCAGTTCAGTTCAGTCGCTCAGTCGTGTCCGACTCTCCGCGACCCCATGAATCACAGCAAGCCAGGCCTCCCTGTCCATCACCAATCCCCGGAGTACACTCAAATTCATGTCCACAGAGTCGGTGATGCCATCCAGCCATCTCATTCTCCGTCGTCCCCTTCTCCTCCCGCCCCCAACCTTTCCCAGCATCAGAGTCTTTTCCAGTGAGTCAACTCGTCGCATGAGGTGGCCAAAGTATTGCAGTTTCAGCTTTAGCATCAGTCCCTCCAATGAACATCCAGGGTTGATCTCCTTTAGAATGGACTGGTTGGATCTCCTTGCAGTCCAAGGGACTCTCAAGAGTCTTCTCCAACACCACAGTTCAAAAGCATCGATTCTTCGGCGATCAGCCTTCTTCATAGTCCAACTCTCACATCCATACATGACCACGGGAAAAACCATTGCCTTGACTAGATGGACCTTGGTTGGCAAAGTAATGTCTCTGCTTTTTAATATACTATCAAGGTTGGTCATAACTTTCCTTCCAAGGAGCAAGCGTCTTTTAATTTCATGGCTGCAATCAGCATCTGCAGTGATTTTGGAGCCCAAAAAAACAAAGTCTGACACTGTTTCCACTGTTTTTCCATCTATTTCCCATGAAGTGATGGGACCAGATGCCATGATCTTTGTTTTCTGAATGTTGAGCTTCAAGCCAACCTTTTCACTCTCCTCTTTCACTTTCATCAAGAGGTTTTTGAGTTCCTCTTCACTTTCTGCCATAAGGGTAGTGTCATCTGCATATCTGAGGTTATTGATATTTCTCCCAGCAATCTTGATTCCAGCTTGTGCTTCTTCCAGCCCAGCATTCCTCATGATGTACTCTGCATATAAGTTAAATAAGCAAGGTGACAATATACAACCTTGACGTATACCTTTTCCTATTTGGAACCAGTCTGTTGTTCCATGTACAGTTCTAACAGTTGCTTCCTGACCTGCATACAGGTTTCTCAAGAGGCAGGTCAGGTGGTCTGGGATTCCCATCTCTTTCAGAATGTTCCACAGTTTATTGTGATCGACACAGTCAAAGGCTTTGGCATAGTCAATGAAGCAGAAATAGATGTTTTTCTGAAACTCTCTTGCTTTCTCCATGATCCAGCGGATGTTGGCAATTTGATCTCTGGTGCCTCTGCCTTTTCTAAAACCTGCTTGAACATCTGGGAGTTCACGGTTTACATACTGCTGAAGCCTGGCTTGGAGAATTTTGAGCATGACTTTACTAGCGTGTGAGATGAGTGCAATTGTCCGGTAGTTTGAGCATTCTTTGGCATTGCCTTTCTTTTATTGATATTTCTCCCGGCAATCTTACTTAATAAAAGATAAAATATCAGAACCCAGCTCTCCTGACCATTGTGCAATATCTTTTCTTCCATGGCCGTGGTTCTTTGTTATGAAGTTTTCCCATCTTGTAAGTGGAAACCACCTCATTAGACACAACTAATGAAGAACACCGGACAGTTGATCAACTTAGGTAACTTTAATCCCAGATCACCTGACCTGCCTCTTGAGAAACCTGTATGCAGATCAGGAAGCAACAGTTAGAACTGGACATGGAACAACAGACTGGTTCCAAATAGGAAAAGGAGTACGTCAAGGTTGTATATTGTCACCCTGCTTATTTAACTTATATGCAGAGTACATCGTGAGGAACGCTGGGCTGGAAGAAGCACAAGCTGGAATCAAGATTGCTGGGAGAAATATCAATAACCTCAGATATGCAGATGACACCACCCTTATGGCAGAAAGTGAAGAGGAACTCAAAGGCCTTTTGATGAAAGTGAAAGAGGAGAGTGAAAAGGTTGGCTTGAAGCTCAACATTCAGAAAACTAAGATCATGGCATCTGGTCCCATCACTTCATGGGAAATAGATGGGGAAACAATGGAAAAAGTGTCAGACTTTATTTTCTTGGGCTCCAAAATCACTGCAGATGCTGATTGCAGCCATGAAATTAAAAGACGCTTGCTCCTTGGAAGGAAAGTTATGACCAGCCTAGATGGCATATTAAAAAGCAGAGACATTACTTTGCCAACACAGGTCCGTCTAGTCAAGACTATGGTTTTTCCCGTGGTCATGTATGGATGTGAGAGTTGGGCTGTGAAGAAAGCTGATCGCCGAAGAATTGATGCTTTTGAACTCTGGTGCTGGAGAAAACTCTTGAGAGTCCCTTGGACTGCAAGGAGATCCAACCAGTCCATTCTAAAAGACATCAATCCTGGGTGTTCATTGGAAGGACTGATGCTAAAGCTGAAACTGCAATACTTTGGCCACCTCATGCGACGAGTTGACTCACTGGAAAAGAGTCTGATGCTAGGAGGGATTGGAGGTAGGAGGAGACAGGGACGGCAGAGAATGAGATGGCTGGATGGCATCACCGACTCGATGGACATGAGTTTGAGTGAACTCCAAGAGTTGGTGATGAACAGGGAGGCCTGGCGTGCGGTGATTCATGGGGTCGCAAAGAGTCGGACATGACTGAGCGACTGAAATGAACTGAACTGAACTGAACTGAAAGATCAATCAATACAATGATGTTTGAAAGGGCTGAAGAACTTTACTAACCCTTATCATTTTTTCTCTTGTACACCATATACTTTAAAAATTCGAAATCTATTATGCCAAAGTCGTCAGATAAATCCTTAAACCCAGTGAAGAGCAAAATCATTTATCCTGGGATCTAAGCAAATGAAGGAGAGAACTTATTATATGAGAATTTTAGTAGTTTTTGATTGAGAAGAATTGATCAGAAGAGGGAAAATATAGGAGAAGAGAAAGTCATTAAGGAGAATACAAAGTTAAGTAAATTTAGGGGAAACTTGCAAGTCATTCAGACTTGAGAGGTAAATCAGACCTTGTAGAGGCATTGTAAAATGAGAAGGGAAAATAGGCAGGACTGTGAAGTGGGTTTGGATTGTTTTATGGGTCTGTGTAACTAGGTACACAGAAGGAATCTAACTATGTAGAGTTAAGATCTTGCACAAAGCACTCTACAACAGTTTCACTCCCGATTGCTCTGACATTTTCTACATTCCCACCAGCAATGCACAAGGGTTCAAATTTCTTCATATCCTTGCCAACACTGTTATTTTCCATTTTAAAAATTACAGTCAAACTACATAAGCAAAAAAAGCAAAAATAAATTAATGGGGCTATACAAACTAAAAACCTTCTGCACAGCAAAAGTAACAACAAAATGAAAAGGCCACCTACAGTATGGGAGAAAATATTTGCAAATCATATATCTGATAGGGAGTTAATATCCAAAATATACAGGGAACTCATAGAACTCAATAGCAAGAAAAAAATCGGAATGAAAAATGGGCAGAGGAAATGAATAGACACTTTTCCAAAGAAGACATGCAAATGACCAGAGGCACATGAAAAGATGTGCAAACATTATTAATGAGTGTACCAACTTTCATTACAAGAAAAGTTCTAGGATTCTAATGTATAGGGTGATGATTATAGTTAACAATACCATATTATATACTTGAAAGTTTCTAAGAGAGTAGATCTTAAATGTTCTTACCACAAAAAAGAAATGGTAATTATGTGAGATGATGGAGGTATTAACTAAGCTGTGGTAATCATTTCACAATATAAGCATATCAAATCAACACATCATACAGCTTAAATTTACACAATGTTACATGTCAATGGTATCTCAATAAAGCTGAAAAAAATGATAGCCACACTTATACATGTGAAGTGTGAAATGCTAGCTCATGACTTTAGAACAACCAATATTTTAACCGTATGCTGCTGCTGCTGCTAAGTCACTTCAGTTGTGTCCAACTCTGTGTGACCCCATAGACAGCAGCCCACCAGGCTCACCCGTTCCTGGGATTCTCCAGGCAGGAACACTGGAGTGGGTTGCCATTTCCTTCTCCAATGCATGAAAGTGAAAAGGGAAAGTGAAGTCACTCAGTCATTAGCGATCCCATGGACTGCAGCCTACCAAGCTCCTCCGTCCATGGGATTTTCCAGGCAATAGTACTGGAGTGGGTTACCATTGCCTTCTCCTTTTAACCGTTCCGTTCCGTTCTGTCGCTCAGTCGTGTCCGACTCTCTGCAACCCCGTGGACTGTAGTCTACCAGGCTTCTCCGTCCATGGGATTCTCCAGGCAAGAATACTGGAGTGGGTTACCATTTCCTTCTCCAGGGGATCTTCCCGACCCAGGGATCGAACCCAGGTCTCCCGCATTGGAGGCAGACGCTTTAACCTCTGAGCCATATCATAATAATGAGGAGGAAATGGCAACCCACTCCAGTATTCTTGCCTGGAAAATTCCGTGGACAGAGAAGACTGGTGGGCTGACGTCCACTGAGCACACAAGCATATCATAATACTGGGAAACTTGAAGCCAAGTTGTTACCACAACTTAAGAAAATTCCTTCGTTTTTACCTTTCTTCATAGATTCTTTTTCCATTCCTTCCTTGTATGTATACAAGAGGTCATCAATTTCCTTCAGATCCAGAAAGCCTGAGCCCTCATTGTCCCACTTCTGAAAGAGGGCTTTTAGGAGAAGTTCCCGTCGGATTCGGGAAGCATTTTGTCTAGCCTAGGGAACACACAGGACAACAAAGCACAGAATATATATCTGTTCATTATGCTAGCTGGCAAGCTTCCCTGGTGGCTCAGATGGTAAAGAATCTGCCTGCAGTGCAGGAGACTGGGGTTCAATCCCTAGGCCCCGGAAGCTCCCCTGGAGAAAGGAATGGCTACCCACTCCAGTATTCTTCCCTGGAGAATTCCATGGACAGAGGAGCCTGGTGGATTATAGAGTCGGACATGACTGAGCAACTAACAGACACACACACACACACACACACACACACACACGCTAGCTGGCATCTTATGCTTATTCCCCACAAAGAGCAGCACTTTTTATAGAAACAGCTTTACTTTGGGACTAAGCAGGATACTAATGGTAAAATGAAACATTTAATTTTAATTCTCTTAATATCAGTTTTTATCTATCAATAAACGTTTTCTGTTTCACCTCTAAGCTAGAAAGCAGGCATTCTCTGCATTGAACTAAAACACATTCATCTAGGAAGGGGACTCCCTCCTTGAGAATCTTTGATTCATTCCTCTCCATTCACTCACTAGTTGTTCAGCAATGTGATAAACACATTGGGTGATCTGCCTGGCTTCTTTTTCTCCTCTACCATGTGGGATCTACGTTCCCCGACTCCCCAGCCAGGGATCAAACCCATGCCTCCTGCATTGGAAACACGGAGTCTTAACCACTGAACTGCCAGGGAAGTCCATGCCTGGGTTTTTATTTATTTATTTATTTTATTTATCTATCTTAATTTTATTTATTTATTTGACTGTGCTGGGTCTTAGTTGCAGCATGTGGGATCTAGTTTTCCTGACCAGGGAGTGAACTTGGGCTCCCTGTATTGGGAGTTCAGAGTCTTAGCCACTGAAGCACCAGGGAAGTCCCTGCCTGGCTTCTTGATGAAATATTTTTGCAGTGAAGGGCGATGGATGACAATGTTCAAACAACAAAAAATGACTGTGTTCAAAAATTCTTTCTTATATTTAATATTGGCCTGACATTAATTTTATTTACCATTTAGATTTTTTACTAGATTATGTTAACTAGGTAGAAACTTACCTAATCAAGGTAGATTTTATTGACAAAAGAAAGTGAGCATATACCATTTGGTTAAATGATGGGAACTTCAATTGAGGAGGAAAAAGGAATATCGACTCTAAATTAGATTGAGAAGACTCATAAGACTGATAAGGTTACTGAATATGCTTGATGAACCTAATTTATACATTTCATATAAGAGTACTTAAATTGTTCCTATCAGCGAATGTGTTTGCATATTTCATTCAAGTAAGTAGTAATTTATTAAGAAAGATGAACCCCACTACCTTGGTGTACCCAAAAATATGTGTTCAAGCCACAATCATACCCCTATGTATGTGCATTTGTAAATGCATTCACGCATCGAACAGTGTACACATACACACACATCTTTGCACATGCAAATATCTGCTCCTCAGAATCTGCTCTTCAAGCTTTGGAGGAGCAAAAACACAGCTATATAACAAACCATCTCCTACCATCAGCAATCATGTTCTTATTAGAGGAATGAATTCTCTGGAGTGTGATCTTAGAACATTTGACAATAAAATGAAGTATTTAATTGCCATGCTAATTAAGTACCTAATTAGCATAAGCATTCACAACCAAAATTAGTACTTAAGAAGAGCTAGCCTAGGAGGAACTGAGGTTGATAGATTTTTTTAATTTTAATTTTTAATTAGAAGATAATTAATTTACAATACTGCAATGGTTTCTGCCATCCAGATGCAAGTGCTTAGTCACTCAGTCGTGTCCGACTCTGTGACCTCATGGTAGTCCACCAGACTCTTCTGTCCATGGGGATTCTCCAGACAAGAATACTGGAGTGGGTTGCCATGCCCTCCTCCAGGGGATCTTCCCAACCCAGGGAGCGAACCCAGGTCTCCCACATTGCAAGCAGATTCTTTACTGTCTGAGCCACCAGGGAAGCCCATACATCAACATGAATCCGTCATAAGGATACATACATCAACATGAATCAGTCATAAGGATACATACATCAACATGAATCAGCCATCATACTTACATCATACATACGTCAACATGAATCCGTCATAGATATATATATCTCTTTATAATAGTGACCTCACTTGTTTTATTGGTAAATAATATTACTCACCTTTTCCAAGCCACTCATTTTCTCTTCTTTTGTTTCAACAAAGCCCTTCTTAAAAAAGGAGGTGAGGGCTTCACTGACACTCAAGGGGGAATCTTCACCAACAAATGTCTCCAGGAACTGCACAAACTGGAGTAGATTGAAGGAAATTCCGTTGAAGGCACTCCTACCCTTTATTTCCTTGTAAGACTGAATGTTTCTGATAATTGAGTGCAGGTCTATCAAGCAAGAAACATACATCAAACGGTGACATGAACAATTTTATCAAAGTTCAGGGAAAATATATGAGTACATATTGTAATGAATATCTACTACCTTTTTTCCTACCAGGAGTCTATGCTGCCTTCATGAGGACAGCACCCCCTTTTTATTTTTAATATATCCTTTATAAAGTTTGGGTTTTGGTGGTTGTTCTCGTTTTCTCTCTCTCTTTTTATTTTTTTTGCATGTGGGATCTTAGTTCTCTGACCAGAGATTGAACCCATGCCCCCTGTATCGGCAGCACGGAGTCTTAACCACTGGACCACCAGGGAAGTCCCTAAATGTATGTTTTATTTATTGGTTTTCATCCTTTTGTCCGCGCCTGGTGGCATGTGGGATCTTAGTTCTCTGACCAGAGATTGAACCCATGCCCCCTGTATCGGCAGCACGGAGTCTTAACCACTGGACCACCAGGGAAGTCCCTAAATATATCTTTTATTTATTTATTTATTGGTTTTCATCCTTTTGTCCGCGCCTGGTGGCATGTGGGATCTTAGTTCTCCGAAGAGGGATCGAACCCATGCCCCTTGCATTGGCAGTATGGAGTCTTAACCACTGGACTGCCAGAGAAGTCCTCCTTTTTTTTTTTTTTTCAATTTGAGAAAACATCTCTCCCTGATTGTCAGTTTTGATGTATCAGGTAGTACTGAACCTCACCCACCCTTGCTTCAGGATGGCCATGTGATATAGGTCCGGCTAGTGACTCACATATGACAGCAATGGGATCCACTGTAGGCCAATGAGAATTAGCCCCAGGACTTTTGGGGCAACTACTTGGGGAGAATCACTGGTCTTGTACTCTGACTCCTGAACTAGTAGGATGTAGGCTTAGAGATGCTCTCATAGAAATCTTTGCCACAATACAGAGAAAACTACCCAAAACTGAAAGTTACACAGAGAAGAAGAGGGCTAAGAGGCAAAGAGATAGTGTCCTGCTGCTATTATTGAGCACTTGGATTCAACTGTGCCTGAAGCCAGTTGCAGTCTAGACTCTCTAGTTAAAGAAGTCTGTAAATACCACCACTATAACCTCTCCCTCAGGAGACTTGACTCATATATTTATCTTGAAGCTTGATATTATAACATGAAATATATTTAATAGAAGAGCCCGGTGATTTACAATTGATTTATTTTCTAATTCAATCATTCATGCCCTGATGCCTTCCATATGAGAGCTGATGTAACTTAAAAAGAATCAGCCATGCAATTGTCAAAATGGTAGAGCAAGACTGAAATAAAGAAGTAAGATCAGGAGAAGAGGAAGATGAAGTAGCAGGCAACAAGAGCTTAACCAATGCCATACAATTTCACCAAATATTTGGAGGATGGGAAGTTTGCTATTTGATCCATTCTTAAATGAGAAAAGAAACTGCAGACAGGAGGAAAATTTTTTGATCTTATATGTTCTACTACTTGTTGGTGAAAGGTAAAATGATAAAATAGCATTGCAATAAAATATGAATACTTGTTGGGATAATTGTTAAATACATGCTTTACTGACAGCTAAAAGCTATTCTTTGCTCTCTCTGTTGAGTAGCTCTTCCTTTGTAAGTCTTCAAAAACAAGACAGAGCCA
This sequence comes from Moschus berezovskii, assembly GCF_049115385.1. Lineage (NCBI taxonomy): Eukaryota > Metazoa > Chordata > Mammalia > Artiodactyla > Moschidae > Moschus > Moschus berezovskii. The sequence continues at coordinate 33,224,457 of NC_142479.1, read as the reverse complement.
CACCTGCCTCACATAGTTAGATGTGGAACTCCAAGGAAGAGGAATTGCTGGAATGATTTCTATTGTTCTAATATCTAATTTCCTTTGTATAACTGGATCATAGCTTCAAAGTGGTTTCAGGGCCACATAACCATTAAAAAAAGTTGTATACAGTTGGCCCTTTGTAGCTGCAGGTTCTGCATCTGTGGCTTCAACTGTGGATCAAAAATATTCAGGAAAAAAAAAATCCAGAAAGTTCCCAAAAGCAAACTTGAATTTACCACACATGGGCAACTATTTACATAGCATTCACGTTGCATTTTCAACTTTGTACTTGGTATTATAAGTGATCTAGATTTAAAGTATATGGGAGGATTCATCAGTTATATGCAGATACTCGTCCATTTTATATAAGGGGTTTGAGCATCCTGAATGTTGGTATTCGTGGTGGGGGGAAATTTTGGGTGGATGATATTCATGGGACAATCCCCTGCAGACCCTAATGGACAAGCGTACTAATGCATATGCTTTAAAGAGCATTACAATAGCACTACATGTACTGCCTGAAACAGTCATCTTGAATACGTTTAGGTCCATTGGCTCAAGGACAAAATAGCGCAAGTGTCACCCTGCCATTGTGCCTTGGCTAAGTCCAGTCCTTACCATTGGGAACTACAGTCAATTAAAGGTTATCAAGTTAGAGTGCCATCTGTTCTTCCTGGCTTCGTTAACACGTACCTGCGAACCTCGAGTTACCATAGATTAAATTTGCCTGTTCCTCGTCTTCATGTTTAGCATACTTCATGCCCCAGTTACAAGTCAGAAGTTCACCTGTAAGATACATATGCCATAATATAGTCAACTTCACTTTCACAACGTTTTTGCTCTGGAGTATGAGTGAAAGGAGAATTAAATGAGGAGTCACCTGTCCATGACTTTCCTTCTATTTTGGGGGACTTGGGTTCGCAGGATTTGTTTTTCTGAACTTCTTTTTTAGCAGGTTCTAAAAGGTATAAAAAAATGCCTATGAGTTGAACATTATGTATTCTGAAGTTAATAAATGAAAGAAATATCTTGCATGCTGCTGCTGCTGCTGCTGCTGCTAAGTCGATTCAGTTGTGTCCAACTCTATGTGACTCCATGGACTGCAGCCTACCAGGCTCCTCCACCCATGGGATTTTCCAGGCAAGAGTACTGGAGTGGGGTGCCATTGCCTTCTCTGATATCTTGCATACAGAACACAAAAACTTTCTTTCAGGTCCTTTCCTGTATATGTTGTATCATAATGGTATCATTTAATAACTTAATCACAAAGATATCGCTTAGTAGCTTTAGTTTTTGAGAGCAACTCTGTGACAAAGGCTATGTATTGTACCCAAATTTGGCCGCGCAAAATGAGGGCTATATTTCCCAGCCTCCCAGACAGCAGGTGTCACTATGTGCCTAAATTCTGATGAATGAACAAGATAGAAAGGAAAGGAAATGATATAATGTCTATCCTTTTTCCTTTCTCCTCACCTACCGGTCAGGATGTGGACATGGTGGTTAGCTATCTTGGAGTGTGTGGCTGGAGGAGATACAAGACAGAAAAAGCTTGAGCCACTTGTTGATTTCTTGGGGCTGATCTGTCAAATAAGTTTTGACTTTTATATGGAAACAAAGAAACTCCTGCCTTGTTTAGACATTGTTATTTTGTTTTGGTTTTGTTTGTTTTTTTAGACACTGTTATTTTGGATCACTATTACAGAGAGTCAAAATTAATAGTAACTTCACTAATTTTTTTAGGCTGTATCCCCACTATGTAAGGAGAACCAGAAATTAGTAGCCCTGTTCTGGGGAGAAATAAATATAATGCTGAAAAAAATGAAAGATTTCAAATTAGTTAATGATAGTGTAAAATCCTTAACACAAGTTCATCTCTTGTGAGTTTTAAATAAGAACTTTCTTTGGGACTTTAGAACTTTAGAATTTTTTTTAAAAAATGCCTCGAAAGCATATTAAAAAGAAGAGACATTATTTTGCCAACAAATGTCCGTAAAGTTAAAGCTATGGATTTCCAGTAGTCATGCATGGTTATGAGAGTTGGACCATAAAGAAGGCTAAGCACTGAAGAACTGATGTTTTTGAACTGTGGTGTTAAAAAAGACTCTTGAGAGTCCCTTGGACTGCAAGGAGATCAAACTAGTCAAACCTAAACAAAATCAACCCTGAATATTCATTGGAAGCGATGATGCTGAAACTCCAATACCTTGGCCACCTGATGTGAAGAGCTGACTCATTAGAAAAGACCCTGATGCTGAGAAAGATTGAAGGCAGGAGAAGGGGATGACAGAGGACGAGATGGTTGGATGGCATCACCAATTCAGTGGACATGAGTTTGAGCAAGCTCTGGGAGAAGGTGAAGGACAGGGAAGCCTGGCATGCTGCAGTTCATAGGGTGGCAAAGAGTCAGACATGACTGAGCAGCTGAACAGCAACAACAGCTGAGGCCTTAAGTGGCACTGAGATTGGCTCTCGAAAAAATTATAATTCTTCAACTAAAAGGGCATAAATTTGCACAGGCAATTCCCAAGAAAAGTCTTCTGCAGAATAAATATTTGAAATCCAGGGTGCTTTCTGTCTTAAATACAACCTTCAGAAACTCTTCTAGAACATCTTATATGCAACTGAAAAAAGTGAGATACTTTTAAAATTTGAAATAAAAGAAATTTTAAAAAGTGATTTCTAATATCAGATACTCCATTTAAAATAAAACATCTTCTGGGCCTTTCAGAAGTCCAGTGAAAATTTCTACAAGTAATACTACCAGATTTCTTCCTTACAAACGGGCTTCTAGTGTAGAGGGATTTCTAGGTAAATTCACAGTAGAGACTTTCTAGATTGCATGTAATTGATTGCTCAAAGTCTAGACTCATGTTGAATAGCAAAATATGTCTGAAGTTTGCATGACCTTATATGTCACAAAAAGATCCTAACTGAAATGATTTTTCTGCAGACTTTAAAAACCGCTCTAGAAAACAAGGAGCTGAAGTAAGAAAGTGGTATTACTACCTGAAAGATGATCTTCGGGGCTTGATGCTCCAATTTGCTCCTGCAGTTCAGGACTTATGAAGACTAGCTCTTCATATGGGTGTATGTGAGTCCTTTCTTCCTGTGGAGGGATTTCAGTGTGCTCAAAGGAAACAGATTCCCTAGATGTTTTACTTTCTCCTGCGATACTACCTTTTCTTGATTGTGAAGTTAAGTCTGTGTCCTGTTGTTCTTCCGGAATCGTTTCTCTGGGTGATTGTGATTCTGCAGTTGACCCACTGTGTGGTCCTTGATCTGATTGTGATTCTCTGTGTGCTTCCTGTTCTGCAGTTGATTCTCTGGGTTGTTCAAGATCTGATTGTGACTCTCGGCGTGACCCCTGTTCCTCAGTTGACTTTCCGTGTGACCCTTGTCTGGCTGTTGACCGTTCAGGTTGTCCTTCTGTTGTAGTTGGTTCTTCGGGAAGCCCCTGTCCTGCTGCTGGTTCGATGCGGGCCCCTCGAGGTGCTCCTTGTTCTGCGACTGGCTCGCGGTGCGGTCTTTGCTCTGTTGTTAGCCCTCCGCTTGCTCTTTGTTCTGGAGTTGAGCCTGGGTAGGTTCCTTCTTCTGATGCTGATTCTTCGTTTGCTTCTTGTTCTCCAGTTGACTCTTCCGGCCTTTCCTGTTCTCTGGCTGGAACCCCGTTTGGTCCTTGTTCCACAGTTGCCCCCCTCTGCTGTTCTGGTGGACTTTGTGGTACTGTTGATTCTCTATAGTGTTCATGATGATCTTCTGGGCTTGCTAATAATTTACTTTCGGTTTTGCTGACATGTTTTTCAGAAGGCAATGTATTCATCTCTAAGAGAACACTGTCAAAGTCTTCATAAATGTGTTTCTGATTATCCATGTCTCCCCAGAACTCAGGTAAGTCTATCTCTCCAAATTCAACAAATGGCCCTAACATAGAAAACAAAATATTTACCTAAACAATTCATCTTATAATGTAGAATCAGAGCTAGTAAATTAATACAAAAAAAGCAGTAGACACAGTAATGGTGCCCACAGAACTACTGCTTTAAATGGATATCAATTACATTTCCCAGCAACCCAATAAAAAATAAAAAGGTGCCTAAAGGAACATAAAAGATGCTCACTACTGGAAATTAGAAATAATCCCTTCCTAAAATGTATGGAAATGAACATGATTTCTTCTTTTGATGCTTGAAGAGTAGCTTAGACTTTCAAGGCAAATAGAATTTATCCTCTCCTCTTAGTCCTCCCACAATAAGCATAGCATAGGGCTGAGGAAAGAGCAAATGTCTTCCACCTCAAACCCTGCCATTTTTGACAACATGGGAGGGTATTATGTTAAGTCAAATAAGGCAGACAGAGAAAGACAAATACCACATGATCTAATTTACATCTTTAAAACAAACAAATAAAGTAAAAACAGACTCATAGATACAGAGAACAAATGGGTGATTGCCAGAAGGGAGGGAGTTTGAGATCTGAGTGAAACAGTTGAAGGGAATTAAGACATGCAAACCTCCAGTTATATAATAAATAAGTCATATTATTAAATAATAAATAATATACAGTATAAGGAATATGGTCAATCATAATAATTTCGTAGGGGGACAGAATGTTACTAGATACATCATGGTGACTATTTCCTATCATATAACAATGTCAAATCATTGTGTACATTTGAAACTAACATAATATTGTACATCAATTATATTTCAATCAAAAAATGCTTGGTAGAAAAAAATCTTAGAGTTCTAAATTGGACATTAAAACTGGAATTACCATTACAAACTTAATTTCCCAAACATTCAGGTTGTCACTAAAGTACTCCTTCGTTGGAATTCTAGCTCAATTCTGACTTAACAACTTTTAGTATGGCACTGTAGTGAAAAACACATCTAGTTCAACTAGATGGTAATGGTAATTACCATTGTATGGCATGAACAACTAGATATAGCCATCATGATCTAAGGAAGATGTTATCTGGAGGGATACCATGGTGATAGAATGATGTTGTTTTGTCACATCCGTGTACTGCTTCACTCCAGCTTGAGCACACTCCCTCTGGGTGGCACTTACATTGTCTTGGGTTTCGGAGTACACCTCTGAGCACTTTTGAACTTTGGTCATAGAATGTTTCCAGCAAGGCCAATGTCCTCTGACGATCCAAAAACCCTACCTAAGCAGAAAGTTGGCAATCAGTTGTCACATGAGATTTGAAACTTTTATGTAGATAGAATATTGAAACTCCTAACTATACTTTTTATCCCCAAATTTCTGCACTTCTTAGCTCCAGTTCATACTTATCTTAAAAGCACTGTCAATAGTGTGTTTCACACACTATTGTGTCATGTAATCAATAATATGTCATATTTCACATTCACTACTAGGAGGTTACATTCAGATCTGCAGACAGTCCAGAACAAATATTTAGATCATTATGGTATGCATTTACAGCTTTGTTCCCAACTTCATTTAGTATCCTCTTTTTCTCCTTTCATCCTACTTTTTAAAATCTATGTTCTTTTGTTGCTTTTTATCTATTCTTAAAAGCTTCCTTGTAAGGACTGATGCTGAAGCTGAAGCTCCAGTACTCTGACCACCTGATGTGAAGAACCGACTTATTAGAAAAGACTCTGATGCTGGGAAAGATTGAAGGCAGGAAGAGAAGGGGATGACAGAGGATGAGATGATTGGATGGCATCACCGACTCAATGGACATGAATTTAAGCAAGCTCCAGGAGATGGTGAAGGACAGAAACGCCTGGCAGACTGCAGTCCATGGGGTCACAAAGAGTCAGACATGACTAACTGACTGAATAACATAAGCTTCCTTAAATCTTTTCAGGAATATGGGGCCACAAACAAACATGCATAAGGTTCATAAACAAATATATTTCAGTAAAGTTGGAATCTATTTTTGCAAGTTCATTTGGTGTCCTGGCACAATTGTACGTTCCTAAATTCCCTGATGGCTCAGTTGGTAAAGGATTCACCTGCAATGCAGGAGACCCCAGTTCAATTCCTAGGTTGGGAAGATCCCCTGGAGAAGGGATAGGCTACCCACAACAGTACTCTTGGGCTTCCCTTGTGGCTCAGCTGGTAAAGAATGCACCTGCAATGTAGGAGACCTGGGTTCAATCCCTGGGTTGGGAAGATCCCCTGGAGAAGGGAAAGGCTCCTCACCCCAGTATTCTGGCCTGGAGAATTCCACGGACTATACAGTCCATGGGGTCACAAAGAGTCAGACTGAGTGACTTTCACTTTCAAATCTTATTCCTAGAAATACTTTTTGAAATAAACCTTTCTTGTTTTTAAGAAGCAGAATAAAATGTGGTAGGCTTTCTATTCCCCAAAGGGAAAAGCACTTCTTTTCTCTAGGAAGACACCAGCATAGACAATCCTAAGAAAAAAAAAATCCTAAGCAACCTACTCTTAAAAATGGGAAAGAAGCTTAGAGACAAGTTATAAATCATATGCAGTGCCACTCAAGATGCAGTCTGCAAGCTGGTACCAGTCTGTGAGTGATGAGAAAGGTAGGAATTGAGAATAGCATCTAGAAAACGTTATAGCAACTTGAGAAAGTAACTGATAATAAATCAGATTTGAATCTGGTAGTAACACAATGTGGACTGTATTTTTTCTTAAATCAGTAGCTGTTTATTAAAATTGAAAAGAAGGGACTCCCCTGATTGCCCAGTGGTTAGGATTTTGCCTTCCAGTGCAGGGGGTGCAGGTTCGATCCCTGGCTGGGGAACTAAGATCTCACATGTCTTGCAGCCAAAAAGCAAAACATAAAACAGAAGCAATGTTGCAATAAGTTCAATAAAGACTTTAAAAAAATGATTCACATCAAAAAAATCTTTTTAAAAAAAGTCAAAGGGAAAACCAAGAGAAATTGTAGGAACTGGTAAAACAAAAAAAATTAAACTTAAATCAGTAATTTTTCCCTGTGTTTTTTTAATAGCTCTTAGATTAGAATATGTTTGGATTGTATTTTTATTTCCTTTTTCCCTCTTAGTAATCCATTTTCATTTTCAGTCCACGTATTAAAAACATCACCATCAACAACCTAAAGACTGGTCCTTCACAACGGATAGTGTGAGAAGCACTACTTCAAGAGGCTTCTCCTACCTTCCCACGGTCACAGTGCAGGAAGAGTTCAGCAAACATCTGTCTCCGCATGTCAGTTTTTATGACCTCCCTGAACTCGTCTGCACAACGGCAAAGGTGCTTAAGGAGCTTCTCAAATGTTTCACTTTTAAAGCCTTCAATGTGGAAAGAGATGAGCTGTGGAGAAAAAGAGGATAGGTGACTGATTAAAAACCGTGTTCTTCACTTGGATTTTCCCCCAAGGATTCCACTGATGTGCATTCAATTATTGGCTGCAGTTTTTTCCATATCATCTGCTGTCACTTAGATAAAGCATTTTCAAATTAATGCTGTTCTATGGCTATGCTGCAGAGAGAGGGGATCAATACAGTTCCCAACACCATAGACCAGTTACATATACCATAGACCAGTACACACTGTTGGAACAATTTCCCTCTAGGTCACATCAGTCTTATATGGGAGCAGTTGTTAACCTCACGGTATGAAACAGCAGCAGTTATAAAATGTGGCCAGTAAATGAATAGTTCTTCAAATGGAATGCAGTTTTTCTTTTGATGTAGGGGATATAAGAGCATGTGTTTTCGTTTTCCAAGACTGGCTACATTTAATTACTGGTGTGTAAGGGACGGGGACAGCTTCCCAGGTTAAAGAATTCACCTGCCAATCCAGAAGACGAAGGAGACATGGGTTCAATCCCTGGGTTGGGAAGATTCCCCCAGAGGAGGGCATGGCAACCCACTCTGGTATTCTTGCCTGGAAAATCTCATGGACACAGGACTGGTGGGGTACAGTCCATGGGGTCGCAAAGAATCAAGCACAAATTAGAGACTAAATGATAACAACAAATCCTTTGTCTATAATTTGTTTTTTTCCTTTGAAAGTGTAGAATCTGAGAATATCTATGCTCTTAGGTTATACCTCTTGAGGCCTGGTGAATAGAATCCTAGACGAGAGATTGTTTGTTTAGAAGGTAAATGCATCTGGGGTCTTCCCTGGTGGTCTAGTAGGTAAGACTTCAAGTTCTCAATGCAGGGAGCCTGGGTTCAGTCTCTGATCAAGGAAACAAATCCCATAGGCAGCAAATAAGAGCTCACTTGCTGCAACTAAAGATCCTGTGTGCTACAACCAAGACCCAGCGCAGCTAAACAAATAAATATTTATTAATAAAAAGCAGGTAAAAGCTTCTGTATTTTTTGGTGGGTTTTGACATCAGGCTTGTATACCCTTTTTCACTCTCACCTTTTGCACTCCCACAACTAATTTATGAGTGGTCGTTTCTCCTCAGCCTCAACATCAATGTGTATTACTTTTCAGATTTCTGCTAATTTGATAGATCAGGAACATTACAATCTTGTTCTGTCCTTGACTATAAGTATCTCAGTGAGTTTCTCAGTGGGATCCTCTTTAAGTGTTAACCCACTTCTTTCTCTGCCCCAAAAAAAGAGGTAGCCAAATTTGTACAGAATGACTCTGCTTCCCTAGCTAGATTTCCATATTTCACTGCCTCTTTAATATCATCTAGGCAAATTTAGGATGTATTATATAAGAAATATGACTTGAATCCATATTAGTGAATCATAAACCATCCTTCAACTGGCTTAGAGATCAAAAGAGGGAAATTTAAAGCAGAGCAAAGGAGCTTTTCTAAATATTTCATTTCCTTAACAGCTTCTTGATGGTTTAATGAGCACAATGAAGTTCTCATTCGTTGCTTTGGGAAGCAGAGTAGTGTGTAGGTTAAGACCTCACATTTTGTCCGGGTTCAAACCTCAGTTCCTATATTTACTGACTGAGTAACCTAGGACAAGGAAGCTACCCCGGAGAAGGAAATGGCAGCCCACTCCAGTATTCCTGCCTGGAAAATCCCAGGGACAGAGGAGACTGGTGGGCTACAGTCCATGGGGTCACAAAAGAGTCCGACACGACTTAGTGACTAAACAACAACAGTCACCTTGAATGAGTCACTGGACTTTACAGTTCCTTAATAGCTACCATAGTAGCTATTTTACTGGGTCATGGAGAGGCTCCTTTATATAAATAGAGCATAGCTATTTCATGCATTAAGTTCCGTGAAGTCTTGTTTCCTTTTGAACTAGGTAAAGAAATTGATGGAGAAGATTTTCTTTATAAAATAAAAATCCTCTCAGCTGACATTCACATTTTAAAAGGAAAAATCCAATGAAATCAGTGGTTCTCAAAGTGTGGTCCCTTGAGAACTTGTTAGAATTGAAAATTTGGAGGCCCTATTCCAAACCTACTGAATCAGAAACTCTGGGGTGAGACCTAGAATCTATGTTTTTAGAAGTCTTCTGAGTAATTCTTTTGCTCAAACTCACTGAAGTTTGAACTAGATGGTCTGGGGAAACTGGTCCTAATTATACCAGTATTCTAAGATCCTATTGTTCAGTCCTCAGGCAATTTTTCTTGAATAGTAGATACTTTTCTCGGAGAAGGCAATGGCACCCCACTCCAGTACTCTTGCCTGGGAAATCCCATGAACAGAGGAGCCTGGTGGGCTACAGTCCATGGGGTCGCTAAGAGTCAGACACGACTGAGCGACTCTACTTTCACTTTTCACTTTCATGCATTGGAGAAGGAAATGGCAATCCACTCCAGTGTTCTTGCCTGGAGAATCCCAGGAACAGGGGAGCCTGGTGGGCTGCCGTCTGTGGGGTCACACAGGGTCGGACACGACTGAAGTGACTTAGCAGCTTAGCAGCAGCAGATACTTTTCTAAATTACTGGTAAGGTAGAACTACTGAAAAATTGATATTTTCTGGCAATATTGTGGCTCTGTCTTCTAAAGCTGAAATAAAAATTACTGATTCATGAAAAGATTCCTCTTGTTGGGACTTTGCTAGTGGTCCATGGGGAATACAGATTCGACCCCTGGTCAGGGACTGAGATCCATCATGCTACACATGGCCAAAAATAGAGAGAGAGAGAGAAAAAAAAAAGATTTATCTTGTTTTGTATTAAACTTTTGGGAACTGACCTCAAAGCCATATGAGTTTTCTGGCTGTGGGAATGCTATCAAATCAAGAACTAGTTTAACTGTTTCTCTAAGACACATTGAACATTCTAGATTTATAGCCTATGGATTTTCTGAATGAGCATGTTCTGTAAGCCTGGGCTATATGACATGAAAGACTACCAGATGCCAACTGAACTACATAGCAAATTCCAAATAGAACAATTACAGCAGTCTGCCAGTGTCTCTTGTAAAAACAAAAAAGTGAAAACATATGGGAGCCTTTGTGTTTTTACATCGTCCCAAGGAATGAATCAATTAATATCCATAAATCCTGACATAATTGCTTAGATGAATTTAACAATATGATTAACTACTAATATCCTTCTGTTTAATCACTTTGTGAGCTGTCAAACATTTGAACTGTGCTCAGTCACATCTGTATGTGCTGGATCCCAACGTAATGAATTCTAGGCTTTTCATTTTTGACCAGAAAATCACAAGGTTGAGGATGAGGTAAATGTCAGGTTTAAGACGTTGGTAGTTATCATTACATTCTACAGCCTTGGGATTCACACATTGAATTATAGACATACAGGGGAGTTCATGAAGTGGGTGATCTGAGAGCAACAGTAAGAAACTGTGTATTAACTTCCAAACTGTATTTGTAAGCTTTGGTAGTAAATAACATTTCAGAAATGTCTGCAAACAAGAACTAGAGAATATTGAAATACACAGTATATTTGCTGTCTATCATTGAAGAAGTGGTGTGTTCACACAGCATGTGGAATCTAGAAAAATGGTACTGATGAAAGAACCTATTTGCATAGCAGAAATAGAGACTCAGACATAGAGAACAAGTGTAGGGATACCAAGTGGGGGAGGAGGGTGGGATGAATTGGGAGACTGGGATTGACATGTGTACACTGCTGTGAATGCAATAAATAACTAGTGAGAGCCTGCTGTATAGCACAGGCAACTCTATTTGATGCTCTCTGGTGACCTAGATGAGAGGGACATCCAGAAGGGAGGTGACATGTGTATATATATGGCTGATTCACTTAGCTGTATGGCAGAAACTAGCACAGCACCGCGAAATAACTTTATACTCCAATAAATTAAAAAAAAAGACGACTGTTCCTTTTAAAATTCGTATGGGGAACACAGTACCTACTTCAACAAGTCACCGTAAAAGTGATGCAGCTGTTAAGTTTTGCCTCCTAGAAAGAGTTGTCTCATGGGAGCCAGAGTGCTTTGAGAATTTAAAATGAACTTGACACTCTCCCAAAATATATTTCTTATGAGTCTAAATATTCTATTTATAATCAAAACAATCTCAAATAAACAAGCACATTTTACATTTAAAATTGCTTCTGTCAATGTACACACTGTTATATTTAAAATGGGTAACCTAACAAGGACCTACTATATGCCACAGGGAACTCTGTTCAATATTATGTAGCAACGTAAATGGGAAAAGAAATTGAAAAAGAATAGACACATGTATATGTATAACCAAATCACTTTGCTATACACCTGAAACTAGCACAACATTGTTAATCAACTATACTCCAATATAAAATAAAAATTTAAAAGAAATCATTCTTGTCAGTAAATAAATGTTTAAAGCATTGCTCTTAGTGTTCTTTCTAAAGTAAGGAGCTACAAGGTGGAGATCCATAAGTAGAAGAAATTTAAAACTCATGAACACTAGAAAACTTTCCTACACGAACCCTGGTCCACTGAAGTTTCATTTTTATTCTACTGTGCATCCCTCAGCACCATAATAAAAACATAATAGTATAACTCATAAGGTTTTGCACCTGTTCATTGCTTTGTAATTGTCTTTTTGTGGCATGTGGTCTTAACTTGGGGACTTCCGCAAGGGCTCAGCAGGTAAAGAATCCACCTGCAATACAGGAGACTCGAGTTCGATCCCTGGGTCAGAAAGATCCCCTGGAGGAGGAAATGGCAACCCATTCCTGTCTGGGAAATGCCATGGACAGAGGAGCCTGGCGGGCTACAGTCCATGGGTCACAAAGAGTCAGACACGACTGAGCACACATGCACATCCTTAATTTGCTTATATTTTGATTCTTTCATTCCCTGTACCCTACTCTGGCTTCATCCAGTGTATGTATGCATATGCGCACACACATACACACAGGGACATAAATGCCTGCCTATACCCTCAGGCACACTCCCATACAACAATGCATTATTTGATCCTTAAGTGTAAGAAATACAACTTGAACTTTGAGCTCTGTTCTAGCACAGAGAGTAAATAGTATATACTTAAGAAGTAAGAGACTAGAAGTAAATATTCTAAAATAGCTATTTTTGGTCTTCATTTACTGGAAAAAACAGATGAAAAGAGAGGTTATGGTCAACAAAAAGATTATCATCTGTTAATTTACCCACCAGAAAACAGAAATGCTAGAAAAATGATGTGAATATGGAAGTATATGTGGCCATTCATTCTCTCCATTTGTCTTTTTCTCTATATTATCAGTAATTATTACTCAGTGACTCATTTTTTCCAAACATGCTCCAACCTGAATGCAGCCATTGACTTCTCCAAACGCTAATTACACTGCTCATTAAAACAATTAGAGGGCAATTGCAAGGCATAGTATCGCCACTGGGTGGCGCCTGTGTGTAACAACCGACATTTAAAATTTCATTTTGTTTCCGTTTCATTGAGTGCTGGCAGAATAACCTTAAAACACCTTTTTAAAAGCAAATATTCCATCCATGTCATACATGAACATTATAAACTAAAGTTACCTCAATAAAAAATAAATTTTAAAAAATTTAGATAAATTTTAAAAAATTTAGGTGTTCTAAACTACTTCTTTGTCTGATGCCATGTCTTAGTGATTTATTGATCAGATAATTAACTATATCCAATAATATTTTATATAAGAAATACTTCCTTGGTTTCTGTTGATGTAATAGCTCTTCACTCTAAATAAAGTACCTTAAGATGTGCTATTTGGATTTTAGAAGACGGTGGGAAATGTCAGAAAAACTATTATTAGTAGCCCAAACCACTCATTTAAAAAAATTTTATTTATGTAAACACACATATACATATGCACACACATATATATAGATGTATACATCTACAAAGGTATTACATAGAATGCTAAAAGTTCCTATTAAGTGTGTGCGTATATATACATATATATATATATATGACTTCCCTGGTTGCTCAGAGGGTAAAGAATCCTCCTGCAATGCGGGAGACCTGGGTTCAATCCCTGGTTGGGAAGATCCCCTGGAGAACGGCATAGCAACCCACTCCAGTATTCTTGTCTGGAGAATCCCTATGGACAGAGGAGCCCGGTGGGCTACAATCCATGGGATTGCAGAGTCAGACACAACTAAGTGATTAAGCACAGCACATATATATATATATATATTTCACCATTACCCATTTTCTCCTTTAATTGTGTGGACTTACATACATATATACACATACACACAAATAGACAAATATCATATATGGTTATATACATATATGTATTCATATGTGATGTGTATGCATGTATATATGTACATATTGTTTAATTAATTTAAATGAATGGAGGGAGGAAATAAAACTGACATCAGACTTCACAACATTCAGTACCAGAAAATAATTAAGCAATGTCTATATTGTTTTGAGATGGAAAGAAAAGGTGACCCAAATACAGTATATTTATTCAAAATACAGTTTCAGAGGCAATATGCAGGCATTTTCAACATAAAAGTAGTCAGAAAATATAGCACCCTTGTGACCTTCCTGAAAAAACTTTACAAGAAATTTAGCCAATTAAGAGATGAATAAAAATAAATAACTCAGGAATAGAAAAACCATTGTAAAAAGGAGGTGAACCTCAAATCCATTTAAATATTAGACTAAGATTAATCAACTATAGGAACTGTAATTACAGGAAAAAAAGTAAATAATATAAATCTGGATAAAATAATTTGGGGGAATTTCCTGACAGTCCAGTGGTTAGGACTTTCACTGCTGGGTCCTGGGCTCAACAGCAGATCAGGGAACTAAGATCCCACAAGCCATGGGGCACAGCCAAGAGAAAAAACTAAACTAAACCTGGGGAACATAAAAAGAAAAAAAGATAGGAAGACATGAGGAAATATTAAACCCTTCACCTTTTATAGTAGTGTGTCAACTGTTATTTTATGTAATTGAAATATGTGATTTTAAAAATGACTGTAACCTTTTCTGATCTTCTTCATATTGCCTTTTCTTAGAATGATTTTAGAATAATTTTTGTGAAGATATGTCCAATTTCAATAATTCCCTTATTTGTATTTTAGTTTCTCTTTCCTCTGTTGGAGTCAAGTACAATTAAATACTTTTTATTTAAAGTAATTAAAATTTTATAACAAAATTTATGACATCCACATTATATATCCATTTACTGAGACATTATATACACCTCTATTTACTGAGACAAGAAATACAAAGCTGTTTTAAATGATGTTCATCTAAGACTAACAATGGCTATTTCTGGGTAAGAAATTAATGATAGGGACTTCCCTGGTGGTCCAGTGGCTAAGACTCTGTGTTCCCAGTGCAGGGGGCCAGGTTTGATCCCTGGTTGAGGAACTAGATCCTGCATGCCACAACTAAGAGTTCACATGCTGCAATCAAGACCCAGTGCGGCCAAATAAGTAAATAAATACTTTAAAAAAGAAATTTATGAAAGATTTTAAATCCTCATCTTTGCACTTTTACAAGTTGTTTGAATACTTTTTGTAAAATCAAGTAATTTTTCCTTATAAAAATATTCCATGGTGTTATTAAGAATTAATCCTATTAATAGGTTATGAGAATATATACATTGTTATTCTATTTTTATATTTATCTGTGCTTTTAAAATTCTTCACCCTACTATATTTTTTAAAAGTTTTAAGACTATAATTTCTCAACTGAGTAAATATTTAGTAGTATTTCATACAATTAGATGTAAGATCTTGACCCAATAATTATTAAATAAAGTATTTTTAAATTTCAAAACAGTTGGGCTTACATAACTTTAAAATTGTTTATTTTCCATTTTATTACATAACAAATGGGCTTCCCTGGTAACTCAGCTGGTAAAGAATCTGCCTGCAATGCAAAAGACCCCAGGTTGATTCCTGGGTCAGGCAGATCTGCTGGAGAAGGGATAGGCTACCCACTGCAGTATTCTTGGTCTTCCCTGGTGGCTCGGCTGGTAAAGAATCTGCCCCCAACGTGGGAGACCTGGGTTAGATCCCTGAGTTGGGAAGATACCCTGGAGAAGGGAATGGCTACCCACTCCAGTGTTCTGGCCTGGAGAATTCCATAGACTGTATAGTCCATGGGGTCCCAAAGAATCAGACATGACTGAAAGACTTTAAGTTTCAAGAAATATAACATCAAATTTCTAGTTTTTGAAACTTACAAAGTTTTGTTGGTGGCCTATTAATGATAAAGTCTGATTAACATTCTTTGAAAACTAGATCAGGGTAACTGTAGGGACTGAAGTTCTGTATATGCTTGTAAAATGTCTTATTACATAACAGACATTATATTAAATAATGTCTTATTATATATAGAACAGTATAACAGGTTCTTCATATCCTTATTTATTTGTTGCCTTTTTAAGTTATCAAATACTTCAAAAGTTTTATTACTTCACACCATACACAAAAATGAACTCAAAGGATCAGACATTTAAATAGACATATGTATGAGTTAAAACTCTAAAATATATGAGCCTATCTTTATGACCTTTAATTAGGCAATAGTTTCTTGGATATAACGTCAAAAGCAAAAGCAACAAAAGAAAAAAATAGACAAATTGGACTTCATCAAAACTAAAAGTTTCGTGCTTTGAAGGACATCATCAAGAAAATGAAGGGAGGGACTTCCCTGGCAAGCCAGAGGTTAGAACTCTCTGCGCTTCTACTGCAGGGGGCATGGGTTTGATCCCTGGTCTGGGAACTAAATTCCTACATGCAACAGTGAGGACAGGAAACTAACTTTTTAAAAAAGAAAAGAAAATGAAAAGATAACCAGCAAAATAGGAGAAAATATTTCTAATATATAAATTGACAGTTTAGTTCAGTTCAGTCGCTCAGTCGTGTCCGACTCTTTGCGACCCCATGAATCACAAGGGATTGTCAAATATATCTGGATTATATAAAATATATAGTCAATATTAAAGCTTTAATAACCCAATAATAAAGACAAATAACCCAATTTTAAACTGGTCAAAGGATATAAGTAGACATTTCTCCAAAGAAGATATGCAAGTCGCCAATACCTGAAAAGATGCTCAGTGTCATTTTAGCCATCAGAGCCATTTAGCACTTCAAAAGCACTGTGAGCTACCACTTTACACCCACAGGGTGGCTATAGTTAAAAAACAAAATGATGAAACAAAGCAAACAAACAAATCAGAATAACAAGTGTTGCCAAGGATGTGGAGTGATGACATGCTCATTCACTATGGGAATGTAAAACAGGGCAGGCAGTCACTGTGGAAAGCAGTCTGGCCGTTCCTTAAAAGGTTAAACACAGAGTTGGTGTATGAATCAGCAATTCCGCTCCTAGGTATATACCTAAGGGAACTGAGACAAACGCTCACAGGAAAACATATTCACAAATGTTTATAGCAGCATTATTTACAATAATAAAAAAGTGAAAACAGCCCAACTGATGAATGGATAAAGTGCAGTATGTCCATACGAAGGATTTTGTTTTGTTTTTAGTCGATAAGTCATGTCCAACTCTTTTGTGACTCGATGGATTGTAGTCCACCAGGCTCCTCTGTCTGTGGGATTTCCCAAGCAAGAAGACCGCATTGGTTTGCCATTTCCCTCTCCAGGGGATTTTCCCAAACTAGGGATCGAACCCACGTCTCCTGCATTGGCAGGCAGATTTTTTCACCCCTGAGCTACCAGAGAAGTCCACAGATTCTCATTAGTTATCTATTTATACACAATATCAATAGTGTATATATGTCAATCTCAACCTCTCAATTAATTCACCATCCCCCTTGGTTCAGAACAGAGTCTTTATTGGAGTTTGCTCAGGAAAGATAAGGCAGGGCAGGGTAAACAGTTTAGGACTGGCAATTTGAATAATCCCAGTAGACTTTGGGGCATGGGGGCTGTCCCCAGTTATCTGGCATCTGGTCCTGGGTTGACTTGAGGTAGGGGAAATACTGGTTTGGTGAGTGAGGATTAAACAAGGAGGTGGTTCAGAGTATATGCTTTGGATCACAGAGAATATATAAACAATTTTTGCCATGAGTTTGGCCCTGTGACTAATGGACACCAAATACTCAAATACAGAATCTAAGAAATCAGAACATAATAGAGACAGGATTGCCAAGTTGTTTTCTACATGATAATCATTTCAAACGTTCCAGAAATCCTTCATACAGAATCTTGAAATTGTATTTATGCACGGTCATCACCGTCCATGAATCAAGAGTGAAGGAGTGGAGGAGAAAGTTACCTTGACTCTGGTACTCAGAAAAACAAGGGGAATTAGAGGAAAGTCATGAAAAAATATAAAAGCAGGCTGAAAAAATCGGACACTGGTACTGTTAAACCGCTTCTTTTGCTTATTCCACTACAATAGAATCATACTTTATCAAGTGTAATTTTGTGTTGACTCTGAAGCAAACGGCCTGAATACTAATTTCTCCAGCTCCACTAACTGTGAGACCTTGTACAAGTTACTTAACCTTTCTGAACCTCAGTATCTTCATCTATAAAAGTAGAAATAAGAATTGCTGAAGTTTCCGGGAGTTGCTGATTTAATTTAATTTAATCACTTAATGGCAAATATTTGGGGAAACAATGGAAACAGTGACAGACTTTATTCTCTTGGGCTCCAAAATCTCTGCAGATGGTGACTGCAGCCATGAAATTAAAACACACTTGCTCCTTGGAGGGAAAACTATGATAAACCTAGACAGCATATTAAAAAGCAGAGACATTACTTTGCCAACAAAGGTCTGTCTAGTCAAAGCTATAGTTTTTCCAGTAGTCATGTATGGATGTGAGAGTTGGACCATAAAAAAAGCTGAGGGCCAAAGAATTGATGCTTTTGAACTGTGGTGTTGGAGAAGGCTGATGAGAGTCCTTTGGACTGCAGGGAGATCAAACTACTAAATCCGAAAGGAAATCAGTCCTGAATATTCATTGGAAGGACTGATGCTGAAGCTAAAACTCCAATATTTTGGCCACCTGATGCAAAGAGCTGACTCATTGGAAAAGACACTGATGCTGGAAAAGATTGAAAGTGGGAGGAGAAGGGGATGACAGAGGATGAGGTGGTTGGATGGCATCACTGACTCAATGAATATGAGTTTAAGCAAGCTCTGGGAGTTGGTGATGGACAGAGAGGCCTGGTGAGCTGAAGTCCATGGGGTTGCAAAGAGTCGGACATGACTGAGCAACTGAACTGAACCAAAATATTTCAAAGTGTACATCTGAGAATTGATAAAAGAAGCTATTGCTTGCCTGCCTTCGAAGTTGCTTCAGTTGTGTCCGACTCTGTGCAACCCTATGGACTTCAGCCTGCCGGGCTCCTCTCTCCATGGGACTCTCCAGACAAGAACACTGGAGTCTGCCATGCTCTCCTCCAGGGGACCTTCCTGACTCAGGGATCGAACCCACATCTCCTACATCTCCTGCATTGGCAGGTGATTCTTTACCACTAGTACCACCTGGGAAGCCCCAAATTAGCTATTACGCTTTCATTTATTTAATTCAAAGTTACCGTATGTCTGACATCCACCAAAAGACGATTGAGATCAGCAAAATAATTTGATTCAAATAATGAATAAAGTAACTTCTTACTTGTATAAATTCTGTTTTGTTCAATCTTGGTTTCATTGAGTCAGCAATATCTACTGGTAGGCAGTATGTTTCTAAATATTGAACAAAAGTTATTTGATAGTTAGTTGGTTGTAAAACATTCACATTTTATATTCGTATTATAGTACTCCAAAAGAATATATGGCAACCCACTCCAGTGTTCTTGCCTGGAGAATCCCAGGGATGGGGGAGCCTGGTGGGCTGCCGTCTATGGGGTCACACAGAGTCGGACACGACTGAAGTGACTTAGCAGCAGCAGCAAAAGAACATAAAATTCTTAATGTCAATCAATATTTATAACAGAATGAATGATATATAGTTGGGTGACATTCTGATTACTGCTGCTGCTGCTGCCAAGTCGCCATAGACGACCCCATAGACGGCAGCCGACCAGGCTCCGCCGTCCCTGGGATTCTCCAGGCAAGAACACTGGAGTGGGTTGCTATTTCCTTCTCCAATGTGTGAAAGTGAAAAGGGAAAGTGAAGTCGCTCAGTCGTGTCTGACTAGTAGGACCCCATGGACTGCAGCCCACCAGGCTCCTCCGTCCATGCGATTTTCTAGGCAAGAGTACTGGAGTGGCTTGCCATTGCCTTCTCCATTCTGATTACTACAAGATTATAATTTTTCCTGGCTTCTATTTATCCAAGGAACTCAAACATTTAAGAGCATGTCTACATTTTTAATGATCGTGTCAAAATAAAGCAGAAATAAACAGGCATATCAATAGTATAAAAGACTACAAAAATATCTGTGTTGGTTTATGCTGCTGCTGCTGCTAAGTCACCTCAGTCGTGTCTGACTCTGTGTGACCCCACAGACGGAAGCCCACCAGGCTCCCCCGTCCCTGGGATTCTCCAGGCAAGAACACTGGAGTGGGTTGCCATTTCCTTCTCCAATGTGTGAAAGTGGAAAGTGAAAAGTGAAAGTGAAGTCGCTCAGTTGTGTCCGACCCTTAGCAACCCCACGGACTGCAGCCTACCAGGCTCCTCCATCCATGGGATTTTCTAGGCAAGAGTACTGGAGTGGCTTGCCATTGCCTTCTCCGTGGTTTATGCTAGAAGTTCCTAAAACATAAATGCTTTTTAAAGACTTTATTTTGTCTTTAGTGTTTTTTAATTAAATAAATAATATATGAATATGTTCTTTTGGTAAAACATTCAAATAATACAAGCAGGAAATATAAGCAAGAAAACTTGAAAATGGTCCATTTCCCCTCCCCCTCCCCCACCAGCACGCTCACTCCCCTCTGCTCTACTAGTAACCACTGTCAGTGGTTTGTTGTCACCCTTTCAGCAACGTTCCTATGTATTTTCACATATGCGTGTGTGTACTTGGTCGCTCAGTTGGGTCTGACTCTGCGACCCTATGGACTGCAGTACGCCAGGCTTCCCTGTCCTTTATCATCTCCCAGAGCTTGCTCAAACTCATGTCCATTGAGGCGGTGATGCCATCCAACCATCTCATCCTCTGTCAACCCCTTCTCCTGCCTTCAATCTATCCCAGCATCAGGGTCTTTTCTAATGAGTCGGCTCTTCGCATCGGGTGGCCACAGTATTGGAGCTTCAGCTTCAGCATCAGTCCTTCTAATTCAGGACTGATTTCCCTTAGGATTGACTGGTTTGATCTCCTTGCTGTCCAAGGGACACTCAAGAGTCTTCTCTAACACCACAGTTTAAAAGCATCAATTATTCAGTGTTCTGCCTTCTTTACGGTCCAACTCTCACATCCATACACGCTGCTGTGGCCGCTGCTGCCGCTGCTAAGTCACTTCAGTTGTGTCCGACTCTTTGCAACCCCATAGATGGCAGCCCACCAGGCTCCCCTGTCCCTGGGATTCTCCAGGCAAGAACACTGGAGTGGGTTGCCATTTCCTTCTCCAAAGCATGAAAGTGAAAAGTGAAAGTGAAGTTGTTCAGTCGTGTCCGACTCTTAGCGACCCCATGGACTGTAGCCTACCAGGCTCCTCTGTCCATGGGATTTTCCAGGCAAGAGCACAGGAGTGGGGTGCCATCGCCTTTTCCCATCCATACATGACTACTGGAAAAACCATAGCTTTGTACAGAACTTGGTCGGTAAACATATATATAGATATATATACACACACACATATGAAAATACATGGGGTTTCCCTGATGCTTCAGACAGTAAAGAATCTGCTTCGGTTCATTCCCTGGGTTGGGAAGATCCCCTGGAGAAGGGAATGGCTATGCACTCCAGTATTCTTGCCCGGAGAATCCCATGAACAGAGGAGCCTGGTGGGCCACAGTCCATGGGGTCGCAAAAAGTCAGACAGGACTTAGCAACTAAACAGCAGCAGCAACAGAATTTATATATACACATATATCTTCTGAGTCTCTATGCATAAATATTATCATATTGATCTACAACTTGCAAGTTGTTTATTTATTTATTTTTGCTTCACTACTCATCTTGCGGATCTTTTCAAATAGTATGTAGAACTCAGGTGGCAGATTTGGGATGGAAATATGATTGAGAGTCATCTGAAGTCATGGGTTTAAATAAGAAAACCCGAGGAGTGAGTGCAATTCCTGCACACACAGTAAAGACTTTACCCCTCCTGCCAGACATTCAAGTAGGTAAAAAAAAATTGCTTAGAATAATTTTGAGTCTGGAATCTATTCTATTTTACATATAAACACAGAGTATACTTTTTGCTGTTGAATTTTCCAAGAATGTAACTACTACCAAAATTTGAGAATTGTCTTTTGCTTCATTTGGAACTTTGCCAAGAGCTGGTCAGCATTTTAGAAAATTATATAATGGAAAGTAATATTATAAATTGTATCTGAACTCCAATATAATATACCTGTGTTAGTCTACGTTTGTAGTTTTTCTGTGCATGGGGATTCTACGTATATATACAAATCCATTCATTTTGCTCTTATTTCAAAATGTCAAATACAGAGTATAATTGATTGTACATAATTTTACTTTTCTTATATCTAAACATTCATTATGAAAATGAAGAAGTGAAAATGTTAGTCACTTAGTTGTGTCTGACTCTTTGCGACCCCGTGGACTGTAGCCTGACCAGCTCCTCTGTTCATTGGATTCTCTAGGCAAGAATATAGGAGTGGGTTACCATTTCC
Source organism: Moschus berezovskii (assembly GCF_049115385.1). Lineage (NCBI taxonomy): Eukaryota > Metazoa > Chordata > Mammalia > Artiodactyla > Moschidae > Moschus > Moschus berezovskii. Next base: position 33,202,373 of record NC_142479.1, on the reverse strand, counting down.
TTCTCCAGGGGATCTTCCTGACCCAGGGATTGAACCCAGGTCTCCTGGATTGCAGGTGGATTTTTTATCATCTGAGCCACCAGGAACAAATGTCTGACTATTCCATATGTCTTTCAGTGAAGTTGTAGCCAAGCAATTGTATATTGAAATACGGCACATTTATATCTTTCCTTGTATTTCTCCATATCACAGCTATGACATTGTATCTTTCTTTTAAAATTCTGTGAAAGTAAGTAATATTTTCTAGGAATTTGATAGGATAGTGAGAGCTTACAGTGAATGATGTTGGATTCGTGATCTCTGAAGAAGATTTAGCTTTGGAACCAGAGACCAGGCTTGACCACTCAGGGCTCTTGTGTGGCAGAATTTTTATTACAGTGAAAAGGGGCAGAGAAAGCTTCTGACATAGACATCAGAAGTGGGGAGGAGAGTGCCCCACTCGCTGCTGCTACTGCTACTGCTAAGTTGCTTCAGTCGTGTCCGACTCTGTGCGACCCCATAGACGGCAGCCCACCAGGCTCCCCCGTCCCTGGGATTCTCCAGGCAAGAACACTGGAGTGGGTTGCCATTTCCCTCTCCAATGCGTGAAAGTGAAAAGTGAAAATGAGGTCACTCAGACTGAGTGACCCCATGGACTGCATCCTGCCAGGCTCCTCCATCCATGGGATTTTCTAGGCAAGAGTACTGGAGTGGCTTGCTATTGCCTTCTCCAGCCCCACTTGCTAGTCTCTAGCAAGGGAATTATATACTTTTTAAATTAGTCATTACAATAAATCAAAAGAATGTTTCAAGGTTGTAAAAATTTTATCAGACCCACTCCCACAATTTACATTTTAGGAAAACAGGATTAGAATTTAACAACAGAAAGATCTTACCAGACCCACTCCCATAATATACATTCTAAGATATCAGGATTAGTCAGGATGTTTTTAGGAAGGAGAAACTGTCCTCAAGCAGGTACATTGTTGTTATATAATCCCTGGTACAGAGTTTAAACTGAGTTTGTTGCATAATCATCAGTTCCTGGCTTAAAGGAAAAAAAAAAGTTTTATGTGACTAAGACTAAAGAATGTTGATTAAAAAAAGATGTTTGCCCTTTCCTCCTCCTTGAGAATTCCAGACCCCTTTCTCCTCCTCAGAGACCCTGGACTTCTTATCAACCTGCCTAGTAACTGATTCTCTCAATAATAAGTAAGTAAGTAAGTAAATTCGCTCAGTCATGTCCGACTCTTTGCGACCCCATGGACTGTAGCCTACCAGGCTCCTCTGTCCATGGGATTTTCCAGGCAAGAGTACTGGAGTGGGTTGCCATTTCCTTCTTCAGGGGATCTTCCCGACCCAGGGATCGAACCCCGGTCTCCAGCATTGCAAACTCTTTACCGTCTGAGCCACCAGGGAAGCCCCTCAATAGTAAGGGTTATTACAAAATAGTTCTAATAAAATGGGCCACTCGACTAAAAGAATTAAAATTCACTGACTGTGTCTCTGCTGTTCTACATTCTCCATCTGGGAAGAGCAAAGGAGCTTGAGAACATCTGTAAGAGCTTTGATAACGTCTGCCTCAATACTCGGAGAAGGCAATGGCAAGCCACTCTAGTACTCTTGCCTGGAAAATCCCATGGATGGAGGAGCCTGGTGGGCTGTAGTCCATGGGGTCACGAGGGGTCGGACACGACTGAGCGACTTCACTTTCACTTTTCACTTTCACACATTGGAGAAGGAAATGGCAACCCACTCCAGTGTTCTTGCCTGGAGAATCCCAGGGACGGGGGAGCCTGGTGGGCTTCCGTCTGTGGGGTCACACAGAGTCGGACACGACTGAAGTGACTAAGCAGCAGCAGCAGCCTCAATACTGGCTCTTCATCTTAACGCAGCATTCTCCCCGTCCAAAGAGAGAGAGAGAGAAATATAAACGATGTAGTAAGAGGCAGGCTTACCAAGCTGCAAATCTGGATTTTGAAAAAATTCATAAAGAACGTTCTGAATCTGCAAATCAAAGAGACCATATATTACTTTTCAATTACCATATATTTAGTATTTCAGAATAAAAGCCATCTGTAGTCTTTCAGTTTAAGTCCTGAGTAATTCTTCTGACCCAGGCACAGAAACAGTAAGAGTTAATATTTAGTTTATAGCATATTTCAAAGTATATAAAATACTTTTGCATGTATTTCCTCAGCAATTTTCAACCCTTTTGTGTGACAATTAGGATGCTGTTAGGATTCCGCTCCAAGGAAACATCTAACAATCTTTGGACACTGGGCATGATGAAGCTAAGGCACCTTTGGCAACAGCTTGGCAATCCAAAGAATTCTCTGTAATTCCTCATTTGTCAATGACAAAATAAAATTTCAGAGCTCCTCTTGATCTATTTTTTTAAAAATAATACTATTATTCAGATCAGTTTTAGGTTCACAGCAAAATTAACCAGAAGATGCAGAATTTCCATATACTCTCTGCTCCCACCCCACCACATACATGGCTTAACTCCACTATCAACAGCCCCCATCACAACGGTACATTTGTTACAACCAATGAATCTACACTGGGACCTCAAAACCCAAAGTCCATAGTTTACATAAAACTATGGGTTTTGAAAATTATATAATGACACATATCCATCATTATGTAATACAGGATTGTTTCACCACCTTAAAACTCTTCTGTGCTCTGTCTATTCATCTCTGTCCACACCCCACCATTCCTGTCTTCATAATTTTACCTTTTCTGGAATGTCATAGAGTTAGACTCATACGGTATAGCCTTTTCAGATTGGCTTCTTTCACTTAGTAATATGCATGTAAGGTTCTCCCACATTTTTTCATGGCTTGATAGCTCATTTCTTTTTAGCACAGAATAATATTCCACTATCTGGATGTACCATATTTATTTATAATTCACCCACTGAGGGATGGCTTCCCAGGTGGCATTAGTGGTAAGGAATCTACCTGCAATGCAGGAAACATAAGAGACGCAGATTCAATCCCTGGGTCAGGAAGATCCCCTGGAGGAGGGCTTGGCAACTTGCTCCAGTATCCTTGCCTGGAGAATCCCATGGACAGGGGAGTCCATGGGTCAGAAAGAGTTGGACACGACTGAAGCGACTTACACACTGAAGGACATCTTGGTTGCTTTCAAGTTTTGCTAATTGTTAATTGTGCAGTAAACATCCATGTGTCAGCTTTTGTGTGGACCTGAATTTCCAACTCCTTTGGGTAAATCCAAAGGATCCTCTACCAGGGCTCAATCATATGGTAAGAGTACGTTTATTTTCATAAGAGACTGCCAAGCTGTGTTCCAAAGTGGCCATAACCATTTTGTATTTCTACCAATAATGAATGAGAGTTTCTGTTGGTGCACATCTTTGCCAGCATTTGGTGTTATCAATGTTCTGGATTTTGGTCATTCTGATAGGTGTGTAGTGGTATCTCATGGCTGTTTTCAATAGTATTTCCTCAATGACATACGTGGAACATCTTTTCATATGCTTTTTTGCCCTATGTATATCTTTGGTGAAATGTCTGTTCAGGTCTTTTGCCCATTTTTAAATCTGTTATTTGTTTTCTTATTGTTGAATTCAAGAGCTCTTTGTATATTTTGGATAACTGTCCTTTATCAGCCATGTCTTTTGTAAATATTTTCTTCCAGTCTGAGGCTTGTCCTCCTTGGTGTATTTTTAGCAATTCACTTTGAACTGGAAATATGCTTGGTATTGTATATAACCAACAATTATTCTCACATCTACATATACCTGTGTGTATGTGTGTGCTCAGTCATGTCCGACTCTGAACCCATGGACTGTAGCCACCAGGCTCCTCTATCCATAGAGTTTCCCAGGCAAATACTGGAGTGGGTAGCCATTTCCTACTCCAGGGGATCTTCCCAACCCAAGGATCACACCCAAGTCTCCTGTCTCCTGCGTCTCCGGCACTGGCAGGCAGATTCTTTACCACTGGTGCCACCTGGGAAGCACCTGCTGCTGCTGCTAAGTCGCGTCAGTCATGTCCGACTCTGTGCGACCCCATAGACGGCAGCCCACCAGGCTCCCCCGTCCCTGGGATTCTCCAGGCAGGAACACTGGAGTGGGTTGCCATTTCCCTCTCCAAAGCATGAAAGTGAAAAGTGAAAGTGAAGTCGCTCAGACGTGTCCGACTCTTAGCGACCCCATGGACTGTAGCCTACCAGGCTCCTCAGTCCATGGAATTTTCCAGGCAAGAGTACTGGAGTGGGTCGCCATTTCCTTCTCCGGAGATCTTCCCAACCCAGGGATTGAACCCGGGTCTCCCGCATTTCAGGCAGACGCTTTACCGTCTGAGCCACCAAGGAAGATTCTCTACATATACCTAAGAGAACATATTTATCTCTTAGAACACAGTTATTTTCTGGAGCTAATGACATGGTCTTTTAGGGAATTCCCTGGCAGTCCAGTGGTTAGGACTCCGCACTTCCACTGCTGAGGGCCCAAGTTCGATTCCTGGTCAGGGAATTAAAATCCCACAAGCGGCATGGTGCTGCCCACATCCCCACTCCACACCACGAAAAGGACATGGTCTTTTAGTCCACAGAAGTAATTAGCCACACACGTACAAAACCAAACAGAAGCTATGTCTGTCTATAATGAAGAGTTTGTGAAATTCAGCCAGAGTTAATATTTTGGAAATCTACCTAGAATTTTCTTTTTAATGTTCAAGAAAAAAATTGAAGAAATTTACTTTCATGGGCTAGATTTACCTCAGCAATACTGAAAATTTAGAGGGAAGCTACTAGCACTCTAGAAGCACTCTAGATTGCTCAGTATCTAGCAATCACTCTTACCACCCATTCCTCCTTACCCTTCACAGGTACCGTCTTCCTTACCACTACCACTGGAATCATTCCTTTGGGGTCTAGAATCCACTCATTGAACTGCTCCTCCAGAGCCTGCTTCCGTGCGTTGGCCACCTTGGCTTTGATGTTGTTTATGTATTCTTTTTGTTCTCGTTTCTGTTTAATATTCTCCTTTATCTTTGATACTCTGAAGGATGTAGAAATAGAAGACATGGTGTGTTAAGATTATTGGATTTGATTCAGATTGTTCAAATGGCAGAGTTCAGAGCCTCATTTAAATGTTCAACCTCTCTTTTTCCATGAGATCTTCATTTAAGCCTGCAGTGATTCCCTCCTTCCCCTAGCACAAACTCAATTTGGCATTTCTCATAAGCTGCCTGTTACTATTACTTGACTTTTTATAGAGGTCGGCCTTATTTTACTCCACGAGATACTATACTTAAGAAGTACTAAGAATAGTTCTAGAAGCTGCCATGTATAAAAGCAAGATTGAGCACACTAAGGCCTTAGGGTGGTGGGCCTCTTTTTTCCCTGGACATAGAAATCATCTTGGAAAGACTTTGATTCCAAGTCTAGGTAGGGAGACTGGAAACTGCATTTATAACAAGTATCTCAGGTAGTTCTGATTCCTTGGATCCAACTTTTGATTTCTGTCCAGGAATATTTATTGCCAATTTCTTTTATCTGGTCAGAGTCAAATACTTTTGACAGCCCTTAAGCAGAATAGTTACGTTCTACTCAGAATTGCATCACTCAGGCTGAAAATGGGGGAAGAACTGTGGTTTTAGTCATCCCTATGAGGTTCGTGACATTGTACAGGAGACAGGGATCAAGACCATCCCCAAGAAAAAGAAATGGAAAAAAGCAAAATGGCTATCTGGGGAGGCCTTACAAATAGCTGTGAGTAGAAGAGAAGCAAAGGAGAAAAGGAAAGATAAGCATCTGAATGCAGAGTTCCAAAGAATAGAAAGGAGAGATAAGCAAGCCTTCCTCAGCAATCAATGCAAAGAAATAGAGGAAAACAACAGAATAGGAAAGACTAGAGATCTCGTCAAGAAAATTAGAGATACCAAGGGAACATTTCATGCAACGATGGGCTCACTAAAGGACAGAAATGGTATGAATCTAACAGAAGCCAAAGATATTAAGAAGAGGTGGCAAGAATACACAGAAGAACTGTACAAAGAAGATCTTCATGACCCAGATAATCACAATGGTGTGATCACTCACCTAGAGCCGGACATCTTGGAATGTGAAGTCAAGTGGGCCTTAGGAAGCATCACTACGAACAAAGCTAGTGGAGGTGATAGAATTCCAGTTGAGCTGTTTCAAATCCTGAAAGATGATGCTGTGAAAGTGCTGCTCTCAATATGCCAGCAAATTTGGAAAACTCAGCAGTGGCCACAGGACTGGAAAAGGTCAGTCTTCATTCCAATCACAAAGGAAAGCAATGCCAAAGAATGCTCAAACTACCACACAATTGCACTCATCTCACAGGCTAGTAAAGTCATGCTCAAAATTCTCCAAGCCAGGCTTTAGCAATATGTGAACTGTGAACTTCCTGATGTTCAAGCTGGTTTTAGAAAAGGCAGAAGAATCAGAGATCAAATTGCCAACATCCACTGGATCATGGAAAAGCAAGAGAGTTCCAGAAAAACATCTATTTCTGCTTTCTTGACTATGCCAAAGCCTTTGACTGTGTGGATCACAATAAACTGTGGAAAATTCTGAAAGAGATGGGAGTACCAGACCACCTGACCTGCCTCTTGAGAAACCTGTATGCAGGTCAGGAAGCAATAGTTAGAACTGGACATGGAACAACAGACTGGTTCCAAATAGGAAAAGGAGTACGTCAAGGCTGTATATTGTCACCCTGCTTATTTAACTTATATGCAGAGTACATCATGAGAAACGCTGGGCTGGAAGAAGCACAAGCTGGAATCAAGATTGCTGGGAGAAATATCAATAACCTCAGATATGCAGATGACACCACCCTTATGGCAGAAAGTGAAGAGGATCTAAAAAGCCTCTTGATGAAAGTGAAAGAGGAGAGTGAAAAAGTTGGCTTCAAGCTCAACATTCAGAACAGTAAGATCATGGCATCCGGTCCCATCACTTCATGGGAAATAGACGTGGAAACAGTGTCAGACTTTATCTTTTGGGGCTCCAAAATCACTGCAGATGCTGATTGCAGCCAAGAAATTAAAAGACGTTTACTCCTTGGAAGAAAAGTTATGACCAACCTAGATAGCATAGTAAAAAGCAGACATTACTTTGTCAACCAAGGTCCATCTAGTCAAGGCCATGATTTTTCCAGTGATCATGTATGGATGTGAGAGTTGGACTGTGAAGAAAGCTGACTGCCGAAGAATTGATGCTTTTGAAGTGTGGTGTTGGAGAAGACTCTTGAGAGTCCCTTGGACTGTAAGGAGATCCAACCAATCCATTCTAAAGGAGATCAATCCTGGGTGTTCATTGGAAGGACTGATGCTAAAGCTGAAACTCCAATACTTTGGCCACCTCATGTGAAGAGTTGACTCACTGGAAAAGACTCTGATGCTGGGAGGGATTGGGGGCGGGAGGAGAAGGGGACGACAGAGAATGAGATGGCTGGATGGCATCACTGACTCGATGGACATGAGTTTGAGTGAACTCCTGGAATTGGTGATGGACAGGGAGGCCTGGTGTGCTGTGATTCATGGGGTCGCAAAGAGTCGGTCATGACTGAGCGACTGAACTGAACTGAACTGCACTGATGTTTATCATCCATATTAGGACTCAAAACCACCTGATGGGTTTTGACTGAAACACCAAAATGGTTCAGAATAATAAAAGTAGCTTCTGGTTTCAGACATAATTGTCAAATAATGTTTGAGTCAGGTCTTCTCATGGCTCAGCTTATAAAGAATTTGCCTGCAATGCGGGAGACCTAAGTTTGATCCCTGGGTTGGAAAGATCCCCTGGAGAAGGGCAAGGCTATCCACTTCAGTATTCTGGTCTGGAGAATTCCAAGGAATGTACAGTCCATGGGATTGCAAAGAGTCGGACACAACTGAGCGACTTTCACTTTCTTTCATTTTTCAAAGAAAAGACTAAGGCAATCTGACAGATTTTGAAATGCAAAAGACTTCTCAGTAGGAACTGGTAAATTGGAGAACTCTAATAGTCCAAGAAGGATTAACAGAGAGACTTCCCTGTAGTTCAGATGGTAAAGAGTCTGCCTGCAATTCTGGAGATCCAGGTTCAATCCCTGGGTTGGGAAGATCATCTAGAGAAGGGAATGGCAACCTACTCCAGGATTCTTGCCTGGAGAATCCCATGGACAGAGGAGCCTGGCAGGCTACAGTCCATGGGGTCCCAAAGAGTCAGACATGACTAAGCAACCAACACTACTAATAATCCAAGAGGGGCTTCCCAGGTGGCTCAGTGGTAAAGAGTCTGCCTGCCAATGCAGGAGATGCAGGTTTAATCCTTGGGTTGGGGAGTCCCCTGGAGAAGGAAATGGCAACCTACTCCAGTATTCTTGCCTGAGAAATTCAATGGACAGAGGAGCCTGGTGGAGCTACTGTCTGTGGGGTCACAAGAATTTGACACAATTTAGCGACTAAACAACAACAAACAATAATCCAAGAGAAACAATATAAATCTAAATCATTATGTTATGCCCATGTAAGGACTTCAAACTTCTGTAAGAAAAGATTTCAAAAATAGAAATTTCAAGTTTGAAAATAAAAACAGGCAGGTTTTTTTTTTTTTTTAAGTCTGTATTGAACTTGTTACAATATTGCCTCTGTTTTGTTTTGTTTTTTTGGCCTCTAGCATGTGGGATCTTGGACTTTTGCTCCCCAACCAGAGAACTGGATAGCCAGGGAATACCCCCAGGCAAGTTGTTTAATAGTGCAGAAGGACTGGTTTCTGAACTGCTGGGAGATAATTAGCATTTTAAAGGAAGTGCTAAATTCCTCTGATGTGACTACTAACCAGCCAAACCTCACCACTTGTCTCAGAACCCTCAGCCTCTTCTCAGCAGGCTCTCCTTCTCTTGCTCTTTCTCCTTCTGCTGCTTTATCTGTCTACCTCTCCCTTTCCCACTCTCTCCCTCTCTTTATACAGCATGCGTGTTCAGTAGCTCAGTGCTGTTCGACTCTTTGAGACCCCGTGGAGCCTGCCAAGCTCCTCTGTCCATGGGATTTTCCAGGCAAGAATACTGTAGTGGGTTGCCATTTTCTGCTCCAGGGTGTCTTCCCAACCCAAGGATTGAACCCTGGTCTCCTGTTGTTGTTCAGTTGCTCAGCTGTATCAGACTCTTATTGCCACCACATGGACTGCAGCATGCCAGGCTTCCCTGTCTGTCACCATCTCCTGGAGTTTGCTCAAACCTATCTCCATCAAGTCGGTGATGCCATCCAACCACCCCGTCCTCTGTCATCCCCTTCTCTTCCTGCCTTCAATCTTTCCCAGCATCAGGGTCTTTTCCAAAGAGTTGGCTCTTCTCATCAGGTGGCCAAAGTACTGGAACTTCAGCTTCAGCATCAGCCCTTCCAGTGAATATACAGGATTGATTTCCTTTAAAATTGATTGGTTTGATCTCCTTATGGTCCAAGGCGCGCTCAAGAGTCTTCTCTAACACCGCAGTTCAAAAGTATCAATTCTTTGGTGCTCAGCTTTCTTTATGGTCCTGCTCTCACATCCATACATGACTCCTGGAAAAACTATAACTTTGACTGTATGAACCTTTGTTGGCAAAGTAATGTCTCTGCTTTTTAATATGCTGTTTAGGTTTGCCATAGCTTTTCTTCCAAGGAGCAAGTATCTTTTAATTTCATGGCTGCAGTCACCATCTGCAGAGATTTTGGAGCCCAAGAAAATCAAGTCTGTCACTGTTTCCATTGTTTCCCCATCTGTTTGCCAGGAGGTGATGGGACCAGATGCCATGATCTTAGTTTTTTGAATGTTGAGTTTTAAGACAGCTTTTTCACTTTCCTCTTTCACATTAATTAAGAGGCTCTTTAGTTCTTCTTCCCTTTCTGCCATAAGGGTGGTGTCATCTGCATATCTGAGGGTATTGATATTTCTCCCAGCAGTCTTGATTCCAGTTTGAATCAAGGGTCTCCTGAGTCTCTGGCATTGGCAGGTGTATTCTTTACCACTGTGCCACCTGCGGAGCTTCTGTACAGCTCTCTCCTCGATTCCTGTCCTTCCTTCCTGACTTGCTATTCTGTGTATTTCTGAGAGCTTTTCCTCATTATTCATTCATTCACACTCACTGAGTTTCTCATTCACTCATTACACAAACATTTACTGAGCACCTACCATGGATTCTGCCACTGTAAAGCTGCCATTGTTTTGCCAATGCACAACAGCTAAGTAAGTGACGTTGTGTAATAAGTACTGGGTGTCTCCAGATTCTCATGTTTATCAATCACAATAGACTAACAAAATTGAGTTTCTGTCACAGTTCCATCTGCCTGAAAAGCCTTCCTTCCTCTCTTCATTTGGCTAGATCCTCCACATCCTTTAGGTCTCAGTTCAGACATCATTTCCTCCCTCTTATTAATGCCCACATTTAGAAACAGAACCTGGTTTTGTGCTTCAGGGACATTGCACAGGAGGCTCTAAATACAATCCAGATGGATTTTTAATTCACAATGTAACTCATTCAGGGAGTGAATAAAATTTCTCTTTTGTGGTCTGCATTTATCTCAAAAGGATATCTAATCAACAGAATTTCATAGCCTCCAAAACTCTTAACTTGGGGTATTGTAGTGTAGGATAGACATAACCTATAAGCAGATTCTAGGTATAAATCCACAATCCACTTTTAAGGAGATTGGAAAGGAAAACAAAAACAAAACTACAATGTGGTAAAATGCAAAAATTGTCACAAATTATTTCCATTCCTGTAAGCAGGTCTGTTTGTATGCAACGTAGTTTTGCAGCTCCTCCCATTAAGAATTAAAGTCTATTTCTGCATCTCATGTGTCTGGCTGTGGCCATGTAACTTCCTTTGGCCAATGGGCCATTAGCAAACACAGGAAGCAGAAAGTTGAAAAGTTCTATAAATTATATCACAATAAAACTTATATAACAAAAATTGTATCACAATAAAACAGGAGGAGGGGGAAGGAATCAATGTGCTTAAACATTGGGGTTTGCTCTGTTTTATTAAACTTAAGAGTCTTTGCACCACCACCTTGGAATAAGCCTAGGCTAACTGCTCCACTGCTTTGCCAACGGTCAGCCAACTAATAGCCAGATGACTATCAATTGCCATTTTACTGTAATGTATGAGTTATACCATGTGGAGCAGAGATGAGCCATGAGCCCAGTCCAAAGTTACCAACCCATAAAATCATGAGCAAATAAATGATTGTTTATTGAAGCCACTCAGTTTTGAGGTATTTTGTTATGCAACCAAAGCTGGTTAATAAAACAGTCTCCACAGTACTTCCCTGGTGGTCCAGTGGTTAAGAATCTGCTTTCCAATGCAGGTGATGTGGGTTTGATCCCTGGTCAGGGAATTAAAATCCCACATGCCATGGGGCAATGAGGCCCGTATGCCACAACTAGAGAAGCTCTGGCACACTGTAACCAAGAACAGCTGAAAAAACTGTCTCCCCATCTTAAATGTTTTGAGATCTTTAAGAGTACAATATAAATCTAACTAACTACTTAAAGAATAGAAGTAAAAATGCTTTCTTGGGACTTCCCTTGTGGTACAGTGGCTAAAACTCCAGGCTCCCAATGCAGGGAGCCCAGGTTCAATCCCTAGTCAGGAACTACATCCCACATGCCACAACTAAGACCTGATGCAGCCAAATAAATATTTAAAAAAAAAAAAAAAGCTTTTTTGCCCTAATTGTCACAATCCAAATTCTATCCATCCATTCAAGCTGTATTAGGAAAATCTTCCACTTAGAGAATTTGCCTAGATCATATCAAAACTGAATGTTGTATTTCATAAAAACTGGTTCTAGCCAGCTTAAGTGGATAATAGACCATGAACTTTGAGTGACCCTTGTACACAAGACCATTGCTAGACCTAACTGAAGCCTCTTTTTCAGCTGCTAAACAATACTACTTGTTTTCATCAGTCGTGTACAAACCTATGGACTCGTTCTATCCTATATACAGTGTGATTGTCTTTACTGTGACAAGTATAACCATTATAAAGCTCCCTTCCTAACACTTAAAAACTCTAGAATCTTCCCTCTCTGCAAACTAGTGAGTGATTTCTTCACTGGTATAGATTCTTTTGCCTGGCAAGTTAGGAAGCTCAGTTTTTGTTTGTTTATATTTAAGCTCTGATTGTCTTAGTTTCACAAAGCTAAACTGGACTTCTTGAAGCATGTTCATAATATTCCTGTGATGAGTATTCCTATAAAAATACATATGTATCTACTTGATTATTATACTTAGCTCTTATTTTCTTCTGTTTATTCAACATATTATGAAATGAGGTTCCTGACATAAGGTGCAATGACAGGTTCTCCTAAGGATATCAGTTGCTGAGTAGTTTAAAATGAATCAGTAGAATATCTGGCAAATCCTAGGAATTTCTGGACATCTTGAATCAGTTCAGTTGCTCAGTTGTGTCCAACTCTTTGCGACCCCATGGACTGCAGCACGCCAGGCTTCCCTGTCCATCACCAACTCCCAGAGCTTGCTCAAACTCATGTCCATCGAGTTGGTGATGCCATCCAACCATCTCATCTTCTGTCATCCCCTTCTCCTCCCGCCTTCAATCTTTCTCAGCATCAAGGTCTTTCCCAGTGAGTCAGTTCTTCGCATCAGGAGCCAAAGTATTGGAGTTTCAGCTTCAACATAAGTCCTTCCAATGAACATTCAGGACTGACTTCCTTTAGGATGGACTGGTTGGATCTCCTTACAGTCTAAGGGACTCTCAAGAGTCTTCTCCAACACCACAGTTCAAAAGCATCAATTTTTCGATGCTCAGCAAAACAAAAAGAACACATAAACGACTTCAGTCATGTTCGACTCTTTGCTACCCCATGAAATGTAGCCTGCCAGGCTTCTCTGACTATGGGATTCTCCAGGCAAAAATACTGGAGTGGGTTCTCATTTCCTCCTCCAGGGGGTCTTCCCAACCCAGGGATTGAACCCGCATCTCTCACGTCTCTGCATTGGCAGGCGGGTTTCTTTACCACTTGCGCCACCTGGGAAGCCCTAGTGTACACATAAGCAAATGCAAATATGCATTCTTAATTTTCTTCCTTTTATCCAAAGCATGTGAATGAATTAAAAATATTTTCTACTTTATCCATTTCAGCTTTTGAACCAGATGAACATATTACCTATCTGGAAAGTTAAATTCCAGAAAGTGCTTCCTCTCATATAGCTTACCTTCCAGTACAAGAAGACAGATAAGAAACAGATAAATATACACTTGGGATCCTAGTGAGATAACTAAATTCATGAATACATGGAGCTTAACAAACCTCATTAGACTTCATAGTGTCTCATAAATAGTGAAACACATAGTAGTAGTTCATTAAGTCCTTTCTGAAGAACTATAAAATTACTTAAAGTTCCGTTTGTATTATTATATATTTTTTCTACTTGCTTTTTAACATGAAGAGAGCTAGATCATCAACTGAAAACACCAACAAATTGTACCTGTTGTAAGTAGTGTTCGGAACATATATCTTCAGGTCTTCTGAGATATCTCTCATCACCCTCTGATAACCAGACAGTCCTGAATCTTTGATATAATTAGGGTTGTTTCTCATTAAGTATTCTCCCAGATGGTTAATTGGATCAAACTTGGTGGGAATATCAACATCTGCCAAAAGCTTCTTCTTTTCCGCTTGCATTAACATTCTTTCCATTCCAGGAACTAAGGTGGGTAAAAGTTTGTCGAGCAAATACGCACGAGTGCTCAGTGTCATGTTTTCAGTATTAAACCACTCTTTGGCCAAATTATCCCTGGGGAGTTTTTCTTCAGCCTTTTTTTCTAGTTCCTTCTTCAGATTTTCCTTATCTATGATTTTCTGATGCATTGCCTGGGCTCTTGCCTGCACTCTTTCTAAAAGATTTTTCTTCCATGGTTGTTCCAGGTTTGAATCTTGTGCAGTTTGATCTAAATTGAAAATCACTTTTGCAGGTTTTCTAAAGACAATATTCTTTGAGACTCTAGTTTTAGACTCCTTTACTGAACAAGTTGAGATTTTTGGCTGGTTCTCCAGGTTTAAATCTGAGGGAACAAAAGTGAAATGTAAGAAATATTAGAAGTAAATTTTAATCTATACTACTCTAGAATATGCAGATGACACCACCCTTATGGTAGAAAGTGAAGAGGAACTCAAAAGCCTCTTGGTGAGAGTGAAAAGGTTGGCTTGAAGCTCAACATTCAGAAAACAAAGATCATGGCATCTGGTCCCATCACTTCATGGGAAATAGATGGGGAAACAATGGAAACAGTGACAAAATTTATTTTTTTGGGCTCCCAAATCACTGCAGATGGTGATTGCAGCCATGAAATTAAAAGACGCTTGCTCCTTGGAAGAAAAGTTATTACCAACCTAGACAGCATATTAAAAAGCAGAGACATTACTTTGCCAACAAAGGTCCGTCTAGTCAAGGCTATGGTTTTTCCAGTGGTCATGTATGGATGTGAGAGTTGGACTGTGAAGAAAGCTGATCGCCGAAGAATTGACACTTTTGAACTGTGGTGTTGGAGAAGACTCTTGAGAGTCCCTTGGACTGTAAGGAGATCCAACCAGTCCATTCTGAAGGAGATTGATCCTGGATGTTCATTGGAAGGACTGATGCTAAAGCTGAAACTCCAATACTTTGGTCACCTCACGCGACAAGTTGACTCACTGGAAAAGACTCTGATGCTGGGAAGGATTGGGGGTGGGAGGAGAAAGGGACTACAGAGAATGAGATGGCTGGATGGCATCACCGACTTGATGGACATGAGTTTAAGTGAACTCCTGGAGTTGGTGATGGACAGGGAGGCCTGGCCTGCTGTGATTCATGGGGTCACAAAGAGTCGGTCATGACTGAGCGACTGAACTGAATTGAACTGAACTCTAGAATATTATTAGAAAAAATTTACATGGTATATTCAAACACAAGTAAAAGTAACAGAAAATCAGACAGCAGTGACTTTAACCATCAGGACATTTATTGTTTTCTTAATCAACAGTCATTCAACAGCTCAGTGCTTTCATTAAGTACCTATCCTGTTTCTATTGCTCTTTATTTTTTGTGCTTGTACCTCAGGATCACAAGATAGCTATTGCAGCTCCAGGCATCTCTTCTTTTTTTCTTGTCTTTATTGAACTTGTTACAGTATTGCTTCTGTTTCATGTTTTGGCTTTTTGGCCACAAAGCATGTGGGATTTTTGCTCCCTGACTTGGGACTGAGCCTGTACTCCCTGCATTGGGAGGCAAAATCTTAACCACTGGACCACCAGGGAGGTCCCCAGTGCATCACTTTGTTACAGCAGAAAAGGACTAAGAACAAAGGGGCTTTCTCCTCTGGAGGTTCTGTTTTGTTACCCAAGAAGGGAAGATCCCAAACTCTTCACTCCAAGACTTTCCTTTACATTTCATTGGCCCTAATTAGGTTACATGCCTACCCTAAGCCAACAGCTGGTAAAGGGAAAAGGGGTTAATTGGAAACAGTTTTGATCAACTGTAATTTATTCCTTTGTTTCAGGATTTTGATATAATTCTCTGATATCAAGTGATTTCTGTCTGCTACAAAATTAAGGTTCAGTTGGCAGACAGAAAGGTGGGAAAATGTCTATTGAGTAGGCGATGAGGAGAGTCTGACACACTTGTATATGTAAATATATTTCTTCCCACTCTCATGCTTCCAACTTCTTTCAGGTTGGAGATTTTACACCAAGATAGTTCACTAAGAAGAGGTACCTACATTCCCTTCCTACCAACTTCTCTAGAAATGATAGGGTGTGTGTGTGGTGGTGGGAGATTTAAATATTCATTTGTTTGGCTGTGTGGGGTCTTAGTTGCAGCATGGGGGATCTTTCCTTGTAGCACATGGACTCTCTAATTGTGGCCCATGGGCTTAGTTGCCCCTTGGGAGCATGTGGGATCTTAGTTCCCCAACCAGGGGTCAACCCCCATCCCTTGAACTGCAAGGTGAATTCTTAACCACTGGACCACCAGAGAAGTCCCTGAGTGTGTGTGTGTTTTAATATGAACATAATAATGCTAAGAATAATAAAGAGGGCCTTCAGTAGTCAGAAATTTTGAAGGTCTCTGAAAAATGTAAGGTAAATGGGATTCAGTTCAGTCCAGTTGCTCCAGTTGTATGACTCTTTGGGACCCCATGGACTGCAGCACAGCAGGCTTCCCTGTCCATCACCAATTACCGGAGTTTGCTCAAACTCATGTCCATTGAGTCGGTGATGCCATCCAATCATCTCATCCTCTGTCTTCCCCTTCTCCTGCCCTCAATCTTTCCCAGCATCAGGGTCTTTTCTAAGGAGTCAGTTGTTCACATCAGGTGGCCAAAGTATTGGAGTGTCAGCTTCAGCATCAGTCCTTCCAATGAATATTCAGGGTTAATTTCCTTTAGGACTGACTGGTTTGATCTCCTTGCAGTCCAAGGGACTCTCATGAGTCTTCTCCAACACCACAGTTCAAAAGCATCAGTTCTTTAGCGCTCAGCTTCCTTTATGGTCCAACTCTCACATACATACACAACAACTGGAAAAGCCATAGCTTTGACAAGACGGAACTTTTTGGCAAAGGTTTATCATAGCTTTTCCTCTGCGGAGCAAGAATCTTTAAATTTCACAGCTGCAGTCACCATCTGCGGTTATTTTGGAGCCTAAGAAAATAAAGTCTGTTGCTGTTTCCATTGTTTCCCTATCTATTTGCCATGAAGTGATGGGACCAGATGCCATGATCTTAGTTTTCTGAATGTTGAGTTTTAAGCCAACTTTTTCACTCTCCTCTTTTACTTTCATCAAGGGACTCTTTAGTTCCTCTTCATTTTCTGCCATAAGGGTGGTGTCATCTGTGTATCTGAGGTTATTGATATTTCTCCTGGCAATCTTGATTCCAGCTTGTGCTTCTTCCAGCCCAGCATTTCTCATAATGTACTCTGCATATAAGTTAAATAAGCAGGGTGACAATATACAGTCTTGACATACTCCTTTCCCTATTTGGAAGTAGTCTGTTGTTCCATGTCTGATTCTAATGGTTGCTTCTTAACCTGCATACAGATTTCTCCATAGGCAGGTAAGGTGGTCTGCTATTCCCATCTCTTGAAGAGTTTTCCAGTTTGTTGTGATCCACACTGTCAAAAGCTTTAGTGTAGTCAATGAAGCAGAAATAGATGTTTTTCTGGAACTCTCTTGCTTTCTCGATGATCCAACAGATGGTAATTTGATCTCTGGTTCCTCTGCCTTTTCTAAATCCAGCTTGAAAATCAGGAAGTTCATGGTTCATGTACTGTTGAAGCCTGGCTTGGAGAATTTTGAGCATGACTTTACTAGCATGTGATATGAGTGCAATTGTGCGGTAGTTTGACCATTCTTTGGCATTGCCTTTCTTTGGGATTGGAACGAAAACTGACCTTTTCCAGTCCTGTGGCCACTGCTGAGTTTTCCAAATTTGCTGGTATATTGAGTGCAGGACTTTCACAGCATCATCTTTTAGGATTTGAAATAGCTCAGCTGAAATTCCATCACCTCCACCAGCTTTGTTTGTAGTGATGCTTCCTAAGGCCCACTTGACTTCGTATTCCAGGACTTCTGGCTCTAGGTGCATGATCACACCATTGTGATTATCTGGGTCATTAAGATCTTTTTTGTATAGTTGTTCTAGATTAAGGAAAGTATAAGACCAAAAAGATCCAGAAAATCAGTGTTAAATTTGGGAGCAACTATGAGGCACCCTAAGCTTAAAGAATGTATATATGGGTAGCAGGGGATTGATTGATCTTTTTGTGTATCTTCTTCCCCATTGAAGCTAATCATCAGGCACCAGAGGCATTCACCCTTGAGTTGAGACAAGTGGGTCTGGGCCAGAGAGGCAGGACAATGCCTCCATCCGTTCAGTTCAGTTCAGTTCAGTTCAGTCGCTCAGTCATGTCTGACTCTTTGCGACCCCAGGAATCACAGCACGCCAGGCCTCCCTGTCCATCAGCAACTCCTGGAGTTCACTCAAACTCATGTCCATCAAGTCGGTGATGCCATCCAGCCATCTCATTCTCTGTCATCCCTGTCTCCTCCCTCCCCCAGTCCCTCCCAGCATCAGACTCTTTTCCAGTGAGTCAACTCTTCACATGAGGTGGCCAAAGTATTGGAGTTTCAGCTTTAGCATCAGTCCTTCCAATGAACACCCAGGATTGATCTCCTTTAGAATGAACTGGTTGGATCTCCTTGCAGTCCAAGGGACTCTCAAGAGTCTTCTCCAACACCACAGTTCAAAAGCATCAATTCTGCGGCGATCAGCTTTCTTCACAGTCCAACTCTCACATCCATACATGACCACGGGAAAAACCATAGCCTTGACTAGACCCATAGAAAATGAATTTCCAGCAGACTTCACTGTCTGCATATCTCACCCCTCCTTCAAAATCTCAGGCAGCAGGCTACAGAAAACAGAAATGTCATCCACAGAAAAACAAACAGGGATTCCCAAATGCAAATGTAAGCACAAACATAAGAATCACTAAATATTTAAAGAAAACTATTTCCATGACTAAACAAATGCAATGGTTAATACTATCCATGGACACACCATTAATAAAACAAATATAAGGAGTTCTAAAAGAATTATAATTAAATGGATACCCTCAGAACAGAGATATAGAGGAAATAAAAATAGCTTTTATCATTTTTGAAAATTAAGAGAACTTAGAAACCTAGTGGTCAGACTTTTGTTTCTATTATCATTCTCCAATTAAAAAATGGGACTTCCCTGACAGTCCAGTGGTTAAAACTCCGAGGTTCCACTGCAGGGGGCACAGGTTTCATCCCTGATGGGAAACTAAGATCCCACATGTCACAGGGTGCACAGTGAAAAAAGGAAAAGAAAAGAAAGAAATCATGACTTATTGAAGAAATGGCTGATTCTAGGACTGAGGCAAGAAATATTCAAAAAGAGCCTGGAGTATCTTCTAGTGCCAGAAAGTAAAGAGCTCAAAACAACCTCTGCATTGATTGGGACATGCTGTAGGGAATCAGTAGCCAACTGAAAGCTCTCTCAAAGGCCAAAAATGGAACAATTTGAGCAACAAAGTAATATTGGATTATAACCCCAGTATAAAATAAATATCCATGTCTATACTGATATAAACAAATACTTCAATAAATAAATAAATGGGGGAAATAGAAAAATCTCCTGTGCAGAAGTATTCCAAATAACTTGTATATTCTGCCCTCAAGGCACTAGAGCGTAATTCTCTTCTCCCTAAGTGTGGGCTGTGCATAGTGACTTATCAAAGAGTACAGTTAGAAATAGGGGAAGTAAAGAAACAGAGGAAAAAGAATAACTTTACAGTGGAGAAACATGACAACTACTGTCTCAGTCAGATGATCAAGACTAATATCAACAATGAAAAGTCAACATTGGCTCATTAATTGTGACAAATGAGCTGTGCTGATGGCATATATGATACACTTGATAGGATGAAATGGCAATAGCAATTTTTCTCTGTAATCTTTCTCCGAAAACCAATAATCTCAGTCACATTATGAATTTTTTAAAAAATCAGACAAATCCCAATTAGGGCCACTTTGCAAAAATACCTGTTGGTACTCTCTAACACTGTCAAGGTCATAAAAAACAAGGAAATCTGATAAACCGTTAGAACAAAGAAAAGTCTAAAGGGAGATGACAACTAAATTTGGTATCCTAGAGAGGTTTCTAGAGCAATAAAAGAACACTAGGTAAAACTAAGGAAATCTGAACAAGGTATGGATCTTAGTTAGCTATAATATATCAATACTGGCTCCTTGATAGTGACAAATATGCCATGCTAACATAATATATTAATAATAGGTAACACTGGATATGGGGTAGAAAGGAATTCTCTGTGTTACCTTCACAATTTTTGTTTTGGTAAACTTAACAAGTAGTCTAAAAATAAAAGTTTTTAAAAAAAAATTAAACAAACCAATAAAGCAAGAGAGATTACTTGAAAATGAAAAAGGATTGTTGTTGCCAATAAATCTTCAGTACATTGGCTTGAACATCAGAAAACAATCAATCAGCAAGCTGCAAGATAAAGTCAAGGTGGATAAAAAGAGCAACGTAAATAAAAGAATGGAGGATTGATGGTTATTTAAAAAACAGAAATTCATCCATAGAAAAATGAAATTTTGATATATGTAACTGAAACTCCAATACTTTGGCCACCTGATGAGAAGAGCTGACTCACTAGAAAAGACTCTGATGCTGGGAATGATTGAGGGCAGGAGGAGAAGGGGACAACAGAGGATGAGATGGTTGGATGGCATCACTGGTTCAGTGGACATGAATTTTGGTGGACTCCAGGAGTTGGTGATGGAGGGAGTCCTGGCGTGCTGCAGTTCATAGGGTCACAAAGAGTCGGACACGACTGAGCGACTGAACTGAACTGAACTGAACAACATGGATGGACTTTGAAAACATTATGTTTAGTGAAATATGCCAGACACAGAAGGACAAATATTATATGGTTCCACTTACATGAGGTAGCTAAATTCATAGACAGAAGGTAGAATAGAAATCACAATGGGGTGAGGGAAGAGGGGAAGAGGGAAATACTGTTTAATGGGTACAGAGTTTTTGTTAGGGATGATGAAAAAGTCTTGAGTAGAGATGGTGATGATCTGTGAATCAACTCTGTGAATACATTTAATGTCACTGAGTTGCACAATTCCAGATAGTTAAAGTGATAAACATTGTATATATTTTACCATATTTAAAAAAAAAGATAAAAGAGCCTCACCAAGACTTCAGAATCCCTCTCATGCTATCTTTTCAATCACAACGTTCCTTCAAAGGTAACACTCACTTTGCTTCCTCCTTCCCTCCCTCCTTCCCTTCCCTTCCCCTTCCTTGCTTTCCTCCTTCCTTCCTTCCTCTCTTCCTATCTCTCTCTCTTTCCCCCTCTCCTTCTAGGCCTTTTCCCGTTCCTCCCTCTCTCTGGTCACATTCCCTTGACTCTCAACATTATGGATTAATAATATCTGTTTTTGAATTCATATTGATGGAATCATACAACATGTGCTCTATTGTACCTGTTTTTGCTCAATAACTTAACTACTTTTATCCACGTTGCCTGGCAGTAGCTTCATAGTATTACATTATGTGAACATGCTACAATTTTTTCTATTCATTCTACTGCTGACAGGATATTTGAATACTTTCCAGATTTGGTTATTACAAAAAAGCTGCCATGATCATTCCTCTACATGTCTTTGGTAGACATATACATTCATCTATCTTGGTAGGTACCTAGAAGTATAAATGCTGATCGTAGGGTATATATCGGAGAAGGCAATGGCAAGCCACTCCAGTACTCTTGCCTAGAAAATCCCATGGATGGAGGAGCCTGGTAGGCTGCAGTCCGTGGGGTCACTAAGGGTCAGACACAACTGAGCGACTTTACTTTCACTTTTCACTTTCACACATTGGAGAAGGAAATGGCAACCCACTCCAGTGTTCTTGCCTGGAGAATCCCAGGGAAGGGGGAACCTGGTGGGCTTCCGTCTATGGGGTCACACAGAGTCGGACACGACTGAGGTGACTTAGCAGCAGCAGCAGCAGCAGCAGGGTATATATATATTCACCTTAGAAATAGGGCCAAACAATTTTATGAAATTGTACCAATTTACGTTTCTACCATCAATGGTCAACACCGAAATCAGACTGATTATATTCTTTGCAGCCAAAGATGGAGAAGCTCTATATAGTTAGCAAAAACAAGACCAGGAGCTGACTGTGGCTCCTTATGAACATGAACTCCTTATGGCCAAATTCAGACTTAAATTGAAGAAAGCAGGGAAAACCACTAGACCATTCAGATATGACCTAAATCAAATCCCTTATGATTATACAGTGGAAGTGAGAAATAGATTTAAGGACTAGATCTGATAGATAGAATGCCTGATGAACTATGGACAGAGGTTTGTGACATTGTACAGGAGACGGGGATCAAGACCATCCCCATGGAAAAGAAATGCAAAAAAGCAAAATGGATGTCCGGGGAGGCCTTACAAATGGCTGTGAAAAGAAGAGAAGTGAAAAGCAAAGGAGAAAAGGAAAGATATAAGCATCTGAATGCAGAGTTCCAAAGAATAGAAAGGAGAAATAAGAAAGCCTTCCTCAGCAATCAATGCAAAGAGAGGAAAACAACAGAATAGGAAAGACTAGAGATCTCTTCAGGAAAATTAGATATCAAGGGAACATTTCATGCAAAGATGGGCTCGCTCAAGGACAGAAATGGTATGGACCTAACAGAAGCAGAAGATATTAAGAAGAGGTGGCAAGAATACACAGAAGAACTGTACAAAAAAGATCTTCATGACCAAGATATTCATGATGGTGTGATCACTCACCTAGAGCCAAACATCTTGGAATGTGAAGTCAAGTGGGCCTTAGAAAGTATCACTACGAACAAAGCTAGTGGAGGTGATGGAATTCCAGTTGAGCTATTTCAAATCCTGAAAGATGATGCTGTGAAAGTGCTGCTCTCAATATGTCAACAAATTTGGAAAACTCAGCAGTGGCCACAGGACTGGAAAAGGTCAGTTTTCATTCCAATCCCAAAGAAAGGCAATGCCAAAAAATTCTCAAACTACTGCACAATTGCACTCATCTCACACGCTAGTAAAGTCATGCTCAAAATTCTCCAAGCCAAGCTTCAGGAATACAGGAACCGTGAACTTCCAGATGTTCAAGCTGGTTTTAGAAAAGGCAGAGGCACCAGAGATCAAATTGCCAACATCCGCTGGATCATGGAAAAAGCAAGAGAGTTCCAGAAAAACATCTATTTCTGCTTTCTTGACTATACCAAAGCCTTTGACTGTGTGGATCACAATAAACTGTGGAAAATTCTTCAAGAGATGGGAGTACCAGACCACCTGACCTGCCTCTTGAGAAATCTGTATGCAGGTCAGGAAGCAATAGTTAGAACTGGACATGGAACAGCAGACTGGTTCCAATCAAGGCTGTATATTGTCACCCTGCTTATTTAACTTATATGCAGAATACATCATTAGGAACACTGGGCTAGAAGAAGCACAAGCTGGAATCAAGATTGCCAGGAGAAATATCAATAACCTCAGATAGGCAGATGACATGACCCTTTTGGCAGAAAGTGAAGAGGATCTAAAAAGCCTCTTGATGAAAGTGAAAGAGGAGAGTGAAAAAGTTGGCTTCAAGCTCAACATTCAGAAAACTAAGATCATGGCATCTAGTCCCATCACTTCATGCGAAATAGATGGGGAAACAGTGTCAAATTTTATATTTTTGGGCTCCATAATCACTGTGGATGCTGATTACAGCCATGAAATTAAAAGACGCTTACTCCTTGGAAGGAAAGTTATGACCAACCTAGATAGCATATTGAAAAGCAGAGACATTACTTTGCCAACAAAGATCTGTCTAGTCAAGGCTATGGTTTTTCCCGTGGTCATGTATGGATGTGAGAGTTGGACTGTGAAGAAAGCTGATTGCCAAAGAATTGATGCTTTTGAAGTGTGGTGTCAGAGAACACTCTTGAGAGTCCCTTGGACTGCAAGGAGATCCAACCAGTCCATTCTAAAGGAGATCAATCCTGGGTGTTCGTTGGAAGGACTGATGCTAAAGCTGAAACTCCAATACTTTGGCCACCTCATGTGAAGAGTTGACCCACTAGAAAAGACTCTGATGCTGGGAGAGATTGGGGGCAGGAGGAGAAGGGGACGACAGAGAATGAGATGGCTGGATGGCATCATCGACTCAATGGACATGAGTTTGAGTGAACTCAGGGAGTTGGTGATGGACAGGGAGGCCTGGTTTGCTGTGATTCATGGGGTCGCAAAGAATCGGACACGACTGAGTGACTGAACTGAACTGAACTGACCATCAATGTATGAAAATTCTTGTATTCCATATCCTTGCCAACTTGGTATTGTCTTTTATTTCAGTTATTCTGCAGAACACATAGTTTTATCTCATGATTTTAATTTGCATTTCCCTGGTGACAAATGAACTAAAACACATTTCCCTCTCTTTACAGGCATTTGAATATCCTCTCTTGATGAAGTATTTGTTCAAAGCTATCGTCCATTTTTCTATTGGGTTGTCTGTCTTACTGATTTGTAGGAGTTCTCTACATAGTTATATTAAAAACCTTTGATGAACTTAGGTGTTGTAAGTATCTTTTCTCATATTTTGCTTGGTTTTTCACTCTCTTAATGGTGTTTTCTAATGAACAGAAGTGTTTTCTAATGAACAAAAATAAAATTCTTAATTTTAACGTGTCCATTCCTCATTTATTTATTTTATAGTCAGCATCTTTTGTGTTTTGCTTAAGAAATTGTTGTCTACCCCCAAACTGTGATAATATTCTCCTGTGTTCTTCTAAAATTATTTACTATTTTCTCATTCACATTTACACCTATAATACCTGCAGAATTTGTTTTCACGTGTGGGGTGAGGTAGAACTCAAAAATACATATTTTGCATTTTGGCATCATTATTGTTTTCAATACAGGATTTTCAACTGGACTCTGTTCCATTGGCTT
Source organism: Moschus berezovskii (assembly GCF_049115385.1). Lineage (NCBI taxonomy): Eukaryota > Metazoa > Chordata > Mammalia > Artiodactyla > Moschidae > Moschus > Moschus berezovskii. The sequence goes on along the minus strand of NC_142479.1, from coordinate 33,177,822 downwards.
GTCTACTTTTATGCCAATGTCATACTGTCCTAATTTTTGTTACTTAACTCTAAATCTTGACATTTAGAAATATAAACCCTCTAGCTGTGTTGTTCAAGAGTTCCTTAGCTTTTCTGGGTCTTTTGTACTTCTACATAAATTTTAGAATCAAATTGTCATTTTATAAACACACAGACACACATACAGAACCCTGCATAAATTTTTATTAGAATTACAGTGAAGCTAGAGGTCAGTTGAGAAAGCACTTCTGTCTTAACAACATTAAACCTTCTAATTCATGAATAAGGTATATATTTTCATTTATTTAGGTCATCTTTAATTTCTTTTAATTATGCTTTATATTTCAGTGTAGAGGTTTTGTTCATTTTTGGTTAGACTTACTTTGAGATATTTAGGGGGTTGTAAGACATTAAATTGAAGAAAGTAGGGAAAACCACTAGACGATTCAGATACAACCTAAATCAAATCCCTTATGATTATACAGTGGAAGTGAGAAATAGATCTAAGGACTAGATCTGATAAATAGTGTGCCTGATGAACTATGGATGGAGGTTCATGACATTGTACAGGAGACAGGGACCAAGACCATCCCCATGGAAAAGAAATGCAAAAAAGCAAAATGGCTGTCTGAGGAGGCCTTACAAATAGCTGTGAAAAGAAGAGAAGCGAAAAGCAAAGGAGAAAAGGAAAGATATAAGCATCTGAATGCAGAGTTCCAAAGAATAGAAAGGAGAGATAAGAAAGACTTCCTCAGCAATCAGTGCAAAGAAATAGAGGAAAACAACAGAATGGGAAAAACAAGAGATCTCTTCAAGAAGATTAGAGATACCAAGGGAACATTTCATGCAAAGATGGGCTCACTAAAGGACAGAAATGGTGTGGACCTAACAGAAGCAGAAGATATTAAGAAGAGGTGGCAAGAATACACAGAAGAACTGTACAAAGAAGAGCTTCACAACCAAGATGATCACGATGGTGTGATCACTCACCTGGAGCCAGACATCTTGGAATGTGAAGTCAAGTGGGCCTTAGGGAGCATCACTGCAAACAAAGCTAGTGAAGGTGATGGAATTCCAGTTGAGCTATTTCAAATCCTGAAAGATGATGCTGTGAAAGTGCTGCACTCAATATGCCAGCAAATTTGGAAAACTCAGCAGTGGCCACAGGACTGGAAAAGGTCAGTTTTCATCCCAACCCCAAAGAAAGACAATGCCAAAGAATGCTCAAACTACCATACAATTGCACTCATCTCACATGCTAGTAAAGTCATGCTCAAAATTCTCCAAGCCAGGTTTCAGCAATATGTGAACCGTGAACTTCCAGATGTTCAAGCTGGTTTTAGAAAAGGCAGAGGAACCAGAGATCAAATTACCAACATCTGCTGGACCATGGAGAAAGCAAGAGAGTTCCAGAAAAACACCTATTTCTGCTTCATTGACTATGCCAAAGCCTTTGACTGTGTGGATCACAATAAACTGTGGAAAATTCTGAAAGAGATGGGAGTACCAGACCACCTGACCTGCCTCTTGATAAACCTGTATGCAGGTCAGGAAGCTACAGTTAGAACTGGACATGGAACAACAGACTGGTTCCCAATAGGAAAAGGAGTACGTCAAGGTTGTATATTGTCACCCTGCTTATTTAACTTATATGCAGAGTACATCATGAGAAACGCTGGGCTGGAAGAAGCACAAGCTGGAATCAAGATTGCTGGGAGAAATATCAATAACCTCAGATATGCAGATGACACCACCCTTATGGCAGAAAGTGAAGAGGATCTAAAAAGCCTCTTGATGAAAGTGAAAGAGGAGAGTAAAAAGGTTGGCTTGAAGCTCAACATTCAGAAAACAAAGATCATGGCATCTGGTCCCATCACTTCATGGGAAATAGATGGGGAAACAGTGTCAGGCTTTATTTTTTTGGGCTCCAAAATCACTGTGGATGCTGATTGCAGCTATGAAATTAAAAGACACTTACTCCTTGGAAGGAAAGTTATGACCAATCTAGATAGTATATTAAAAAGCAGAGACATTACCTTGCCAACAAAGGTCCATCTAGTCAAGGCTATGGTTTTTCCCGTGGTCATGTATGGATGTGAGAGTTGGAGTTTAGAAAGCTGAGCACCGAAGAATTGATGCTTTTGAACTATGGTGCTGGAGAAGACTCTTGAGAGTCCCTTGGACTGCAAGGAGATCCAACCAGTCCATTCTGAAGGAGATCGATCCTGGGTGTTCATTGGAAGGACTAATGCTAAAGCTGAAGCTCCAATACTTTGGCCACCTCTTGCGAAGAGTTGACTCACTGGAAAAGACTCTGATGCTGGGAAGGATTGGAGGTGGGAGGAGATGGGGACAACAGAGAATGAGATGGCTGGATGGCATCACCGACTCGATGGACATGAGTTTAAGTGAACTCCTGGAGTTGGTGATGGACAGGGAGGCCTGGTGTGCTGTGATACATGGGGTTGCAAAGAGTCGGTCACAACTAAGTGACTGAATTGTACTGAACTGAACTGAAGACATTAAAATTGGATCTTAAAATTTTCATTGTCTATTTGTTGCTGATGTATAATAGAAATATAATTGTTTTTGTATATTGACTTTGTATCCAGAAACCTTGCTAAACTTACATTGATTGCTTTGTTCATCTGCTAAAAAGAAAAGATATTTCTATTTTTTCCTTTATAACTTTTCTAATTTTTATATTCCTTATTTGCCTTACAACACTGGCTAAACCCATAGATCTTTTAGGAAGAATAATCTTTTTTTAACCCACCTTTCGAAATTAAGACTCCTGAATGAAGATATATTGTCCGTGTTGGTTACTACTGAATTCTTACTTAGCAGTGGTTAGAACAGTGGCCAGAAACATAGTAAGCACTCAAGTATTTGATGAATTAGTAAACACTGTGTTAAAAAATATTATAGCCATTGGAATAAGAGGTATCAGAGTTCAAATTTCAGCTCTAACATATAGTAGTCATGTTCCTTATAGAATAATCTAATAAACTTAGACTATTTCTATAAAATGGGAATATAATTATACTTTGTAGGTTAATCATGATGAGAAAATTATACATATACATATATGAAATTATATATATATAACACATATATCCTAAAGCATTTATAGTCATTATTACTGTTATTATTATTGGATGAGCTCACTCAGAGTATCTAGAGTGAGAAGAGGACCATAAAAGGAATTTTGTGCAACGTTTTAGAAGAATAGGCAGATAAAGTACATTTAATTTACACAGGAGTCCGAGAGTGACTATGGAGTTGGGAGAAAAACAGGATACATTAGAATCACAGAAACTACAAGAAGAAGAGTTTAAAGAAGGATGTATTATTAAAATTTCAATTTGAGCGGTAAAAATCTATCTTACATAACTTAAAATTTAAAAATGCAGTCTCTCTTGCCTTTTAACCTCTCCAGCATAACCCAAGGCAGATATCCTTCCTCCAGCCTAACCCAAGGCAGATATCCCTCCTCCAGACATATAGCAACTTAATATCTAGCCATCTGCATGGCTCATTTGTAAACTTACAAATGAACTAAGGCATTCTCTTATCTTTGCTGCAGACTGCTAGTGCGCCTCTAGGGTGCTTGGTATTACAGGTTGCTAAGCAATAAACCTAGTGCTTGCTCTCTCCCCACCAACATGCAGAATGGAAGTAGAAGTGTGTTTGGTTACAACTCTGGTCAAACACTTCTCTCTTAAAGCCATAAAACCAAGAAAATAAAAGGAGACACACCAATAGCAGGGTCAGTAAATCAGGATTCTGAATAAGCCTGTCAGTAGCAGTCCTTTGATTGGGTGATCTCTGAATTCATAAATTACAGCACCGCCCCAATGGAAAATTAATTAAGGAGTTTAATTGAATACAGTTTCAAGCAAATACTGGGCTTTTTAGCCTATGCTTGCTGCTGCTGCTGCTAAGTCACTTCAGTCGTGTCGGACTCTGTGCGACCCCATAGACGGCAGCCCACCAGCCTCCCCGTCCCTGGGATTCTCTAGGCAAGAACACTGGAGTGGGTTGCCATTTCCTTCTCCAATGCATGAAAGTGAAAAGTGAAAATGAAGGCGCTCAGTCGTGTCCGACTCTTTGCGACCCCATGGACTGCAGCCCACCAGGCTCCCCTGTCCATGGGATTCTCCAGGCAAGAACACTGGCAACATTGCCTTCTAGACAATGGCAACCCACTCCAGTGTTCTTGCCTGGAGAATCCCATGGACGGGGGAGCCTGGTGGGCTTCCATCTATGGGGTCACACAGAGTCGGACACGACTGAAGTGACTTAGCAGCAGCAGCAGCAGCAGCCTATGTTTATATATTCCTAAACCTTTTACAGATAGATTGATTCATTTACGTATTCACTCAGTGAGTATGTACTGATGTCATAGTGCCAGGCACTATGCTAAGCACTGAAATTCTTTTTCAGGATTTTCTAAACTTCTGTGGAATTAAGAGCTTTTCAAATACTTACCCAACACGCACATCTTCACTTCTGTATTAACCCACCTTCTAACATACAAAGTCCTATTCAGGCACTACAGGCACAAATGCTTTCAATTAAAGAAGCAGAAACACAAAAAATTCCTTATTCATATTCTGAAAGGTCCAATGATTTTATACATGACTTTCATCATTTTCTGCACTCAGTACCTGGCCCACTGCTGGGCATGGCCTCAGCACAACTCTATTTAAGGACACAAATAGGAAGGAATTATAATTCACATTATAATAAGCTCTGGCAGACTCTCTCTTCACAGAAGGCATACAACATTAGAGGGACTGGCTGCTGATTAAACTGGTGAAAATTGACCCAGCAGGGCTACTCAACATATGTGCCATGTTCTCTTAAAACACAGGTCCTGCCTGAAGCTCAGCTGGCTAGATCTTGTCAGGATTTCTTAACATTTGTACATAATATAGAAAAACTACTGTGAGAGGAGGAAAAGAAGCACTATTAAAACTATTGGCATTAAAATTCAATAGCTATAGGAAAAGGTATTTTCCTGGAGAATTTTTTAAAACTTAGGGCTGTGTAATAAGAATAAAGTTGAGCAAATCAATAAAAAAGAAATAAAATTTCTCAAAACACAAGTTGAGCTCATAGCCTGAAAAATGTAATAACCAGGGAAAGAAATGAGGAATTCACATGGTACACTTAGACACAATATTTTCTATGCAGAGACAAGTATTTGAGTGTATTCTGGGAGCTTCCTGGCAAAATAACATCATTTTTATTTTGACAAGTATATAACAAGGATGGGCTTCCCTGGTGATTCAGTGGTAAAGACTATGCCTGCAATGCAGAGCCGCAGGAGACCAGGTTTGATCCCTGGGTTGGGAAGATCCCCTGGAGGAGGGGATGGCAACCCACTCCAGTACTCTTGCCTGGAGAATCCCATGGACAGAGGAGCCTGAAGGGCTACAGTCCACAGGATCACAAAGAGTCAGACACGACTGAAGCAACTAAGCACAGCATAGCATATAACAAAGATAAAAACACTTCTTTTGATGTGTTGAAATTGGAATAACAGTTCCTCTTCCCACTTATTACACACACACACACACACATACACAAACACATACATATTTACAAAGGGAGATCTGCTGCTGCTGCTGCTGCTAAGTCACTTCAGTCGTGTCCGACTCTGTGTGACCCCATAGACGGCAGCCCACCAGGCTCCCCCGTCCCTGGGATTCTCCAGGCAAGAACACTGGAGTAGGTTGCCATTTCTAGAATATTAAAATTAATAGTGAGTGATCACTGAATAAATAAATACATTGCATTGCATTTGATATTGCAATAAGCCACTGCAATAGTTTCAAAGTATATCATATACTGGGATGAACAGACTTACTCAAACAACACATTTCCCTCTATCATACATTATAAAGCAGTAACAAATTCAAAGTATGAGAACAGGAAAGACCATAAATTCTTGACATGTTTTCTAGAGAGGCAATAAATTAAAGGATGGAATACACATGTGATTTGCAGGTACAGATTTGGCCATAAACTGATTAAAGTGAACACCTAATTAAATTTATAGGAAATTACCTAGATCACAATTCTGTTTAGCAAGTTTAAAATGAGAGTTTATTTATAAACCTGGTCCATGTGAGTATGGTAAAGGCAAAGGGATTTATGGGGTAGTGGTGGTGGAGGTAGGGAGTAAGGAGGAAGCAAAATCAGGAAACTGGTGGTAGGGGGCAGAGAGGGAAGGACTTGCCAAGAAACTTTTTAAAAGTTAGTGAACTGTGAAAGTTTATAATAAAGGTAAAATAAATGCTGAATAGTTTGATACTTCATGTGTATGTATTATAATATGAACTAATAAGAAGAAATAGTAAATAATTTTTTAAATTGGTTTAAAACACAGAAAAATACTTTGGAGAAGAGTAAGCATCTATAAGTTATAGCTAGCATCTATATAGCAAATTATAGTTTAGAAAATGCTTTAATAATTATTATTATAGTTCAGCCTAGCACATATTAAACACTTGATAGTTGTAAACTAAATTCAAAAGAATTTCAATTAACTAAAATATAAATTGTTAAATTTTAAATATTGTGAAAAATTTATGTAGTATAGGATTTCACGAAGTATCTAAAATTAGAAGAACAGTAGTAAAAGGGATGACTATCTTGCCTATTTAGTTGTTGCCTTTTGATCATATAAATTTTCAACCTGCATAATCATGTAGAATTTGGATTAAGGATTGGGCTGAAAGGCAAACAGAACAAATGTGTTGTCAAGTACAGAGGTAAAAAGAAGAAATAGAAAAACAACAGGAAGGTCGAATCACTGCTGCTGCTGCTGCTGCTAAGTCACTTCAGCCGTGTCCGACTCTGTGCAACCCCATAGACAGCAGCCCACCAGGCTCCTCTGTCCCTGGGATTCTCCAGGTAAGAACACTGGAGTGGGTTGCCATTTCCTTCTTCAATGCATGCATGCATGCATGCTAAGTTGCTTGAGTTGTGTCTGACTCTGTGCGACCCTATGGACAGCAGCCCACCAGGCTCCTCTGTCCACAGGATTCTCTAGGCAAGAATGCTGGAGTGGATTGCCATGTCCTTCTCCAGTAGAATCACTAGATTTTTGTATTTATGGGTTGTCTACTATGTGTCAGTCCACTCTTAGGTAAATTTTCTCTTTAAATACAAGATTGATAAAGTTGCTTCAAAAGTATCAATAGAAAGTAAAGGGAATACATTTTTTTCTTTAAACTTTTTATTTCGTATTGGGGTACAGCCAATTAACAACCTTGTGATAGTTTCAGGTGGGCAGAAATGAGACTCAGCCAAACATATACATGTATCCATTCTCCCCCAAACTGCCTTCCATCCAGGCTGCTACGTAACATTGAGTAGAGTTCCATGTGCTGTAAGTTGCACATGCTGTACAGTAGGTCTGAAGGGAATATATTTCAAAGTGAAAGTCATTCAGTTGTATCTGACTCTTTGTGACCCCCATGGACATACAGTCTCCAGGCCAGAATACTGGAGTGGGTAGCTCCCTTTGCCAAGGAATCTTCCCAACCCAGGGATAACCCAGTTCTCCCACATTGACTATTTCCCAAATTGCATTTAAAATATCCCTGGGTGAACTTCCTTGGTGGTCCAGTGATTAAGACTAGGTGTTTCCACTGCAGGAGGCTTGGGTTTTATCCTTGGTCAGGGAACTAAGATTCCACACGTCGCATGCCGTAGTAAAAAAAAAAAAAAAATATATATATATATATATATATATATACACACATATATATGTATGTACGTAAAAGACGCTTGCTCCTTGGAAGAAAAGCTATGACAAATCTAGACAGCGTATTAAAAAGCAGAGACATTACTTTGCTGACAAAGGTCCATATAGTCAAAGCTACAATTTTTCCAGTAGTCATGTATGGATGTGAGAGTTGGACCATAAAGAAGGCAAAAAGCTGAAGAATTGATGCTTTTGAATTGTGGGTTGGAGAAGACTCTTAAGAGTCCCTTGAACTGCAAGGAGATCAAACCAGTCAATCCTAAAGGAAATCAACCCTGAATATTCATTAGAAGCACTGACTCTGAAACTGAAGCTCCAGTACTTTTGGCCACCTGATGCGAAGAGCCGACTCATTAGAAAAGACCCTGATGCTGGGAAAGATTGAAGGCAGAAGGAGAAGGGGACGACAGAGGATGAGATGGTTGGATGGCATCACAGACTCAATGGACATGAGTTTGAGCCAGCTCTGGTAGATGGTAAAGGACAGGGAACCCTGGCGTGCTGTAGTCCGTGGGGTTGCAAAGAGTCGGACACAACTGAGCAACTGAACAATAACAAAAGTATGTGTGTGTATATTCATTCCTGGTATTGTATTTTTGAAAGGCAAACTCTTGAAGAATCCATCCCCAATGTAAACTTCGTAATAGTTTTACATTCTGGCGTGAAGACGAAAAGCTAGTTCTCTACCTTGGGATTTTTTGTTTGCTGCTGCTCCTGTCACATTGCTGCAGGTGCCTAATGCTGAACTGTCTGATACACTCTGTGAATACTGAAAGGAGAAAAGAAACACCAGTTAAAAAATAAATTGCTTTTCATCAAAGTTGCATCAGCTCTCCCAATGAAAGAACGCAGATAAATTCCTTGTAAAAATTACCAAACATTCCTCCTTGATTTTCCTAGGATTTAATGCTGTGTATTAGAAGCAAAGCAGTAATCACAGTCTATCTGATACATTCATTGGTTCACCATGTCATCATATCTTCCTATGGCTAACAAAGAAATAGGCTAAGAATATTATTCCAGATGTACATTAATCCTGAATTATACAATACTTTCTAAAAACATAATTTGAGACCACAGCGGAATGAAATCGAACCTTTGAACCTTTGAAAATGCTGCTGTTTTCTTTGACTATTAGAATCACTTTCCAAGTTTGCGAGGGAGAGAAAAACATTTTCATCTTCATTAAGGAAAGTAAACTTTAGCTTTATGAATAAATGGTGGTAAAATAGCTTTTTGTACTCATGCTGGTACACTTTTTTAAAAGTTAATTTAGAATATTTATTTATGCTGGTTTTAGTCAAAGCACATGGAATCTTTATTGTGTTATGTGCGATCTTTATGGGCACATGGACTCTGCAGTTGTGGCACATGCTGCACGTGGGTGCTCTAGTTATGGCCCTTGAGCTTGGTTGCTCCAAGGCACGTAGGATCTGAGATTTCCAAACAGGAATCAAACCCATGTCCCCAGCATTGCAATGCAGATTCTTAACCACTGGACCATCCAGGGAACTCCCTGATATACTTCTAAAGGGTGGTAATAGAATATTTTAAGACTCACATTAGTCAACTTAATGGTGAATCCATATAACTATTTTCACTTGCCTCCCCTTTTCTCTAAAACATTTTTCCTCATAGAAGCCTTCTATTTATTTGAACACAAAGTTACTTAAATGGTTAATTTGGAAATTACATTTTCAGAATGATAGTGAAGTTCCCCTAATAACTGGTGATTGTCATATGAAGGATAACAGTGCTGATTTTAGAAAGCAAATTTTACCTATAAAGTCATAAACAGTTCAGTTCAGTCGCTCAGTCATGTCCAACTCTTTGCAACCCCATGGACTGCAGCACGCCAGGCCTCCCTGTTCACCACCAACTCCCAGAGTTTACTAAAACTCATCTCCACTGAGTCGGTGATGGCATCCAACCATCTCATCCTGTCATTCCCTTTTCCTCCCGCCTTCAATCTTTCACAGCATCAGGATCTTTTCAAATGAGTCAGCTTTTCGCATCAGGTGGCCAGAGTACTGGAGTTACAGCTTCAACATCAACCCTTCCAAAGAACACTCAGGACTGATCTCTTTTAGGATGGACTGGTTAGATCTCCTGGCAGTCCAAGGGACTCTCAAAAGTCTTCTTCAACAGCACAGTTCAAAAGCATGAATTCTTTGCCACTCAGCTTTCTTTATAGTCCAACTCTCACATCCATACATGACCACTAGAAAAACCATAGCCTTGACTAGACGGACCTTTGTTGGCAAAGTCTTTTTAGTATGCTGTCTAGGTTGGTCACGGTTTTTCTTCCAAGGAGCAAGCATCTTTTAATTTCATGGTTGCAGTCACCATCTGCAGTGATTTTGGAGCCCAAAATCTCTGTTTCCACTGTTTCCGCATTTATTTGCCATGAAGTGATGGGACCAGATGCCATGATCTTAGTGTTCTGAATGTTGAGCTTTAGGTCAACTTTTTCACCCTCCTCTTTCACTTTCATCAGGAGGCTCTTTAGTTCTTCTTCACTTTCTGCCATAAAGGTTTTGTCATTTGCATATCTGAGGTTATTGGTATTTCTCCCAGCAATCTTGATTCCAGCTTGTGCTTCTTCCAGCCCAGCATTTCTCATGATGTACTCTGCATATAAGTTAAATAAGCAGGGTGACAATATACAGCCTTGACGTACTCCTTTTCCTATTTGGAACCAGTCTGTTGTTCCATGTCCAGTTCTAACTGTTGCTTCCTGACCTGCATACAGGTTTCTCAAGAGGCAGGTCAGGTGGTCTGGTGCTCCCACCTCTTGAAGAATTTTCCACAGTTTATTGTGATCCACACAGTCAAAGGCTCTGGCATAGTCAAGAAAGCAGGAATAGATGTTTTTCTGGAACTCTCTTGCTTTTTCAATGATCCAGCAGATGTTAGCAATTTGATCTCTGATTCCTCTGCCTTTTCTAAAACCAGTTTGAACATCAGGAAGTTCACAGTTCATGTATTGTTGAAGCCTGGCTTGGAGAATTTTGAGCATTACTTTACTAGCATGTGAGATGAGTGCCATTGTACAGTAGTTTGAGCATTCTTTGACATTGCCTTTCTTTGGGATTGGAATGAAAACTGACCTTTTCCAGTCCTGTGGCCACTGCTGAGTTCTCCAAATTTGCTGCCATATTGAGTGCAGGACTTTCACAGCATAAACTTTTAGGATTTGAAATAGCTCAATTGGAATTCCATCATCTCCACTAGCTTTGTTTGTAGTGATGCTAAGGCCCACTTGACTTCGTATTCCAGGATGTCTGGCTCTAGGTGAGTGATCACACCATTGTGATTATCTGGGTCATGAAGATCTTTTTTGTACAGTTCTTCTGTGTATTCTTGCCACCTCTTCTTAATATCTTCGGCTTCTGTTAAGTCCATACCATTTCTATAAAGTCATAATGCTGCTGCTGCTGCTAAGTCGCTTCAGTCGTGTCCGACTCTGTGCGACACCATAGACGGCAGCTGACCAGGCTCCGCCATCCCTGGGATTCTCCAGGCAAGAACACTGGAGTGGGTTGCCATTTCCTTTCCAAGTCATAATAGCTCTTCACAAATAATTTACCTCTCTGTGGAAGTTTCCTGAAACTGACTCAGCTTAATGATCAACATGGGTTTGTTTTTTCCCATTTGCCATTTTATCTTTTTGAATACCCACACCTTTTTTTTTTTTCACCTAGGAAAATTAATTTCTCTAGTTACTCTCCAGCATTAACATCTGATTATTCATGAAAACTCTACCTGAATAGGCTCTTCTGCTTCACTTCCTTCCTGGTTCCTTTCTTTGTCTTCTTTTCCATTTTCCTGAAATGGATATAGTTTCAGTAAATGGTATCCAATAGGGGCTGGAAATAAAATTAATGTTTTATACTCTAGCATAGCAAACTTTTTTATGTAAAAAATTCACAAGAGTCAACATCATACCAAGTAAAATCACATAGAGTAGCTGTATTAAAAAATTCAAACAGTAACAGACCTGTTATATACCAAGAATACCAAGCAACTGGAAGCAGGCCACTGTGACTTAACTATTAGTTGACCCCATTTTTGTCAAAACTTAATGCAATTAAAAAGAGAAATAAATTCATTGAGAGTATATGACATTGCATCTCAATTTCCCAAATTGAATCACAAATCCTCTCATGGTTAAATGGTTAGAAACTATGCAGACCAGATACCTGAGCAGGTGTAGTAGGTTCCTCTTGAGGTGCTGACTCACTCATCTGGACCACAAAAAGTTATCACCAAATGGTAAGGAAAAATATTACCAGACTAGTATTAATTTCAAAAAGAGGGAAAGAAAACATTAACAAACAACCCAAACTGCCCTGAAAGATCAAAGTCCGCCCCCACCCCCAGCTCATCCCACCATTCCGCTGAATGGCAGTGAGTTCTCAGCCGGTAAACTTCCCACACTGTGTTGCAGTTACTACTGTTGTTACTGACCGAAGCTAGGTTAGTACTAGGCCAGTGTTAAGGGAAACAGGAGAATACCACAGTAGTCATCACTACTAGCGTTAAAACAAACAAACAAACCAGCAACAGTAATGCCATTGAATTTTTAAAACATTATCATCATCGTCATTAATTTTTGAAATTACAAAGTGAAATGAAGTGAAACTCTTTTGGCTACCTCATTTGTGTGAAAAAGACAGACATTAGAATAATAACCTTGCTAAAAAGTATTTTTGGAGGGGGGAGTTCTGAGAGGAATATGATTTATCTGGTTTGTTTATTCATCAGTTCAGTTCAGTTCAGTTCAGTCGCTCAGTCGTGTCCGACTCTCTGCGACCCCATGAATCACAGCACGCCAGGCCTCCCTGTCCATCACCAACTCCCGGAGTACACTCAAACTCATGTCCACAGAGTCGGTGATGCCATCCAGCCATCTCATTCTCCGTCGTCCCCTTCTCCTCCCGCCCCCAACCTTTCCCAGCATCAGAGTCTTTTCCAGTGAGTCAACTCGTCGCATGAGGTGGCCAAAGTATTGCAGTTTCAGCTTTAGCATCAGTCCCTCCAATGAACATCCAGGATTGATCTCCTTTAGAATGGACTGGTTGGATCTCCTTGCAGTATAAGGGACTCTCAAGAGTCTTCTCCAACACCACAGTTCAAAAGCATCGATTCTTCGGCGATCAGCTTTCTTCACAGTCCAACTCTCACATCCATACATGACCACGGGAAAAAACATTGCCTTGACTAGATGGACCTTGCTTGGCAAAGTAATGTCTCTGCTTTTTAATATACTATCAAGGTTGGTCATAACTTTCCTTCCAAGGAGCAAGCGTCTTTTAATTTCATGGCTGCAATCAGCATCTGCAGTGATTTTGGAGCCCAAAAAAATAAAGTCTGACACTGTTTCCACTGTTTTTCCATCTATTTCCCATGAAGTGATGGGACCAGATGCCATGATCTTTGTTTTCTGAATGTTGAGCTTCAAGCCAACCTTTTCACTCTCCTCTTTCACTTTCATCAAGAGGCTTTTGAGTTCCTCTTCACTTTCTGCCATAAGGGTAGTGTCATCTGCATATCTGAGGTTATTGATATTTCTCCCGGCAATCTTGATTCCAGCTTGTGCTTCTTCCAGCCCAGCGTTCCTCATGATGTACTCTGCATATAAGTTAAATAAGCAAGGTGACAATATACAACCTTGACGTACCCCTTTTCCTATTTATACTAAGCAATAAAAATGGATAATTGCCACCTCCCCTTCTTCACTGCAAACGACCACAGATTCAGTCACAGATGATCAAAATCACTGTTGTGCCAAAAATCATTTAATAGTTTGTGTAGCTAGGTGCTGCATAAAAAGTAAATTATACACATGGCTTCTGCCTCTAGGAAAGTTACAATCCATGGACTTTTTAATGTGAAATGGTTTATTTATCATGTGTTCTTGCCTGGAGAATCCCAGGGACAGGGGAGCCTGGTGAGCTTCCCTCTGTGGGGTTGCACAGAGTTGGACACGACTGAAGAGACTTAGCAGCAGCAGCAGGGGCTACTCAGACGGTAAAGCATCTGTCTACAATGAGGGAGATGCGGGTTCAATCCCTGGGTTGGGAAGATCCCCTGGAGAAGGAAATGGCAACCCACTCCAGTACTATTGCCTGGAAAATCCCATGGAGGGAGGAGCCTGATAGTCCATGGGGTCGAAAAGAGTCAGACACAACTGAGTGACCTCGCTTTCACTTTCAGGGGCTACTCAGGTGGTGCCAGTGTTAAAGAACTCATCTGCCAGTGCAGGAGACACAAGAGATGCAGGTTCGATCCCTGGCTTGGGAAGATCCTCTGGAGGAGGGCATGGCAACCCACTCCAGTATTCTTGCCTGGAGAATCGCATGGAAAGAGGAGCCTGGAGGGCTACAATCCACAGCGTCACAGAGTCAGACACGACTGAACACGTGTATAATGTGCTAGAGTATTCACTTTCTTTTTAGCAACATATGTTCTGCTCGAATAAACCCAATGTACTGCCTTTGGAGACAACAGTGTTGAACACTTAAAAATAGCTGTCTCAAAGTCTTTTTGAAGCAATTTATAAATAATAAATAAGATAAAATCGATTTCTTTGCCAGATCCCAATAATGCATTCTCACAGGCTGCTTTGTTTACTGTGTCCGTCTCCTGCTAGAAAACTTCTTCCCCATTTCTTTTCAAATTGGTTTTGTTTAGATGCACCCAGATAAATTCAACTCAATAAACGTTCACTAGGGACCTTCTATTGGAGAAGGAAATGGCAACCCATTCCAGTGTTCTTGCCTGGAGAATCCCAGGGACAGCGGCGCCTGATGGACTGCTGTCTAGGGGGTCGCACAGAGTCGGACATGACTGAAGCGACTCAGCAGCAGCAGCAGGGACCTTCTATATGCAGGCAGACATTGGGCTTAAAAAGATGGATAAGGGACTTCCCTGGTTGTCCAGTGGCTAAGACTCTGGTGCTCCCAATGCAGGGGACCTGATTAGGGAACTAGATTCCAGATGCCACAACTAAAGATTCCACATGTCACAACTAAGACCAGGCTTAGCCAAATAAATACATAAATATTTTTTAAAAAAGATGGATAAGACCGGCTTTTGAAGAGTTCCTAGTTTGGTGAGAGAAAACGGGATAAACAGATGCATTACCATCTGTAAGGACAAAAGTAGAGGCATATACAAATGTTAAGGAACACAAGGCAATTAATTTACCCAGGGAGGTCAGAGAAGCTTTCACAGAAAAATAAATTTCCAAGCTGGATTTTAAGTGACTAATAAGACTTTTTGTGTGTATAAAGGAGGGGGGAAAGAGTATCTGAGGCAGAAGGAACATTACACTCTAGGGAATGAAAGTTTGAAAAGTATTTGAAGCTTTCATAGCAGAGCATAGTTATATTATAGAAAGTGGCAGAAGATGATGCCAAAACGTAATTTTTCAACTGTAAAGAGTTATTCACAATAAATCAAGGGATTTAGATTTTATTTTGTGCATTTTAAGCATAGGACAAGATGTGATGAATTGATGTTTTAAAAAAGTTGACCCAGGCAGCAAAGACTGCCAGTGTGAAACACTGGGGGAAGAGAGAATGATGATAACTTTTTCACCTTAAAAAAAAAAAAAATATATATATATATATTCAAAGGAGACCAATCCTGGGTGTTCATTGGAAGGACTGATGCTAAAGCTGAAACTGCAATACTTTGGCTACCTCATGCGACGAGTTGTCTCACTGGAAAAGAGTCTGATGCTGGGAGGGATTGAGGGCGGGAGGAGATGGGGACGACAGAGAATGAGATGGCTGGATGGCATCACCGACTCGATGGACATGAGTTTGAGTGAACTCCGGGAATTGGTGATGGACAGGGAGGCCTGGCGTGCTGTGATTCATGGGGTCGCAAAGAGTCGGACACGACTGAGCGACTGAACTGAACTGAACTGAAGCTGCACTAGGTCTCAGTTGTGGCACCTGGGACCTTCCATCTTTGTTGCTGCATGCAAACTCTTAGTTTCAGCATGTGGGATCTAGTTCCCTGACTAGGATCAAACTAGGATCAAACTGCACGCCTGCTTTAGGAGTGCAGAGTCTCAGCCACTCACCAGGGAAGTCCCAAGATGACATTTAATTAGACATCAATTAATAAGATGAATAAGTCCTCATCTATCAATAAAATGGATTAAATTCTCCATCAAAATGCATAGAGTGGCTGGATAGATAAAAAAAAATCCAAAACCCACACATATGCTGCCTACAAGAGAGTCACATCAGCTTTAAAGATGTGTGTGCGTGCTCAGTCATGTCTCACTCTTTGCAACCCCATGGACTGCAGCCCACCAGTCTCCTCTGTTCATGGAATTTTCCTAGGCAAGAATACTTCAGGGGGTGGCCATTTCCTACTCCAGGGATATTCCCAACCCAGGGATTGAACCCGCCTCTTCTGCGTCTCCTGCGTCACCAGGCAGATTCTTTACCACTGAACCGTCTGGGAAACCCAGCTTTAAGGACAGACATGGGCTCAAAGAGAAGGGATGGGAAAAGATATTCCACCGAACTGAATACCAAAACAGAGCAGAGATGGCTATATTTATATCAGAAAAAATAGACTTTAAGCTAAAAACTGTAATGAGACAAAAAGGTCATCTTATAATGATAAAGGGATCAATTAATCAAGAATTATGGGTTGCAGAATTAAAATATTAAATTGAATTCAAATCCCAGTCAAGATATTTAGGTGAAAATTGGGGCACTGATTGGGAAGGAGTACACTGAAATCTGGTAGGGGGTCATTTAGTTGGACAAGGGAGACTGATAGTTCCAAACTTATGAGGGAGGAGGGAGGTGGGAGGGGGGTTCAGGAGGGGGAACTTATGTAAACCCGGGGCGAATTCATGTCAATGTATGGCAAAACCAACCAATATAATATTGTAAAATAATTTGCCTCCAATAAAAAATAAATTAATTACTTAAAAATAAAAAAACAAAACAACAACAACAAAAAAAGAAATAAACTGAGAATCTTGTTCAAAAAAAAAAAAAAACTTATGAGTCACTTTGAGTCTTTTTTTGTCAGTGAAAGAAGTTTGTCTTCCTGTATTTTATAACCCCAATGCTGGGAAAGATTGAAGGCAGAAGAAGAAGGGGGCAGCAGAGGATGAGATGGTTCGATAGTATCACTGACTCAATGGATGTGAATTTGAGCAAATTCCAGGAGACAGTGGAGGACAGAGGAGCCTGGCGTGTTGCAGTCTGAAGGGTCACAAAGAGTTGGACACAACTTAGTGATTGAAGGAACATTTGTAAAAACTATCCTTCTCTTAATTGAAAATTTTATAATAATCTCATCTGGGGCAATTGCCTTGCAAGGGGATACCCATTTTCCTCAAAACTCACCACAATCAGCTCCTCAACGTTTTTTTTTTCTCATTAAACTTTGTTTCAGTGGGTCTCAAAATTCTGTGACAGATTTTTGGTCTTTCCCATTAAAAAGCACTGATTTTAAAAACTAACTTAAAACTGCCACATATAAAGCAAATGGTTGAGAAAACATTCTCCTCTCCTTCTGAAGGTTTTATGATGTATTGTTATCATTAACCAGTCTTTTACTATTAAATGGCCAATTGAAACAAAGAGTTCTGAGACTATTCTTCCACCATTGATTAAAATGAGGGTGGCAGGTATTGGGGGTAATATTCTGAACTTTCTGGACAGACTTGGTAACCTTGCCAGCTCCAGCTGCCTTCTTGTCTGCTACTTTGGTGACAGCCACAGCAACTGTCTCATGTCATGAACAGCAACATGACCCAGAAGAGGATAGTCAGAGAAGCTCTCAATACACATGGGTTTTGCAAGGAACTATATCAGTGATGGCAGCATCACCAGATTTCCAGAATTTGGGGCCACTTTCCAGATTTTTCTCAGAATGATGATCAATTACCTCCTTCAGCTCAGCAAACCTGCAAGAGTGTGAGCTGACAGTCCAGCACAGGGGCATATCCAGCATTGATTTGGCCTGGCTGGTCTGAGATAATCACCTGAGCTGTGAAGCCAGCTGCTTCCATCCATGGGTCATTTTTGCTGTCACCAGTCACATCACCACAACAAACATCTTTGACAGGCAAGTTCTTGATAAGGAAACCCATATTGACCCCAAGGAGGGCTTTACTCAAAACCTCATGGTGCATTTCAACAGATTTCACTTCAGTTGTAATGCTGGAGCAAAGGTGATCACCATACCAGGCTTGAAAACACCAGTCTCAACTTGACCCACAGAGGTGGTACCATCACCAATTTTGTAGACATCCTTCCTGGAGCCTCAAAATTCTCCAAGCCAGGCTGCAACAGTACATGAACTATGAACTTCCAGATGTTCAAGCTGGATTTAGAAAAGGCAGAGGAACCAGAAATCAAATTGCCAACATCTGCTGGATCATTGAAAAAGCAAAAGAGTTCTTGAAAAACATCTATTTCTGCTTTATTGACTATGCCAAAGCCATTGACTCTGTGGATCACAATAAACCATAAGGGTGGTGTCATCTGCTTATTTAACTTATACGCAGAGTACATCATGAGAAACGCTGGGCTGGATGAAGCACAAGCTGGAATCAAGATTGCTGGGAGAAATATCAATAACCTCAGATATGGAGATGAAACCACCCTTATGGCAGAAAGTGAAGAAGAACTAAAGAGCTTCTTGATGAAAGTGAAAGAGGAGAGTAAAAAAGTTGGCTTAAAACTCAACATTCAGAACACTAAGATCATGGCATCTGGTCCCATCACTTCATGGCAAATAAATGGGGAAACAGTGTCAGACTTTATTTTTTTGGTTTCCAAAATCACTGCAGATGGTGACTGTAACCATGAAATTAAAAGATGCTTGCTCCTTGGAAGAAAAGCTATGACCAACCTAGACAGCATACTAAAAAGCAGAGACATTACTTTGCCAACAACAGTCCATATAGCCAAAGCTATGGTTTTTCCAGTAGTCAGGTATGGATGTGAGAATTGGACCATAAGGAAAGCTGAGTGCCGAAGAACTGATGCTTTTGAAGTGTGGTGTTGGAGAAGACTCTTGAGAGTCCCTTGGACTGCCAGGAGATCTAACCAGTCCATCCTAAAGGAGATCAGTCCTGAATATTCATTGGAAGGACTGATGTTGAAGCTGAAACTCCAATACTGTGGCCACCTGATGCGAAGAGCTGACTCATTTGAAAAGACCCTGATGCTGGGAAAGATTGAAGGTGGGAGGAGAAGGGGACAATAGAGGATGAGATGGTTGGACAGCATCACTGACTCAATGGACATGAATTTGAGTAAACTCTGGGAGTTGGTGATGAACAGGGAGGCTTGGCGTGCTGCAGTCCCTGGGGTCACAAAGAATCAGATACGACTTAGCAACTGAACTGAACTGAACTTCCTGGAGGGACGGATGCAAGGGCTTGTCAGTTGGATAACTGGTGGCCAGGATGTAATTCGGAGCTTCAAGCAGCATGGTTCCATTGATATTGCCATCTTTACGGGAGACTTTCCATCCCTTGAACCAAGGCAAGTTAGAGCTTGGCTGCAACATGTTGCCACCATTCCACCCAGAAATTGGCACCAATGCTACTATGTCAGGGTTGGATTCAACTTTCTTAACGTAGGTATTGACTTCCTTAATCCCTTCATAGATTTTCTGGCTGTAGAGTGGCTCAGTGGAATCCATTCTGTTAATGCTAACCATTAGTTGTTAGTTAGCTTACTCTTTGATCACCCCTTCTTGGAGACACCTGTTTCAAATTCACCAACACCAGTGCCAACAATCAGAACAGCATAATCAGCCTTATATATGCCTGTAATCGTGTTTTTGGTAAAGTCTCTGTGTCTTGGGGCATCAATTATGGTCACATAGTACTTGCTGGTCTTGGATTTTTTTACAGGGACATATCAATGGTGACACCACACTCATGCTCAGCTTTCAGTTTGTCCGAGAGCCAGGCATACTTGAAGGAGCCCTTTCCCATTTTAGCTGCCTCCTTCTCAAAAGAGGTTCTTTGTGGTTTTCAGTGGTTCTTTGTTCAATCCCACTACATTTGTAGATCAGATGGCCAGTAGTGGTAGACTTGCCACATCCACATGTCCAAACAACACAATATTTGATATGAGTCTTCTCCTTTTCCATTGTGGCTTAGATTTAGCAGTGGTTTTCATGACACCTGTGTTCTGGTGGCAACCCTGTTGAGAAAAAAACTAAAATACGATTTTAAAGTGCTCCAGCAGAGCAAATACAAAGTCTGACCAGGTGGAAACAGCTTTTTTTTAACCTCCCTAGCAGAAATTAATTTTTTACTTTTGAGAAGACACTGAACATGATTTAATTTTCTACAATATTTTTTCACATGTTTTATCTTCTTTAATTCTTACACAACCCTATGGAGTTTATTTTTTAATCTTTTATTTCAAACTTTAAACTTTTAATTTTGTATTGGGTATAGCCAATTAACAATGTTGCGATAGTTTCAGGTGAACAGGGAAGAGACTCAGTCATAGATATACATGTATCCATCCTCCCCCAAATTCCCCTCCCATCCTGGCTGGCACATAACATTGAGCAGAATTCCATATACTATGCAATTGGTTATCTGTTTTAAAGATAGTAGTGTGTACATGACCATCCCAAACTCCCTAACTATCTCTTCCCCCTGGCAACCATAAGCTCGAGAAACAGCTTTAATGGTAAAACATTTTCATTATTATTTATAGTAGAAGCCCAGGGAGTTTATGTGAGTATATTCAGTTCAGTTCAGTTCAGTCGCTCAGTCGTGTCCGACTCTCCGCGACCCCATGAATCACAGCATGCCAGGCCTCCCTGTCCATCACCAACTCCCGGAGTTCACTCAAACTCATGTCCACAGAGTCGGTGATGCCATCCAGCCATCTCATATTATAAGGGAGTTAAAGGAAGGAGCATGAAATATAATACTGGGTTGACTGGTATTTATTGATATGGGTACCTGTATCAGAAATTAAGGATTTAATGCATTAGCACCTACAGCTGGAAGTGACATTAAGTATTTATTTGTTAAGTTCTCTGAAATTTGGACTCCATAGTGGCCTATGTTTAATTAAGCTAAGGTACAAGAACTTCCGTGGATAATGTAAGAGAAATCAAAAGGCTTAGGGATATGGAGTAGATATGTCACATATTGACTTGCATATCTACTCCCCACAAGTATATCCTCCGATAGGACTTGGGGAGGGTTCCTTTACTAAAGCATTGCAAAATACATTAGTGTGTGGGAATATTTGTATCCTGAAAAGCTCTATGTTGGCTTTCTTCTGTAGGTAAAGCATGATGGGATGATCCGTTTGAGTGCTGCTGCTGAGTCACTTCAGTCGTGTCCGACTCTGTGTGACCCCATAGACGGAAGCCCACCAGGCTCCCCCGTCCCTGGGATTCTCCAGGCAAGAACACTGGAGTGGGTTGCCATTTCCTTCTCCAATGTGTGAAAGTGAAAAGTGAAAGTGAAGTCGCTCAGTCGTGTCCGACCCTTAGCGACCCCACGGACTGCAGCCTACCAGGCTCCTCCATCCATGGGATTTTCTAGGCAATAGTACTGGAGTGGCTTGCCATTGCCTTCTCCGATCTGATAGGATTACTATATTACAAATCCAGTAAAAAGAATATGCTCATGATAAAAACCCTGAATCATAAAGCGAAAACTAAATTATGTCCAGTATACACTGTTCAAGAAAATAGGAGAGCATAAAATACATGTAAAAATGATAAATGCACACTGTAGAAAACAAGACCCATATACAGAAGCATGTAGTATGCTTTAGAAAGATATCAACCAGAATAATGAACTGTTTAAAAAGTAAATTTTGACATTTAAATCATTAACCCCAGTTATCCACAAAACTAACTTCCTAGAGGGTGTCAGGTTGATAGTTTTCCTTTGCTCCAAGCTCATCACGTGGGATGCAATTATAAGTCACAGATTATTGCTCCATCTCAACACATATGATTACAGGACATGCAGCTAGAATATGACAATTACTTAAGTGCATGTCTAATCTGAGCTCCAGAGCCACATTTCCAATTACCTAAGAGATCGCAAGTATGGCAGTTAAGGACTCAGGCTTTGATTCAAGCAGACTGCCACTCAAGTCTCAGCTCTAAATGTTAGTTATGTGACCTTGGACGTGGGAAAAAAGTTCAGCAGAAAATGAGTGTTACACTGCTACATTTAAAATGGATAACCAACAAAAACCTCTTGTATAGCACATGGAACCCTGCTCAATTTTATGTGCCAGGATGGATGGGAGGTGGAGTTTGGGGGAGAATGGATACATGTATATGTATGGCTGAGTCCCTTCACTGTTCACCTGAAATTATCACAACACTGTTAATTGGCTATACCCCAGTACAAAATGTTTTCGGTGTTAAAAAAAATTAATTAAAATTTTTAAAAGATTAAAAAGGAAGAGTGTTACATAAGTAATAGTTGTTATCATCTTCACCATCATGTATCGCCATTACTATTAACTGATGTTCTTCCAGAAGCCTGCATGTTATGTTCTAGGAATGGTGAACAGGTATAGCTAAAGCTTAAATAATACAAACGTGGGTAAATCCAATCAATATACGTGAGCACCTATTTATGCACTAGACACCCTTTACAAGAATTGAGCCTGGAAAGGCAGATTGCGGCAAATTCTTCCCCCAAATGAAATCTTCATCCTGTGATCCCTACTCTGTTAAAGTCACCAACATTCCCCCAGTTGCTGAGGCTGTAGGTGTCCCTGTCTCCTCTCTCTCCACCAGCCTGTGTGTGTGGTTACCTGGAGATAGCCACTGGCTCTCCTAATTGTCAGTCTGCTTGTCTAATTCCTACAACCAGCTGGCCAGATCCTCATTACTCCTCAACAGCCTTTCACTTAGAGCTCCTATTTTCAGTTTGTTCCCACCTAACTACAGTACTACTCCCAGACTGATCTTCAAAGAAAATTGGTCATACCACTTGCTTGCTCAGCAGTCTCACAAAACTCCCTGGGTCAGGATGATCCCCTGGAGAAGGGAATGGCTGCCCACTCCAGTATGCTGGCCTGGGAAAGTCCATGGACAGAAGAGCCTGGTGGGGTGCAGTTCCATGGGGTCACAGAGTCAGACATGACTGAGTGACTAACAGTTTCTTTCACTTTCTAACAAAGTACTGATCATTCACACATAATATTTATTTTAATATTTAGGTATTTATTTGTCTGTGCTGGGTCTTAGTTGCTGCACATGGGATCATCAATTTTCATTGAAGCATGTGGGATTCTTTATTATTATTTTTTTAATTTGCAGCATGTGAGATATTTTGATAAAGAATCTGCCTGTAATACAGGAGACCCAGAGATGGACAGTAGGTCGGGATGATCCTGGGTCAGGATGATCCCCTGGAGAAGGGAATGGCAATCCACTTCAGTTTTCTTGCCTGGAAAATCCCATGGACAGAGGAGCCTGGCAGGCTACAGTCCATGGGATCACAGTCAGACATGACTGAGCGACTAACACTACTACTACTACTACGAGGGATCTTTATTTGCAACATGAGAACTCTTCATTGGGGTTCTTTCTAGTTTCCTGTCCAGGGATTGAACCCTGGTCCCCAGAACTGGGAGAGAGGACTCTAACCACTGGACCACAAGGTAAGTCCCTATATATAATATCTTCTTCCGTTCCGTTCCGTCGCTCAGTCGTGTCCGACTCTATGCGACCCCGTGGACTGTAGCCTACCAGGCTTCTCCGTCCATGGGATTCTCCAGGCAAGAATACTGGAGTGGGTTACCGTTTCCTTCTCCAGGGGATCTTCCCGACCCAGGGATCGAACCCGGGTCTCCCGCATTGGAGGCAGACGCTTTAACCTCTGAGCCACCAGGGAAGCCCTTAAAATCTATATATACTGTGGCCCAAAATACGACTTTAGTCACCACAGTAGGGAGTTCTGACCTCTCTCTCCCAGTTTCCAGACCTGAGTCCCTTAATTGAAAGGGAAGGCTGGATCCCCTTAAGGAAGGATTCTGCAGCACTGCCATAGTGTATACTGAAAATCTTCCCCTGGGTCTTTTCCACAGACAACTGTGGCCACTTCCTAAAATGACTGTGTAATGGGGGAAAAATCAATATTCAGGTTTTGCAAGGATTTCTAAACATTGGCATTAATTGGTGCTAATTTCTGGGGACTCAAATGCATTCCACCAGTTTAAGTGGGGCTTATACTGGGCATGGAGTCTTAGGTTTGAATCACAGTGGGCACAGTGAGTCCATAGAACCATTCCGTGATATTTCATTAGCTCTTGAATATACAATTAGGATACGTGGCAACTGGCAGAATTTCCATTTTGGCCCTTTGATCCTGGAATAAGGACCATTACAATATGAAGAGCCAAGCTGAAGCCCTTGGAAACCCCCTTCCCCCTCATACACACACACCAGAGAGTAAACAAAAATCACTGCTTTTTTGGGATGGCAGAAGGGGGACTACAGAGATTAGTGACACCAATAAAGACTTAAAGAAGCAGGAGTGATGAAATCTATCTCACGCCAATTTAAAAAAAAGTTATTTATGTACTTGGCTGTACTGGGTCTTAGCTGTGCTATCTTCCCTACAGGTTCTTCGGCTGCTGCATGGGAATTCTTAGTTGCAGCACGTGGGCTCTAGTTCCCTGACCAGGGATCAGAACCCAGACCCCATGCACTGGGAGTATGGAGTCTTAGCCACTGAACCACCAGGGAAGTCCTTATCTTACATCAATTTAACTTACCTGTTTGGCCTGTGATGAAGGCAGCTGGATCGTGGAGGATGACTATGAGTGACTATAAATTTAGTCTGGTGATGCCTCCAATTGCAGCTGCTCTTCCACATTTAGTAACTTTACTGGAACAAATCAACACACAACTCCTGTCACTTGGTATGATGCTAGCGATCCAGCAAATGCTTTTTTCTCCATACAAATTGGCAAGAAACACCAGAAGCAATTTGCTTTTACTTGGCAAGGCCAACAATATAACTTCATAGTCTTGCCCCAGGACTATGTCAATTTTCCTGCTCTTTGCCATAATACATTCCACAGAGATGTTGAGCATCTTGACCTTCCAATCAGCATTAAGTTGATCCAGTGCATTGATAACATTATGCTGATTGGATCTGGGGAGCAAAAGGAGCAAGGTCTTTAACTGTCTTCATGAGCTATATGCAAAACCATAAGATGGAAGATAGATTTCACTTCTGGTATCAATTTCCACATCAGCCAATTGCCCGTTATTAAATTATTTCCTCAGCTCCTTTTGTAATTTTCTTTCATGCTGGAACTGGAGTGTGAAAACCACATTTTTTGCCTTGCCAGCTGGCTCTGTTAAGCTCTGCTAATTGGGGGCATTGGAGGGAGACCCCAAGGCTGAGGAAAGACAAGAGGCTTGTTCCTTCCTGTCTATCTCATGACTGCTTCCTGTAGTGTGTTGGTTCCAGTACGCTTCACTCCAGCAATGCTTCTTTATTCTGGTAGTAGGAGATTCTTTCTGTAGCAACAGCTGAAACCAGTTTGCCGTTTTTCTACAGTTTTATAATTTTCACTGACACCAGCCAGGGTTCTGCTGTAGAGGTCTGGGGCCCAGACTTCTGGGTCCCCTCAAGCACCCCCATCTAAGCTCAGAGACATCAACACCAGTCAGGCAGTGCCTTCTCAGAGATCTGAGGGGTCACTTCTCCAAGTTTGTGATTTTTTTTCCATTTAATTCCTTTGTTTAGGTTGTTTTTCAGCCCTAAAGGTAGTAACAGTCACTACCTCTGTCATACCTTACATTTCTCTTTTTAGTTTTTCAGTCACCCACTTAACTTCATACCTAGTTAACAATTCTTGTTAAACCACCAGTTCAATTAGCTGGTGTGGTTTCTATCTCCTATCTGGACACTATCAAATAAAGTTAGTATAAGATTATTAAAATTTAAGAAAAATTACAACCAGGTAGAGGCAATATGGGCTTCCCTGGTGGCTCAGATGGTAAAGAATCTGCCTGCAATACGAGAGACCAGGGTTCGATCCCAGGGTTGGGAAGATCCCCTGGAGGAGGGCATGGTAATCCACTCCAGTATTCTTGCCTGGAGAATCCCCATGGATGGAGAAGTCTGGCAGGCTACAGTCCCTGGGGTTTCAAAGAGTTGGACACAACTGAGCAACTAAATACAGCACAGAGGCAATATATGACTCATTCATACTCCATTCACTCTTCAGTTCAGTTCAGTTCAGTTGCTCAGTCGTGTCCAACTCTTAGCGACCCCATGAATCACAGCACTCCAGGCCTCCCTGTCCATCACCAACTCCTGGAGTTCACTCAAACTCATGTCCATTGAGTCAGTGATGCCATCCAGCCATCTCATTCTCTGTCGCCCCCTTCTCCTCCTGCCCCCAATCCCTCCCAGCATCAGAGTCTTTTCTAGTGAGTCAACTCGTCGTATGAGGTGGCCAAAGTATTGGAGTTTCAGCTTTAGCATCAGTCCTTCCAATGAACACCCAGGACTGATCTCCTTTAGGATGGACTGGTTGGATTTCCTTGCAGTCCAAGGGACTCTCAAGAGTCTTCTCCAATACCACAGTTCAAAAGCATCAATTCTTCGGTGATCAGCTTTCTTCACAGTCCAACTCTCACATCCATACATAACCTCTGGACAAACCATAGACTTGACTAGATGAACCTTGGTTGGCAAAGTAACGTCTCTGCTTTTTAATATGCTATCTAGGTTGGTCATAACTTTCCTTCCAAGGAGTAAGCGTCTTTTAATTTCATGGCTGCAATCAGCATCCGCAGTGATTTTGGAGCCATTTACTCTTAGCTATTATATACTCTGTGTGTATATGTTTCTATCTGTTTTTTTGTTTTGGATATTTATTTATTTGACTTAATTGAAGGTCTTAATTGTAGCACATGGGATTTTTCATTGTGGCCTGCAGACTTAGTTGAGGTATGCAGAATCTTTGTTGCTCTGCAGCCTGGCAATATCAGTTCCCTGACCAGGGACTGAACCCAAGTTCCCTGTTTGGCAAGGTGGATTCTTAATCCACTGAACCACCAGGGAAGTCCTGATTTCTCCTTGTTTTATTACTTTCTAACTTGTCATTTCAAATGTAAGAGGTTGGATTATTAAGGATGATTTCCCCCTCACATTTTAACAAGTTTAGCTATATAAACTATAGTCTGTTATATGACATACTTTATTTGGTGTGTGATCAATGAGTTACAGATGTACTGCAAGATGGTTATCCATGCAGCCTCAGGAGTGGCCTGAAAGGACTAGGGTGGTTGGTGCCTCTACATAATTCACCCCCGGCCAGAAGCAGTTTGACATAACGATTCTCAAAGAGTAATCCGAAGAATCAGAGTCTATGATCCAACCTAGTGTGCCCCGTGGTCCCACAGGAGGCAAGCACGTGGGCGACTTGCTTTATTAAAGCAAGTATCCTCGAATACAGGAACAAAGCCAAGGAATGTTCTATATCCAGGACATCACTTAAATAGGCCAGTTGGAGTATATATTGCTGCTCATCACAAACATTGAGTCCTGAAGCTGCTGGAGGAGTGCTTGTTCCAGGCACTCAAGGAGCAGGACTCAGAGCCTAATGTATGGCCAAGAAAGGCAGGGAGGTCTGTCAGATACTCCTCAAGGATTCAGCTCTCCATCTCTCTCTTCATGTATATTGAATTCTTCCCTTTGTTTATGGCTGATATGTCCTTTTGTTAGCTGCAGAATTATTGCTGTCCAAGTTGGCTGCAGAATTATTGCTCTCATAATACAGTCATGCTCTGTGAATTGAAGTTTCATCATTATTTTGTAAATTATACTTAATATGAAAAAGTTTGAGTGGATTCTAAATCCAGTCATGTTATCATAAAATATTACCACATTATGTTTTCTGGGGGGAAAAAAGTAAGAGCTATTAGTCATATAAAATTTATGCTTGTAAATTTTGAATTGTTGTGAAATTATTTTAAATTTATCACCTACTTGTTCTCATCAATATATATAAGATGAATATAAATTCTCATCAATAATGACTACTAAGTGATCACTGTCAAACTGTCTTGTTCAGGAATTAGATGTAATCATTTCAATCATAAAACCCTACATAGAGAATGTTGTGTTTATAGAAGCAATCTTGGGTTTTTCATTACATTTTTGACAAACTTTATTTGGAAGCTTATGCAAACTCAATATTTAATATCATCCTTAATATGTTTTTTATTTTTCACATTATAACTATATAGAGAAAATAACTTTTTTCCACCAAGCCCCACATTATTGATTCCAAATCCCCTCTAATTTATCCCAGTGTGCTGAACAAAGATCATCATGATTTCTATGGATGTCATGATAAGAGAAAAGGTTGAGAGCTACTCCTTTAAATTTTATTTTTTTAAGATTTATTCATTTGACTGCATTGGGTCTTACTTGCAGTATGCAGGATCTTCATTGCATCATGAAGGATCTTTCGTTGTGGTGCATGGACTCTCTAGTTGTGATACATGGGCTCAGTAGTTGCTCCACAGAATATGTTATCTTAGTTCTCTGACCAGGAATCCAACCCACATCCCCTGCATTTCAAGGCAGAGTCTGAACCTCTGGACCACCAGGGAAGCCCTGTTTTAAACTTTAGATCAGGATTCTTAACCTAGAGCCCCTTAATGGATTTCAATGTGTGTGAAATATGTAAGTGCATCTTTCTGGGGAGACGGTTAATAGTTTTCATCGGGTTCTCAAAGCTTAAGAACCAGATGATCACAGAAATTGCAAAAGCTCTTTTATAATTTCACCCCTGAAGAACGGTAATACAAGTCAAGGGTTAAATGAACTCCAATGGCACAAGGATCCAGATCAGTTCACCATGTGGCTGTACTGGGACTGCAGGCAGAGACTGAAAGCCAATATCATAAAGCTTGCATTTGCCCAGACCTTCTCTGTTTTTCTAAAGCACTTTGTACATTTCTAGATTTCTCATATATATATATGTATGTATGTATTTCCTATGGGGCCTAGCAGAGGCAACTGAAACAACAGTACCATTAAAGTCTACTGTAATTATTTGATGAGTTTTCCACTGCTAACAAACTGTGAGAGATACAGACTTTTGTTTTTAAAACAGTGACTAGTATATGATACACACTATTTTCTCAACTAATGGTGAATGACTCAATGAATATGCACCAACAACTTCCAAATCTTAGTTTCCTTAAAAAGTCATACACCAGGAAAAAATATTTCTCCTGTCGATAAATTAGCTTTCTATTACAAACCTTATGTGAATTTGGGTAACTTACAGTCCTAATTTTGGCCAGAATTTTATCACCTCAGTTGTGGTGAATAAAGATGGTCTATACCTACAAATGAGACACGTCTTGACCACAAACCTACTTCTCCTAATGTTAAGAAAAGGCATGGAATCATGTATTTTAAAATATTTTTATTTACCTTTTTGCTTGATGCTATTTTCTACATATAGGGTATACTCAGAAAATGCTGACTGCACTTGGAACAAACTTAAGAGAATAACAAAATTATTTTAATTACACATGGGGTTTTACAGTTTATATTGCACTTCACATTTTTCTTCTCACTTGAGAATAAGAATCCTGTAAGTTAGAACTCTGTTGAAGAAATAAACTAAAACTTAAAAACTTTAAGCCGTTTCCTCAAGGTTTTACAAAGGCTAGGAATTAGAAGTGAGATCTCTAATTGCTAAGGTGTGCTCTTTCCCACTGTAAGATCATTGTCCAAAAGAATTTAAGATTGTGTTGCTACATAAAAGCAGATAATCAGTGTTGTTGTCCCTGAGTCAGAAGTACATTACTAAGACCTATGAATTTGAATAACACTTTTTAAAAAAATATTTTTTATTGAAGGATAATTGCTTTACAGAATTTGAATAACACTTTTTTCTGGAACTATACTTTGGTTAATAAGCCATGTTTCATTTATTTCTGTTCATTCAGCTTTCAGCAATGTAAAATTTTTGCCTAGGCATATAGCTTCCTGTTTGATCTGCTAAGCTTTGGTTCAAAGTTCTTACTTCTGAACTTTGTCTGCTCTTTTCCTGTTTACTAAGTAGCTCTGGGAAAAACACAGTCAGATTGTTTAATCTGTGAACCGTACATCTTTGTTTAATTTTGGCTCGCAGGCACTCTTGATCACCACCAGGGGGCAAAAGCCTACCAGCTGGCTTCTCTGCTGTACATTCGACATAGGACTGTACAGTACAGGGACCCTCAGTGTCTGATTCTTGATGGAACCTCCCTGCTAATTATTTCAACCACAGGGCCCCAGGGAGAGAACAAAGGCTCAGCACAGAGGGCTCCAGTGGCACTTAACCATACAGCGGCCAGAAAGAGCTCAGGCAGCTCTGCCAATTTACAAGAAGCAATAAGATCCAAGAGAATTTGAGTGACAAACAAGAGGCGGTGGGTTAATAACTGCAAACTCCTGAATGTCTGTATGGTGGTATTTACCAGCACATCCACTCAAATTGAGAAATTGCTTTGTCAACTCTCTTTCTCTGTGTAATCAGTCAATGGTATTTACGTGGGGCGATTTCCACCCCCGCCCCCCTTAAATCTTGAATTTTCATTATATTCTTGGCTTAGGTTCAACTGATGATTTATCTTTTAGAAAACTATTTCTTTAGAATATTCAATCGACATTTCGCATGTGTCTATGAAATAATGAAATCTAGAGATGGAGAAGGAAATGGCAACCCACTCCAGTGTTCTTGCCTGGAGAATCCCAGGGACGGGGGAGCCTGGTGAGCTGCCGTTTCTGGGGTTGCACAGAGTCGGGCACGACTGAAGCGACTTAGCAGCAGCAGCAGCAGAGATGGAGAAGGAAATGGCAACCCACTCCAAAATTCTTGCCTGGAGAATCCCAGGGACGGGGGAGCCTGGTGAGCTGCCGTCTCTGGGGTTGCACAGAGTCGGGCACGACTGAACCGACTTAGCAGCAGCAGCAGCGGAGATGGAGAAGGAAATGGCAACCCACTCCAAAATTCTTACCTGGAGAATCCCAGGGACGGGGGAGCCTGGTGAGCTGCCGTCTATGGGGTCGCACAGAGTCGGACACGACTGAAGTGACTTAGCAGCAGCAGCAGCAGAGACGAAGAGAAGGAAAACCCCAACGAACAAATCCTGTTTAATCAAGAGAATTTCTTCCCAGCAGGAAGCAAGTGGGAGGTAAATAGCAGGTTGGACCCTTGTAACTCCACGAGCCCAG
The DNA here is from genome assembly GCF_049115385.1 of Moschus berezovskii. NCBI lineage: Eukaryota > Metazoa > Chordata > Mammalia > Artiodactyla > Moschidae > Moschus > Moschus berezovskii. The sequence goes on along the minus strand of NC_142479.1, from coordinate 33,146,768 downwards.
CTTTCTCGGCTTCCCCCAGGCTCTCTCGGCCTCCCTGCACTTCAGGAATAATGAATGAGCCCTTAGACAGGGGCCAGGGTAATAGAGGAAGCACGAGGGTACCAGGAAGACTCCCGGGGTATAAAATTACAAACCCTTCTTTCTTTCAAAAAGTCTCATCATAAAACATGGACTCAGAGCGGAAGGGTGGGAAAGCTCAGAAAAAAGCCCTCGAGAGCCGGGTCAACGGTAAGGTCTCTAGCTCAGAAAGTCCCATCCACGCTCAGAGGAAGCGTTTGAAACCCCGCGGCGCCCTTTCCCACCCAGAAAACTCGTTCGCCTCAGGATTTGCACCTCCGTTTCTTCTCACTGAGGTGGGTTAAGCTGTGCGCCCAACCTCGGGGGGGGGGGGAGGAAAGGTTGTCCTTCAAGAGTGGGGACTCCAGCGACACCCCCTCCCCAGTCGCAGAACCCGCTCCCTAACCCAGCCCCTGAGAGCCCCAGTAAGCCGCGCGATTCCCGGAGCCCAGAGGGAAACCCCGAGAGGGGGCGGCGGCCCGACGCGCACGCAGCCGGCCGGCTTCCGGCAACTCAAGGGTTACGGCCAGGCGGCGGCGCGCGAGGAGGGGAGAGGCGGTTGCTGACAGGTGGCGCCTGCGCACTGGGAGCGCTCATTGTGCCCCGCAGCTGCCGAACCGCCCGCCCGCCCGCCCGCCAGCCGCCCGCCCCGCGCGTCAGTCTGCGAGAGCCCGGAGGTGGGTGCGGAGCCTGCGGCCGTTCGCGCGGCCTCCTCCTCCTCCCTGTTCCCCTCACCCCCACCCCACACCCCTTTGCCCCATCCCGGCTCCGTCACCCTCCCGCCCCCCCACACTCGGGACAAGAATGCCCTGCCCGGAACAGCCCAGCAGCGCCTAGATGGCTTTGGTCACGGTCCAGCGGTCGCCTACCCCCAGCACTACCTCCAGCCCCTGCGCCTCGGTGAGTCCCCTCCCGGCAGCCGCTCCGCTCGCTTCTGTCACTGCGGCTCCGCTTTGCCTCAGCGGGTCCCGCCGAGCGCCACTGCGCACGCGCCGCGCCGCTTCCCAGGCCTTGGCACCCGGCTGCCGCGAACCCCCCACACCCCCTCATCTTCCAGACGAGCCGCAGGAACTACCGGACGTTGATCTGTGCCCCCGTCACTCTGAGCACCTCGCTCCTCACCGTCCTCGCCCCAAAGCCCCCTGTGGCATGCTTTCCTCTGGCTTGAGCACTTCCTTTCGGGAATGAGTCATTCTTGCTTTTCACCCTCCCCCTTCCTTTTACCCTCTGTTGCTCTGCTGCAGGGAGAGGACCCCGGGACTCCTGCCATGCCCCTTACCCACACCCACATCCCCTTACCCGCACCCGTTTCAGGGACCCGTTCCGTCTTCGCCCACCGCCCGCCCTTCTTCGGGCTCTCCGGGCGTCTGCCTTCCCCCTGGTCACTTGCTGTCTTTCTTATGTTCTGTCCGTTGGGCTTCATTGGACGGCTGAACGGTAGTTACTCCTAGGTTTCTCGCTATCTCCCCTCCCCCAGAGGGTGGCGGGGATCTCTGCTCCTTGGACCTCTCACCTTTCCTCGACGAGGTCCTGAAGCATCTGGCGCTGCTTGATGACCAGTGCCAATTCATTTACATCTCACAGACATTTATGCATCACACTCATTGCTCATGATCGTTCTTGTTCTCGAGTCGTGTTTGTATGGCTTCATTACTTCAGATGCCAGGGCCAGTGAAGCGTGCTTCCAGAAGGAAAATACACAGTAATCAGCCTTTTCCTGCTGGGCCCTTCTTTGCCTTCGCCCCACCCCCACTTCTTTACGCTCCATTCTTTTAGGCTTTTTTTTTTTTTTCTGGAAATATTTATTTTTTAAAATGAAACATTGCACCAGTGGGGCGAAATGGGATCTTAAAAAAAAAAAATCCAGATGTTTTAGAGGGAAATAGGTGGAATGAATATATGAGAAATTGGAAAAACCATTTGGAACTTCCTGCAGAACTGTAATTTTAAAAACTAGGTTGGTGGGTTTGGTAGTTTCAACTTGCAAACACGTATTCAATATACACTGAAACACCTTCCACTGTAAAAATTCGGGTTATTCTTAATTTATATATTAACTGAGGTGTGCACTTTGACATCTTGAAAACATGCTGGTTTGTGATTTCAATATAGTTTCCTGAATTTCAAAATTTTGTTGTGTAGTGTGTAGTGGTTTCCTTTTTTTTCGCCCAGAGCCAGCTTTTGCACTTTGTGTGACTAAATTGGCAGCTCTATCCTAATTCTAGAAGCGATTATACTTCAGAGGTTACCTTATCTTGTGTTGTTTCCAGAACTAGCTGGGATCCTTGGATAGAAGTTCAGGGAGGCAGATTTTCATGCTAAGGAAGAACTTTGTAACAGTGGGGTGGACTGTCTTGCAAAATAGTGAGTACTCATTGTGGAAAGGTTCAAACAAAAGGCTGGAGGTCCTTTGGCCTAGGAGATTGTTTAAGGGCTCTTTCTAACTCTTAAGATTATGTGATTTTAGAATAACTGCACTTGAAAGCTAGTGAAATATTTAAAGGTCTTCTGAAGACAAGTATCATAAGGTTGGAAATTTAATATACGTTATTCTTATATGTGGTACTTGATCCTAGTTTTTGGAAAGTCATTAACATACCATCAGACCATCTTAATTCACTCTCCTTGTAAACCTTTTGAGGATAGTGGTTACCAGGCCTGATTTTGGCTGAGAGAGCAGCTGAAGGTTAGTTGAGTCGAGCAAGTTTGGTTTCGAACAGAAACCAGAATTATATTGACATGGTTTTCCTTGGGCATTGTTGAAAACAATTGACACTGTAATAATAATATATGCATATCATGTTATTATACTTATTTTCTTGAGGTGAATGATTAGTATACAGTAACACCATATCTATTTGATATAACTTCGTTAGCCAACACTTGCTTATTTTAGAATTCTGGGATAGGTTAATAGGCACTTTGATATAGGTAATTAAATTGATCATGGGTAAGCTCAGTTATTGAGCTAAATGACTGATATTTCTACATATACTTGCTATATAGTAGCCTGATTATTTGATTTTATATGTGACCCTGGGAAAAAAGGAATCCTGGTACTGGGGGTGTGTGTGTGTGTGTGTGTAACAGTCAGTGTTGTCAGCATAACTATGAGCAGTTACCTTTCTTTTTAAATTGTCTTCCTATTCCACTTCACCCAGAGCTTTTTTAGCTGAGTTTTGTCATGGTCCTTGTGTTCCAGCATTCGACTGCTGTCTGACTTGGGTATATTTGCTGTTGTGTCTCTTGCTGCATGGAAGTGTTGAGTTGTTTGTTTTAAGAGAGAGCAGAAACAGTCTACAGAACCATGAAAGGAGAGATTTAATTTGTGAGGCTGGAGATTTAGTTGTTGTCATTTTAAGCCTTCTGGTATGGTGTTGCACTGTAGGAGGTAAGACATTTTAATATTGTCAGCTCTTCGGTGTTTTTTCTTTAGGGATTAAACAAATCTATTGACCATCTACTGGGTGTGAATGACTATTATAGTAGTAAGATGTGTAAGATATTGACCCTGTCCTTCAGGGTCATGTAATCTTGGGAGGGAGGGGGAGAGGGAAGGCATAGGGACTAGAGGAGGGGCAAGAATGAGATGAGAGAGTTGAAAAGGAGTGTGAGGGGAATGATACTGAATGTATATCAACAGCCAGTGTGTAAATGGCCATAAATATTGTATGAATTCAAATTAAGATAAATCCGCTAGTGGCAATAGTAGTGAAACCAATATCTAACATGTAACTACCTTACATGGATTATTTACTCTTCACAGCATGCTCAAGGGAAATTTCTTTTATCCCCATCTTACTGATGAAACTGAGGCAAAGAGCTATTAAGGAATGTACCCAGTGACACTCAGCTGTTGAAGATGTAATTCAAACCCAGATGTGTCTAACTTTACAATCTTCCATCTTTTCCCTTCTTGAGAATCAAAGAGAAGTATAACATAGTAAGGTGACTCTTGAACTACGCCTTGAAGGGGAGGTTCAATGTTTATAGACTGAGATAGAAGCTGGGGAGTAGAAAGTGTTCCAGGTGGAGAGAAGCTGTATACTCCAAGACTCAGAGACAGAAACATACAAGGCATATCTGAGGAGATTTAAACAGACCCGTTTGAGGAAGGATTTGTTTGGAAGAGTGGTAATAGATAAAGCTGAGGAGGCAGCTAGGGCTGCAAAGGGACTGCTGAGCTTAGGAATTTGAACTTGACAGAGATGGTAATAGAGAGTCCTTAGAGGTTTTGAGCAAATATGATCACAGTAGTGTTTTAAGAAAACTGATCCACCAGCTATGGGCCAGGGAAGTTGAGAGAGGGAGAAAAGGCATGAGTAGAGCCTGTTAGAGGAGAAGGCAATGGCAAGCCACTCCAGTACTCTTGCCTGGAAAATCCCATGGACGGAGGAGCCTGGTAGGCTGCAGTCCATGGGGTCGCTACCAGTCAGACATGACTGAGCGACTTCACTTTCCCTTTTCACTTTCACACATTGGAGAAGGAAATGGCAACCCACTCCAGTGTTCTTGCCTGGAGAATCCCAGGGACGGGGGAGCCTGGTGGGCTTCCATCTATGGGGTCACACAGAGTCGGACACGACTGAAGTGACTTAGCAGCAGCAGCAGCAGAGCCTATTAGAGACTGTTACGGTGGCCTAGGTGTGAATAGTAAAGGCTTGAACTGGGCATGGGAAAGAGAAGGACAAATGCAAGGGGCTGTAGAAAAGACACACAGAACCTGGGGCTTATTGGATACAGGGGAGGAAGGATCAGAGATGCCAACTCTTAGAATATATTGTTCTTCCCAGATAATAGATGTTTTTAATTAATTGAAGCAATATAAGAATGATCTCTTACCTTCTATCTTTCTGGTATGAATTTTCTGAACAGATATCTCTATTGACCCAGGGTTATATAAATACAGTGAAATACCATTAACAACCTTTCGTTTTTGTATAGTGCCCTATACTTTTCAGGGTGTTTTGTGTTCATGGTCCGATTTAATTCTAGAATAGCCTCAGAAGTTACACAGGACAGATATCAACGTTAAAAGGCTTACTGAAGATGACAAAACTGGTTGGGATAAGATCTAGCACTAGAACCAAGTTCCATGGCTCCTGGTTCATGTCCCTTTCCATGGTGTGGTAAGACAAACAGCATATTGGTTTCTGGTCCTGAGAACTTGATTGCCAGTAAAGGAATCAAGACTTGAGATGCAATTAAGAACTCACACTGTCTTTTGAGTTCATTTATATATTGTCTGTTTTGACTGTCTAGGACAGAATCATCTAAGTCTGTACAAATCATTTTTTGGTGATACCCTTATTTGAAGCCTATTATCTCTTAGTTTACACAGAAATCTTATAAACTTGAATATTTAGTTTCCATACTCTTAGAAGATTACCAGCAGCAAAATATGAATGGAAAAGGTCAGGTGATGCTAAAGGCAGGCTCCTTATAGTTCTGGAAAATGATAGTTGATGTTTTTACAGCAAGGGCAGAGGAAGAAAACCTGTAAATAGCTGACCCAAGGAAAAAATTTAGCAGTTAGGGACTGCTTAATGTAAGGACAAGTATATTCCTCTAAGACCCAGTACTCCTTTAGAGCAGCTATTATTTAGTTATAACGATGACTCCAAATCTTTATAAGAAAGTTTAATCTTGTTTTGTCTTGGTTTAAGCGGTCAGGATTGAGTAAAGTGTGTTTGTAGATAAGAAACCCATCCAAGTTTCACCAACGTCTTGATGTTTAAGATGCACATTTTAATTGTGAAATTCATTTATCTATATATATACAAATGGGGATGTGGGATAAGGAGATATTATTGAATTCTATATATTCAAATAGGACCACACCTCTTTCCCTAGGCAGAGAAAATAAAGCCATAAAATATGAAATTGACTTATATAAAATAAAAGTGATGCTTTTTAATTTTTCAAAGACAGCTTAGAAATTTTCTTAACCTATAGAAATAATACAGGCCAATTGTAGGAAATCTGGAAAATATGGAAAAGCACAGAAAAGAGAATGAAAGATATGTGCCATACAGCTGAGCATGTATTTTTATATAGCTGAAGTGTTGCTGTATGTATACTTTTGTATACTTTTTAAAAAAGTTTTATATATATCAGGTGTATGCCAAATCACTTAAATGGCTGCGTTGAGTAGTTATAACTTATTCTAACCTTATTCCATTATTGGTGACTATTTAGGTTTTTTCCAACTTTTAAATTACATTTCAGTGACCATCATTGTGCATAAATATTTGACAGCATTTTGGAACATTTGTTAAGATTTCAAGAAATACAGTTACAGGATCTCAGAGTATAAACAATTTTATGATTCCTGTTACATATTTATACTTTCTAGGAAGGTTGTTTCCAATTAACATTTACTCCAACCAACATAGTGTAAGAATGCTCATTTCTCCTAGCTTTATTAACACTGCATATTCTCATTTTGTTGTTAATCATTAATAATTTTTGAGGATAAACAGTAGTACCTAGTTGGCTTTATATATATTTTATTATTAGACAAGTTGAATATTTTTGAGATGTTTATTAGGCATTTCTGTTAACTTTCTTTAGAAAGATAGCTTTATTGAAGTATAGTCTGCTGCTGCTGCTAGGTCACTTCAGTTGTGTCCGACTCTGTGTGACCCCATAGACAGAAGCCCACCAGGCTCCCCCGTCCCTGGGATTCTCCAGGCAAGGACACTGGCGTGGGTTGCCATTTCCTTCTCCAATGTGTGAAAGTGAAAAGTGAAAGTGAAGTCGCTCAGTCGTGTCCGACCCCCCAACGACCCCACGGACTGCAGCCCACCAGGCTCCTCCATCCATGGGATTTTCTAGGCAATAGTACTGGAGTGGCTTGCCATTGCCTTCTCCGGAAGTATAGTCTACAAACCCTAAAATAAACCTGTTTTAATAAGTGTACAATTCAGTGATTTTTAGTAAACTTCCAGAGTTATTCAGCTGCAGTCCTGTATTTCCCTTTTATGAACTGTGCATCCTTTTCAACCTGTGTATGCTCCTGGTACATTATGAATATTAACCCTTTATTTATGAAAACTTTGATTTTTCGGTGTTTGTATTGCCCTTAGAATAGTCTACACTCCAGAGTTTTGCTCGCAAGACTTTTAATAAGACAACCTTGCTTACCTCTTCAGCCTTGTCTCTTCCCAAGTCCCTGCCTTGCACACTGCTCAGTCAAGCTGATCTGCCATGCTCCCTTGGATTTCTAGGCTTTTGCACATGCTGTTCCCTTTACCTGGAACACCTTCCCTTCATCTGTTTACCTGACTAATTCCTACTCATCCTTCAGGTCTCAGCTTAAATGTCACTTCTTCTGGGAAGCTTCCCTGACTCCACTCCCAGACTATGGTAGGTGCTCCTTCTACGTGCACCGTAACACCCTATACTTACCCATCGTGGCTCTTATCTCTTTATTGTACTTGACCGTTTGATTGCTTACCTCCCTAACTAACCTTTCAGCCAGGGACTTGGTTTATTGATATATTTTTGTATCACCAGGGTCAAAAATATTGGACTATGGATCAATGGATGGATCGATGGATATAGTAATAGTTAGCAATATTTTCCATTGTTTTTAAGCATTATTTTGTTTCCAGAAGCCCCCGAAATATGACTACCCTTAAGATTTTTGATACATATTGCTGTTTTAGGTTGAATCAAGCTTTGTTGACAAGCTGTGTATAAAAATGTCTGCTTCATTGTACCCTTATCAACCCTGAATGTTGTCATCATTCTTTTTTTAATCATAATAGCTTTTGTTTATTGAACATTTACTGTGTACCAAACACTGTGCTAAGTACCTTACATGCATTATATTGTTTTATATTGTTTAATTTTCTCTGGCTGCACCGTGCAACATGTGAGATCTTAATTCCCCAACCAGGGATCAAACCTATACCCTCTGCATTGGAAAGTGGAGTCTAAACCATTGGACCACTGAAGAAGTCCCCAGTTGTTTAATTTTTACATCACTCCTGTGGTGTAGGTATTATTATTATCTCTAATTTACAAAGAAAATTGAATCTCAAGGAAGTAAAATGAGTAAAGTAAAACCTTGCCAATGGTTATAGTTCTGGTGTCTGACCCCAGAACTCTCTTCACCACTAGTATTTTGTTGTTTTAAGTTATCTTTTTAAAAAATCAGAAGTTAAACATTTTTCAAATAACTTATTGTTATCTGTTTTATACTCTCTGTTTAAGTCAGTCATGTGATTAGCCAAGCTTTCTTTGTGGATAGTTATTTTTGCCATATTGATTTGTAAATATTTTTCATATACTTATAACAATCTTGTTCTGTTATGTTGCATGCTTTGCCTTAGTTTTCATTTGCCATTTTGTTTTTTATTCATTTTGATGTACAGACATTAAAACATCTTAATACTGTCATTTCAAAGTCTTTGTGTGTTTCCATTGTTTTTCTACTTTGTTCAATTTTCCATCAATAGAACAGAGAAATATTCAATAGTATTTTCTTAAGTTGTTTTGTAGATTACGTTTATACTCAGTTTTACTGCATAATGTGAATACGAAATTAATTTTGTTCCAAATAGTTAACTTGTCCCAGTTCCTTTTATGTAACAACCACTCCTTTTTCCTAATTCCACCTCTGAGAAACACTGCATTAAGAGTACAAGCTAGAGAGTGTTCCATTGATGTTCCATTGCTCGTCCCACAGGAGCTTGCTTATTATTTAGTATTAATTAAATTGCACGGACAGAAAATAAATAAACTAGTTTAGATTTTAAAATTTGACTGGTTTGAAGGAAGAGCAGGCCTTTGGTACTCAAAAGGTGTCTTCAAGTCTCTCGTCCTTTCTCTGTGGCTTTCAGTGAGAGGGAGCAGATTCTAGATTATGCCCATTCTGAAAAAGGCACCATGCAGAGCCCACACTGCCGTCCCATGTAGCACCATTGCATGATATGTTCCTGGTTCCAGCGGCTTAGCACTTTGCAGTTTTTCCATTAAATGCCTGCTGTCATGTTGGCTACACAGTGCCTGGCCCATAGTAAGCATTTCCACTTTCATATTTTTCATTTATTTGTTCACTCATTCAAGAAACCTAGCAGTAGTAGGGAAACTACTTTTAAAAAAAACAAACAACCTTTATGTCTATTGACAAGACTACCCAATTTGAAATATGCCACAGGTCCTGTGTACGTGGGAGGAGAGACCGTAAGGAGTTTTGTTAATCAGCAAGTAGGTAATGAGTGCTGTTTTGTGCAGGTAATGCCATCCATTCTCCTCCTCTGGTTTTCAGCACTGAATCTTTTTCAGATACACTTACAAACTGCCCTGCATTTTCTTGTGTAGCGAGCAGCACAGCTGCTGTTCACAGTGCCCCTCATTTTCCTGTTTGTCAGGAGAAAGTCAGGTGAGGTGATCTTGGCTCCAAAATGTAGTGAAAGCTCCCATGATTCCCTGGATTTCCTGAAAGTGAAATAATTTCACTTACTTAGTGGGAGAGGCTATGCTTAGAAAGAAATGGGCAGAAATAATCTACTGTGTTACAGCCTTGATTTTTTTCTTGAAGCTGCTTTTTTTTTAAAAGATAATTTGGTACCTTTTTGTATCCTGTGCTGTACTTGATTCTGAAGGTATTTATTTATTTACTCATTTGTGCCAGGATTGGGGATCCAGCATCCAGTTAGTCCCTGGCCTCAGGAAGCTTAGAGTATATTAAATAAGTAATTATATTACAGTGTAGTAATCATAATTGATGTGTAAGCCTTGAGGAAGACAAAGAAGGCCAGCAAGGACTTCTGAGTCCTTGCCTTAGAATTTATAGGTCTAGTAGGGGAAGGCATAAGCTAAGCATGAATTAAAACAAAGCCCTAGGATGGTGAGTGGAATAGGAGAACCACAAACCAAGTGTGAGCATGAATGGGAAGGAGATGTCAGTTTTCTACGAGATACTGGACAGAGAATGTTTCATGGATTAGTTGGAGAAGTTGGAGGAGCAAAAGATATTTGGAGCTAAGAAGATGAAAGATATGTTTGTTACTTCCAAATATTAAGTATTAATCTTTTTCAGTTCCATTCACAATTAGAAGTCAGTTTCTCCACAGGGTGATTATTGTAAAATTTGTTGTCTAAGGCATGGTAGCCAGACACAGAAGCTTCTGTCTTTGCAGAGTGTGTGTTTGTAGGTACTACATTGTCCCTCTCCCTGCTCTGTACCTTCCCCCACTTAAAAACAACAGCAGCCTCTTTTTTTAATGCTTCATGCATGTTAATGTATGAAATTATATTCATTGAACTTTAAGGGAAGACATTCTGTGCAAGTTAATCATTAGAGTAATGATTCTCCAATTGTTGCTTCAGACACTTTTATAGAAAGAGCAACAGTTTGGAAGAGCCCCTTTTTTCCACAATTATGATACTTAGCACATCTCAGGCAAGAATTAAAATAAACCACAGGTTAGCAACTCATAACACATTATCTTAATCTATTAGGGAAGCTCACTGATTCGTTAAGGTTTAAGAAAGTGATTGTGGTTTAGAATAAAAATAGTATCTGCCAATGATTATGATATAAACCACATAGGAGTGGGGAATCCCTGAAAATATTTTCATTTCTCCCTTCTTAGGCCTTCAGAAATGCCTGTAGCAACATGAAGCAGTTTAGCACAATGGTTAAGAGTGTAAGGTCTGGAAAGAGCCTGCCTGAATCTGACCACCTTTAGAACTTATTAGACTTAGACAAGCCCCTTAACAGTTCTGTGCTTCAGTTTGCCCATCTGTGAAGGGGTAATATAGTACTTCTTGCACAGAAATAAGAATTAGAGTGCTTTAGCATCATGCCTGGCACCAAATATGCATGCACTCATAAAGTATTAGTCAGTTTTATAATGATGGTAATTTATAGTTGCTATTTGGTTGTTAAGCAATTTTTCATTATAACACAAGTTTGGTGGGTAGGATATTTATGACAATATAATTCACATGAACAGCCTATTTCAAGGATTAGTTTCTCTTTTTTCTCTCTTTTGTATATTTTTTATTCAATAATAGCTACGTTTTAAACACTGGGGCATCTTAGCTCTAGTTGCCACTGTCTGTGACAGAATATGTTGTGTATGATTTTGTAATGACCCTGGAGCACCATAAAGAATGATTAATGCAACTACAATCTTTAAAGATCTTTTCCCTTTGGGAACTTATCAATTTTTCTAGGCCATGCTTAGCAGCATATTAATCTATCAGATGTTTTGCTGTATGGTAGCACAGATCTTTGTAAGTGATCACCTTAGTTTGTATCATAGGCTGTATGTGTTGGTGCTTTTAATGATTGAGGTTATGAATCGTGTGGCAAAACAGAACAGAAATTGATGGATTTTTTTTAAATATGGAGAATCTGAGGACACTGAGTGTGTTTAAAGGTGTTTATGGATTTAAATATATCTTTGTATGTGGAAATAATGCTTTCCAAGGAATTGATGCTTTCAAATTGTGGTGCTGGAGAAGACTCTTGAGAGTCCCTTGGACTGCAAGGAGATGAAAACCAGTCAATCCTAAAGGAAATCAGCCCTGAATATTCATTCGATAGACTGATGCTGAAGCTGAAGCTCCAGTACTTTGGACACCTGATGCAAAGAGCTGACTCATTGGAAAAGACCCTGTTGCTGGGAGGAATTGAGGACAGGATGAGAAGTGGGCAACCGAGGATGAGATGGTTGGATCGCATCACTGACTATACTGAACATGAGTTTGCGCAAACTCTGGGAGATGGTAGACAACAGGGAAGCCTGGCATGCTACAGTGCATGGGGTTACAAAGAGTCAGACACGACTTAGCAACTGAACAACACAATGACAAGGAAATAATAGTTGAGAAGGATGATCTGTCTAATCCGGCTATACAAGGAGTTGGCAGTAGAAACTGAATGCAGCTTTTTGAAGATGTACTTCCAAAGCAACTGGATAAACTCATATAGGGTATAACAAGAGAGCTTTGGTTCAGACTTTGGTTGCATTTAGATTACAGTTTTTATTATCGAACCTTGTCAGAAAATAGAGACAACCTATTTCTTCCTTGAGAGAGTGCTGAAAAGGATTGCCTTAAGACTTCTATGAGCACAATATTTTGATTTGTCTTTTTGATCTGTCTTCTACAAGCTGCAACTTTCTCAACTCTGAGCACTTTTATGCTGATTCTGTGGTTTCCAATTAAACTTCAAAGGAAACTGTACAGGCTGTAAAGGAAGTTTGGTTAGGCAAGGTGTGGCTGAAAAACCCAGGAACTCCTCCACTTGCCTACAAAACATTCTTGCAGGATACAGAATCTTAAAGATGAAATATAAGGCTCTTAGGAGAAAGAAAGTATTCTTAGGAGATTTCCATTTAAGCACCGTTTCTGTGAGATTTTAATCTATAATAATTTCTTATTCTTAAAAAAATGAGAAAATTTCATTGAACGAAACCAAGAAAAATCTTATTGTGTTCTTAAAATTGTCTTATAGAAGAATACAATTGTGGCACAAAATGAAGAAGTTTAAAAGTCCAAGGATGATTTTTTTAAACTTTAAAAAAGTTGTATTATTTATTTTGGCTGTGCTGGGTCTTCCTTGCCACATGGGCTTGTCTCTAGTTGCGGCGAGCAGGAGCTGCCCTCTAGTTGCTGTGCATAGGCTTCTCATTGTGATGGCTTCTCTTGCTGTGGAGAGTGGGCTCTAGAGTGCACAGGCTTCAGTAGTTGGGGCTCTTGGGCTCTCTTTCACGGGCTCAGTAGCTGTGGCACACTTAACTGCCCCATGGGATCTTCCTGGACCAAGTATCCGACCCGTGTCCCCTGCTTTGGCAAGGTAGATTCTTTACTACTGGACCACCAGGGCAGGCCCCAAGAATGATTTGAACCTCTGTGTTTCATGAGCTTGTTTAGAATACCAGTATATGGCAGTTAGAAATAGAACAATTGCTCACGAAATTAGCCTTTGGTTTGTTTCCAGTTGTCTTTTCAGATGATTCATGGTGCTTAGAGGAAGACAGTGTTTTAACAGGTCCCAGGCTTACATTTTTTTCCCCATAGATGTTTTTTTCTCTTTATTGAATAGCATTCCTTTGCAGACATTTATTAAGTCCCTAAGGTGCACATTTAAGCTTCTAGTACAATGTATTCTTTTTAAAAACAAGTTACCTTGTCTTGAACATGTGATTTAGAAAATTGGACGATTGAGGTTTTGTGTTTTACTTTTTCTTCTTTCTGCTGATACACTGAAATCCCCTCTTTGCTTTTGCACTTTTGAATTTTGTATTCTATTTTGTGGCTCACATTTCTGAAATAACCATGATAATGATTCTCTAATTAGAAATAACTTTTCAGCAATGGTTGTCTGGACTCCAGAGTGAAACCTTATAGTGTAGAATTAGATCACCTGTCCTAAATTCAAGGACAAGGAGCAAAATTATTGAAATGGATAATTGCCTTTGGAAAATATTTGAATATACAAAAGTGTTATTTGAAAATATATGTGTCAATAGTTGAGAAAATGCCTTATAATTATCTCCCAACCCTTCCCTAAAATTAGATAATTCTCTTTTCTCATTTTGCTTTTTGCATACTTCACTTGATTTTTTATTGACTTTCTGAAATACCATTCTGGAAATTGAGAGCAGAATTTCTTCAAGATCAGTAACCAATGTGACAGATATTGAAATAATTTTCTTTTAATGCTGCTACTCTCTTGTTTATATTTCTCTGAAGAAGAAGTATTTCGTATACTGATCCTCAGTATACTTTTCTTCCCTGCCAAATCCAGACCCCAAAGGACAGTTTCCCTCTCTGGCTAATTTAATAATGATTTTATGTCTTACGTTCTTGTTCTTAAGGGAGTAGGCTATAGTATAGCATAGTGGTTAAACTGACTTTAGGTTCTAGAGCCAGATTCTGGAGTTAAAAATCCCAGCTCTCCCACTTACTAGGTGTGGACCTTGGGAAAATCACCTTTCTGAGCTTTGATTTCCTTATCTTAAAGAATTATTGTTGGCTTTCATGAAATAACTAAATGAATGCTTAACACAGTGTCTAGGATTATAGCATAGTGAGTGTTCAGTAACAGCTAGTGATTACTAATGTTAAGTAGATTTAATTCTTTGCTCTTTGCACAGAATTACTTAGCAGTATTTAATTTTTAAAGGTTAAGATTATATGATCTGGAAGCTTTGCTTCCAGAGCAAATTATTATAGATGATGTATTTGGGTCTTCACTGAATTGTGTCAAATATGTATTACTTTCAGATGTATCACTTTATGACAAGTTGTATACCCTGGATTGAAATTGACACAACTATCTTTGTAATGGTAATGAAGTAATATGTAATGATGTACATTTGAAGACAGAGAAAACTGTTTGTGGTGGTCTACAATTACATTAAAGCTATCTAAATTCTTTTTAGATAAAGATACAGTGAACTTTTGCACTAAGCATATGAGTCCAGTGCTCACTGAGCACACATGAGTGATATTTAAAGTAATTCAGCCTTTCATTTATGTTTTTGTCTGAAGAATTGACAAGAAATGGTCTTTTGGCAGTTGAGATATATATCATGTCTTGAAACTGCTTCTTGTGAAAGGTTCCATAATTTAGCTATACTAAATGACAGTCTTTTTGAAATGTCCCACAACATCATCCCTCACCTGTGGCATTTGAGGTTTTTGTAAAATTCTATCTTAATAGGTTTGCATATCAGAATCCTAAGCCTTTTACTATACAAAAAAGATCTTCACGACCAAGATAGTCACGATAATGTGATCACTGACTTAGAGCCAGACATCTTGGAATGTGAAGTCAAGTGGGCCTTAGAAAGCATCACTAGGAACAAAGCTAGTGGTGGAGATGGAATTCCAGTTGAGCTATTTCAAATCTTGAAAGATGATGCTGTGAAAGTGCTGCACTCAATATGGCAGCAAATTTGGAAAACTCAGCAGTGGCCACAGGACTGGAAAAGGTCAGTCTTCATTCCAATCCCAAAGAAAGGCAATGCCAAAGAATGCTCAAACTACCGCACAATTGCACTCATCTCACACGCTAGTAAAGTCATGCTCAAAATTCTCCAAGCCAGGCTTCAGCAATATGTGAACCGTGAACTCCAAGATGTTCAAGCAGGTTTTAGAAAAGGCAGAGGCACCAGAGATCAAATTGCCAACATCCGCTGGATCATGGAAAAAGCAAGAGAGTTCCAGAAAAACATCTATTTCTGCTTCATTGACTATGCCAAAGCCTTTGACTGTGTGGATCACAATAAACTGTGGAACATTCTGAAAGAGATGGGAATACCAGACCACCTGACCTGCCTCTTGAGAAACCTGTATGCAGGTCAGGAAGCAACAGTTAGAACTTTACATGGAACAACAGACTGGTTCCAAATAGGAAAGGGAGTGTGTATATTGTGTGTATATTGTCACCTTGCTTATTTAACTTATATGCAGAGTACATCATGAGGAACGCTGGGCTGGAAGAAGCACAAGCTGGAATCAAGACTGCTGGGAGAAATATCAATAATCTCAGATATGCAGATGACACTACCCTTATGGCAGAAAGTGAAGAGGAACTCAAAAGCCTCTTGATGAAAGTAAAAGAAGAGAGTGAAAAGGTTGGCTTGAAGCTCAACATTCAGAAAACAAAGATCATGGCATCTGGTCCCATCACTTCATGGGAAATAGATGGAAAAAGAGTGGAAACAGTGTCAGACTTTATTTTTTTGGGCTCCAAAATCACTGCAGATGCTGATTGCAGCCGTGAAATTAAAAGACACTCCTTGGAAGGAAAGTTATGATCAACCTTGATAATATATTAAAAAGCAGAGACATTACTTTGCCAACAAAGGTCCGTCTAGTCAAGGCAATGGTTTTTCTCGTGGTCATGTATGGATGTGAGAGTTGGACTGTGAAGAAAGCTGATCGCCGAAGAATTGATGCTTTTGAACTGTGGTGTTGGAGAAGACTCTTGAGAGTCCCTTGTACCGCAAGGAGATCCAACCAGTCCATTCTAAGGGAGATCGATCCTGGGTGTTCATTGGAAGGACTGATGCTAAAGCTGAAACTGCAATACTTTGGCCACCTCATGCGATGAGTTGACTCACTGGAAAAGACTCTGATGCTGGGAAATGTTGGGGGCGGGAGGAGAAGGGGACGACAGAGAATGAGATGGCTGGATGGCATCACCGACTCTGTGGACATGGGTTTGAGTGGACTCCGGGAGTTGGTGATGGACAGGGAGGCCTGGCGTGCTGTGATTCATGGGGTCGCGGAGAGTCGGACGCGACTGAGCGACTGAACTGAACTGAAGCCTTTTACTAGTAATGTGCAGTGGTGGTGCAATCTCACATCCCTGTTAAGATTACTGAGTCACAACCAGTCTCTTGTTTGGGGGGGTTTTGGTTATGTGATTTTTATATTTCTTTGCTACTTCTATGAAACAAATTCAGGATGTTTCATGGACCTTTGATTACTATTGAAATCTTGGAGTTTATTCATAAATATTGTTTCCTAAGGCTTCACAGAGTTCCAAAACTAGATAATTAACTATTCTATCTAATTCCTGTTAAAAATCGTTTCCAGAGTTTGGTTGTAAGGGATGAAGTTCAAAATAACTCAACTTTTGGGCAGTTTCAGGAGAGTTTTTGCTGTAGTAAAAACTACTATGCCTTTAGTAGAAATTGATTGGAGGTTTTCTGAGATGTTAGACATTCAGGTGGTCATGTGGATTATAGGCTAGACATGCTAAGAGATATAATTACAGAAGGTCACACATTTCAATGTGGTGGGATCAAGCAGGTGACTGAAATTAATGAAGCTTACTAAATGGGGCTTGCGGTAAGCTGGAGATCTTAAGCTCTCTTGTCAGAGGCTACCAATTGTGACCAAGTGAGAATGCAGACCCAGTGTTGAGGGAAAAGTCTTCTATTTCTAGAAACACTAGTAATGCAGACTGTCATGTGAAATCTCTTGATTTTTAAATGTTGGCAACTGGATCGTCTGGGAGAGATTTTGGCTACAGGTAACAGAAGACCAAGTTTAAACCATAAGAATATTTTTGGTTTGTCTAGCAGGAAATCCAAAGATATATAGTTGAGGACTAACTCACTCAGTAGCTTAACAATACCATAAGGATCCAAGTTCTTTACATCTTTCTGTTCTGTCATTAGTAGTATGTTGGAGTCCCATTTTTATACTTGTCTTCGCCTAAAGAACGTCTGTTGTAGCTCCTGGCAGTTCATCCATGTTTGATTCAAGAAGTGAAAGATACAGTGCCAACAGTTAGCTTTACTTTTAATTAGGCAAGCAAAAGTTTTTCTGGAAACCAACTCAATTCCTAGCCAACTTCTCTTAAAGTCTCTGGCCAGAGCTTAGGTCCCATGGTTATCTCTAGATGCAAGAGAACCTGGGAGTGCAAGCCTATGACTTTCCATCTTAATTGCTGAGTGGCAACAATTAAGAGAAGATGTTGGAAGGGCTATTGTCTATCATAACAACTAATGAAGTTTAAAGAAATGTATTTTGGGAGCTAAACAGAACGCATCTGTGGCCCAGATTTATCTTGTGGGCCACTTGCTGCTGCTGCTAAGTCACTTCAGTCGTGTCCGACTCAGTGTGACCCCACAGACGGAAGCCCACCAGGCTCCCCCGTCCCTGGGATTCTCCAGGCAAGAACACTGGAGTGGGTTGCCAGTTCCTTCTCCAATGTGTGAAAGTGAAAAGTGAAAGTGAAGTCGCTCAGTCGTGTCCGACCCTTAGCGACCCCACGGACTGCAGCCTACCAGGCTGCTCCATCCATGGGATATTCTAGGCAAGAGTACTGGAGTGACTTGCCAGTGGGCCACTTAGTTTGTGTTTAAGCCCTGCTATAAAGACTTGCTAGCAGTGTAATATTGGACAAGTTTGCTTAATCTTTTCTGTGCCTCTCATTATTCATCTGGAAAATGGACATAGAATATTGCAATATAGCATAGTGGTTAAGTGCAGAGGCTGTGGATCTGAAATCAGATTACAATCAGTATCAGAAAGAGCTAGTTGGATCCTATCTCTGCCAAGCAAGCTGCACAATCTCTCTGCTTATTAATTCGTCTCTCAGTTCAGTTCAGGTCATTCGCTCAGTTGTGTCCAACTCTTTGTGACCCCATGGACTGCAGCACACCAGGCCTCCCTGTCCATCACCAACTCCCAGAGTTCACTCAAACTCATGTCCATCGAGTCAGTGATGCCATCCAGCCATCTCATCCTCTGTCATCCCCTTCTCCTCCCACCCCCAATCCCTCCCAGCATCAGAGTCTTTTCCAGTGAGTCAACTCTCCGCATGAGGTGGCCAAAGTATTGGAGTTTCAGCTTTAATATCATTACTGCTTCCAAATTTAAAACCCAAAATTAACATGATGCCCAGAAATATGCTATGCTAACTTTTTTCTTTTTTATTGTTTAAGTTGTGACGTATGTCATTTACACAGAAGGATATTTTGATTTTTTTTAATGCAGGTTTTGTTACTTGCTTATAAATGTATGGTGTAAAGGCTTTAAACGACAAAGTGGTACTAAATGGATTGCTCACCTAGAGCCAGACACCCTCGAATGTGAAGGCAAGTAGGCCTTAGGAAGCATCACTACGAACAAAGCTAGTGTAGTTGATGGAATTCCAGTTGAGCTATTTCAAATTCTAAAAGATGATGCTGTTAAGGTGCTGCAATCAATATGCCAGAAAATTTGGAAAACTCAGCAGTGGCCACAGGACTGGAAAAGATCAGTTTTCATTCCAATTCCAAGGAAAGACAATGCCAAAGAATGTTCAAACTACTGCACAATTGCACTCATCTCACATGCTAGCAAAATAATGCTCAAAATTTTCCAAGCCAGGCTTCAACAGTATGTGAACCATGACCTTCCAGATGTTCAAGCTGGATTTAGAAAAAGCAGAGGAACCAGAGATCAAATTGCCAACATCCGAAAAAAATGTTGGATCATAGAAAAAGCAAGAGAATTCCATCTACTTCTGCTTTATTGTCTATGCCAAAGCCTTTGACTGTGTGGATCACAACAAACTATAAAATTCTTCAAGAGATGGGAATACCAGACCACCTTACCTGCCTCCTGAGAAATTTGTATCCAGGTCAAGAAGCAACAAAAACGGACATGGAACAACAGAGTGGTTCCAGATTGGGAAAGGAGTACATCAAAACTGTATATTGTCACCCTGCTTATTTAACTTATATGCAGAGTACATCATGTGAAATGCCAGGCTGGATGAAACACAAGCTGGAATCAAGATTGCCGGGAGAAATATCAGTAACCTTAGATGCACAGATGATACCACCCGTATGGCAGAAAGCGAAGAAGAACTAAAGAGTCTCTTGAAGAAAATGAAAGAGGAGAGTGAAAAAGTTGGCTTAAAACTCAATATTCAAGAAACTAAGATCATGGCATCTGGTCCTATCACTTCATGGCAAATAGATGGCAAAACAGTGCAGACTTTATTTTGGGGGGCTCCAAAATCACTGCAGATGATGACTGCAGCCATGAAATAAAAGACACTTGCTCCTTGGAAGAAAAGCTATGACAAACCTAGATAGCATATTAAAAAGCAGGGACATTACTTTGCTGACAAAGGTCCATCTAGTCAAACCTATGGTTTTTCCAGTAGTCATGTATGAATGTGAAAGTTGGACCATTAAGAAAGCTGAGTGCTGAAGAATTGATGCTTTTGAACTGTGGTGTTGGAGAAGACTCTCGAGAGTCCTTTGGACTGCCAGGAGATCTAACCAGTCAATCTTAAAGGAAATCAGTCCTGAATATTCATTGGAAGGGCTGATGCTGAAGCTGAAGCTCCAGTACTTTGGCCACCTGATGCAAAGAACTGACTCTTTGGAAAAGATCCTGATGCTGGGAAAAACTGAAGGCGGGAGGAGAAGAGGATGACAGAGGATGAGATGGTTGGATCACATCACCGACAAGCTCCGGGAGTTGGTGATGGACAGGGAAGCCTGGCATGCTGCAGTCCATGGGATCTCAAAGAGTCAGTCATGACTGAGTGAACTGAACTGAAGATATTGCTGCTGCTAAGTCACTTCAGTCGTGTCCGACTCTGTGTGACCCCATAGACGGCAGCCCATCAGGCTCCCCCGTCCCTGGGATTCTCCAGGCAAGAACACTGGAGTGGGTTGCCATTTCCTTCTCCAATGTGTGAAAGTGAAAAGGGAAAGTGAAGTCGCTCAGTCATGTCTGACTCGTAGCGACCCTATGGACTGCAGCCTACCAGGCTCCTCCGTCCATGGGATTTTCTAGGCAAGAGTACTAGAGTGGCTTGCCATTGCCTTCTCCAACTGAAGGTGTTAGGAAGCCCTAAAGAGAAAATTCATCTTGGAATCATTCATCAAGGATGTTAACCATTTTCAAGTAAAGTTACAGGGAACCATAAGCAGTTATAGGTGATGTGTATTATAGCATTGACACATATGCCTAACAAGATCTTATACTACTGACAAAAAACACTTCTTGTGTATAATAATCTTTGTATACTCACTCTCTGAGTAATGTAAAGTTGTTGCTTAAAATACTTGGGGACTTCAATAGCTTGGGTCAGATTGTGGTGCTCAAATATAATTAATAGTAAAGAGTATGGCATAAATATAACTTAAGAAATTGCCACATAGGAAGACAAATAGACCCTCCCTTTTCTTAGAGGAAGTACTTATTTTGTAGGTTACTGTAGATAAAGATGCAACCTCTGAATGTTTTTCTTGAGCCAAAATTTGAAAGTAAGAATAACAGTGATAGAAAGTAAAGCTCTAAGATCAACAATATGCTTTTGTTCAAGTGCTGTCAGATATATTCTCCTGAAAGTAAAGTTGTCTAAACTTGTACCTTATCACTTGTTGCTTGGTATAGAGTTGTTTTAAAGGAAGAAAATCTTGTTTTAAAGTGACTCATGAAATGATGTAGTATGTTAGTAACAGGGTGGTGTTTCTTTGCTCAATATGAGCATGGGTAATAACAGATACTGGCAATTCTCCCATAGAATTTAACTTATATTGCAAATTCTTAGGAATTTGTGTTTGGGTAGGTACCTGATTCCAGAAAGTTAGTAGTAAGAATGGTTAAATATCAGTACTGTATGACCACGGGAATTTATGTGGCATTTATAATATATGAGCTTATACTTTTACTACTTTAAATATCTTGTGGTCTCTCTTATCTGTGATTATTTTTCTCCTAATATCCTTTGAGATCTGTTCATCTGCGATTGGATGATTTATCCATTTAGAGTTAATTAAATTCAGCTACTGAGTCTTATTTTATGCTGTGTTTTTTTTTTTTTTTAATCTTACTGTGCTTATGGAACTAGGTCTCATGGAAATTTGATTTTTTGTATCTTGACAGCTGTACAGATATTGCCATGATATCAGGAAATACTGTTTGCTAGTAAAAGGGGGACAGGTATAGATAGCTGGAAAGCTACTTAGACATTTATTTTCTTACTTAAAGAGATTTAGAGGTCTTTTCTATAAGAGAAGTTGTGTTGAAATGTAAGTCATTTTTACAATAAATAAGTGTATAGTCTTTAATAATAAATCTTCTAAAGCTAAGAGAGGTTTGGGGAAACTCTTGATGAAAAATGTAGGGAAAGGATTGAAACATGATTAAGGTTTTGGCAGGGCTGATGCACTTTGACTCTTCTGGTCTTATCTTGGAGAGAATTACAGAGTTTTCAAAAGCAAGAAAACATCTAAGGCAGATGTTGATGAAGAGATGCCAATTTGGCTCTGGACTTCAGTTTTTTCTTTATTTATTTGGAAGATTTCAGTTAGTTAAGGAGTTCCAGGATTTGGATAATAAGATTAATTCTTTTTAAAAAACAAAAGAGCTTATACATGCAAAAGACTGTTGTCTAGTCTCCAAGGGAAGTGGACTGTGTACTTGTACAAATGATGCAACTTTGCGTAGCATGTTTGGAACTCCTTTTTTTTGGCATTGCCTTCAGCTCTTATAAGTATCTTCAAAGGTAGCAAATCTTCCTTTGAAGGTGAATTTGATTTTTGGAAATAGCCAAAATAACATGTATCCATATCTGATGAATATTAATTAAACAATCTAAAACACCTTAATTGAATGTCTTTTATATTTCAAGCCCTACGGGTATAAGGATGTTTAAAATAATCAGTCCCTGCCTTCAAAGCTGTGAGACAAGAGTTGATACATACCCCTGGGGCAGATGGCACATGGAAAGACTGCAGACAGGTTTGGTCTGATTGAGGCCATTTACTGAGCTTTTGCCTAAATGTTTAAATATGTGAATACAGTGTGGTAAATACTTCATGCATTTAGTCCTTATGAATTAGTTATCATTATTCCCCTTTTATAGATTATGAAGCCAAGATCCAAGGTTGCACATGTTAGTAAGTGTCAGAGTCACTTGTTGACTTTAGAGTTGGGTTGAAACCACGAAGGTAAATGAGATCACCTACGGTGAATATGTAAGTTGAGACAAGTGGATGACTAAAGGCATGAGATGAGTGAAGCACTAAAAGTAAACTTTTGAGGAACTTGGACCTTTGAGAGGCTAGTGGAGGAGAAAGATCCTGCAGATAAGACTGAAAAGGAACATCAAGAACAATGTTACCCAAAACATGTTTCTCAATTTGTCCTATGAGGTAGTTCTTTAAAAGGGAAGGAGGGGAGGGGGAGTCAGGTAAGTTTGGGAAACACTGCTAACCTCATCTTGTTAAGTCATAATACACATCAGTGTTGATGTGGGAAATCCTAAGAAATATGAGAAATCTTATAGTAAAGAAACCTGTTTAACTTTAATACAATATTTCCCAAATCTGTTTGATCATGAACCCTTCTCTCCTTTTTTTGCATACGTCCCACTGGCATCCCAGAACTGAAGAATCCAAGTGAGTGTGGCATCACAGACTCTAAGCAGAGAGGGAGTTTAGGTAGGAACTGGTCATTGTTGGATCAAATGTCTCAGAGAGTTCAACAGAGCCAAGAGTAGTAAGTGAGTTGACTTTGGCAGTGAGGAGGGTACTAATGACCCATGTGAGAGCAGCTACAGTGCAGTAAGTGGTCAGAAGACAATTGTGTTGTAGCCAGCTAGGAGATAAACGAGTGGTGAGGAAGGGGAGGTAGCAGGTAGAGACTGTTCTTATCAAAACCTTGTTTCTGAAGGAAAGAAGAAAGTAATTAGAAAAGAGTGTGGGTGAAAGAAGGGCTCCTTTGTGTTATTTGGAAGAGACTTGAGAATATTTTTCTTATGAGGGGAAGGAGTCCTTGGGCAAGAAAAGGGTCAATATATGGTAAGGAAGAGAGGATGATTCATGGAGCAAGATTCTGGAGGAAATGGGAGGAGAAGGTTCCATCAGATAGATGGAGAGATTAGCTTTGGAAGAGTGAGAAGTTTTACACTGAGCTTTAATACCGTAATGCCCTTAGGAGATTCTTTTCAAAGTAAGGTTATATTTTTGTGTGTGCTTTTTACAGCCTTACCAAATCTTCTGCCTTATTGTCGTAGTGTTGGCTGTCATTTCCTGCTGTCATCATGTCTTTGAGTAGTTCTTTCCTTCTAATTTGCTGCTTCATAACTGCTTCCAACTAGAAAACCTGGAAACTAAGCTCTTCAGAGTTGAGTATGAAGCAAGAGTAAATAAACTGAAGGTCTAGAAAGCATTGCCCCCACCCTCCAAGGGATGGAGCTCATAAACTTTGGGACATATCTTCTCTGCACTTCGAATTCTGCCCCCCTCCCCAGTAAAGTCATGCTCAAAATTCTCCAAGCCAGGCTTCAGCAGTATGTAAACCGTGAACTCCCAGATGTTCAAGCAGGTTTTAGAAAAGGCAGAGGCACCAGAGATCAAATTGCCAACATCCGCTGGATCATGGAGAAAGCAAGAGAGTTCCAGAAAAACATCTATTTCTGCTTCATTGACTATGCCAAAGCCTTTGACTGTGTCGATCACAATGAACTGTGGAACATTCTGAAAGAGATGGGAATCCCAGACCACCTGACCTGCCTCTTGAGAAACCTGTATGCAGGTCAGGAAGCAACAGTTAGAACTGGACATGGAACAACAGACTGGTTCCAAATAGGAAAAGGTGTACGTCAAGGTTGTATATTGTCACCTTGCTTATTTAACTTCTATGCAGAGTACATCATGAGGAACGCTGGGCTGGAAGAAGCACAAGCTGGAATCAAGATTGCTGGGAGAAATATCAATAACCTCAGATATGCAGATGACACCACCCTTATGGCAGAAAGTGAAGAGGAACTCAAAGGCCTTTTGATGAAAGTGAAAGAGGAGAGTGAAAAGGTTGGCTTGAAGCTCAACATTCAGAAAACAAAGATCATGGCATCTGGTCCCATCACTTCATGGGAAATAGATGGAAAAACAGTGGAAACAGTGTCAGACTTTATTTTTTTGGGCTCCAAAATCACTGCAGATGCTGATTGCAGCCATGAAATTAAAAGACGCTTGCTCCTTGGAAGGAAAGTTATGACCAACCTTGATAGTATATTAAAAAGCAGAGACATTACTTTGCCAACCAAGGTCCGTCTAGTCAAGGCAATGGTTTTTCCCGTGGTCATGTATGGATGTGAGAGTTGGACTGTGAAGAAGGCTGATCGCCGAAGAATCGATGCTTTTGAACTGTGGTGTTGGAGAAGACTCTTGAGAGTCCCTTATACTGCAAGGAGATCCAACCAGTCCATTCTAGAGGAGATCAGTCCTGGATGTTCATTGGAGGGACTGATGCTGAAGCTGAAACTGCAATACTTTGGCCACCTCATGCGACGAGTTGACTCACTGGAAAAGACTCTGATGCTGGGAAAGGTTGGGGGCGGGAGGAGAAGGGGACGACGGAGAATGAGATGGCTGGATGGCATCACCGACTCTGTGGACATGAGTTTGAGTGTACTCCGGGAGTTGGTGATGGACAGGGAGGCCTGGCGTGCTGTGATTCATGGGGTCGCGGAGAGTCGGACACGACTGAGCGACTGAACTGAACTGAACACAGAGGGGAGTTGCTTTGGACTTTCTACATTTTCCAGATGAAATACCAGATAAGGAACTTCTAGAAGTTATTTTGTTTATGTGTTTACTATTGAAAAAGTTTACTTGTACTTTATTTCTTTACTTTTAAAAATTCTGATAGAGTCTAGGAAAGTGATGGTATGAACAAGACATAAGGCTCTGAATTATAACCATTAAAATATTCAAGAGTAAATGTTCTCCAGTTAGTAGTACCAGATATTTGTGCTGTGGTCTATACTGAGGCCTTTTGATTTAAGTGTGTCACTATATAAGAATATAGTCCAGCTCTATGCTTTTTATGGCTATTTATGCTTCTTTCCCTAGAGCTCGATGGCCCTTTTGTTCAAATGAGAAGTCTGAAAGTGATGCAGTTACCTTTGGACTAAGTTTCAAAAAAGTGTTAAGCTTGGAGGCTATTTTTTCTGTAACTAAGATATATATTCAGCATTTTAGAATTTATTTAGAAATGTACATTAAATCTGATGGGTTTAATCCAGATGGCATAGCACAGGCAAGTGTTTGTATTAAATGTGTTTGCTAATCATCTGCACTGGACTCATGTGGAAACATAGCAAAGCAGATTCATGGGCTTCATCTTTGTCCTACCGAAGCTCTCTTGAAGGAGTTCAGGACTGTGTATTGTTAATAGACTCTTGGATGATTCTGGTAGGCGCTAAACAAATGAAATCTTCTGGTGCAGTGGATCCAACCTGTGATTAAGTTGAACCAACTTGGTTCTTCCATTGAGTGTTGGTAAAAGTATCCATGGTTAGAACCTAAATCAGATGAGTACCTGTGCAGGTGCTTCTTGTGGAATGACCTTTTAAAGTATTTTTCAGACTTATTATTTATTATCTTTATATTTTTGGCTGTACCACCAGGCATGTGGAATCTTAGTTCCCTGACCAGGGATCGAACCTACACCCTCAGCATTGAAAGCGTGGAGTCCTGACCACTGGACCTCCGGGGAAGTCCCAGACTTACTATTTTTTAATAACTTTACTGACATAAAATTCATACTATTCAGTTAACACATTTAAAGTGGTCAGTGGTTTTTGGTTTAGTCACTGATGTATGTACCTATTACCAAGTCAATTTTTAAAACATTTTTATTACCTCAGAAAGAAACCTCTTGCCGTCTCGTTATCTCCATCCTATTCCCTCCCAACCCTAAGCAATCAGTGATCAACTTTCTGTTTCTGTAGATTTCCCCCTTTGTGGACTTTCATATGTATGGAATCATCTAGTATGTTGTCTTTTGTGATTGGCTTCTTTCACTTAGCATATTTTCAAGGCTCATTCATATTGTGTCCCGTATCAGTATTTCACTCCTTTATAGCTGGATAATATTACATTATATTGGTATGTCACAATTGGTTTATCCTTTTATTCACTGGTGGATATGTTGTTTCCACCTTTTGGCCAAGATGAATCATGCCACTATAAACATTCATGTACAAGTTTCTGTAAATGTTCATTTCTTTTGAATGTACATGTAAGGAGTGAAAAATTTGAGTTACTTCCAGTTTTCCAAAGCGGCTGCACCATTACATTCCTTATAAAGAAACTTAGGTGTTTGAGATTTCAAATTAGCAATCTGACTTTTTGATTCTAGCCATCTTTATAAATGTGAAGTGTTATCTCATTGTGGCTTTGATTTTTGTTTTCCCCTCATGGCTAATGATGTTGAACATCTTTTCATGTGCTTCTAGGCCATTTGTAAATCTTCTTTGGAGAAATGTCTATTTAGGTACTTTGCCCATGTTTAAAAATTGAGTTGTTTGCGTTTTTATTATTGAGTTGTAAGAGTACAATAGCACTCATCTCACATGCTAGTAATGCTCAAAATTCTCCAAGCCAGGCTTCAGCAATATGTAAACCATGAACTTCCAGATGTTCAAGCTGGTTTTAGAAAAGGCAGTGGAACCAGAAATCAAATTACCAGCATCCGCTGGATCATCGAGAAAGCAAGAAAGTTCCAGAAAAACATCTATTTCTGCTTTATTGACTATGCCAAACCTTTGACTGTGTGGATCACAACAAACTGTGGAAAATTCTGAAAGAGATGGGAATACCAGACCATCTGACCTGCCTCTTGAGAAATCTGTATGCAGGTCTGGAGGCAACAGTTAGAACTGGACATGGAACAACAGACTGGCTCCAAATAGGAAAAGGAGTACGTCAAGGCTGTATATTGTCATCCTGCTTATTTAACCTATACGCAGAGTACATCATGAGAAACGCTGGGCTGGATGAAGCACAAGCTGAAATCAAGATTGCCGGGAGAAATATCAATAACCTCAGATATGCAGATGACACCACCCTTATGGCAGAAAGTGAAGAGGAACTAAAAAGCCTCTTGATGATAGTGAAAGAGGAGAGTGAAAAGTTGGCTTAACGCTCAACATTCAGAAAACTAAGATCATGGCAACTGGTCCCATCACTTCATAACAAATAGATGGGGAAACAGTGGAAACAGTGGCAGACTTTATTTTCTTGGGCTCCAGAATCACTGCAGGTGGTGACTGCAGCCATGAAATTTAAAAGATGCTTACTCCTTGGAAGGGAAGTTATGACCAACCTAGACAGCATATTAAAAAGCAGAGACATTACTTTGCCAACAAAGGTCCATCTAGTTAAAGCTATGGTTTTTCCAGTAGTCATGTATGGATGTGAGAGTTGGACTGTAAAGAAAGCTGAGCGCCAAAGAATTGATGCTTTTGAACCATGGTGTTGGAGAAGACTCTTGAGAGTTCCTTGGACTGCAAAGAGATCAAACCAGTCCATCCTAAAGGAGATCAGTCCTGGGTGTTCATTGGAAGGACTGATGTTGAAGCTGAAACTCCAATACTTTGGCCACCTGATGCGAAGAGCTGACTCTGGAAAAGACCCTGATACTGGGAAAGATTGAAGGCGGGAGGAGAAAGGGACGACAGAGGTTGAGATGGTTGGATGGCATCATTGACTCAATGGACATGAGTTTGAGTAAACTCCAGGAGTTAGTGATGGACAGGGAGGCCCGGCGTGCTGCAGTCCATGGGGTTGCAAAGAGTCGGACATGACTGAGCAACTGAACTGAAGAGTTCTTTGTATATTCTAGGAACAAGTACCTTGTCATATATATGATTTGCAAATATTTTCTCCTGTGGATTGTCTTTTATTTCCTTTATGGTGTCCTTTGAAGCACAAAACTTTTTAATTTTGATGATATCAAATTTATCTATTTTTTGTTTTGTGTTTGTGCTTTTAGTGTGTATGTTAGAATCCTTTGTAAACCCTGCAGTCATGAAGATTTACCTCTATGTTTCCTTTTGAGAGTTTTATAATTTTTCCCTTATATTTAGCTCTTTGATCCATTTTGAATTGATTTTTCTGTATAAATATCCAACTTAATTTGTTTGCCTGTGGCTATCCAGTTAACAACACTATTTGTTTGCTCCTTTAAGAAACCAGACTCGATTTTTCTATAAAATGAATTTCATTATTTTAAATTAGCAGGATGGTAAGTTACTTAGGAAATTACATAAGTTATTTTAATTCCTTTCTTTATAGTGACTTTTTCTGGTGTTTATGTAATTAACATTGCTTTTAAAACTATAGCAACATAAAGTATCAAAGTATTTGATTTGTAAAAATTACTAAGTTTGTATTTTGTATTCATATGGATCCTACCACAGAGGGTTGCCCAATTTCCAAGTTTGTCTCTACTCCGGAACTAAGTATCGTATATAAAGCTCCAGTTCTGATTTCTGAAATTTTGGTGGGAAAGGAATACGCTTAATTTTGATGCTCTTCAAAGTACGTTCTAACCATTCCATGGAACCATGAAGACTCCCCAGTCTTCAGCTTGGATTTAGAATTTTTCTTGCTGATGTCTGTCATTTTCTATAGTGAGGTCAGTGCAATATCTGTCTAAGCAATTTCTTCCTTTATCTTCACTGTTCTGCATTTGGTACAATCATCCTGATTTTTATAAAAGATGAGGAAGGAAATGTTTATCTTCACATTAAATTACAAAGCTGAAAATTCTTTTCTAACATTAGTATTTAGTAACAGCATCCCCTAACCTCCAGTGCAGAAGACGATTTAAAAATAGATCTATTCCCTGTTCTGTGAGGATCACAGATTTTCTTTTCTCTAAAGAGACAGAAAGAAGAATAACCAACATTTCCTGAGCATTTATTTTGAACTGCAAGGCACTATTCTGAACTGTTTGCAGGTATGATCCCAGAACCTTCTGAGGATAGGCGCTCTTACTGTCTTCATTTTACAGATGAGGAAATTGAAGAACAGATAAGGGGTAGAACAGGATTAGAATCCAGGTAGTGGAGAAGGCAATGGCAAGCCACTCCAGTACTCTTGCCTAGAAAATCCCATGGATGGAGATGGAGGAGCCTGGTAGGCTGCAGTCCATGGGGTCGCTAAGGGTCGGACACGACTAAGCGACTTCACTTTCACTTTTCACTTTCACACATTGGAGAAGGAAATGGCAGCCCGCTCCAGTGTTCTTGCCTGGAGAATCCCAGGGACGGGGGAACCTGGTGGGCTTCCGTCTATGGGGTCACACAGAGTCGGACACGATTGAAGTGACTTAGCAGCAGCCTGATGCAAAGAACTAACTCATTGGAAAAGACCCTGATGCTGGGAAAGATTGAAAGCAGGAGGAGAAGGGGACGACAGAGGATGAGATGGTTGGATGGCATCACCCACTTGACGGACATGAGTTTGAGCAAACTCCAGGAGTTAGTGATGAACAGGGAAGCCTGGCGTGCTGCAGTCTAAGGGGTCACAAAGAGTCAGACACAAATGAGTGACTGAACTGAACTGAGCCTGACATCAGGGCGTGTTGTCTTAACAGCTCATGTGAAACACTGGCCGGCTTTATCTTTCCTGTCTTAAACTCTAATCTTAAATTCCATATGTCATTTTAGATGGGTCTACAAAAGAGGATCTATGAAACACACCTGGAGTGCCCTGTTTTTTTTTTTTTCCTTCTAAAACTCAACCTTATCCTCCATTAATCCTCATTAAACAATTCCATAATGATAACATCCCAAATGTACAAAAATCCCCATGCGTGCTCCAAAATATTTTTTATTCTATTGAATTCATTCTATGGTAATAGCTTGCTTTTATGACATTAATTAATTACTGATCCTGGCTATTATATTGTTACCAAAATATCATCCATAGGAATAGGTGGCCTGAAATAGGTGGCCCCAAAATAACACAGGTTGCATGATCTGAAAGAAGTAACATTGGCATGGTAGAAGAGCCATTCATCTGGCTTTGCTCCCATTTAATTCTGTGACCTAGCCTGTCTCTTCATCTATCCGGCCCTAGTTTTCTCATCTGAGAAATAGGAGTTGAATCTCTAACGTCCTATTCCGTTTTAGCATTCAAAGATACTGTATACTCTTGGTAAAGTGTCTTTGAAACCAGGGAATATAATTTGAGTATTCTAATTGGGTTTTGTTCCTTGAATTTTATGGTAATTATTGGCAGGCATTCAGAACACACTGAGAGATAATTCTGTTAACTGACCTCTGGATCCATAGAGTAGAAACCTCAGTTCCTGCACAGGAAATGTGATTTACATGCTCTGTCATGGAAATGTATTTTTAGATGCTTTTAGTGTTTTATTAAGGATCTGCCCAGAGACTGTTCAAGACTGTTCAAGGCTTCAATATATTCTCTAGTGAGTTACTATATTAGTGACTAAAATTAGATTTTTTAAAACTTATTTTTAAAATTATTCTGAAAAATGGACCTTTTCATTGGAATAGAAGTAAGAATAGGAAGGGAGATGGGGGTTGAAGGCTAATTTAGGATCCAGATTTAGTGTTGTCCTGGGAAACTGACAGTGGTTTCTAGAATATGCTTCCTGGTTTATTTTTAGTCTACTGCAACCAATAAACCCTTAGTAATAATAGTAGCTACCATTTACAGAGTGCCTGCTGTGCCTGGCAGCACTTTGACAAGAAATCTGTAAGACCTATATGAACCCTGTTGAAGCATGTAAAAGAAAACCTGAGTGGAGATCTGAGCATGTTCCTCAAAGGAAAGGCTTAATATTGCAGAGAGGCCGTTTCTACCCCAGGTAACTTACAGATTCAGTGCAATCCCCGTCAGAATCCTAACTGGCTTTTTGGAACTTGATTCTAGAAATCATGTGGAAGAGAATATGCTCAAGAATAGCAAGATGCTTTTATTTTTATTATATATGTATTTTTACATTTTTTATTTGTTTATTTTTGGCTGTGTTTTGTCTTTGTTGCCGCGAGGACTTTTCTCTAGTTGTGGCGAGTGGGGGCTACTTTGCAGTTGCAGTGCAGAACCTTCTCATTGCAGTGGCTTCTCTTGTAGTGAAACACGGGCTCTCCCGGCATGAAGGCTTCAGCAGTTTTGCGTGGGCTCAGTAGTTGTGGTTCCAGGCTCTAAAGCACAGGCTCAATAGTTGTGGCACACAGGCTTAGCTATTTCTCAGCATGTGATATCTTCTCCGACCAGGAATCAAACCCATGGCTCCTATACTGGCAGGCGGATTCTTCAGCTTTGAGCCACCAGGGATGCCCAGCAAGATACTTTTAAATAAAATAGTTAGAGAAGATGTGCCCTAAAGGATATCAAAATACATTATAAACTTTTCCTAAAGCAGTATAAATTAATGAAACAGATACAGGTCTATGTGTATATATAGGGATTTACTGAATGCTAGAAATAATGTTTCAAATCAGTGGTGATGGGAACAACTACAGCTGGAGTTGGTAATTAGCTGTCCATATAAAAATAAAAGTTAGAGCCCCATATTAGATCAAACTGAAAAATCCTAGATGGGTTATAGACCTACACATTTTAAAATATATAAAGTTATTAGAGGAAAAATATAAGAAAGTTTATGTTCCCTTGAGAAAGGAAAAATCTTAACTAGGTGACTAAATACAAAAGCCCTAAAAAAAAGATTAATAAATTTGACCAAGTCAAAATATAAATTTTAATAAAAGAAGACACCATAATTACATTAGAAAACAAGCAATAATTGAGAAGTATTTGCAATATATAGAGCAAATGCTTTGTACTCCTGATCCATAAAGAACTCCTAAAAATAATAATAGGAAAAATAAATTCATAGAAGAGGGAATAAAAAGGACTCATAAGAAAATATATTCAACTTCATTGGTAATTAGAGAAATTTAAAAATAAGATAAAAATTTTCACCCATGGGTTAGCAAATACATTTAATTTGATAATAACTGGTGTAATGAGGGAATGCAAAAAGGCAAAATGGTTGTCCAAGGAGGCCTTACAGATAGCTGTGAAAAGAAGAGAAGTGAAAGGCAAAGGAGAAAAGGAAAGATATACCCATTTGAATGCAGAGTTCCAAAGAATAGCAAGGAGAGATAAGAAAGCCTTCCTCAGCTATCAGTGCAAAGAAATAGAAGAAAACAGTAGAATGGGAAAGACTAGAGATCTCTTCAAGAAAATTAGAGATGCCAAGGGAACATGTCATGCAAAGATGGACACAATAAAGGACAGAAATGGTATGGACCTAAGAGAAGCAGAAGATATTAAGAAGAGGTGGCAAGAATACACAGAAAAACTATACAAAAAATGTCTTCACGACCCAGATAATCATGATGGTGTGATCATTCACCTAGAGCCAGACATCCTGGAATGAGAAGTCAAATGGGCCTTAGGAAGCATCACTATGAACAAAGCTAGAGGAGGTGATGGAATTCCAGTTGAGCTATTTCAAATCCTGAAAGATGATGCTGTGAAAGTGCTGCACTCAGTATGCCAGCAAATTTGGAGGCCACAAGACTGGAAAATGTCAGTTTTCATTCCAATCCCAAAGAAAGGCAATGCCAAAGAATGCTCAAACTACCACACAGTTGCACTCATCTCACACGCTAGTAAAGTAATACTCACAATTCTCCAAGCCAGGGTTCAACAGTACATGAACTGTGAACTTCCTGATGTTCAAGCTGGTTTTAGAAACGGCAGTGGAACCAGAGATCAAATTGCCAACATCTGTTGGATCATCGAAAAAGCAAGAGAGTTCCAGAAAAGCATCTACTTCTGCTTTATTGACTATGCCAAACCTTTGACTGTGTGGATCACAATAAACTGTGGAAAATTCTGAAAGAGATGGGAATCCCAGACCACCTGACCTGCCTCTTGAGAAACCTGTATGCAGGTCAGGAAGCAACAGTCAGAACTGTACATGGAACAACAGACTGGTTCCAAATAGGAAAAGGAGTACGTCAAAGGCTGTATATTGTCACCCTGCTTATTTAACTTATATGCAGAGTACATCATGAGAAACGCTGGGCTGGATGAAGCACAAGCTGGAATCAAGATTGCTGGGAGAAATATCAATAACCTCAGATATGCAGATGACACCACCCTTATGGCAGAAAGTGAAGAGGAACTAAAAAGCCTCTTGATGAAAGTGAAAAAGTTGGCTTACAGCTCAAGATTCAAAAAACTTAGATCATGGCATCCGGTCCCATCACTTTATGGCAAATAGATGGGGAAACAGCGGAAACAGTGGAAGACTTTATTTTCTTGGGCTCCAAAGTCACTGCGGATGGTGACTTGCAGCCATGAAATTAAAAGACACTTTTTCCTTGGAAGAAAAGTTATGACCAATCTAGACAGCGTATTAAAAAGCAGAGATATTACTTTGCCAACAAAGGTCCATCTAGTTAAGGCTGTGGTTTTTCCAGTAGTCATGTATGGGTGTGAGAGTTGGACTATAAAAAAAGCTGAGCACTGAAGAATTGATGCTTTTGAACCATGGTGTTGGAGAAGACTCTTTTTTTTCTTTTTTGGAGAAGACTCTTGAGAGTCCCTTGGACTGCAAGGAGATCCAGCCAGTCCATCCTAAAGGAAAGCAGTCCTGAATATTCATTGGAAGGACTGATGCTGAACTAAAGGTCCAATACTTTGCCCACCTGATGGGAAGAACTGACTCACTGGAAAAGACTCTGATGCTGGGAAAGACTGAAGGTGGGAGGAGAAGGGGACGACGGGATGACAGAGGTTGAGATGGTTGGATGGCATCACCAACTCGATGTACATGAGTTTGAGTAAACTCCAGAAGTTGGTGATGGACAGGGAGGCCTGGCATGCTGCAGTCCACGGGGTCGCAAAGAGTCGGACACAACTGAGCTACTGAACTGAACTGAACTGAATGAGGGAATAGAGAAAAAGTAGTATCATAAACTTGGACCTAGAATTATGCATAGCCACTGGAGGGCAATTTGGTAGTATCTGTTAAAACTTAAAGTACCTATACCTATGACTCTGCAGTTTCCTTTCTTGTTTTCTACTCTTAAAAAAGCATTCTTGCATGTAACTCAAGCATGTGCTACAAGAATGATTGTTGTAGCATTGTCTATAATAGCAAAACAAATCTCATATTCATTCATATTGGAATGTTTACACTCAGGACAACTAGGCAGAGCTTACGGAAAATGGGATAAATCCATGTGTATTAACAGGGAAAGATCTTCCAAATAACATACTGAGTAAAGAAAGCAAATGTCCTGTAATTTGCTTTCTTTACTCAGTATGTTATTTGGAAGATCTTTCCCTGTGTGTCAGACTTTATTTTTGGGGGCTCCAAAATCACTGCGGATGGTGATTGCAGCCATGAAATTAAAAGACGCTTACTCCTTGGAAGGAAAGTTATGACCAGCCTAGATAGCATATTAAAAAGCAGAGACATTACTTTGCCAACAAAGGTCCGTCTAGTCAAGGCTATGGTTTTTCCAGGGGTCATGTATGGATGTGAGAGTTGGACTGTGAAGAAAGCTGATCGTTGAAGAATTGATGCTTTTAAACTGTGGTGTTGGAGAAGACTCTTGAGAGTCCCTTGGACTGCAAGGAGATCCAACCAGGCCATTCTAAGGGAGATCAGTCCTGGGTGTTCATTGGAAGGACTGATGCTGAAGCTGAAACTCCAATACTTAGCCACCTCATGCGAAGAGTTGACTCACTGGAAAAGACTCTGATGCTGGGAGAGATTGGGAGCAGGAGGAGAAGGGGACGACAGAGAATGAGATGGCTAGATGGCATCACCAACTCGATGGACATGAGATTGAGTGAACTCCGGGAATTGGTGATGGACAGGGAGGCCTGGTGTGCTGTGATTCATGGGATCGGAAAGAGTCGGACACGACTGAGTGACTGAACTGAACTGAACTGAAATGATAAAGAATCTGTCTGCCAACGCAGGAGATGTGGGTTTGATCCCTTGGTCAGTAAGATCCCCTGGAGAAGGAAATGGCAACCTACTTTGGTATTCTTGCCTGGAAATCCCATGGACAGAGGAGCCTGGTGGGCCATAGTCCATGAGATCACCGAAAGTCAGACACGACTGAGAGACTACAAATGTACATGCAAATATAATACTATTTATGTAAAATAAAATATCATTTCTGTTGTGCAAATGTACACATACACATATCTAAAAGTCTGGCTAATAGGTCCACTTAACTTGGGAGGAAACTGAGCCTGGGATTTTTCTAAAAGGAACTTTATGTTTACTAGTGTAGTTGGAATTTTTTAAACAATGTATTCTTGCCTCATTTGTTTGATTTAAAATAAACAATTAAAAAATTACAGTGACAGTAAATTTTGATTTATAAAAGCATATTTAAAAACACTTCTACAGTGTGAAATCACTTTTTACTTAATAAAGCACTTTTCTGCATGTGTATCTAGAAGGTAATACATAAAACCATTAAATCCCTCAGGATGGTAGAATCATGGGTAGTTTTTAAGATTTGTGGGCTTCCCTGGTGGCTCAGACAGTAAAGAATCTACTTGCAGTGCAGGAGACCTGGGTTCGATCCCTGGGTCAGGAAGATCCCCTGAAAAAGGGAATGGCAACCGACTCCTGTATTCTTGTCAGAATCCCATGGACAGAGGAGCCTGGAGGGCTGCAGTCCACGGGATTGCAAAGGGTTGAACACGACTCAGCAACTAACTAACACTTTAAGACTTGATGTTTTCTGTATGCTTTTATATTTTTAACATTTTTCTTTCACAATGAATGATGTATTTTTATAACAGAAGCAGTTTTCAAGGAGAAAACAAAGAGGCCCTCTGATAAATGTTGAAACCTCTTTTAAAGATTCACTTGAATCATATTTAAGTTTTCATGAAAATTACTCTTAATCAAACCTAACATTTACTGATTTGAGTTTAAGTTTGGAGGGTATTAGAAACGCCCATATATAAACGTGGGCTTTCTCCTTCAGGAAGCTGTAGAATTAGACTTAATCCACTTCAGTACCATGAAAGGCATTGTTACATTTCCTCTTAATGATTCCAGTTTCCTGTCATCCATTTTAACAGGTCAAATGGGTACTTTATGAATTGTTTTTGAAAATCTGGTCAGTGGAAAATCCCAGAGAGTCTTTCTTTGTTGTTTTTGGTTGTATTAGAATGAGATGCCTTTGATTTTAGCAGTAGATTCATAAAAATGGAGAAGGATAATAATTTTACTTATTTTCCTAATCATAAGTTCCATCTCCTTCAGAGAATACACATGCTTCTAAAGGCAAGTGAGATGTTGTTTTTTCTCCTGACAGCAACCAACTCTCCGATTCTCTGAGGACACCAGCTGTGTGTCCGTTCAGTTCTGTTAACTACCCAGAGTTACCATCTGACTCCATAAATTTAAGGATATAGTCCCACAGGACTGTCCTTACTTCAGACACCAGTCTCTCAAGTATTGAGTCCCCACATTACTCATAATTCTATCCAAGTTGTCTACAAAGTCAAGGATTCTCACAGCCTCTCTCCTCAGGTTCAATAATAATTGCTAGAAGCACTCATAGAGCTCAGGAAAGTACTTTACTTGCTGTTACCGGTTTATTAAAAAGGATACAACTCCAGGACTAGGCAAAAGGAAGGGATGCATAAGACAAGCTATGAGGAAGGAGCATGGAGTCCATGACCTTTCCACATGTCTCACCATCTCAGCACCTTGATGTGTTTACCAACCTGAAAGTTCTCAGAATCCTGTCGTTTATGGGTTTTTATGGAGATTGCATCACCTAGGCATGATTGACTAAATCATTGTCTATTAATGGTTAACTCAGTTTCCAACCCCTCTCCTCTTCCTCGTGTTTGCAGGGTAGGGCTGAAATTTCCCAGCTTCTAATTAAGACTTGACTGTTCTGGCCACTAGTTCCCATCCTGAAGCTATTTAGGGACCCACCAAGAGTCACCTCATTAGAACAAAAGATACTCCATCACCCTTATCACTGAGGAAATCACAAGAGCTTTAGGAGCTCTGTGCCTGGAGCCAGGGACAAAGACCAAATATCTTTCTATGATACCATTTCAAGGAAAGCCAGTTTTTGGTTTAATAGGATTTGGGAGCTAAGTGTCTGCTTAATAGAATAAAAGCAGTTTCATGATGGACCTTCTTTCATGATTCCAAAAAGGTTGAGTAAGGCTTGATGAGGTGAAGAAAGGGGAAGAAAAACAAAGGCCAGGAAACCAAAGGCTCTGAGACAAGTGCCGAAAAATTCAGTATTCTAGATAATAAAGACTTGATGGGGGAGAGAGGGAGATGCTAGCTTAGAGAGCTCAGTAGACAAAGGGCCAAGTCCTTCAGTGCCTTGTGTGCCTTGGTAAGAATTTTGGACTTAAACTTTAACCTTTCTTCCTCAAGTTTTATATTGTATCACAATTATTTGAGAAGTGTGTAAAATTTCAGACTGGTCTAGAAATAGGCATTTTCATAAGCCTCCATAGGTAACTGACACAGGAAATGCTGCTTTTGGCAATGAAGAGCAAGAACTTTATTCACAGAAGCAGTTAGAATTGTGACTTAGACAAGATCATTGCAGTAGCCAAGTCCTAAAACTAACAGAGGCCCAAGCTAAGGCAATTGTGGTATAGAGCCTTGATAATGGTTTGTGATAGATGAGGCAGAAGGAGAAGCCTAAATTGACTCTTGGAAATTTTCAAGTTTGTTGGTCTGAGCAGGTGGTGGATTCCATTAACAAAGATAATAAGTAAAGCTTCTGCAGGAAGAAGATGCTTTCAGTTGTGGACTGCTGAGTGTGTAATCCTGTGAAACATCTAAGCAGATATGTTCCCGTTGCTGCTGCTGCTGCTGCTAAGTCACTTCAGTCGTGTCCGACTCTGTGTGACCCCATAGACGGAAGCCCATCAGGCTCCCCTGTCCCTGGGATTCTCCAGGCAAGAACACTGGAGTGGGTTGCCATTTCCTTCTCCAATGTGTGAAAGTGAAAAGTGAAAGTGAAGTCGCTCAGTTGTGTCCGACCCTTAGCGACCCCACGGACTGCAGCCTACCAGGTTCCTCCATCCATGGGATTTTCTAGGCAGGAGTACTGGAGTGGCTTGCCACTGCCTTCTCCGATGTTCCCGTTAGGCAGTAGGATATTCAAGAGGACTGGGGATGAAAATTGGAAATTAGTTTATAATGAGAGAGATGAAATCACTGAAGGAATGCCCATGGAGGTAGATGCTAATGACAGAGCCTGAGAGCCCTTGTGTTTAAGGAGTGTAAGTAGAAAATAAATACCTGACAGAGACTGAGAAGGAACAACTGGAAAGCTATTTGAAGACTTGCAGAGAGTGGTATCACAGATGCCAACAGAGTTTTAGGAAGGAGTGAATGGTCCAGTTCTGAGTATGCCCCCAGAACGTGATTTCCAAAAATTAAAAATTATATTCTCATTTTAGGAAAAGTTAAAAAAAAACCTTAACATTGTATAACTATTCAGGTGACAAAGTTGATAGCTATGTACCAACCTATGTATGTCCCAGAATCCTCTAGCCATTGAATTCTATAAGAAAACAATTTTCCTTTACATCTTAAGAAGCCAGTTATGCAGGCTGTTTCTCAGTGGAGACTTTTAATTTTTTTTTTCTCCCTGAAGCTTTTAAATGTTTGAGTCAATGGCAAGCCACTCCAGTACTCTTGCCTAGAAAATCCCATGGATGGAGGAGCCTGGTAGGCTGCAGTCCGTGGGGTCGCTAAGGGTCAGACATGACTGAGCGACTTCACTTTCACTTTTCACTTTCACACATTGGAGAAGGAAATGGCAGCCCACTCCAGTGTTCTTGCCTGAGAATCCCAGGGACGGGGGACCCTGGTGGGCTTCTGTCTATGGGGTCACACAGAGTCGGACACGACTGAAGTGATGCAGCAGCAGCAGGGAATTTTTTAAGTTCTAATACATTTCCCAGGTGTACTTTTCTTAATTAGTTTGTTATTAATAAAATTGGGGAAATGGGTGCTGCAGATGGTTTAAAATTCCCTAATTCCATTTAATATAAATATTCTATTTCTCTTTTTCATGTAAAAGCCACCCTACTATTCTTTGGTGGACGATTGACAATAAACTTATTTTATAGCTACTGTAGCTGTAACGCCTGAAGAATAAAGCAAATTGTCAGTCTCCAGAAAAAAAAAAACCACAATGAAATATCACCTCATACCTGTCAGAATGGCTGTTATCAAAAAGATTACATTTAACAAATGTTGGCAAGGATGTGGAGAAAAAGGAACTCTTGTGCATTGTTGATGGGAATGTAAATGGGTGCAGCTCTGGTAGAAATCAGTATGAAAATTTCTCAGAAAATTAAAACTAGGACTACCATATGATGCAGTAATTCCACTCCTGGGTATTTATCCAAAGAAAACAAAAACACTGATTTGAAAAGATATATTCACCTCTGTGTTCATTGCAGCATTGTTTACAGTAGCCAAGATACGGAAGCAGCCCAAATGCCCATCAAAAGATGAATGGTTAAGGAAGATGTGGAATACAGGAATATATACAATGGAATATTACTCAGCCATAAAAGAGTGAAATCTTGCCATTTGCTATAGTGTGGATGGACCTAGAGAATATTGTGCTAAGTGAAATAAGTCAGAGAAAGACAAATACTGTATCATTTTGCTTAAATGTGGAATCTAAAAAACAAATAACACAAACATAAAGCAGTTCAGTTCAGTCGCTCAGTCGTGTCTGACTCTTTGCGACCCCATGAATCACAGCACGCCAGGCCTCCCTGTCCATCACCAACTCCCGGAGTTCACTCAAACTCATGTCCATCGAGTCGGTGATGCCATCCAGCCATCTCATCTCTGTCGTCCCCGAAACAGTTATAAATACAGAGAACAAACAGGTGGTTACCAGAGGAGAAGGGGATGGGGGAATAAAGAAGTGAGTGAGGGAGATTAAGAGGTGCAAAATTCAGTTGCAAAATAAATGTCACAGATATGAAATATATAGTGTGCGGTTATATAGCAAATAACTAAGTAATATCTTTGTATGGTGACATCATAACTAAATATGGTGATCATTTTAAAATGTATAGAGAAAAGTCATTGTGTTGTGTAATAGGAACTGACAATGTTTTAGGTCAACTATGGAAGTTGTTTCGAGAGTAAATCCAAAGAGTTGTCATTACACAAACTTTCCTATTTAATTTTGTATCTGTATGAGATGATGGATGGTCACTAAACTTACTGTGAAATTGTTTCATGATATAGGTAAGTCACATCTTTATGCTGTATACCTTAAACTTATACAGTGCTGTATATATATTTGAATAAAACTGGAAGAGAAAGAAAAGGCCTCTGAACCCAGCCTGTAATCCCAAGGTCTAGCCCTAGGTCTGTCACTAGTGAGCTTTATAACCTTGAGCATATCTCTGTGTTGTTATAACATGTTCTACACAAAGAATGAGGCTTCCCTGGTGGCTCAGATGGTAAAGATTCTGCCTGCAAAGCAGGATACCAGGTTGATCCCTGGGTCAGGAAGATACCCTGGAGAAGGGAATGGCAACCCACTCCAGTATTCTTGCCTAGAGAATTCCATGGACAGAGGATACTGGCCAACTACAGTCCATGGGGTCAGACACAACTGAGTGATTAACAAACACACACACGCACACACTACTCAAAAATGAGCTAATATTATTAAGGAAAAGAAAAAAAATGGCATTTGAGATTTGGGATGGTAGGGAATTATTTAACTTCCTTGTTTAAATTCAGCATCTACTATTAGAGAAGAGAGCATAGAGAAAATGGTCAGAATTCATTCTACCAGCGCCAGGCAAGTAGTATGAATATGTGAATTGAGACTATTTAAGGGGTTTTCTGACATGAGTTTGAGTGAACTCCGGGAGTTGGTGATGGACAGGGAGGCCTGGTGTGCTGTGATTCATGGGGTCGCAAAGAGTTGGACATGACTGAGTGACTGAACTGAACTGAACTGAAGGGGTTTTCTTGGTGGCTCAGATGGTAAAGAAACCACCTGCAGTGCGGGAGACCTGGGTTCCATCCCTGGGTTGGGAAGATCCCCTGGAGAAGGGAATGGAAACCCACTCTAGTATTCTTGCCTGGAGAATCCCAAGCACACACCAGACTTAGAGAATAGACAGAGTCTGTAACAAATCTCTGTGTATCTCTTGCTTTAAGAATTCAGATTAATAATTTAAAAAAAACATGGGGGCTAATTCTGCAGACAGAATTTTTCCAGCGAGTCCTGATTTTTGACCTCTGGTTTAAAAGAAAGAATGACAGACCAGAAATGGAAGTCCTAGGTCTGCCATTAATCATGTGGGTAATCTTGGGCAGGTCACTAAATCTCCTTCAGCCTTAGTTCCCTCATCTGT